>NC_056748.1:838673255-839329616 GCF_019279795.1 Protopterus annectens | reverse complement strand
GGGAAAAAGGACAGCTATTGTTTCGACTGTGGATACATTGCATGATATGAAGTCTGAAACTTGCATTTTTGGTAAATCTTGCATTTTGGAATTTGGCATATATTCAGGTAAAGTTAAGAAGATTTTAATGAACAACTGGCATATAATATCTGCTGATCAAGATATAGCACCCACATTAGGTGAATGCCCAAAGTTTGTTTATAAGGTAGAGGCCAACATAAAATCTATTTTAGAGAAGGGTATCTTTATTAAGAAGACAGAATACATGAAAACTGCAAAATATGGGGCATGTAAACAATGTGTCACTATATTTCAGGGAGACAGTGTGAAATTGGATAATTATCAACACACAAATTAAATTCTGTGGGGGCAACTGTACAACTAAAATGGTGGTGTATATTGCCATCTGTAGAACATGTTCAGGATTCTATATAGGTAAGACTCAAAGGTGTTTAAATAAACGTATATACTCTCACCTTTATAGCATCAGAAGGAACGATGAAAAAAATGCTTTGTATAAACATATTAAACAATATGGTGACAATCATTATTTTAATTTTGGTATAGTGGACATTGTGCACACCAATAACAGAGGGGTGACTAATAATTTATTATTATATAAAGAATTTTGGTGGCAAACATATACGGATGCTTCCACTATACCTGGTTTAAATGATACTGTATCTGTCAAACTACTATTGGTCTTAAAATGAACTATCTATTAGGTATATTGTTATATGTTTTTAAACATGTTTTGATATGATCTAAATGTAAATGTTTGTAATATTTTTTCAGTTTTTTAACTTGTTCACTTAATCAACACATATTATATGTAACATTGCTTTTAGAAATGATATGAATATTATTTAATATTTTATGAATAGAGAACAATGGTCAAGGATGTGTGTATAGCTTTAAAATTTCAAACTGAATTTTGGCGCCAAAAACGTTAAACAACTGTGATGCAAGCTGTGGTATTCTGAGGAAGCTTGTTTTATTCAAGTGAAAGCGCTTAACCATTCTTTGTTTGTTGGCATTACAATAAACTTGCTCACTTCTACTTGGTTTCATTGAAGGTGTTGTGGACTGTTATGAGTGTTGAATAGAGGTGAATTCCCAACACACAGAGACAGAATTTTGCACACAGTTTTCCCATAGTGGTAAAGAACTTGAATCATGTCATGCACCACGATTTGAAACTTGACATTTATAGATTTTCCTTATTGTGCATCTGTTTACAGCACACAGACCGCCTATACAGAAAACAAGGAAATATATCAAGTGACATTTTTATGGCAGCTCTTTCAGGTACTCTGGGCAAGAATTGTAAAAGTATCCTTGGATTTAGTCATACTGCGATCTGAACAGCTGGTTTTACCTGTAGCTGTTACGTAGGGTATGAAATGTGTCTGAATTGCCACAGGTCTGGTAGAGCTTTTATTTTCCTATTTCCAGCACATGAAATTGGCTGCATGGTTTTGAAGCTTTACCGTACCTTCCTTTAGTTTTACTGTAAATTCTAAAATAAATTCACTTTTCATTTATTGATGTATCTGTTGAATCGTTTTTGTTAGAATGGTGTACATAAAAGTAAATTGTTTCATTTTTTTCTTTCTCACTTTCAGGTTACAGTACACAATCCAGAGAATCAAAGTTACCTTATAGCATACAAAGACTCGCAGCTTATAGTTTCATCAGCAAGGTATGCCTGCTTAATGAAAATACTTGGATGCCAGTTGGGAATTTTTTTGTAGAAGTTCTGCATTTTTTTATACTATAGATTTGTTTTAATCTAAAAATGTGTTTTATAAATGTAATTTAAATAGTATGTGACAGTTGTGCTCCAAAGATTGGTGCGTCTGATTTAAAATTGATTAGAAAACAGTGTTTCTAGTTTTTTGTTTTTTTTTTTCCTTTTACTCTAAGCTTTGGAGCAGTATCTGTTCAGTGCATTACTGCACACCAAACAATGCTTTGTTTGTTAATGCAGTGAAAAACAGCTGAACAGATCATGCACAGGCTACGTGTGTCCATAATACTGAACCTTCTCTTTGCTCTACAGATTTAACTGCATTTGCACTCGGGCAAAGGGGACATTTGGGTCACAGGCATCCACATTTTGTAACCGACTTTTATTCACTTTTGTGTAATATTGGCGTACTAGATTGCACGCCAGTCAGAAGCTGAATATGACATGTTTTTAGTTGGAAATAGGATCTGACACCTTTTCAGAACGTTTTATGGATTTTTTCAGTCTATATCTCTTCTTGCAAAAAAGTATTTTGAATAGTTATTGTGAGCTTAATAGAAACAGTATATGCCCTTTTTCTAGTTTTATATTGGCTAGAATTCAGGTGATAGTTTTAAGAACAATTTTTTGCTTACAAGTCTAAAAACACTCACTGAGAAATATAATTACAAAGTTTCATCTGTTAGTAGGTTTCCTGCATTGTCAGAATTTTTGTTTTATCAGATATACCTAATTATCTCTCACAGGGGTGGAAGGTTGGCATAATAGTTAAGGTGTTTGCCTTACAAACACAAGGTACGGGGTTTGAGTCTCACAGGGGCCAATTGGCAGGATGGCCCATGAGGGCAATTAGCCTAGTACTAATCTATGAACCTATGAACAATTTCATCCTTCTATGGCTGTTAAGCTTCCATGTTAATTTCAGCCTTGAGAGAATCAGAGACTGCTATATTTTTGTCATCGTACTTTTAATATGCTAGCTTTCATTCACTTGGGTCCTATAAGAACATACCAGTCTGCTTTTATTGATCACCTAGTTTTACTGGTGTGCAAATTCTTTTGAGACATTTACACTTAAATAAATGTACCTTATAAGCTTATTGTACCCAGAATGTCTCCTCTCATATTTCTCTTCCAAAAAGTGAGCAAGATGTTGAATCGTAATCTAATACATTTGCATAGATCCTTTAGCACTGCACGATCCCCTGTTAGAAATAGGGGATGAAGGGGTATTGGTGTGCTTTTAATGTATGTAAACTTCGGACTTCAACTTATCTTAAAGCCATTCATATTTTCTCAGAAGTGACAAGAAGAAGGTTCTTTAAATTAGTGTTCTGAGGGAACTGACAATTGTTTTTTTTTTTAATGCCGGCTTCAAGTTCCAGTTTATAGCAGTTTCATTTTTCATGTGAGCTGTGTGAATGTCTTCAGGGGAGGTCATTTTAACAGCAAGTCCTAACATTTGGATTTACCAGCGGTCACATTTCTTCTTTATAGTGGCATTTTCCCACTGAGGAGCCAATATGGGGTTTAAACCCCTGCTTAAGCACTGAGGTGGCTGGTGCAAGACTTCCTACTATGTATCTCACATTGTTCATTCTTTTTCAGTTTTTCTGCTATCAGGTCCCTCCTTTGCAGAATTGTTACTGTGCAGTGACCTTTTTCTGTATTTTTATTCATTTCTCATTATGTTGTTATGTTGCTGAATGCAAGGAGGAACTGTTTGTACAGACAGAATCTAAAGGTTTGTCACACTCAGAACTCTGATCATTATTTGTAGAAACGCAAGGCAGTGAATTAAGTTTATTCAGAAAACAAAGTTAAGGGCACTTAATGTTTTGAATTCCTTTCATTCCTTTCTGACAGAAAAAAAATGCTTCATGTCCCCTGAAAAGAAGCCCTAAAAAAAAGTTTGTTGAACAAGCTAATGCACAAAAAAAATGAAATAATGATGGATGATCCACAAAAGAGCTGTGTGTACTGAAGCATAAAGGTTCTTTATCTACAAAGACTTTCGTTTGGAGTTTCTTCCGTGCCTCCGCTGAAAATTGGCTTTGTTCCAAGTCGGACTTTCCCATTAAACAAATGTTAAATAAATAAATCTTAGGACTCCATGATTATCTGGACTTTAACAGATTTGAGGCAAGGATAACCATTTTTGGCAGCTTCTAGGCAGTTGGCCTGTGAAATGCCATTGGAGCTTCTGCAGTTTCAGTGCCTTTAGGGTGTACTATCACATTGGCACTTACTTCAGTGCTTGCATTTCTTCAGGCATTGGCCCTACATGAAGTTACACTGTAGATATGAAGGTAGTTGAATCTGTACTTCACAATAGCCTTCAGTTTCTCCAAGTCTTGGGGATAACTGTTCAGTTGTAAAAAGAGCCAGTACCATGGTTTCTACCATACCCTGTACTAACTCAGTAACTGAGTGAAAAAAAGTATACAGTAGACTCCCTCTTATCTCGTCTCGCTGGGACTGGACCTAAGGCTGGATAAACAAATGGTTTGTTAATCTGAAAAAGCATACAAAATAGCATTTATAGGTTATAAATCAGGTAGAGTAAAAGGATTTGTGCATCTGTCATTGTTTAGCCCAGAGGAGGTGGAAGTGTCTTTCTTCTCTCTTGTCATTTGCTAGGACTGTGGCAGAAATTTGATTGCCAGTTAGAGAGGCTGGTTAAGAAGGATTCTACTGTATCTGATTCCACTAAAACTTATACAAGACAAACATCTCTCCATTCTAAATGCAGTTGCACATCAACCACCAAACAACCAAAGGCTCGAAAGACAAAGAAGATTTCTGCGGCATACCGGACTCCAAAAGGGTCTCAGTAGAGGCCTGCGAAGGTATTGAATCGGGCATCAGGGGCTGCAAAGGTGCCTCATTGAATTCTGGAGAACTGACTACCTGCTTAGTGGTAGAGTTGTCGGAAGGCTTAGCATTGTGTGGTCTGCCTTAGTTTATCCTTACAGTTTTTTCAGAATGTCTAAACATTGTTGGTTGACGGATGCCATTTCGGAATGCGAGACAGAAGATGAAAATACCTGGCTACAATAAGAGCTCTGCGATGAATGGTTTTTGTGTTAAAGAAGGGGCAGAACCGGAAAAGGGGGACGTTGTGGTCTTGGCCTAAACAAGTGATGCAGATGCAGTATAAATGGAAGTCTCTATGTGGTATTTGCTTTCCACAGGCGAGACAATTGTTAACTTTTTTGGACATCGGTTAGTGCAAGAAAAAATGATCCCCAATGGGGTACTTGGCTTTAGATGTTTTCAGATGAAATTCAAACTCTGGTAGTGACCGACCGGCATACTTGCGAACTGCTTCTGCTACGGGCTGTACGGCAAGAAAGACTGATGTAATGACGTCAGCTGCCTTCCTTTATAGCACTTGACGACCTGACGTCAGGCAGCAAGTGACAGCAGCTGACGCAGAAAAACGTTGACTCTGGTATTCGGGGAGCCCAAGGGCTATCACAGCTGAGATAACCCACAGGTGATGACTGCAACAGTGAATACACTCTAACATCTACATTTATGGTAAGTGTGCACAACTGTACTTTATATACTGTCAAGGATGTGACCACTGACCAGCTTTCACAGCTTCAGGGTACATTCCCTGTGCTCTAACCACAGTGCAAATAGAGGAGAGCTGCATAAAAACAGTGGGTAGTGCAACAAAAGCTTAAGAGTTTTCTTGCTGCTAAAGTGCAGATCCTCTGTGGTCTTTGTGCAGTTTATTCTGGGTGTGAATGTTGGAAGACAGTACCCAGGACAGAAGTGTTTATTCCCTTTATGCTCATAGGGCTGTATTGTATTTGAATTAATTATGGAGATGGACGTCTTTGTACTTTAATACTGTTACTTCACCCTTGTTTAGAAGTAGTGGAATTCAACCCTATTGATGTCACCCGCTTTGATGTCAAAGCGAATAGCATCCCTTTCATCTGGGTGCCAGAGTGGTGGCAGTGATCACATCTACCCTGTAACATAGATGGTAGTGGTGCCATTCCCGCCATCCCAGTTGCCTTTTCCTTGAAATGGGCAGTAGTCTTCGTTTTTGTATTTCATTTGATCCCTCTTCTTCCCAGGGTGATCCAGAAATAAGTAAGTATATGCCAGAGATACTCTTGACAGCAGTTTTTCAGTCAGGCAGCAGTCATTCTACCTCATTATGGAAATGATTGGGAGGAAATATTATGTGCTGTGTTTGTAGGTGGACTTCCTGTCTCACAGTAAGGGGGAAACACATGTACTCTAACCTTTTTACAACTCAAAGCATGGATGGCTTCACTCTTCTGCCATGAATGCACCAACTTACTGAAGACATCAACATATTTAAGGAGACTCTGAAACTTACCCTTTTTAATATTTCCAAGTCTTTTGGGTTTCTGTTACCATGATGAGAGTGGACTCCATTCCTAAGTTAAAGTACAATAATTAAAGATGCCCTTCATTTCTCCTGTTGCAGTATTCCAAACCCTTGGGGTTTCCTCTCTTGCTACGCGAACATCCGGCCAGTATACAAAAGCTTTTAGTCACTGCATGGTACATGGGACGTCTGACGTTGGCTAAGCTGACGTGGGCCATAAAACTAACGTCTGCATGTACTAGACCTCGGAACTCCTCTGCCGCCCATCGAACGTCAGCTGTTCCTGCTTTACTGGCCATCAGATCAGCTTTTCAAAGACAAGTACTCCATTGGGGATGTTTTGTGCTTTTGAGTCACTGCATGCTTCTGTAGGTTCCTGTCATCCAGGAAGGGAAAGTGTAAGTGGGGTCATCTGATCTCCTATAAAGACGCCCACAAGCTTTGCCTTTTTTGTTTATGGCCTGCGCACGACCATAAGCCCTGCTCCATCTACCAGGCCTTCGTTCCAAAAACCTTGCACAGCTATCTGCATGCGTTGAACATTTACCTGGAAAATCAGCGCCTTAAGCACTTAGCTTTAGCTGTGGAGGGGCCGTCCATTCAGCCTTTTGAGCCACCAATGAAAAAGGCCAAATTTGCTAGGCCTGAATCAGTTACTGCACCTCCTCCACCCAGTATCCCTCCTGTGGCTGATGTTAACCTGGTGGACCAATTGGTTGCCACCAATATGGGTAGAGCAGGTACTGTTGGGGAAGCCGCATAACCCAGAGCAGAAGGCACATCCTCGAAGGTAAAGCAAACATCGGCTACTGATGGCAATGGGGAACCTCTGCTTGTACCGGCTGCCCAGATAGATCCCTCCACTACTACACATGTTACTGAACCTAGGCTTACCTTGGCCCTGACACCCACTAGGCCTTCCCTTAAAAGAAAACAAAGCATGTTTCTTCTACTGCAGAGAGACAGCCCCTTTCTCATAGCCTTTTCAATGCTATTATGGCTCTGAGGCCTGCTATGCCTTCATCCTCCCCAGTGCTCCTCCTGTGATAAGCCCTAGGCCTTGGGCCTTAAATACTTCCCAGGCTGATGCTGAGGTCTGCTTATGCCCTCATCCTCCCCAGTGGCTCCTCCTGTGATAAGCCCTAGGCCATAAATGCTTCCCAGGCTGAAGCGGAGGACTCCTGTGATTATTCTTATTCAGAGGACAATCTCATATATTTCTCAGTTACCCTCCTTCCTTGGTTATGCCTCCCCAGAGGAAGATTCTGCAGAAACAGATCCTCCAAGTGAGAATTTCACCTTTGGGGAGACCATTTCCAAAACGAGGAAGTATTTCAAGTGGGACTCCTGTGAGATGACAGAAGTTCAGAAAAGATACTATGAACTTTTTCAGGTGAACACCCCTACTCCTTCAGCTATACCCCCAGTCTTGCCAGCTTTTCTGGATGCATTTAATGCTGCATCTGTTAATCCTGACTCGCAGCCCCATGCCCCTCGAAGGCCTGATAGATTTTACGCTGTCCCTGAGGGGACCAAATTCGTTAAATGCCCTGCAGCGGACCCTGGCGCTGTATCAGCTTCTGCTAAGGCCTCAAAGCTGCTTCCGTCCACCTCAGTTCTCCCCACAGATAGACAGCAAGGCAAAGGATTGCCTTGGAAAAAAGATTTATACATCAGCTACTTTGGCATTCAGGATAGTAAACTATTAAACCCATATCTCTAAATATGACAAGCCACTAAGCTTCTGAATGAGATCCCAGACTCTCTTGCGAACCACAGATATCCAACCTTGTATCCATCTTCTCAGGTCACTAGGCATTCCATTAGGTGCAGCTACGACGCAGCTGAAGCTTCTGCCAAATCTGCTGCATCTGCTTCAGTCCAGAGAAGATATTCCTGGCTAAGGTTACAGCCCTTACTTGATGATATTCGGGCAAAGGTATTGGACACACCTCAGAATACCTCTGCCATCTTTGGAACAAAGGTGGCTAAGTTGTTCAAAACTCAACAGAAGGGGAAGGAGTTTCAAGACCTGAAGCACCTGTTTGATTCTCCTAGCCCCAAATTCCACAGGAATTACCCTTCAAAAACTCAATTCATAAGGAAATGCTCTGCTCCCCCTCCTCCTACCAGGGGCAGAAATAGTGCCAGGAAGCAACAAACCCCTCCCAGGCCTGTTCAGACTCTAGCCCTGAAGCCTCAGTTTCAGGACAGTACAGGTAGTCAGTAACTACGTGCCATTACTGAAATAAACTCTCACCTCCATCCCCCTATCTGTAAGGCTTTCTCACTGTCTCCCTGTTTGGAAAATCATTACCACAGGCAGGTGGGTCTTCTCCATCATAAAAAGGGTTATTTCATGACCTGGATCACACCTCCCTTGAGGGACATTCCACAGCCCTCCAAAGAACAGCTCCCCCTTTTTCAACTAGTTATTGTGACAGCCTTTTTGCCCAAGGAACAATTCAGTCTGTCCCTGTGACAGAAACGGGAAAGGGTCTCTATTCCAGGCTGTTTATAGTTCCCAAAAAAAAAAAAAGATGGTCCCAGGAGACCATTCCTAGATCTGCTGCAGTCATTACACTTGGGTTATCCTGCCGTCAGGCGGTCCCGCAGTCAGCCAGAGTTCCAAAGTCTTGGTCCGACGTCGGTTGCTGTCACTTCTTCCCTGACGTCAGTGCGCCAGGGGTATATAAGATGCATCCAATGCCATTTTCTTCAGTCTTTCTTGCCGCACGGTGCCCGAAGCAGAAGCAGTTCGCAAGTGCCGGTCGGCCGACTCCTGAGATTTTCGAAGTCGAATTTCAGATCCGAAGTCTTCAATAAAGCTAAGTACCCCGTTGGGGAAACTTTTTTCTTGCCTCAGACCGATGTCAGAAAACGTTAATAATTGTATTTCTTGTGGGAAACAAATACCTCATAAGGACTTCCACTCTTACTGTATTCCATGCCTAGGCCCTGATCACGATGTCACTAGTTGTCGGTTTTGTGCTAGATTTAACAAACGCACTATTAAAAGACGTTTTGATTTTGCTTTGCACTACTTTGGCCGAAGGTTCAATTATACTATGCCGTTGGATCAACCGACGACCGCAATACCGAAAAAACGCAAGGGCAAGGATAAAGACAAGCATCTGAGGTCCAAAACAGACTAAACCTCTTCTAGGCCAGTCGCCAGTTCTCAGTGAGGAGCTTTCGCAGCCCCTGACACCCGCTACCTCAGAGCCACAGGCTGCCTCCAACTCCCACGTGGAGACAACTAGGCCTCTGGAAACTCAAGGTATTAGGCCTACGGAAACTAATCCCTCAGATGGGTCCGGAGCCGCTGAGCAGGCATCGGCTTCTGAGGGTGTTTTCACACCTTCACAACTTACCATTAAAACAACAGCCAAGACAAAAGTACCATTAAAGACAAAGAAACAAGTACAGCATTCTCCTGAACAGTCCTCCATGCCTACGAAACAGATGCTTTAAATGGCCGAAGACCTCATTACTCTAATCAGGGGTTCCCATCCCCCTCCTGAGAAAAGGCCTAGGCAGGATACAGACTATGATTCCTCTGATCAGGTTTCCATTTCCTCTGATTCCTCTTCAGACCAGGGATACTCTCTACCCCCGTATGAGGACTCTGATGCTGAAGAGTCTATCCCTTCAGCCTCTCCTCCTGAGGATTATTCTTTTGGGGAAACTTTACATACCATGAGGGAGCATTTCCATTGGGAAGGTCAGAATTACTCAGAATCCAAGAAAAGGCTCAGAGATTTCCTTTTATTGCCTCAGCACAGGCCCCTGTCTATTCCGCCTGTGCTAGATATTGTGGATGATGTGTTCTCTGAATCCAGCTTATCTCCTGATTCTTTGCCCCCTGCACCAGCCAAGCCAGATAGATATTATAGAGTCCCTGACTCTCACAAGTTTCTTTATAAAAACCCTTCTGCTGATCCAGAAACTACTTCCCAGGGTCCAAAAGGGGTTAAGGCTTCCATTGCAAAAAATCCAGTACCCTCTGACAGAGATTCCAGAGCTTTGGATATATGGGGGAAGAAAGTATACACTTCTGCAACTTTAGCAGTAAGAGCTTTAAATTGCCAGTTTCACATGCTTAAGTACCAATAATATTTAATGGCTCAGTTAAAACAGAAAATGCTTGCAAGCTAAGAAGCTCCTGATTGTAAAGAAATGCAGGATTTATTGCATGCAGTTGAACAGGTGGGAAAACATACTCTACAATGTGGTTTTGATTCTTTAGAGGCCTCTTGTAGAGCCGCAGTAACAGGTTCTGTGATTCGAAGACATGCTTGGTTAAAATAACAGAGTTTACCTGACCATGTTAAGGCAAAACTATTGGATGCTCCTTTACAGCATGATACCTTGTTTGGTGTTGAGGCAGAAGAGGTGTTAAAGAAAATGGAGGATAAAGCTAAATCTATGCAAACAGTCAAGGATTTCTTACAGGTTTTGTATAACCTCCTGTTTGTCCTTTTGTCTTATATAACATCTATGTAATTTTTTTTTTTCATTCCTGTAAATGTAATCTGTATTCTTTTTTTTGTTACTCTACTTTGAATCTTGTAATTTAAACATGTACTTACCATTTTGTATTGGAGCTTTTCTCCTCGGGCCTCTACTGAAAACGGATATGTATCCAGCTAGACTAGCCCGGTTAACAAATGTAAAATAAATAATAAAATAAATAATAGGTACAGCCACCTCGATTTAGCAGAAATTGGCCAACAAAGAATTGGTCCTTTCCAGTGTCAGACAGGCCACAGAGAGGCAGATACAGACGCCCAAGAGGCAGATCTCAACCCCAAGGCTCAAACAGACAACGGCAGTGGGGCACCTCAACCCCAAAAGGAGGTGAGGGCAAGTCTCAACCTTACAGGAAACAGTCACAATGACTTTCCTCTTCGTACGCCTAGCACTTCACTTTTGGAAGCCCCCTTAGGGGGAAAACTAGCACTTTTTTCTCAAAACTGGCAAACAATCACCCAAGACAAATGGGTTCTGAATATTGTGTCTCAAGGTTACAGGTTCCACTTTCATACTTTACCAAGGCTAAAAGGAATGCCAGACCTGCCACAAAATCAATGGGCAGAGACACAAAATCAAATTTCAGCCCTCATGGACATGAGAGCTATTCAAAAAGTACCACAACAGGAACAAGGACAAGGATTTTACTCAGGACTCTTCCTGGTCCCCAGAAAGGACAAGGCCTGGAGGCCCATACTAGACCTTTCAATTCTAAGTACTTACCTGGATATTCCGAAATTCAAAATGTTTACATTACAGCAGCTTCTACCCATGCTGGGCAAGAAGGCTTGGCTTGTTACTCTGGACCTCAGAGGCATACCTGCATGTCCCTATCAGACAAAATTGCAGAAGATACCTCCGATTCAAAGCTGGTACAATGCACTACCAATTCTCTGCACTGCCCTTTGGCTTATCTACTGAGCACAGGGTTTCACAAAGTGCCTGGCACCAGTAATTGCATTTTGCAGACAAAAAGGAATTCAGATATGTCCATACCTGGACGACTGCCTCATTCAAGCAGAGACAAACGACATTCTTCTACAGCATCTGGCGTTTGTAAAAAGGTTGCTAAATTCTCTAGGGTACACAGTTAATGAAAAGATGTCAAAACTAGTGCCCTCACAACAGATTATATTCCTGGGTGCCAGCTTAAATACAACAGCCCAGATGGCTTACCTCACGCCAGACAAGTTCAACTAACTCAATATTTTCAACTACTGGCAAAACAGTCCCATCTCCCTGCAAGAAAAATTCTGCAGGCCCTGGGATTCATGGCATCCTGCATACTACTAATACCATATGCCAGACTGCATGTGAGGAAATTACAATGGTACCTTAAAAGTGTTTGGACTCAGCACTCACAGTTTAGAAGCAGTAATACCAATGATTCCATGCCTACAACAGGAGTTTCGATGGTGGGCACAGGCATGTCACCTAAACAAGGGTCAGCCTTTTACCCTACTCACAGCCAGGCAGACTCTAACAACAGATGCTTCGGATTACGCCTGGGGAGCACACATGGCAGGAAAATGCATTCAGAGCAAGTGGACCACAGACTAGATGCATCTTCATGACAATCAAAAAGAGATGTTGGCTGTTCAAAATGCCCTAACAGCTTTCAAGGACCTTCTGCATCCAGGACAATTATTATTAAAGACAGACAACACCACAGTAATGTGATACATAAGCAAAGGGGCACTCATTTTTATCCCCTATGCAGGCAAGCCATGACCTTGTGAAACACAGCTCTAACGTATCAAGTTCACCTGCAAGCACAACTCCTGCCATGAAAGAAAAATACTCTGGCAGACGATCTTAGCAGAAATATCATGGACCCTCACGAATGGAAATTGAATCCACAAATCTTCAGCATGGTAACGCAAAAATGGGGATGCCCAGACATAGATCTTTTTGCCTCCCCACTGAATTTCCAACTACAAAAATTCTGCACAAGGACTTTTCACAAACAAACATGGAAAGTGGATGCTCCTTTGTTCAGCTGGAAAAACCTAAAAGTTTATGCCTTCCAGCCACTGCCTCTCCTTTCAAAGGTACGCCTAGAAGCCAGACAAGAAAAAACACAGATGATCCTGATTGCCCCAGACTGGCCACGCCAGCACTGGTACCCTATCTTAAGGAACTTAGCTCAAGACCCACCATGGATTTTGCCTCAAATTCCACACCTTCTGACTCAACAAAACAATCAGATCCTGCATGGTCAGCTCAAAACCCCAAACCTGGCTGCATGACAGATTCACTAGTCAAACAGGCAACACCTCTCTCTAAAGCTATTGTGGATGTCTTTTTGGAGGCCAGGAGGCCTATTACCAGGAAAGCTTACTCAGAAAAATGGAAGAGATTCTGCGCCTGGAACCAGGCTCAAAGCCTTGACCCTCTTGTTCCAAACATTCCTCAGATTTTACAATACTTAACCTGAGATGCTGGACAGAGGCCTATCCTTCTCATCAATTAAGATCCACGGCTCTGCCATTTCAGCACATTACAACACAGATCCTCCTTTATTCTCTCATCCCTTGCTAAAGCAGTACCTCAGAGGGGCTAAAAACATAAGACCACCCCGGAGAGCACCAACACCAACTTGGGACCTCAATTTTGTTTTGGAAAAACCAACCCTGCCACCTTTTGAGCCAGCCAATACAGTCTATCTAAAATTGTTATCATGGAAAACAGCTCTGCTCCCGGCAGTAACTTCAGCACGAAAAGTCTCAGAGCTACAGGCATTAATGGCAGTGGAACCTTTTATAATTTTTCATCAGGACAGGGTTTCTTTAAGGACAAACCCTACCTTTATGCCAAAGGTGGTATCTAGTGTGGCTCTTAACCAAACCATCCATTTGCCATCTTTTTATCCAAACCCCCAGAATAAAGGGGAGAAACTTCTGCATTCTTTGGACATACATAGGCAGCTATGCTTCTACTTAGACAAAACAAAAGCTTTCAGGAAAACTGAGCAACTGTTTGTAGCATATGCTGCAGGATCACAGGACAAGGCTATCTCAAAGCAGACTATATCCAAATGGATAGGACACTGTATTCGTTACTCCTACACACAGCATGGAAAATCAGTCCCAAATAACATTAGGCCACATTCCACCAGGGCAACAGCCACTTCAACAGCTTTTCTCAGAGGAGTACCTACCAAGGAAATTTTGGAGGCTGCAACTTGGAGTTCAGTGCACACCTTTACCAAGCATTACCACCTGCCTCTTTACTCTAAATCCAGAGCAGGATTTGCCACTGCAGTTCTGCAGGGCCTCATAGCCAATCCTAACTCTCTATAGACCAGCTACCCCACCTTAGCTTTGGGATTCTACCCAAGTGTAATGACTGCAGCAGTGTAACACAATGAACATAGTACAGTTTTGTACCTACCATAAATGTAGATGTTCGAGTGTTCACACTGCTGCAGTCCAGGTTACCCTCCCTCCATCCCCTCTGAACTAGCTGGACTTATCTATACCTTTCTATCCTATACAACCTTTGTGGTGTATTTGCTTGTAACTGAAGGTATTGTTTTTATTTTATATGTATATTTTTTATTAGCAATATGTATTGCCTACCTACTTGGGGGCACCTGACATCTGGGGCAAGAAAAACTGAAGAAAATGGCGTCGTATGCATCTTGTATACCCCTGGCGCACTGACGTCAGGGAAGAAGCGGCAGCAACCAACGCTGGACCAAGACTTTGGAACTCAGGCTGACTGCGGGACCGCCTGACGGCAGGATAACCCAAGTGTAATGACTGCAGCAGTGTGAACACTTGAACATCTCCATTTATGGTAGGTACAAAACTGTACTTTTGTCTCATTTCATTCCAGGGCTCTGGGGAAAGCAGTGACAAAGCGGAAAATTTCTGCCTTGATTTCAAGGGCAATTTCTTTCTGCTTTGCATACCATGGGAAATCCATAGGGTCTAAGATTAAAGCACACTCCACTAGGACTATGGATGTTCTTCGTTCCACATTGCTGCAGTCCTTACTATTGGGTAGTCCGCTGTCCAGTCGGCCCGAATACCAGAGTATATGGCTGACGTCGGTCAGGGCGCATTAGACTGACGTCAGTACGTCAGGGTACTAATGCGCATGACCGACGTCATATCCTCAGTCTTTTTTGCCGCATGGTCCGATGCAGAAGCAGTTTTGCGAGTGCAGGTTGGCGTTCTGAAATATTTCCGAAACCGGAGTTTCAGACCGAATCAGAGTTGGCTAAGTACCCGTTGGGAACATTTTGGTTTTTCTTGCCTCAGTATTTAACCGGATGTCAGAAAAAGTGAATAACTGTATTTCTTGTGGGAAACAGATACCTCATAGGGATTACCATACCTTGTGTATACCTTGTTTAGGGCCTGAGCACGACGTTGTTGGATGCCGCTCTTGTGCTAGGTTTAACAAACGCACTATTAAGAGGAGGTTAGACTGTGCCAGGTTAGTGTTTGGGAAGCGTTGCAATTATTAAATGCTGTCGGATGCTCGACGCCGCTTCCCAAGAAGCGCAAGGACAAAACAGCGAAGCCTAGGGTTGATGAACCGCAGTCCCGGACGCCGGTTCTTTAGAAGGCTCAGTGGAGCCAGAGGTTTTGCCAGGAGTTTCTTTGGAGTCTCAGGCAGAGACTTTACTGTTACAGGATGTGCCTTCTCAGGAGGTAGGCCAGGCTGAGGGGGCTTCTCAGGTAACTGTTCTTCCTCTCTTCCCAAGGTAGTTAGAGCCTCTCCTTCTGTTGCCAAAACTTCTTTGAGAGGTAGGCCAAGTTCAGCTTCAGTGGGGGCTTCTCCTAGCATTTCAGGTTCTGTACCTAAGAAACATATGCTTAAAATGGCAGAAGATTTGATTACTATGATTAGAGGTTCTATGCCCTCCTGATAAGAGGCCTAGGGTGGAACCGAGTTTGATAGTTTTGAACAGTGTTCAGAGGCTTCTGAGTCTTCTGCGGAAGATTTGCAGGAGTATCCTCCTTATTCTGATTCTGATGTGGATGATTCCACTCCTACAGCTTCTCCTCCTGAGGATTTCTCATTTTCAGAGACTCTGCATTCCATGAGGGAGCACTTTAAATGGGAAGGCCAGGATTACTCTGATTCCAGGAAAAGGCTTAGGGAATTCTTGTTTTTGCCCCAGCATAGGCCCTTAGCTATACCTCCTGTGTTGAATGTGGTGGAAGATGTTTTGCAGAGGCTTCCCTGAACCCTGATTCTTTGCCTCCTGCTCCTGTTAAACCTGATAGGTACTATAGGGTGCCTGAAGCTCATAAGTATCTTTTTAAGAGTCCTAGGGCAGACCCGAAACTGTTTCTCAGGGACCTAAAGGTGTTAAGGCCTCTGTGTTTAAAAACCCTGTTCCCACTGATAAAGAGGCAAGGGCTTTGGATAGATGGGGAAAGAAAGTGTATACTTCTTCCACTTTAGCCATGAGGGCGTTGAATTGTCAGTTTCACATGCTTAAATATCAAAATTATCTCCTTTCACAACTGAAATCTAAGGTGGATGCTTTGGCGGAAGGTATTGAGTGTAAAGAGTTGCTGGATTTAGTTCATGTGTCTGAACAAGTGGGTAAACATTCTTTGCAATGTGGTTTTGATGCTGTACAGGCCTCCTCGAGGGTGGCTGCCACTAGTTCTGTTCTTCGCAGGCATGCCTGGTTGAGGGATCAGAATTTAGCTGAGCATGTTAAAACAAGGATTTTGGATGCTCCTTTACAGTCTGATGTGTTGTTTGGTTCGCCTGTGGAAGCAGTTTTAAAGAAAATGGAGGACAAAGCTAAGTCTATGCAAACTGTTAAAGATTTTTGCAGGTGCAGCCACCAAGTTTAGTAGAAATTGGCCTACTAAGGGATGGACATATCCTGCTTATGATTCCCAGTCTAGGGGTAGGTCTAGACGTGGTAGGGGCAGAGCTCAAGGTTCTTTTAGGCCTAGAACAGGGAGTTCACCTGCTCAGACTTCTGGTGAGGGCAGGGGTCAGTCCTTGCGTAGTAAACAGACCCAATGACCTGCCTTTTCAGCTGCCAGTAGATTCTCGTCTGGCAGCTCCTTTGGGAGGAAGACTGTCTCTTTTCAAAGGAAATTGGGATTTAATTACTCAAGACAGATGGGTGTTGGATATCATTCACCACGGTTACAGGTTTTATTTCCATACATTGCCCCCTTTCAAAGGCATGCCAGATGTTCCTCCTCCACAAAGGAAAGAGGCTCACAAGCAAATTTCTCTGTTACTCCAAATAGGGGCCATTCAGCCAGTCCCTGTATCAGAAAGGGGCCTAGGATTTTATTCTCGCCTGTTCCTAGTACCAAAGAAGGGGAACACGTGGAGACCAATTTTGGATTTATCTATCCTCAACACTTATCTGGACATTCCCAAGTTCAAAATGTTGACGTTACAACAGCTTTTACCTCTGCTGGGCAAAGATCACTGGATGGTAACTTTAGATCTCAAGGAAGCTTACCTTCATGTGCCTATAAGACTAAGTTGCAGGAAGTATCTGCGTTTCGAGCTGGAAATTCTCATTATCAGTTCTCTGCATTGCCCTTTGGCTTATCTACTGCCCAGAGTATTCACAAAGGTTCTGGCTCCAGTGATAGCTTACTTCAGGCTAAAAGGAATTCAAATCTATCCTTACTTGGACGACTGCCTGATTCTGGCTCAAGAAAAGGAAGACCTTCTACAGCATCTGGAATATGTTATAGCAGTGCTAAGATGCCTAGGGTATTCTGTGAACGAAATAAAGTCCAGTCTAGTACCCTCTCAAGACATGTGCTTTCTGGGTGTGAGACTGAATACAGCAGCCCAGATGGCCTTTTAACCCCGGACAAACAACAGAGTCTATCACTTTACTTCCATCAACTATCTCATCAGTCCGTGCTGACTGCAAGGACAGTCCTTCAAGCATTAGGGTTCATGGCATCTTGTATTCTGGTGCTTCCCAATGCCAAACTGCATATGAGGAAGCTACAATGGTATCTCAAAATGTATGGACACAGCACTGCCAGGATTTGGACACTGTCATTCAAATAATACCTTGCCTTCAAAAGAATTTTTGTGGTGGGCTCAGGAATGTCACCTAAACAAGGGACTCTCTGTGACCCGGCCAGAGGCGAGTCAGATTTTAACGACAGATGCCTCGGACATTGCTTGGGAAGCTCATCTAAATGGAAAGTGGATACAAGACAAGTGGCCTGCCAGACTACAGCATCTACATATCAACATGAAGGAGATGTTAGCAGTCCAGTTTGCTTTAATGGCTTTCAAGGAGTTACTTCTTCCAGGGCAGGTGTTGATTCTAACAGACAACACAACTGTCATGTGGTACATCAACAAGCAAGGGGGAACACATTCTTATCCTCTATGCAGGCAAGCAATGATTTTATGGGAGACTGCGCTAAGCTTGCAACTAACTCTTCAGGCAAGGTTTCTGCCAGGAGCACAGAACTCCTTAGCAGATGTGTTAAGCAGACAAATCATGGATCCCCACGAGTGGAAACTGGATCTTCATGTATTTCAGACATTGACAGTGTCATGGGGAACTCCAGACATAGATCTGTTCGCTTCTCCACTAAACCACCAGCTGCCAAAGTTTTGCACAAAGGGGTTTCATCACACAGCTTGGAAAGTGGATGCTCTGTCTTTCAGTTGGAAAAACCTTCATGTGTATGCCTTTCCACCTCTGCCTCTTCTTCCAAAGGTGCTATTAAAAGTCAGACAAGACAAGCCAAGGATGATTTTGATAGCTCCAGATTGGCCTCGGCAACACTGGTACCCACTACTAAGGAGTCTGGTAAGGAAGCCTCCATGGCCTTTACCTTTGCTTCCTCATCTGTTATCTCAGAAGGACGGTCATCTGCTCAATGTCAAGCTTCACTCTCTTCATCTAACAGCCTGGCATATTCTGTGTTGAAACACAGCAGGTCTCAACTTCCTCAACAAGTTTTAAATGTGATTATGGAAGCTAGAAGACCTAGTACAAGGAAAGTGTACGCAGAAAAATGGAAGAGATTTTTATTTTGGAGTACAGCAAAGAATTTGGAGATTTCTGAGCCTAATTTGAGTGTGGCTCTTCAATATCTTACTGAGTTATTGGACAAAGGTTTGTCCTTCTCTTCCATTAAGATTCATGCTGCAGCAATTTCAGCTCACTATGATTGTGACCCACCATTGTTTTCGCATCCTTTGTTCAAGCAGTTTCTTAGAGGGGCAAAGAATATAAGACCCCACGTGAGCTCCTACTCCTGCTTGGGATCTCAATTTTGTGTTGGAAAACTTACTCTACAACCTTTTGAGCCTCGGCTACTGCTGAATTGAAATACTTGTCATGGAAGACTGCTTTTCTGTTGGCTATTACTTCTGCAAGAAGGGTGTCTGAGTTGCAGGCCCTTATGGCAGTAGAGCCCTTTTGATTTTCCATAAGGATAGGGTATCATTACGCACTAATCCTTCCTTTATGCCTAAGGTGGTTTCTAGTGTGGCTTTAAACCAAACTATTCATTTGCCTACTTTTATGCAGACCCCCAAAATAAAGGGGAAAAGATTTTGCACACTTTAGATGTACACAGGCAATTGCGTTATTATTTAAGCAGGACTAAGGATTTTAGGCAGTCTCAGCAGTTGTTTGTTTCTTTTGCTTTGAGTTCAGGGCAAGCCTGTGTCAAAACAAACTATTTCTAGGTGGATTGGGTTTTGCATTGCATTTTGTTATTCCCATCATGGCAAGGAGATTCCAGCTGGGATTAGGCCTCATTCCACTAGGGCTACTGCCACTTCAACAGCATTTCTAAGGGGGGTGGCAACTAAGGATATTTTGGAGGCAGCTACTTGGAGTTCAGTGCATACTTTCTCTAAGCATTATCACCTTCCTATCTACTCTAAGTCTAGGGCTGGTTTTGCCACAGCTGTTTTGCAAGGCATGTTGTCAGCTCCTACTTCTTTATGATTTGCCAGCCTCCCTTACCTCTGCTTTGGGATTCTACCCAGTAGTAAGGACTGCAGCAATGTGGAACGAAGAACATAGTACAGTTTTGTACCTACCATAAATGTAGATGTTCGAGGATCCACATTGCTGCAGTCCAATTTACCCTCCCTCCTTCCCCTCTGTGTTTAGGGGTGGTTGTGTAGGTGAGGTTATATGTTGATATTTTTGTGTATATTTTTGTATATATTGTACATATTTTTGGTGCAGGTATTTTGGGCCTTGTCTTTTTAGGGTCTTCTGACATCTGGGGCAAGAAAAGACTGAGGATATGACGTCGGTCATGCGCATTAGTACCCTGACGTACTGACGTCAGTCTAATGCGCCCTGACCGACGTCAGCCATATACTCTGGTATTCGGGCCGACTGGACAGCGGACTACCCAATAGTAAGGACTGCAGCAATGTGGATCCTCGAACATCTACATTTATGGTAGGTACAAAACTGTACTTTTCATCTGAAGCCTTTTTAAATGACTGGACACTGCCATCATTTTAGAGGCAGCTACATGGACCTCTGTCCACACCTTTGCCAAACATTGTAAATTGTATCACATTTCCAAATCCAGGGGTGGATTTGCCAGGGCAATCCTTCATGGATTCATAGAAAATAGTTCCAAGCCTCCACCCTCTTCTTTCCTTTGAGCTTTGGCATGACCCCAAGGGTTTAGAATGCTGCACCATGAGAATAAAAGGACATAGAATAGTTGTGTAAAATCTTACCATAACCATAGATGTCCTTCTCTTCCATGTTGCAGTATTCCTTCCCTCCCTCCTTCCCCCTTCTTCCACTAAACTGCCCCGTCTTGGATGGTTCTGGACTTTTACAGTTATCCTGGGACTGAGGTTCGACTGGGGCGCTCAATTCTGAGGTCTGGTATGTGCAGACTTCACTTTTATGGCACACATTTCCTTAACCAGTGGCAGACATCCCACATAGCCTGCAGTGACTACAACCTTTTGTATACTGGCCGGACGTTTGGGTAGAAAGAGAGGAAAACCCAAGGGTTTGGAATACTGCAGCATGGAAGAGAAGGACATCTATGTTTATGGTAAGATTTTACACAACTATTCTTTCATGCAATTAGTATTTTCAGTCTTAGATGTCAGCCAAAAGTGCTCTTCTCAGCACCTGTAGTGTGCCTAGTAATGACTCCTGTAGTTCATATGGAGTTGCTTGTATCTGTAACCTATCTAAATACGATTGTAGATTCTTTTTTAAGACCTGTTGCTCCTACTACTGTTGGAACTATCTGGGTATCTTTCTTCCACATTGGTCTCATTTCTATCTGCAAATCCTGATATTTTATGACTTTGTGTATCTCTGTATGCAAGAGACTGTAGTCATTGGGTGTAGCGAGATCAGTGCTACTTTTGTCTTCTTTTCATGGACCTACTATATCTGGTTTTCTCGCATCTATCTTTTGAACTGTTTGTAATGGGTGATCCCATGTGATGTAGACCTTATAATTTTCTGTGATGCTGTGTGGCTCATGTTTCCAGTGTTTTTTTAGCTACTTCAAAACCATAATGTTTACACAAGTCCCGGTACAACAGCGTTGCCACATTATTATGCCTTTCAGTATACAGTCCTTCTGCGATTAGTATGTCACACCCAGCAATGAGGTGTGCGACTGTTTCCAATTCTGTTTTACAAAACCTACAGTTGTCTGTTTCTCCCAGGTGTTCAATGGACTTTGTAAATCAATGTGTGCGTAGCCCACTTCTTGGGCTGTCAGTATTAACCTTTCATCTTTTGGTTGGAATTCTCCTCTCCTTAACCATTCCTGCATTCGGTCCTGATCAAGATGAGTTTTTTCCAGAAGTTTTCTATACTTGCAACTATATTTATACTTTTTTTTTTTTACATTTCTTGCATTCTCATCTGATTCTTCACATTATATTCTTTTGTTTTTTGGCACATTCAGTTGCTGCCTGATTTTTGTCTACATCTGGTTTAATTTCCATTATTGCTCGACGTCTATATGCTTTTGCTAGACTAAGCAGGAAAGTCATCTTAGATTTATTCTTCTCATGTTTCACAACTTTCACTACATTTGGGTCCTGCGAGATCAGCAAATATGTGTGCAATCTTATGATTGCAGATCTATACATGTAATCAGTTTCAAGGAGGACTATACCTCCTTCGGAACGGGGAATATATAATCTTGATATGCACTGATTTTATGAATCATTTGGTGAGCATGAACCATCTTTTGTTTTCTTCTCTAATCTGCCCAGCAAGTTTTGGGGCAAGTCAATTATTCCAAAACTGTAAGTTAGGACAGGAAGAGCAAATTAGTTTATAGCTTGAATTTTGTTCCTAGATGTCAGTGATGATTTCAGAATTAAATTAAGTCTTCTAAAATATTCCTTTCACATCACATTATTTTCCCAAACTGATGTTTTCTTGGTGATGCAGTTTTCCTGCTTTAAAGGTTTCTTTTGCACACTTATCAAGACCAAGTGACATTGTTTTGTCACCTGAAAAAGTTTTGACTACTTGCAGTTGTGTTTTAGTTGTTTATCTGATGAGCTGTACAGTTTTAAATTGACAGAGAAGACAAGTCTTTACACTTTTTCTAGGAGCCAAATTATAGCCATGGCCTAATCTGTTAAGTTGACAGTTTAATGGATTAAGGGCAAGAAAGAATGGCTGAGGTGACAGGGAGCCACTCTGGAATAGCCCCCTTTGGATTTTTATCCCTAGAATAATTTATCCTTTATCATGGCTTAATTGCAAAGTAGTCTGCCACTGTTTCATGGTCACTGTAATGTAGTTGATCAGTGTAGGCTGTATCTTGTACATTTTTAAGCACTCTTTTACCTGTGAGTGTGGGATACTTTCAAATGCTTTTCTGTAGTCAGTTCATGCCATACTTAGATTATTCCCCTTTTTACAGTTCTCCATTATGACTTGATTTAGCAACAGATGATCCTTTGTTTCATATGACTTTCTTGTAGTGCCATGATTGAGTTTTCTTCTAAGTGACTATAAACTCTGTCTGCATCATTTCCAGTGTATAGTTTATACATAGCTGGAAAGCAAGTTATTGGTCTTGCAGGTTCACTCTTAAGTAGGAGCATTGTTTTTCCTATTGTTAGCCAGGTTGGTGTCTGTTCAAGTTGCGCATATAAATATTTCTTACTCATGGATAAATCTTCATGCAAAGATGTTAATAATTTAACCAGAAGTTAGATACTGCATCTGGGCCTGATGTTTTCTAGTTAGAGGCTTTTCTTAGCTTTGTTTCAATCTCTTTGGCTGTTACTTCATCCCATTTCATATCCTGTACCATTGAACTTCTTATACTTTGTTTTACTACTTCTAGCCATTTAGCATGTTTGTTATGTTCCACAGGATCTTCATAAAAGCTTCTCTAAAATGTATCTATTTCCTCTATTTTGGGTGGTCTTTCAATTCCATTTACCTTATTTCCCAGTTCTATATAAAACTTTTTGGGGTAATCCATGCATTTTTTATTTTGTACTTTTCCTTTATATTTATCTGTGCATCTAAGTTTTTCTACCAGTGCTGATATTTTTACGTTATTTGCAGTAGTGCTTGACAGATTCAAATTCATTATAATATTGCGCATTGCTTTTAGCACATCTATCTTTCTGAGTATTTCCTTACCAGTAGGAAGTCCTACATATCCAAATTGATGAAGTTTTTCATTCTGGTGCTACAAAATGATTCAGGACCCCACCTCATCACTATTTTCTTTTATTCTACAATGTTTGAGAACTTTGTAAGTCTGGTTTGGCCGTTGCTTACAATTAAGGTGCATTTTTTCAGTTTGCCTTCCCTTGGACCTGCCATTTGCCTGCATGCCTGGTACCTGGTAAACACTTTCTCATAAGAGTGCTGCATCTGAGACTGCTCCATAAAAAGGTTTGCTCCTTCATGGGATTTAAATCATATACTAGGAAAAAATCATTCTAGAAAAACCTGACACATTCACGACCCATTCACTTTTTGAGACTTCATTGATTTTTACCTGGAAAACGTCCTTTTTGGGTAGCAATCACCTCTGCAAGATGAGTATCAGAACTTCAGTGCTTGGTGTGTTAAAAGCCACTTTGTGTTTCCTCAAGAACAGAGTCTTTGAGAACAAATCCCTTCTTTATGCCAAAAGTGGCCACAGAGCTTACACACATGCAAAACATTCAGTTTCCTGCTTTCTTTTCCAGTCAATTGTTCATGTCCTTCGCAATAGAGAATGAGGTTGGGGTCATGTCCAAACAGGCAATTTCCAAATTTGTGACCTTTTGTTTCAGGATATGTTATGCCTCTAAAGCTGAAGGTTGGAAACTGTTAGAGCCTACAGCACTAGAAGTACAAATATCGCTGTGGCCTTCTTCAAGGAAGTGACTACCCAGACTGTTTTAGAAGACTGTTTACATTATCCTCCAGCCATACCTTTGCTAAATGACATCTCTTTACTGGTTTAGAGCTGGTTTGTTACTGCCATCCTTCAGGAAGTGTAACAGCCTAACCCTTTCTTTGAGGCCATCTCGCTATCATTGTGAACTCTTGGAATTGTCTCAGTAGTCAAAACCACTGCAACAGTGATCTAAATAAAGAATACAGTAAAATTGTTTAGCATGTGCCATAATAGTTCATATTTGAGTACATCGCTGTTGAAGTAACTATTTCTTCCCTCCTCTACTACCACCATCTCCTCATTTTGGGATCTTGAGCAGTGGTGGGTTGCCTTATCTTTAGGCAACCCGCATATGTTCTTCATGTTTCACTGTTGCAGTCGCATCACATTTGGCTTATCTGCTTGCAGTAGCCCTCAGTCGGCCTGATTAACAAAGTCTTGGGTCCTGCGTCGGTTGCTGTCCCTTCTTCCATGACGTCAGATCGTCAGGGGTATAAAACATGCAGCTGATGCCATTACATCAGTTTTTCTTGCCGTGCGGTGCCCGAAGCAGTTTGCAAGTGCTGGTCAGCCGACTCCTGAAATTTTCGTTTTCGAGTTTCACAACCAAAGTCTTCAACTAAAAGCGAAGTACCCCGTGGGGGAAAGTTTTTCTTTCTCTAAACCGATGTCAGTAAAAGTAAATAATTGCATTACTTGTGGAAAGCAAATACCTCATAAAGATTTTCATTCATACTGTATTCCTTGCCTAGGCCCTGACCATGACGTACCTCGCTGTCGATTTTGTGCTTTATTTAAACCACAAACTATCTGTCATCGGCATATTTACACTTCTATATATTTTGGTGCTCGGTTCAGTTATCCCGATATGTCTTTGGTAAGCCATCCAACTACCGGCATTCTGAAAAAATGCAAAGATAGAGACAGAGACAGGCCGCTGAGGTCCAAAGCTGCCAATGACTCTTCTAAGCCAGTCGCCAGTTTGCCGGTACTCAGTGAGGCACTTTCGCAGCCCCTGATACCTGCTACTTCAGATTTGCAGGCCTCTACTGAGACCCATTTGGAGTCTGGTATGCCGCGAAATGCTTCAACTGTGGAACCTGTGGATGTCTCTACCTTGGATGGGTCCGGAGCCGCTGTGCAGGCACCGGCTTCTGAGGGTGTATTCAGGCCTACTGATTTGCGTATTAAACCAACGCCATCTTCTTCTTCAAGGCCTAAAACTCGAACCATGCCTAGAAAACTGATGCCCAGACCGCATGGCCAGGCCTCTATGCCTAAAAAAACAAATGATAAGAATGGCTGAAGACCTTATTACTTTAATCAGGGGAAGCCTAGGACTGAGTTTGCCTATGATACTTACTGAACACGATTATGAATTTTCTGTCTGCTCTGATTAAGTTTTGCCCTTATCTGCCTGTGAGGATTTTGATGTTGAGGACTCTATTCCCTCTGCATCCCCCCCCCCAGAGGATTTTTCTTTTGGTGAAACCTTGCATACCCTCAGGGAGCATTTTCATTGGGAAAGTCAGGATTTCTTTGATTCTAAAAAGAGGCTTAGGGATTTCTTACTCCTGCCCCAGCACAAGTCTTTAGCCATACCTCCTGTACTAGACATTGTTGATGATGCCTTTTCAGAATCTAGCTTGGTCCCTGACACTACCTCCTGCTCTCAGAAAACCTGATGGATATTACAGGGTCCCTGACTCTCATAAGTTCCTTTTTAAAAATCCTACTGCGGATCCTGAGACCATTTCACAGGGACCCCAAGGGCATTAAAGCTACTACTGTCAGAAACCGTACCCCCTCTAATGGAGACTCCAGGGCGCTGGATAGATGGGGTAAGAAGGTATACACTTATGCAACTTTGGCCATTAGAGCCTTAAACTGTCATTTTCATATGTTAAAATAGCAGCATATTATTGGATTGCTTAAACAGAAAATGATGTTGATTCCTGATTGTGCTGAAAATAAGGATTTACAGGATTTACTGCATTCATCTGAGCAAGTTGGAAAACATACTTTGCAATGTGGTTTTGATTCACTAGAGGCATCTTGCAGGGCTGCTGTAACTGGGTCTGTACTTAGAAGGCATGCTTGGCTTAAGGAGCAATCCTTGCCAGATCATGTTAAAGCGAAATTGCTGGATGCTCCCTCAAACCAGGACTGCCTGTTTGGCAACAAGGCAGTAGTAGTTCTTAAAAAGATGGAGGAAAAAGCTAAATCTATGCAAACTGTTAAAAGATTTTTTTACAAGTACAACCTCCAAGGTTTAGTAGGCATTGGCCTTACAAGAATTCGTCCTTTCCTACCTCTTCCAGACCTTTTCAGTCCAAACCCAGATCCAGCAGAGCTCCCAGGCTTCAGTTCCAGGGTACGTACAGGACTAAGCAGTGGGGGGCCTCCACTTCCAAATCTGGGGGTACTAAAACTCCCCCTATGGTAAACTGTCTCAATGACTTCTTAAACTGCCAAGCACTTCTCAACTGACTGCCCCTTTGGGGGGAAAGATTGCACTTCATGCAAAGAACTGGGAACTCATTAGCCAGGACAAATGGGTTTTAAATATAGTGTCCCAAGGATACAGATTTCACTTCCACACGTTACCAACAGCAATCAGGTAGCCAGATCTACCCCCAAATCAGTGGGCAGAGGCCCAAAAGCAAGTACTTTCTCTCTTAAGCATGGGGGCTATTCATTTAGTACCAGAAGAGGAAAAGGGACAAGGTTTCTACTCATGACTTTTCCTGCTACGCAGAAAAGACGATTCATGATGTCCTATCCTGGACCTGTCTACTCTAAACACCTTTTTGGTGATTCCATAATTCAAGATGCTGACTCTTCACCAGTTGCTCCCTATGCTAGGCAAAGACGCCTGGTTGGCAACACTAGATTTAAAGGAAGCATACCTGCACATCCCAATCGGGGAATCTTGCAGAAGATACCTACGCTTCAAAGCAGGCTACACGCACTATCAGTTCTCTGCACTGCTGTTTGGCTTATCTACTGCTCCCAGGGTATTCACAAAGTGCCTAGCTGCAGTCATTGCATTTTGCAGGCAAAGAAATATTCAAGTATACCCATACCTGGACGATTGTCTAATTCAGGCAGAAAGCCAGGACATGCTTTTAAATCTGACCTTTGTACAAAGGGTGCTGACTTGTCTGGGGTACACCATAAACGAAAAGAAATCACACCTGGTACCCTGTCAACAAATTATATTCCTGGGAGCAAGCTTGAATACAACTTCCCAGATGGCTTTCCTAATGCCAGAGAAACAAATTCATTTGACAACCTACTTCAAACAAGTGGCCACAAAAACCCTGCTTATCTGCAAGGCAAATACTACAAGCATTGTGGTTCATGGCCTCCTGCATTCTTCTAATTCCATATGCAAGACTGCATATGAGGAAACTACAGTTGTATGTAAACAGCCTGTGGTGTCAACATTCTCAGGATCTAGAAGCAATGATTCCTATCGTACCTTGTCTACGCCTAGAGTTCCTTTGATGAGCAGAGGCCTGCCACCAAAATAAGAGATTACCATTCACACTACACCCTGCCGCCCAAACCCTAACAACAGACTCAGACTATGCATGGGGGGCTCACCTGGCAGAGAAGTGCATTCAGGGCAAATGGAACCCAAGTCAAATGCACCTGCATATCAATCAAAAAGAAATGTTAGCTTTACAGAATGCTCTGACAGCCTTCAAGGACCACATTCTTCCAGGACAATTAATGGTAAAGATGGACAACACCACTGTTATGTGGTACATAAACAAGCAGGGGGGTACACATTCTTACCCCCTCTGCAGTCTAGCCATGGCATTGTGGAACACAGCCCTGAGCTGCCAAGTGCATCTACAAGCTCATTTCCTGCCAGGAGCACTAAATACTCTGGCAGACAAACTAAGCAGAAACCTCATGGACCCACACAAGTGGAAACTGAAACCAAGGATTTTCAGCATGTTGACAAGCAAATGGGGAGCCCAGATATAGACCTGTTTGCCTCCCCCCAGAGTTATCAATTGGACAAATTTTGCACAAAGACTCCCCACAAACAAGCTTGGAAAGTGGATGCTCTGTCCTTCCGCTGGAAAAAAAACTATCAGTTTATGGCTTTCCTCCTCTGCCTCTGCTCTTCCAAAGTACTCCTAAAGATCAAACAAGACAAACCAGGGACGATTTTGATTGCACCAGACTGGCCACACCAACACTGGGTACCCCCTCTTGCACAGTGTGTCACTGTTGGCTCCATGGCACCTGCCTCAGACTCCTACCCTATTGTCTCAGCAGGAGAACCAGATTCTGCACCCTCAGCTTCCAACACTTAACCTAGCAGCCTGGCTAGTTACCTAATCTCTCCTTTACCATCCCTCAGTAAACCAGTGATGGATATCATTTTAGAGGCAAGGAGGCCTAGTACTAGAAAATATTATGCTGAAAAATGGAAAAGATTCTGTGCCTGGAACCAGTCTCAAGGAATGAGCACAGCAGTGCCCAGTTTAGCTCAGATTTTACAGTACTTAACTGAGATGCTTCACAAGGGCCTTTCTTTCTCCTCCATCAAAATTCACACCTCAACCATTTCAGCTCATTATAACACGGAACCTCCTCTCTTCTCTCATCCACTGCTCAAGCAGTTCCTCAGAGGGGCCAAAAACGTACGACCACCCAGGAGAGCTCCAACTCCAGCCTGGGACCTTAACTTTGTATTGGAGAAACTCACTCTTCCCCCTTTCGAGCCAGCTGCTACTGCAGACTTAAAATTCCTTTCTTGGAAAACCGCTATGTTCTTCGTGTTTCACTGTTTGCAGTCATTACATTTGGGTTATCTGCTTGCAGTAACCCTCAGTCAGCCTGATTAACAAAGTCTTGGGTCCTACGTTGGATGCTGTCCTTCCATGACGTCAGGTCATCAGGGGTATAAAACATGCAGCTGACACCATTACATTCGTCTTTCTTGCCATGCGGTGCCCAAAGCAGAAGCAGTTCGCAAGTGCCGGTTGGCCGACTCCTGAAATTTTCGAGTTTCAGAACCGAATTCTTCAACTAAAGCTAAGTACCCCATTGGGAAAACTTTTCTTGCTCCTTACCGATGTCAGTAAAAGTTAATAATTGCATTACTTGTGGAAAGCAAATACCTCGCAAAGATTTTCATTCGTACTGTATTCATTGCCTGGGCCCTCACCACGATGTACCTTGCTCTCAGTTTTGTGCTTTATTTAATCAGTGCACTATCCATTTTCAGTATATTTTCGCTTCTAAATATTTTGGTTCTCTGTTTAATTATCCAGTAATGTCACCAGTTAGCCATCCAACTACCGGGATTCCGAAAAAAACGCAAAGATAAAAACAGAGACAGGCCGCCGCGGTCCAAAGCTGCCGACGACGCTTCTCCTCAGCCAGTCGCCAATTCACCGGTACTCAGTGAGGCGCTTTCGCAGCCCCTGATACCCGCTACTTCTGATTCGCTGGCCTCTACTGAGACCCAGTCGGAGTCTGATATGCCACAAGATGCTTCAACTGTGGAACCTGCGGATGTCTCTACCTTGGATGGGTCCGGAGCCACTGTGCAGTCACCAGCTTCTGAGGGTGTATTCAGGCCTACGGACTTGCATATTAAACCGACGCCTCTTCCTTCATTTAGGCCTAAATCTCGAACCATGTCTGAGAAACCGACACCCAGGGTGCATGCTCAGGCTTCTATGCGTAAAAAACAAATGATAAGAATGGCTGAAGATCTTATAACTTTAATCACAGGAAGCCAACCTCCACCTTCTAAGAGACCTAGGACTGAAGTTGTTTATGAATCTTCTGACCAGGATTCTGATTTTTCTGATTCTTTTGATGACTCCAGGGCACAGGATAGATGGGGGAAGAAGGTTTACACTTCTGCAACCTTAGCCATTAGGGCTTTAAACTGCCAGTTTCATATGTTCAGGTATCAACAACATGTTATTGGGTTGCTTAAACAGAAAATTATGTTGATTCCTGACTGTGCTGAAAATAAAGAATTACATGATTTAATGCATTCTGCTGAACAAGTTGGTAAACATACTTTACAATGTGGATTTGATTCATCAGAGGCCTCTTGCAGGGCTGCTGTTACTGGGTCTGTGCTCAGAAGGCATGCTTGGCTTAAGGAGCAATCTTTGCCTGATCATGTTAAAGCTAAACTGTTGGATGCTGCCTTAAATCAGGACCGCCTGTTTGGCAACAAAGCTGAGGAAGTTCTTAAAAAGATGGAAGATGAAGCTAAATCTATGCAAACTGTTAAAGATTTCTTGCAAGTTCAGCCTCCTAGATTTAGTAGGCATTGACCCTCTAAGAATTGGTCCTTTCCAGCCCCTTCCAGGTCTTCTCAAGCCAAACCCAGACACAGCAGAAACCCCAGAGTTCAGTCCCAGGGGACACAAAAGATAAAGCAGTGGGGGATTTCCACATTCAAATCTGGGAGTAGTAAGACTCCCCCTATGGAAAACTGTCTCAATGACTTGCTTTTAAAACTTCCAAGCACTTCCCAACTGAATGCTCTTTTAGGCGGAAAAATTGGTCTGCAGGCCAAAATCTGAGAATTCATTACCCAGGACAAATGGGTTTTAAATATAGTGTCCCAAGGATACAGATTTCACTTCCACATGTTACCAACAACCAATCAGGTGGCCAGATCTTACCCCCAAATCAGTAGGCAGAGGCCCAAAATCAAGTTCTCTCTCTCTTAACCATGGAGGCTAGTCAGTTTGTACCAGAAGAGGAAAATAGGCAAGGTTTCTATTCGAGACTTTTCCTGGTACCCAGAAAAGGCAATGCGTCGCGTCCTCTCCTGGACCTTTCTACTCTAAACACCTTTCTGGTGATTCCAAAATTCAAAATGCTGACTCTTCAGCTGCTTCCTATGCTAGGTAAAGATGCATGGTTGGCAACAGTAGACTTAAAAGAAGCATACCTGCATATCCCTACCAGGGAGTCTTGCAGAAGATACCAACGCTTCAAAGCTGGCTACATGCACTGTCAGTTCTCTGCACTGCCCTTTGGCTTATCTACTGCACCCAGGGTATTCACAAAATGCCTAGCTCCAGTCATTGCATTTTGCAGGCAAAGAAATATTCGAATATACCCATACCTGGACGATTGTCTAATTCAGGAAAAAAGCCAGGACATACTTTTGAGTCATCTGGCCTTTGTTCAAAGGGTGCTGACTTGTCTGGGGTACACCATAAACGAAAATAAATCACACCTGGTACCCTGTCAACAAATTATATTCCTGGAAGCAAGCTTGAATACAACTTCCCAGATGGCTTTCCTCATGCCAGAGAAACTGATTCATTTGACAACATACTTGAAACAAGTAGCCACCAAAACCCAGCTATCTGCAAGGCAAATACTGCAAGCCTTGGGGTTCATGGCCTCCTACATTCTTCTAATTCCATATGCAAGGCTCTATATGAGGAAACTACAATGGTATCTCAAAAACCTATGGTGTCAACATTCACAGGATCAAGAAGCAATGATTCCTATCATACCTTGCCTATGCCTATAGTTCCTTTAGTGGGCAGAGGAATGCCACCAAAACAAGGGACTACCATTCACACTACCCCCTTCCCCCCAAACTTTAACAACAGATGCATCAGACTATGTATGGGGGGGTTCACATGGCAGATAAGTGCATTCAGGGCAAATGGAACCAAAGTCAAATGCAGCTGCACATAAATCAAAAGGAAATGTTAGCTGTACAGAATGCTCTGACAGCCTTTAAGGACCACTTTCTTCCAGGACAGCTAATGGTAAAGACAGGCAACACCATTGTCATGTGGTACATAAACAAGCGTGGGGGTACACATTCTTACCCTCTCTGCAGACTAGCCATGACATTGTGGAACTCAACCTTGAGCTACAAAGTGAATCTAAAAGCTCAATTCCTGCCAGGAAAACTAAATACACTGGCAGAGGGACTAAGCAAGAAACCTCATGGACCCACACAAGTGGAACCTGGAACCAATGATTTTCAACATGTTGACAAGCAAGTGGGGGAGCCCAGATATAGACCTGTTTGCCTCCCCCCAGAACCATCAGTTGGACAAATTTTGCACAAGGATTCCCCACAAGCTAGCTTGGAAAGTGGATGCTCTATCTGGAAAAACCTGTCAGTTTATGCCTTTCCTCCTCTCTCTCTGCTCTCCAAGGTACTACTGAAGATCAAACAGGACAAGCCAAGGACGGTTTTAATTGCACCAGACTGGCCATGCCAACACTGGTACACCCCCTCTTGCACAGTGTGTCACGCTTGGCCCCATGGCACCTGCCTCAGACTCCTTCCCTGTTGTCTCGGCAGGAGAACCAGATTCTGCACCCTCAGCTGCAAACCCTGAACCTAGCAGCCTGGCTAATTACCTAATTTCTCCTTTACCATCCCTCAGTAAATCAGTGATGGATATCATTTTAGAGGCAAGGAGGCATAGTACTAGAAAGTCTTATGCTGCAAAATGGAAAAGATTTTGTGCCTGGAATCAATCTCAAGGGATAAGCGCAGCAGTGCCCAATTTACCTCAGATTCTACAATACTTGACTGAGATGCTTCATAAGGGCTTGTCCTTTTCCTCCATCAAAATTCATGCCTCAGCCATATCAGCTCATTACAGCACAGAGCCTCCCCTCTTCTCTTACCCACTGCTCAAGCATTTCTCAGGGGCCAAAAATGTAAGGCCACCCAGGAGAGCTCCAACTCCAGCCTATGACCTTAACTTTGTCTTGGAGAAACTCACTCTTCCTCTTTTCAAGCCGGCTGCTACTGCAGATATAAAATTCCTTTCCTGGAAAACAGCTTTCCTTTTACCAATCACTTCTGCAAAAAGGGTATCTGAATTACAGGCCCTTATGGCAGTGGAGCCTTTCATAGTCTTTCATGCGGACAGTGTGTCCCTCAGAACCAATCCCTCCTTCATTCCCAAGGTGGTATCCAGTGTGGCTCTTAATCAGTCCATTCATTTGCTTACCTTCTTTCCTAACCCACCGAACAAAGGGGAACGGATACTGCACTCCTTAGATGTGCACAGACAACTTAGATTTTACTTGGACAGGACTAAACCTCAAAGGAAATCTGAACAACTGCTGGTGGCATTTGCTGCAGGGACAGAGGGGAAAGCTATTTCAAAGCAAACCATTTCAAAATGGATAGGCCACTGCATTCATTTCTGCTATAAGCACCATGGAAAACCTATCCTACAGGGCATCAGACCACATTCAGCCAGGGCTGCATCTACCTCCACAGCCTCTCTCAGGGGTGTTTTTACCAGGGACTTCTTAGACATCCTAGAAGCTGCTACCTGGAGTCCTGTACATACTTTCACCAAACATTATCATTTGCCACTTTTCTCTTAATCCAGAGCTGGCTTTGCCACTGCAGTCTTGCAGGGTCTTATAGCTGGTCCTAATTCTACTTAAATTCCTCCTCCCAACCTTAGCTTTGGGAATCTACCCAAATGTAATGACTGCAACAGTGAAACACGTAGAACATAGTACAGTTGTGTACACTTACCGTAAATGTAGATGTTCAAGTGTATTCACTGTTGCAGTCCTGGTTACCCTCCCTCCAGTCCCCTTTCTTCTTTTGGCTATACCTCCACTCTCCCTTACTATGCTCAAAAAGCTTTTTGGTGTATTTGCTTTTTTGTTGGAGGTATATCCTTGTAATTATAGATGTCCTTCAAGGATGCATCTGCAGTCATCACATATGGGTTGTCCTGCCTCAGGCAGCCCTTTGGTCGGCCGGATTCCAAAGTCTGGGTCTGGCCTCGGCTGATGTCGCACTTTCCCCGACGTCAGAGCGTCTGGGGTATAAAAGCATCAGCCGACGCCATTTTCCTCAGTCTTTCTTGCCGCGTGGTGCCCGAAGCAGAAGCAGTTCGCAAGTGCCGGTCAGCCAGCTCCTGTGATTCAGCTACCGAAGACTTCGAAAAAGCTAAGTACCCCGTTGGGGACTCTTTCTTGCCTCAGTCGATGTCAGATAAAGTTAACAATTGTTTAACTTGTGGGAAACAAATACCTCATAAGGATCTCCACTCTTACTGCCTCCCCTGCCTAGGCCCAGACCACAACGTCTCGGCCTGTTCAGCCTGTGCTTCCTTCAACCGACGAACTCTTAGACGTCGGTCGGAGTTTGCAGAGGAATTCTTTGGGGCTAGTTTTGCTTACAAGATGCCGTCGGAGACTCCGACTTCACATTTAGTTAAAAAACGGAAGGACAAGGACCGACACACGCGGGCCGCGGTTTCGGCTGAAACCACGGTCAGGCCTACCGCGAGTGTCTCTGTTGAAACCGAGTCCTTGGAACTTCCGATTACCGAAACCGCACAACTGACTACCTCGGCCACGGAGGCCCCGGCCGAGTCGGTTATTGAATTACCTTCTGAAACTGGTGTCCAGGAACCTTCCGATACCATTCCTTTAGACAAGTCTACTACTGCACGTGGTGCAGCCAGACCTCTTGCATCCATGTCCGTTAAGGCTTTCTCTAGGGCTAAAGCTGCTAAACTTACTAAAGCTTTGCCTCCCAAGGTTACCTCTGAGACCTCTACTGGCTCACAGATTCTTAGCTTAGCAGAGGATCTTATCTCCTTAATTAGAGGTTCTCAACCTCATCCGGACAGGGGCTCTCAACCACCTCCAGACAAAAGGCCCAGGGTTGAGCCCTCTGACCCCCACTCCTCAGATGAGTCCACTGATGGCTCTACTCTGTCAGACCACTAGGAGGAGGCTTATTCGGCCTACGAGGATTCTGATGCTGAAGAATCTGTTCTCTCGGCCTCCCTTCCTGAAGAGTTCTCCTTTGGAGAGACATTACACTCTGAGAGAACATTTTCAATGGTAGGGTCAGGAATTCTCTGATTCTAGAAAGAGATTAAGGACTTTTTTACATTTACCTCAGCATAGGCCTTTAGCTGTACCTCCTGTTTTGAATGTTATTGATGATGTGTACTCTGATGCTAGTACAGTCCCTGACTCTCTCCCTCTGGCTCCTGCCAAACCTGATAGGTACTACAGGGTCCCAGACTCGCATCTTCACCTGTACAAGGCCCACTCTGCTGATCCAGAAACTATTTCCCAGGGCCCAAAAGGGGTTGCAGCTGCCACTGCTAGGAATCCTCTACCCTCTGAAAGGGAGTCCAGAGCTTTAGAGAGATGGGGTAAGAAAGTGTATACTTCTGCAACTCTTTCCATGAGGGCATTAAATTGTCAATTTCATATGATACAGTACCAAGAGTATTTGTTAGATGAATTGCATAAGAAACTGTCTTCTTCTGAACCCCTTGATCGCAAATCCCTTCAGGATCTGGTACACAACTCCCAGCAGGTTAGTAACCATTTCTTGCAGTGTGGTTATGATGCATTGGAAGCTTCATGTAGGTCAGCTATGACAGGTGCAGTCATACGTAGGCATGCCTGGCTGAAGGAACAATCTCTGCCAGACCATGTTAAAGCTAAGCTTTTGGATGCTCCTATGGAAAAGCAAAAATTATTTGGTTCCACGGCTCAAGAGGTCTTAAAGAAATTTGAAGAAAAGGCAAAATCTGTGCAAACAGTCAGACTTTCTGCAAGTCCAACCACCGAGATTCAGCAGAAATTGGCCTACTAAGAATTGGTCCTTTCCGGACTCGGACAGATCTCAGAGAGGCAGGAATAGGCGTGCCAGAGGTAGAGGGCAAGCTAGAGGCTCCTACAGAGGCCGTCAATGGCAGCCTCCCAACCAGAGAGGTAGTGCAGGAACTACAACTACTACACCAGGACAGACTCAATGACTTTCTTTTGACTCCGCCGACCAGGGCTCAATTAGAAGCACCTTTGGGCGGAAAGCTTTCTTTATTTTCAAAAAATTGGCACAGCATTACAAGGGACACATGGACACTGCAAATAATAGACAAAGGATACAGGTTCCATTTCCACACATTGCCGAGAAGAAAAGGCATGCCAGACCTGCCACCAAATCAGAGGGCAGAGGCTTTGAAACAAATTTCCAACTTAATACAAATGAAAGCTATAGAAAAGGTACCTCTTTCAGAACAAGGCCAAGGATTTTACTCCAGATTATTCCTTGTTCCAAGAAAAGAAAATCAATGGAGGCCTATTCTCGACTTGTCCGCACTGAATACTTACCTCATTGTGCCAAAATTCAAAATGCTGACTCTACAGCAACTCCTTCCCATGCTGGGCAAGGGGTCTTGGCTGGTGACTCTAAACCTCAAGGAGGCATACCTGCATGTCCCTATCAGACAAAGTTGCAGAAGACACCTCAGATTTCTTGCAGGGTCCGAGCATTATCAATTCTCAGCATTGCCCTTTGGCTTATCTACTGCGCCCAGAGTATTCACGAAATGCCTGGCATCAGTAATTGCACACTGCAGACTTCAGGGGATTCAAATTTACCCATATCTGGACAACTGCCTTATACAAGCGGACAACAAGCAAACTTTGTTAAAGGACTTGGATTGTGCCATCCACCTACTGCAGGCCTTGGGATATATAGTCAACATCCACAAATCAAGACTTGTTCCATCCCAAAGAATAACTTTTCTGGGTGCGGATCTAGACACAACCACCCAATTGGCCTTTCTCACAGAAGAAAAACAAAAACAACTACCGGATTACTTCAAGAATCTGACAAGACAAACTCAACTGACTGCAAGGAAAATCCTGCAGGCCCTGGGTTACATGGCATCTTGCATTTTTCTGATCCCACAAGCAAGGCTGCATATGAGAAAATTGCAATGGTACCTAAGGAGTTTATGGACTCAGCACAGTCACAGCTTAAAAACCTTGATCCCACTCATTCCATGCCTCCAAAAGGAATTTCTGTGGTGGGCTCAAGCCTGCCAGTCGAACAGCGGGTTGCCCTTCAGCAAGCCAAGAGCCAACCAAACCATCACTACGGACGCTTCAGACCAAGGCTGGGGAGCACACATGGTGGGCAGATGTATCCAAGGGCTATGGTCACAAAGAGAGCTGCGCATGCACATAAACCAAAAGGAAATGCTGGCAGTGATACAAGCAATCGAGGCCTTCAAACTTTTTCTTCATCAAGTCCACCTACTCATAAGGACAGACAACACCACAGTTATGTGGTACATAAACAAGCAAGGAGGCACCCATTCCTACCCTCTTTGCAGACTGGCAATGAATCTATGGGAACTTTCCTTGAAACTCAATATACAGCTGCAGTCCCAGTTCGTGCCAGGGAAAGACAATATACTGGCAGACAGCTTAAGCAGAAATATCATGGATGCTGCACCCAGACATCTTCTTACTCATAACACAATCATGGGGAAGGCCGGAAATAGATCTGTTCGCCTCCCCCCACAATCATCAACTGAAGAAGTTCTGCTCAAGGACATACCACCCACAAGCATGGAAAGTGGACACTCTCTCTTTCAGCTGGAAAGCTCTAACAGTGTATGCTTTTCCATTTCTCCCATTAATGACCAAGGTCTTACTGAAGATCAGGACAGAGCAGCCCAGAGTGATTCTGATAGCTCCAGACTGGCCAAGACAGCACTGGTACCCACTGTTAAGGAGCATGTCACAGACGAAACCGTGGCCTCTCCCCCTATGGCCACTTCTACTGACGCAGCACAATTTCAAAACTCTGCATTCCAACCTGAAAACCTTGCAGCTAACTGCCTGGAAGATACCATGACTCCTCCTCGGGATAAGCTATCCCAGAGAGTGAAGGATATTATTATGGTAGCTCGACGGCCTTCCACAAGGAAGGCATATTCAGCAAAATGGAAAAGATTTTACACTTGGAACACAACAAAGGACCTAGATGTGACAGTGATGAACATGGCACATATACTGGAATATTTGGCAGAATTGTTCCACAACGGCCTGTCTTACTCTTCCATTAAGATACATGCCTCAGCAATTTCAGCAGAATACAATGTTAATCCACCTGTCTTCTCTCATCCTCTCCTGAGACAGTTTCTAAGAGGAATCAAAAACATCAATCCTCCAAGGAAACCACCTCTACCTACTTGGGACCTTAACTTCATGTTGGAAAAACTAACACTTCCTCCCTTTGAACCAGCAGCATATGCAGATCTACAGTTTCTGTCTTGGAAAACTGCCTTCCTTCTGGCCATAACCTCAGCAAGAAGAATATCTGAGTTACAAGCTCTAATGGTAGTACAGCCATTTCTTATCTTTCATCAGGACAGAGTTTCATTGAGAACCAATCCTACATTTATGCCAAAGGTGGTATCCAGGGTATCTTTGAACCAAGCTATTCACTTGCCTACATTTTTCCCACAACCACAAAATAAAGGGGAGAAACTTCTGCACACCCTGGACATACACAAACAGTTGCGCTACTACTTGGACAGAACTAAAAGTTACAGAAAGACTGACCAGCTGTTTGTAGCATATGCTGCTGGGGCACAAGGAAAAGCAATTTCCAAACAGACAATTTCAAAATGGATAGGAAATTGCATTTGTTTTTGTTGCTCCTTTCATGGAAAAACTGTGCCAGCTGACATTAGACCTCATTCCACGAGAGCCACAGCCACCACCACAGCCTTCCTAAGAGGGGTGGCTACCAAGAACATTTTAGAAGCTGCTACATGGAGCTCCGTGCATACATTTGCCAAGCATTACAATTTACTTTTATACTCCAGATCCAGAGCAGGCTTTGCTACGGCAGTCCTGCAGGGTATCTTAGCTACACCGTCCTTTACTTCGTACCTCCACCCCCAGATTGGCTATGGTATTCTACCCATATGTGATGACTGCAGATGCATCCTTGAAGGACATAGTACAGTTTTGTACCTACCATAAATGTAGATGTCCGATAGGTATGCATCTGCAGTCAGGTTTACCCTCACTCCTTCCCCTCTGTGGTATACTTCTTGGGTACTTACCCCTCTTATAGCTAGCTGGGGGGATCTATTATGGTGTATTTGTTTTTATAGTACTGTGCATGTTTGGATTTGTTTTTGCAATGCATATCTCCAAATTTTAGCCTTCCTTAGAGGGCACCTGGCATCTGGGGCAAGAAAAACTGAGGAAAATGGCGTTGGCTGATGCATTTATACCCCAGATGCTCTGACGTCGGGGAAAGTGCGACATCAGCCGAGGCCAGACCCAGACTTTGGAATCCGGCCGACCGAAGGGCTGCCTGAGGCAGGACAACCCATATGTGATGACTGCAGATGCATACCTATCGGACATCTACATTTATGGTAGGTACAAAACTGTACTTTGTTTCCCCAAAAAAGGTTTATAGAAAGAAACAGTCTCCAAGGTCACTATAGCTAGATGGATTTCTTCATGCATCCTGCAGGTCTGTAAGGACAGAGGCATCTCTCCTCCATGTCAGGTAAAAGCTCATTCCACTAGGTCCATGGCTACGTCTGTGGCTTTCTGATCTAGAGTGTCTTTGGATGACATTTGCTCTGCAGCTACTTGGTCCTCCTCTCATAAGTTTGTCTCATTACAAATTCGATTTGACTTCCAGGAGAGCATCCTTTGGTTCCACAGTGCTCTGGAATATCCTTCCATGAGCACCTCCCAGGAGTTTAGTAGCTGGAGACTCTGTGCCACAGGTTGAAGACCAAATTAAGTAAACTTCTTCAGATAAAGAAGTTATGTACGCCCCATAACGTTCCATCTGAATAGTTGTACTTCATTTGTCTTAAACCCTCCCTCCTTCCCCCGGACCTTGGCGCATGATCAGCCTTCGGGCTGTAGTATAGGTCACAAGTATATTATCAGGTCTGGTTCTCAGTATAAGTTCAGCAAACTCGATCTGGGGATGGAAGACAGTGGAGGGGTATTACGGGTAAGGAGAGGAGTCTGGAGCCCAGAGCTGATGCTAGTAATAGTTGCTGACTCAGATCCGATACGGGTCCGTATTCCACAGGTTGAAGACAAATGAAGTAGAACTACTCAGACAGAACGTTATGGTGAGTACATAACTTCTTTTCTTTTATGGAATTCACTCTAACCCCGGATACTTTACCTCCTGCTCCCAGGAAACCTGACAGGTAGAGTCCTGGACTCACTCAAATTTCTTTTCAAGAATCCTACTGCTGACCCAGAGGTAATCTTCCAAGGGCCTAAAGGAATAAAAGCAACTACAGTTAAGAATCCCACCCTCTCGGACAGGGATTCTGGAGCCTTAGACAGATGGGGTAAAAAAGTGTATACTTCTGCAATTCTTGCCATTAGAGCATTAAATTGTCAGTTCCACATGCTGAAATGCCAGCAACATACTATGGAACTAAAATTATCTACCTTTCCTGACTGTGCAGAAAATAAAGATTTACAGGAACTTATGCATTCTGCAAGCCAAATCAGTAAGCATACCCTGCAATGTGGGTTTGACACCCTAGAAACATCTTACAGGGCAGCAGTCACAGGTTCTGTACTTAGAAGGCATGCTTGGTTTAAGGAACCAGACCTTGCCAGATCATGTCAAATCAAAATTATTGGACACACCTCTGAACAAAGACAATCTGTTTGGCACCAAAGCAGAAGAGGTTTTAAAAAAGATGGAAGAAAAAGCTAAATCTATGCAGACAGACTTTTTGCAAGTTCAGCCTCCAAGATTCAGAAGACATTGTCCCTCAAAACATTGGTCCTTTCCTGCCCTCCTCAAGGTCACTTCAGACAAGTCCTAAGGGTAACAGACCCCCCAGACAGCAGTCTCAGTGTATGCAGAGATCTAAACAATGGAGTACTTCCACTTCTAAACCAGGGAGTGCTAAGCCACCCCCTTATGGAAAGAATTCCCAGTGACTCAACTCCTCTTCTCTCCTCTGCCCATCTGTCCATGCCCCTAGGAGGAAAACCTTCCTCCCATGCAGAAAACTGGCCCTCTATCACCAACGATCAATGGGTCCTCAACATAGTGACCCAGGGGTGCATATTTTATTTCCACACCTTGCCAACCCTAAAGAGATTCCCAGATCTTCCACCAAACCAGTGGGCAGAGCCGCAAAATCAAGTTCATTCCCTGCTCTCCATGAGGGCTATTCAGCCTGTCCCTGCAGATCAGATAGGCCAAGGGTTCTATTCCAGGCTTTTTCTAGTACCCAGACAAGAGGGCACCTATACCCAATCTTAAATCTATGTATTCTAAACACTTTTTCTTGGTGGTACCAAAATTCAAAATGCTCACACTGCAGCAGCTTCTCCCTATGCTGTCCAAAGATGCCTGGTTAGCCACTTTAGACCTCAAGGAGTTCTATCTACTATCCCAGTCCGAGATTCTTGCAGGAAATAGCTATGTTTCAGTGCAGGATTTATGCAATTATCAGTTTTCTGCACTTCTCTTTGGCTTATCCACCGCTCCCAGGGTTTTCACAAAATGCCTGGCTCCAGCCATTGCTTATTGCAGACAAAGAAATATTCAAATTTGCCCTTACTTGGATGACTGCCTGATTCAGGCAGACAGTCAGGAAAAGCTGTTACAGCACCTGCCATTTATAAAGGACCTACTAAATTCACTGGGGTACACTATCAACGAGAAGAAATCCAAATTTGTCCCCAGTCAAAAAATTGTATTCCTGGGAGCAAGCCTGGATGCAAGCAAATCCCAGATGGCATTTCTAACTCTAGAAAAACAAGCCTATCTGACAGGCTAGGTCTCTCAACTGGCCATCAGAACCCAGTTATCTACAAGGAAAAGCCTGCAAGCTCTAGGGTTCATGGCCTCCTGCATTCTACTAATTCCATATGCTAGACTGCATATGAGGAAACTTCAGTGGTATTTTAAAAGCCTTTGGTGTCAACATTCACAGGACCTGAAAACCATTATACCTATGATACCCTGTCTAAGGAAAAATTTTCTTTGGTGGGCAGCAGCATGCATCCACAAGGGTCTTCCCTTTTCACAACCCCACGCCGCCCAGACCCTAACATCAGACTATGTCTGGGGTGCTCACCTGGATGGCAGTTGCATTCAGGGCCATTGGAGCCAAAACCAATTTCATCTGCACATCAACCAAAAAATTATGCTAGCTCTTCAGTACGCTCTGACACCTTTCAGTTCCCTGCTCTCTCCGGGGCCGCTACTTATCAAAACTGACAACACCACAGTAATCTGATACATCAACAAGCAGGGGGGAACCCACTCTTACTCTCTCTGCAGGCTAGCCATGATCTTTTGGAACACGGTTTCAGCCATGCATATTCATCTGCAAGCTCAATTCCTGCCAGGCAACTAAAACTCTCTGGCAGACAGCTTAAGCAGAAATCTGTTGGACCCACACAGGTGGCAATTAAACCACAACACCTTCAACCTTGTGACCCAAAAAGGGGGAACCCCGAAGGTGGGACTATTTGCCTCCCCCTACAACCACCAGCTCAACAAATTCTGCACCAGGGAACCTCGCAGCAAGGCCTGGAAAGTGGATGCCCTAGCCTTCCAATGGGCAAACCTCTCAATCTATGCATTTCCCCCTCTACCTCTTCTGACCAGAGTATTACTCAAAATAAGGAAGGAAAGACCAAGGGCAATCCTGATTGCCCCAGACTGGCCACGCCAACACTGGTACCCACTACTGCGCAGTCTGACCCCATTGCCTCCATGGCACCTACCCCAGATTCCAACTCTCCTGACTCAGCAGGAGGGAGAGTTCTTGCATCCACAGTTGCAGACACTAAAACTAGCAGCCTGGCTTATTCCTTGACTTCTCCTCCAGTGGCCACCCTAAGCAAACAAGTCCTGGATGTCATACGTGAAGCCAGACGACCCAGTACTAGAAAATCCTATGCTGACAAGTGGAAAAGGTATTGTTCCTGGATCCAGACTGAAGGAGCTGACCCAGCACAGCCCTCCTTATCTCTCATCCTGGATTACCTAGCAGAACTACTCCACATGGGGTGTATCCTTCTCTTCCATTAAAATCCATGCCTGTGCCATCTCTGCACATTACAGCACTGAGCCACCTCTCTTCTCACACCCTCTCATCAAACTATTCCTGAGAGGGGCTAACAACTTAAAGCCACCATGAAGAGCCCCTACTCCTGCTTGGGACCTAAACTCTGTGTTGGAAAAGCTCACCCCCCCCCCCTTTGAGCCTGCAGATTCAGCAGAGTTAAAATTCCTCTCTTGGAAAACAGCCTTGTTTCTGGCCATCACTTCAGCTAGAAGAGTGTCTTGAGTTACAAGCACTTATGGCAGTGGAACCTTTCATCATATTTCATGCTGACAGGGTCTCCCTCAGGACTAACCCAACATTCATCCTTAAAGTGATGTCTAGTGTGGCTCTCAACCAATCTGTTCATTTGCCCACCTTTTTCCTTAAACCTCAAAATTAGTTGGAAAGGATCCTGCACTCTTTAGATGTGCACAGACAGCTCAGATTCTACCTGGATAAGACTATGCCCTTTAGTAAATCTGACCAGTTATTAGTCAGCTTTGCACCAGGGGCAGAGGGCAAAGCCATATCAAAACAAACCATCTCCAAATGGATAGCACACTGCATCCATTTCTGTTACAAACACCATGGGAAATCACCCCCACTGGGGGTCAGAACACATTCAACTAGGGCAACTTCAACCACTACAGCCTTTCTCAGAGGCGTCCCTACCAGGAACATCCTGGAAGCTGCAACATGGAGCTGTGTTCATACCTTCACCAAGCATTACCACCTTCCTATCTTTTCAAAATCCAGGGCAGGCTTTGCAACCGCAGTCCTGCAGGGCATTCTAGCCAGCCCCAACTCTTCTTGAATGACTCCACCTGATCCTCAGATTTGGGAATCAACCCAAGTGTGATGACTGCAACAGTGACACACTAAGAACATAGTGCAGTTGTGTACACTTACCATAAATGTAGATGTTCGACTGTATTCACTGTTGCAGTCCTGGTTTCCCACCCTCCGGCCCCCTTGTTTCTCTCTCTTCCTCACCCTTACAGGGCTATTGGTATTTGCTTTCTACTGGTGGTGTTACTCCACCATAACTTAGCTCCCTTTTGGGAGCTCCTGACATTTGGTGCAAGAAAACTGATGTAATGGCGTCGGCTGTCTGTTTTATACCACTGACAAACTGATGTCAGTCCTGGAGTGACAGCAACCAACGCAGAAATAATAAGCCTCTGATATTCTGGCCGACTGATGGCTACCCCTGGCAGGATGACCCAAGTGTGATGAGTGCAATAGTGATTACACTCGAACATCTACATTAATGGTAAGTGTACACAACTGTACTTTCTGGTTGTTTCCACAGTGCTGTCTTATGACCCTCAGAGCCATGGCAATTTTGAGCCCTCTCTCTGCTCCTGCTCTGGGTGGCAGCTTGTTGGAGCAGGGTGTGACCCTGGTTCTGAGGTTGTCTTTCTCGGTTCTGGGCTCTCATCCATCTACAGGCCAGCCTGCCTTCCAGATTATGGAGAGAGCTTTGGCCTCAGTAGGCTCTCAGCTGGCTCCATCCTCATCGAAGTGCCATGTTTTCATTTCCTCTGATTCACAGCTGTCACAATCTACTATGTCTGGACAGCGGGCACAAGAACTAAGACACCCCAGTTCTGGGTCCCCCCGTCTTAGGAGTCTTTTTCAGAAGCTCCCCCCTGAGGAACCACCCCTTAAGAGGAAGCACCTAGATACTCCAGAAGAATCAGTCACTGAAGACACAGATTATGAAGATGTAGGTTCCCCACAGTCACCCCCCAGATGATGTCTCCTTTGGAGACATCCTGGAAATATTAAAACGGAGGGGTGATTGGAAACCCACAAACCCATCCTCTGAGGAATCTGTGTTCTTGCAAGCTTTTCATGCCCACCTGTCTACTTCTTGGGTGACCGCTCATGCTGACGACCTAGTTAAGTTGATCGTTCAGCAAGCATGGAAGACTCCTGACTCCTTAGAGCCTATTCCCCAGAGAGGGATAAGAATTTGTCAACCACAAATGATCAGCACCATTGGTCAAAGGGTCTAGCAGTGGATGCCATGGTGGTGGTGGCGGTCACCAAAAAGGAACATGCCGTGGAGAGTTCAACTGTCCATCCACCTAACCAAGAGTCCCGGACAATGGACAGATTTGGGAAGTGGGTCTCTGCTTCAACGACCTTCGCTATTCGGTCCTTGAACCTCTTAGCACACTTTACTAGACTCCAAATGGATCTGATAACTCTGCTTTCAGATACCCTTGCAGTAACAGTCTGACGAGGTTCGGGATAAGGTTGACTATCACCATGGACCCCCTGGAGTCTCATCATCTTCTTTCTGCTGTTCCTGTTAGGGGTCGCCACAGCGGATCACCTGTTTCCATTTCTTCCTGTCCTCTGCATCATGCTCTTTCACACCAACCGCCTGCATGTCCTTTCTCACCACATCCATAAACCTTATCTTAGGCCTTCCTCTTTTCCTCTTACCTGGCAGCTCCATCCTTAGCATCCTTTTCCCAATATACCCAGCATCCCTCCTCAGCACATGTCCAAACCAACGCAATCTCGCCTCTCTTGCTTTGTCTCCAAACTGTCCAACCTGAGCTGACCCTCTAATATACTGATTCCTAATCCTGTCCATCCTGGTCACACCCAGTGCAAATCTTAACATCTTTAACTCTGCCACATCCAGCTTTGACTCCTGCCTTTTTGTCAATGCCACCGTCTCCAGCCCATATAACATAGCTGGTCTCATTACCCTCTTGTAGACCTTCCCTTTCACTCTTACTGGTACCCCGTCTGTCACAAATCACTCCTGACACTCTTCTCCTTCCATTCCACTCTGCCTGTTCTCTCTTCCACACTCACCATTACTCTGAACTGTTGATCCCAAGTACTTAAACTCATCCACCTTTACCAACTCTACTCCCTGCATCCTCACCATTCCTCTACCCTCCCTCTCATTTACACTCATATATTCTGGTTTAGCCCTTCTGACCTTCATTCCTCTCCTCTTTAAAGCATATCTCCACCTCTCCAGGGTCTCCTCAACCTGGTCCCTACTCTCACTACATATCACAATGTCATCTGCAAACATCATAGTCTACAGGGCCTCCTGTCTGCTCTCATCTGTCAACCTGTCCATCACCACTGAAAATAAAAAAAGGCTCAGAGCTGATCATTGATGTAATCCCATCTCCGCCTTAAACGTATCTGTCACTCCCACCGCAGTCCTCACCAATGTCACACTTCCCTCGTACATATCCTGTACCACTCTTACATACTTCTCTGCCACTCCCGACTTCCTCATACAATACCACAACTCCTCTCTGGTCACCCTGTCATATCCTTTCTCTAAGTCCACAAAGACACAATGCAACTCCTTCTGACCTTCTCTGTATTTCTCCAACAACACTGTCAGAGCAAACATTGCATCTCTAGTGCTCTTTCCTGGCATGAAACCATACTGTTGATCACTAATCATCACCTCCCTTCTTAACCTAGCTTCCACTACTCTTTCCGATAACTTCAAGCTGTGACTGATCAATTTTATCCCTCTGTAGTTACTGCAGCTCTGCACATCACCCTTAGTCTTAAAGATAGGTACCAGAACACTTTTTCTCTACTCCTCAGGCATCCTGTGACTTTCCAAAATATCATTAAACAATCTGGTTAAAAATTCCACTGCCATTTCTCCTAAGCACCTCCATGCTTCCACTGGTATGTCGTCTGGGCCAACAGCCTTTCCATTCTTCATCCTCTTCATAGCTGTCCTTACTTCCTCCTTGCTAATCTGTTTCACTTCCTGATTCACTATCCCCACATCATCCAACCTTCTTTCTCTCTCTCATTCTCTTCATTCATCAGCCCTTCAAAGTACTCTTTCCATCTACTCAACACACTCTTCTCACTTGTGAGTACGTTTCCCTCACTATCCTTTATCACCCTTAACTGCTGCACATCTTTCCCAGCTCTGTCCCTCTGTCTAGCTTAACAGGTCCTTTTCTCCCTCTTTAGTGTCCAATCTCTCATACAACTCTCCGTATGCCTTGTCCTTAGCCTTCGCCACCTCTCTCTTTGCCATGCGCCTCATCTCCTTATACTCATGTCTACTTTCTTCATCTCTTTGACAATCCCACTTCTTCTTCGCCAGCCTCTTCCTCTGTATACTCTCCTGTACTTCCTCATTCCACCACCAGGTCTCCTTGTCCTCTTTCCTCTGTCCAGATATCACACCAGGCACCTTTCTAGCAGTCTCCCTTACTAGCTCTGCTGTAGTTACCCAGCTATTCGGTAACTCTTGACTGTCTCACAGTGCCTGTCTTAACTCTTCCCTGAACTCCACCTCACAATCACCCTTTTTTAACTTCCCCTATTTAATCCTTGGCACTGCTTTCACACTCCTCCTCTTGATCGCCGTCATCCTGCAGACCACCATTCTATGCTACTTAACTACACTTTCCCCTGTCACCACTTTACAGTCTCCAATCTCCTTCAGACTGGCTCTCCTACATAGGATATAATCCACTTGTGTGCATCTTCCTCCACTCTTGTACGTCACCCTATGCTCCTCCCTCTTCTTAAAATACGTATTCACCACAGCCATGTCCATCCTTTTCGCAAAATCCACAATCTGACCTTCTGCATTCCTCTCTTTAACACCATACCTACCCATCACTTCCTCATCCCCTCTGTTCACTTCACCAACATGCCCATTGAAGTCTGCTCCAATCACTAGTCTGTCAAACTTAGGTACACTCACCACCACTTGATCCAACTCACTCCAACATTTTTCTTTCTCATCCATCTCACACCCAACTTGTGGAGCATATGCACTAACAGCATTCATCATTACACCATCAATTTCAAGCTTCATAAACATCACTCTATCAGACACGCTCTTCACCTCCAAAACACTCTTTGCATACTGTTCCTTTAGGATAACCGCTCCCACATTTCTCCTGCCATCCACACCATGATAGACCAATTTTAACCTGCCTCCTATACACCTGGCCTTACTTCTCTTCCATCTGGTCTCTTGCATGCACAATATATCAACCTTCCTTCTCTCCATCATATCAGCTTGCTCTGTCCCTATACCAATCATACTGCCAACATTCAAAGTTCCTACTACTGCACTCCTAACCTTCCTCCTCTCTTCCTGCCTTCGGGCATGCCTTCCTCCTCCTCTTCTCCTTTCGCCAGCAGTAGCCCAATTTCTGCCAGCACCCTGTTGGCTAACAGTACTGGTGGCGGTCGTTGTTAACCCGGGCCTCGACCGATCCGGTATGGAAATATGAAATGTTCTCCGCATAAGTCATTTGGCAGAGGTTTTATGCCGGATGCCCTTCCTGACGCAACCCTCCCCATTTATCCAGGCTTGGAACCGGCACAAAGAAATGCACTGGCTTGTGCATCCCCAGTGGCTGGGTTTGACCCCCTGGAGTTTAATATTTCAAATTCGTCCATGCGGCTTATTGCTCATACACAGAAGGGACATCTAGAGCAGCAGGCACAGCTGCTGCCTTTAGGCGTCACACCTGGATGCTCTTGTGTGACTTCACGGAACCCTTTGTTTTCCTTTATTAACACACCTGTTGATGGCACGCACTTGTTGGGCCCAAATGTTAGACACATACGAGCCAGGTGTGAAAAAGACAAAGACCTTTTCTGCTGTGGGTGTTCATCTTTCCACTCAACGACCTCATTCCAGGAATCAGAGGAGTGGAAAAATGTAGTTCAAGAAGATCCAGGGGCCTTTTCTGGACACATGTGAGTATCCCCCCTGGGGGAGCTCTTCTGGAAGAACCAGGTCCTACCCTCTGTCGGGAAGCCCTAAGAATTTGGCAATGGGCTGTCACTTCCAACCACTTTCTGATAGCAGTGCATATCCCAAGTAACTCCAATGTGATTGCTGACAAACTGAGCAGATGTATCCTCCTGCCTCACCAGTGGTCTGTCAGTCTTAACGTAGCGTTGATGATCTTTCAATGGGGTCAGCTGTGCTGTGACCTGTTCACCTCTCCCATAAACCACAAATGCAGCAGCTTCTTTGCCATAATCCCCCCTCACGTGGAGTCCCTGAGAGAGATGCACTTCTCGATTGGTCCCCGGGACTTCTGTTTGCCTTTCCCCCTATTCCACTGATCACCCAGTTTCTGAGGAAAGCCCAAAGGTTGAAAAGCAAAGTAATTCTCATTGCACCTTACTGGCCCCAGCAAGTCTGGTTCCCCTTCTTTTGGCCTCACCTGGTACACTGCCCATGAACTCTGGACCCAACTCCAGACCTACTATCTCACCCTCAGGGCTTTGTGCATCCCAGCCTTGAAAATCTCTAGCTAACAGCCTGGTTTCTCCAATTCCATTAAAATCCAGGCAGAATAACTTATCTCCACTGCAAAAGATACTTCTGCCTTCCCATAAACCATTCACCAGAAAGCTTTACCTAAGCAAATGGAAAAGATTTTCAATTTGAGCATGCACAAACTACATAGACCCTTTCTCAGCATCAGCTGGTAAGGTCCTGGAATGTTTAGCTACCTTATTTGAAATGGGGGGGGGGGGGGCTCTGTGTCCACTATTAAGGTTCATTTGGCTGTCATTTCAAATTTTCATAATGGCGCTCTGCATTTAAAACTCCCATTCAAAGATCCTGTAGCACCATGAGATTTGACCTTAGCCTTACAATGTCTAGTTCAACAGCTACATGTGATCTCAGTTTTTATCTTGGAAGACCCTCTTCCTAGTAACTATCATTTCTGTTAGAAGAATTTCAGAGTTAAAAGCTTTGTGAGCCATCCCTATATCATTTTTCACAAAGAAAGTGTGTCACTCAGAACCAATCCCACCTTCCTTCCTATAGTGGTATCAGAGTCTAATATCAACCAGTCCATAGACTTACCAGTCTTCTTCCCAAATTTTGCAAACAGAGGGGAGTACTGGGTGCACTTGTTGGACGTCCACAGACAGGTACATTTTTTCTTTGACGGAATGAAATCAGGTCTATATCAGAACATTGACGTATTAAAACTTTGAATGTTCTGATATTGAACACTATGCAGCAAACGCTAAGAATAGCGAAGCTGTAGAACAGCGAATTCTTTCCTCGGGAAAGAATTAGGTTAGCCGTTTCTATGGCTTCGCTATTCTTAGCGCTGTGGTGGAAAGTTACGGGATGGGTTCAGGTAATTGTGCAATTGTTTGTACGTTAGGGTTAGGGGTGGGTTAAGTGAGTTAGGGTTAAGGCGCGGGTTAGGCATGTGTGCGATAGTGACAGACTTTAGGATTAGGGGCGGTTTAAGTGAGTTAGGGTGCGGGTTAGGTGAGTGTGCGATAGTGACGGTCGTTAGGGTTAGGGGTTTGGGTTAAGGTAAGTGGGTAGATAGTGTATGTTTAGTTTAGTGTAGCGTTAGATGTAGGAATTTAAGTGCATGTGTGTGGTTGCTGTTTGTTTGATGTGCTTGTGTTGTGTGTGTGTGTTTCGAAGCAGCAAATATTTTCCATGGGAAAAAATTTGCTGTTCTTGAATGTTCGATATTTTCATGTTTAGATGTTTTGGGGCCAATGAAATAGCGTTCGCTATTTTCATCTTTCGATAACGTGATATAAATGCATGAAATCTTGTAGAAAATCAGATCAACTATTTCTATCATTTTCAGGATCTAGATTGGGCAAACCTGTATCAAATGTCACCTTGTCAAAATGGCTTAGAGACTGCATTACCTTTATATAAAATCAAAATAGACTCAAACTACCAACTGCAGTTAGAACTCATTCTACAAGATCTGTTTCCATTTCAGTGGTCTTTCATTCCAGGGCTTCTACGGACAACATATGTGCAGCTGCTACTTGGGCTACTCCACATACCTTTATCACCCATTACAAATTAAACATGGTCTCCAGGGGAAGAGCGTCCTTTGGCTGTATGGGGCTCAGGAATATCCTTCCTTAGGGCCGCCCAGGATGTAAAGTAGCTGGGGACTATATCCCATCAGTCAAGATTGAATGAAGATTGACAACATCAGATAAAGAAGTTTTGTTCTTACCATAACATTCTATCTGTGTTGTCGGTTTTCATTCATTCTTGAGATCCCACCTTCCTACACCATCCAAAAGACTCCTGGAGGTTCGGACCTAGTCCTTGAAAGTTATAGGGTTATACCTTAGACAGGGCTTCTGCATTATCTTAACTGTTATGCAGACTCGATCTGAGGTAATAGGAAGCGGGGCATTGTGGGTAGAGCCTTAGCTCAAGAGTTTTTGGCTTGCTCGAGCTATGTATACAGTCGAGCTGGTTCCGAGAGGTCAGAACCGAACCCATCAGTCAAGAATGAATGAAGACTGACACCACAGATGGAATGTTATGGTAAGAACATAACTTCTTTTTTCACATCTGAGACCCTAGATATTCTAGAATTACTTCACAAATCTGCAGCCTTTAAAAATGATTTTGAAGGAGAGACATTTCTAAATTAAAAAAAAAAAAGTGTTTGAATGCCAGGAAATGTCCATGGTAGGCAGCAAGACCATAGTCAAGGAGGATGATCTCCTTCAGCCAGCTGAAGTCCTCATTAGCTGTGACTGTCCCCTAATCTGACTCCACTCCCCCCCCCCCCAACTTCTCAAAGATTTCTATGTTGGAGAATCTCCCTATTTTTCAGATAAGTGGTCATTCTGTCCTCACATTAGTGGTTTGCAAACGTTGTAACTAAGATTAAACATTGCATTCCATCAGTTCCGTCCTTTCCAGGCCTTTCATTCCATGCATAAGAAAGAAATTTTGCCCAGTCTTTTCAGCCCCAACACACACAATGCAGAACCATAGAGAAGGCCTGTTGGTCATTATAGGAAAAGGGTAATATTTCAAGGAGGAGAAATTTGTGAAAATGTTCCTAGTCTGTTAGGTGTTAACAGGTCTGGGGTGATAAATGTGCGGATACATTCCTTGCAGGTCTCTTACAGTTTGATAGTTTTCTTCTCACCTTGACTCATCATCTTCTTCTTTTGGCTGTTCCCATTAGGGGTCGCCACAGCGGATCATCTGTTTCCATTTCTTCCTGTCCTCTGCTTCATGCTCTTTCACACCAACCGCCTGCATGTCCTCTCTCACCACATCCATAAACCACATCTTAGGCCTTCCTGTTTTCCTCTTACCTGGCAGCTCCATCCTTAGCATCCTTTTCCCAATATACCCAGCATCCATCCTCAGCACATGTCCAAACCAACGCAATCTCGCCTCTCTTGCTTTGTCTCCAGACTGTCCAACCTGAGCTGACCCTCTAATATACTGATTCCTAATGCTGTCCATCCTAGTCACACCCAGTGCAAATCTTAACATCTTTAACTCTGCCACATCCAGCTCTGACTCGTACCTTTTCGTCAATGCTACCGTCTCCAACCCATATAACATAGCTGGTCTCACTACCCTCTTGTAGACCTTCCCTTTCACTCTTACTGGTACCCGTCTGTCACAAATCACTCCTGACACTCTTCTCCACCCATTCCACCCTGCCTGTACTCTCTTCTTTACCTCTCTTCCACACTCACCATTACTCTGAACTGTTGATCCCAAGTACTTAAACTCATCCACCTTTACCAACTCTACTCCCTGCATCCTCACCATTCCTCTAACCTCCCTCTCATTTACACACATATATTCTGTTTTAGCCCTGCTGACCTTCATTCCTCTCCTCTCTAAAGCATATCTCAACCTCTCCAGGGTCTCCTCAACCTGGTCCCTACTCTCACTACATAACACAATGTCATCTGCAAACATCCTAGTCCACGGGGCCTCCTGTCTAATCTCATCTATCAACCTGTCCATCACCACTTGACTATGAAAGAATATTTCCTTTATATCCCTGCTTGTAGAATATTTAGGCAGTTTCAGTTTTTCAGTGAAGGTCCTCCCAGTTCATTTCACCTTCTTACACCATTTGGACTTGTTTCCATGCCCAAGGTCTTGACCACTTATCCCAAGCATTTAGTAGTTTACTTTGAGTCTGCAGGGCAATCATATTTTCTCAAAATTCAGTGATCTGAGCTGGACCAGTTTCTTAGGGGAACACCAAGAGTCTGTCAGTTGTATCTTCATACACTTGCCTGTTTCACTCTTGATTGCATGCACATGAGCTTTGTGCAGTTCCCCATTGTTTAGGTGGCAAGATGTTCTCCTTCACACTGTGTGCGCTGATAAGGGGCATGTGTAGACCTGAGGCCCTTTTCTCAGGAGCGGATAAGAACAATGACTTCTTTCTGTACAGCTGTCAACCCGTGACCCCCCCTTCATGCTGATGAATAATGGCCTTGGCCCATTTTCCCCTTTTCACAGAAACATCTTAATGGTTTCCTAAGAAAGAGGAGTGTTGAGTCTCATCATTTGTGAAACTTTTGTTCGAGAAAGCAGTTTCTACAGACATGACAATGGGATTCTACCCCCCCCCCCAAGATGGCTAATGGTCCTTTCCAACCTCTTTGCTAAGAGGAGTGAGAACCTGTGTAGGCATCTTTGGTCTGACTCTTGCTTAGGTTTTTTTTTTTTTTTTTTTTTTTTTTTTCAATCTAGCATAGATGTATAGGTTGTAATACATTACCATCTTGCCACTAGTATGGAATTTGGAGTCTGAATTCTTGGACAGGGTTCATAAAAGGTTTTCTTTTTCTATTCTTTTGGTGCCTCCATTCCTTCTTCATATGTCTGTCATATAGATTTTCATCCTCCCTAGTACAGGAGGCACTAAAAAATGTGGTCACCTCTCTGAGTCTTGATTGTGGAGGAGCAGAATTAACAGCTTAGAATCTTAATGTTTGCTCATTGCCAGATAAAATACTTAATTCCTCCCCTATGTCTATGCTCAAAATGAGGGCTACTGTTACTGTGGCATCCACTGTGTGCTGACTTGTTACATGCTATAATTTTGACTGTGTTGATGCTATGGCTAGACTTTCAGACTTGTCTTTCATCTACACAAAATCACTTTGTTTAAGTTGTACTTTGTCAAGACAGTGCTCAAGCAGTCCATTGTCTTAGAGGCTGCAGGCCCTTACTAAGCTGAGTATTTCTATAAACTCTCTTCAACCAATTCCACTTGTTCTAGGCTGTCCACCCCCCACCCCCCCCAAAAAGCTCTTCTTTTGTAGTCTGGAAAAAACACTTAACTGTTGCATACTTTTCACATTGTGATGGTGTCTTTCAAATTAAGTCTTTAATCTTTGTTTTTTTTTTTCATTCAGATGTGTTGTATTTTTATTGCTTGTTCTTGTTTAATATATGTGCTTGTGTATATGCACATACATGTATATACATGTGTTTGTGTAGTACACACACACACAATTCTAGTCTTTTAATTATTGCACACTGTTTAGGTCCATAAATGTTAAGGTGGTAGAAGCCAAAGATGATGGTTTAAGAAAGAATTAACTAGTTTTTTTTTAATATAATTTCAGTACATGAAAAAATCCTTGCGATACTTAACTAATTTTACACACCTTTTATTTTTAAATTTCTAGAGCTTTACAGCACTGTGAAGAACTAATACAGCATTACAACCGTGCTGATGTTAAAACCTGTGGAGACAATGCATTGTGTTCCCGTAGTTCTAACCACCTGGGAAAGGCAGTGGAAGACTGCATGAGAGCCATTTTTGGAGTTTTGCTTAATTTAACAAATGATAATGGTTAGTATGCCTCAGAAGATAAATGAAGACTGCAATATATATATATATATTAGTTGTGGTATTTCTTTGTGCCTGATCTTTTTACCAACTGATAATACTCAGAAAGCTTATTATTTATACACACTTGACATTTTCTATATTTTTCTTTCATTTGATAGTGTCACATTGTAGGAAAGTTGTAGTGCTTTGCATAGTACGGAGTATAACATAGTATGCAGTCTTAATAAATCTAGGAAAAGAAAAGCTAAGACTTCAGGTATAGCATTAAATGATGGGCTGTATTTTTTTTTTGAAAACTGTTTCTTTTCTGGCTTCATTTCATTTTTGTTTGTTTCTGATCTGTTGGATACCTTGAGTAATCTGAGCTGCTAGCTTTTTCTGCTATTGCATTAGTTCCAAACATCCTAACTAAGTTATGATGTACATTCAACATATATTGGTAGGGTTTGTATATAACAAGTCATAAAGATATTGGATGAGTGACCTTAGCATCCCCCCCATGCTGGTGGGTCGTATGAAGCAGATGATTGTTCCATTTGTGGAGTTGACAAAATGGACTGCATTTTTGCATGTAAAGTGTTTAAAAGTGTGTGTGTGTGTGTGTGTGTGTGTGCGCGCGCGCAAGATTCCTTTGAGGTGTTAAACCGGGGCCCCATCCACTTCAGTCAATGTTAGCTCAGGTCAATGTTAAACACTCCATGGGACTTGTCAAAACAATAGGACTTTTTCTTTATTAAACCTGTATGTACATTATTTACACAGTTTTCACCCCTTTTTCATATGTACAGTATTTAGTCTTAAGATATATTTCTGTACATATATTAACATATGTCTGTTTACACACACATTTCTGTCTCTATGCATCTATTTTATATATATATATATATATATATATATATATATATATATATATATATTCTTTTTCAGAAAAACTGAGTTCCAGCAATCAAAGCTTCATTCCTGTTTTCTGCTAACCATAGTCTAATTTCTTTAATGATAACTGGTTTATATCCATTTTTTTAATGAACAGCTGTTTTGTTTTAGTATTCCAAATATGAACCACCACCCCAAGAACTATTGTATCTGAAACTCTTATCTCCACCTCAGTCCACTACATTTAGTCCTTCATAATACCCATACAAAATCATATCCATATTCACTGTCTGTTCTTTCAGAATTCCCTTTTCTTTCACTTTTTCTCACAATTTCTTTACCCTGTTATATTCTAATAAGGTGTTTTGAAGATGTTATTTGTAGTTAATGTTGCAAGTGTTTCTTGGGGCTTGCTCCCATATAGAAGCCTGCTACTGGCCCGATATCCAGACTCTTTGCATCCCTAGCCAGTGGATGTCTGAGGATTGCCATCTGCGTATAAGAAGGCATCCAATGCCATCTTCAGTTCTTTCTAACCATGCAGCCCAGTGCGCTTCATTGTTTGTACAGAACACTTGCAGTCCATTGGTCGGCTTGTTTTCCCAGAGTTTCTCCTATCTGCCAGTCAGTTAAGTACCATATTGGCGATTTTCCTCTTTAAATTTAATGTTTAAAAAGGTTATCAATTGTTTGATGTGTGGGAAGCAAATCCTGCATAAAGATTTTCACTCATTGCACCTGTTCTGTCTGGAGCTTCAGCACAACTTCTCTAATTGTCCTAACTGTGCTAAACTGGATGGTGCATCAATCAAAAAGAGATGCTAGCTGTACAAAATGCCCTAACAGCTTTCATGGACCTCCTACATCCAGGACAACTTCTAATAAAGATGGACAACGCCACAGTGATGTGGTACATGAACAAACAAGGGGGCACACATTTCTACCCCCTATGCAGGCAAGCAGTGACCTTGTGGAACACAGCCCTGACCTGCCAAGTCCAACTACAAGCACAATTCCTGCCAGGAAAGAAAAATACATTGTCAAACAAACTAAGCAGAAATATCATGGAACCTCACGAGTGGCAACTAGACCCACAAGTATTCACAATGATAACTCAAAAATGGGGAAGCCCAGACATAGATCTGTTTGCCTCCCCCCAAAGCTACCAACTGCGAAAGTTTTGCACAAGGACATACCACACTCCAGCTTGGAAAGTGGATGCCCTCTCATTCAGTTGGAAAACACTAACAGTGTATGCTTTTCCTCCACTGCCTCTTCTGGCAAAGGTGCTGCTAAAAGCCAGATTAGAGAGGCCACAAATGATACTCATTGCTCCAGACTGGCCACGCCAACACTGGTATCCAATATTAAGGAACATGGCTCAAGTTCCACCATGGATTTTACCTCAAGTTCCTCACCTGCTGACTCAGCAAAACAATCAGATTCTACACAGCCAGCTCAAGACTTGAAATCTGGCTGCATGGCAGATTATCTAAACAACCAGTCAACACTTCTCTCTACAGCTGTTATGGATGTCATTCTGGAGGCCAGGAGACCCAGCACCAGGAAAACCTACTCGGACAAATGGAAAAGATTCTGCGCCTGGAACCAGGCTAAAGGCCAAAATCCCCTTGTCCCAAATATTCCTCATATTCTGCAATATTTAACTGAGATGTTGCACAAAGGCCTTTCCTTTTCATCTATAAAGATCCACGCTTCAGCTGTTTCAGCTCATTACAACACAGATCCTCCTATTTTTTCACATCCATTATTAAGACAGTACCTCAGAGGGGCTAAGAACATAAGACCGCCCTGAAGAGCACAAACACCAACTTGGGACCTCAATTTTGTTTTGGAAAAACTTACACTACTGCCCTTCGAGCCAGCTTTTTCAGCTGATTTACAGCTTTTATCATGGAAAACTGCCCTGCTGCTAGCAGTAACTTCAGCACGAAGAGTCTCAGAGCTGCAGGCCCTAATGGCAGTGGAGCCTTTCATCATTTTCATCAAGACAGAGTCCTTCTATGAACTAACCCTTCCTTTATGCCAAAGGTAGTATCCAGTGTGGCTCTAAACCGAACCATTCATTTACCCACCTTTTATCCAAACCCCCAGAATAAAGGGGAAAGGCTCCTACACTCTTTGGGCATTCACAGGCAATTACATTTCTACTTGGATAAAACAAAGGTTTTCAGAAAAATCTGATCAGCTCTTTGTATCCTATGCTGTAGGATCTCAAGGAAAGCCTATATCAAAACAAACCATTTCAAAATGGATAGGACATTGTATCCGTTTCTGCTACACACACCATGGGAAACCTGTACTGAGTAACATTAGGCCTCATTCCACCAGGGCTACAGCAACATCAGCAGCCTTCCTCAGAGGGGTACCAACCAAGGATATTTTGGAAGCTGCAACTTGGGAGTTCAGTGCACACCTTCACCAAGCACTACCACTTACCTCTATACTCAAAAACCAGAGCTGGCTTTGCCACTGCAGTTTTGCAGGGCCTACTAGCTTCTCCAAACCCTGTTTAGTACCAACCCACCCAGCCTTAGCTTTGGGATTCAACCCAAGTGTGATGACTGCAGCAGTGTAACATGATGAACATAGTACAGTTTTGTACCTACCATAAATGTAGATGTTCGAGTGTTCACACTGCTGCAGTCCAGGTTACCCTCCCATCTTCCCCTCTTTTTACCTTGGTTTTATCTATAGCTCCCTGTTTATACATCTCTAAGATGTATTTCTATATGGTGTATTTGCTTACAGCTGTAGCTATTGTTTTCTACTTATGTAATTTACTTAGGCTTATGTATTGCCTTCCTATTTGGGGGCACCTGACATCTGGGGCAAGAAAAAGAAAATGGCGTCGGCTGCCTCTTTTATACCCCTGTCGCACTGACGTCAGGGAAGAAGTGACAGCAAACGATGCCGGACCAAGACTTTGGAACTCGGGCCGACTGCGGTACCGCCTGACGGCAGATAACCCAAGTGTGATGACTGCAGCAGTGTGAACACTCGAACATCTACATTTATGGTAGGTACAAAACTGTACTTTCTTCGTGTTTCACTGTTGCAGTCATCACATTTGGGGTATCTGCCTGCAGGTAGCCCTCAGCCGGCCTGAATACCAGAGTCTTGGATTCTTGAGTCGGATGCGGTCTCTTCTTCCATGACGTCAGGTCATCAGGGGTATAAAACATGCAGCTGACACCATTACATCAGTCTTTCTTGCCTGGCGGTGCCCGAAGCAGAAACAGTTTGCAAGGGCCGGTCGGCCGACTCATGAAATTTTCGTTTTCGAGTTTCAGAACTGAAATCTTCAAAAAGATAAGTACCCCATTGGGGATCTTTTTTCTTGCTCCAACCGATGTCAGTAAAAGTTAAAAATTGTCTTACCGTGGAAAGCAAGTACCTCATAAAGATTTTCATTCGTACTGCATTCCTTGCTTAGGCCCAGACCACGACATCCCTCGTTGTCAGTATTGTGCTTTGTTCACCCCCCCCCCCGAATTTTTCATCGTCTGGTTATCTTTGCGGCAAATTATTTTGGTATTCTGTATCTGTATTCCGAAATGGCTTCATTAAGCCATCTGACTACCGATCTTCCGAAAAAAACGTAAGGATAAAGACAGACTGCATAGGTCCAAAACTGCCAACGATGCTGCCGTTAAGCTATTCGCCAGTCCGCTGGTACTCGCGCTTTCGCAGTCCCTGATACCCGCTACTTCAGATTCGCAGGCCTGTACTGAGACCCATTCGGAGTCCGGTATGCTGCGAGATGCTTCTTCGACTATGGAACCTGCAGATGTCTCTACCTTGGATGGGTCTGGAGCCGCTGTGCAGGCACAGTCTTCTGAGGGTTTATTCAGGCCTTCAGACTTGCATTTTAAACTGACGCCATCTTCTTCATCCAGGCCTAAAACTCGCACCACACCTAGAAAACCGACGTCCAAACCACATGCTCAGGCCCATATGATTAAAAACCTGCTTAAAATGGCTGAAGACCTTATTTACCTTAATTAGGGGAACCCAGCCTTCCCCATCTAAGAGACCTAGAACTGATTTTCCTTCGGATTCTTCTGATCAGGAATCTGATATTTATGTTCCTTCTGATTACCAGGATTTGCCCCTGTCTACCTATGAAGATTCTGATGCAAAGGATTCCATTCCCTCTGCTTCCCCTCCAGAAGATTTTTCTTTTGGTGAAACCTTGCACACTCTCTTAGGGAGCATTTCCACTGGGAAAACCAGGATTCCTCTGACTCCAGAAAGAGGCTTAGGGAATTCTTATGCCTTCCTCAACACAGGCCTTTAGCTATCCCTCCTGTTCTGGACATTGTAGATGATGCTTTCTTGGAATCTAGCCTTTCCCCAGACACCTTACCTCCAGCTCCCAGAAAACCTGACCGGTATTACAGAGTACCGGACTCTCTCAAGTTCCTCTTCAAGAATCCTACTGCGGATCCAGAGACCATTTCTCAAAGACCAAAAGGCATTAAGGCTACTGCTGCCAAAAATCCTACCCCTTCTGATAGATTCTAGAACCTTGGACAGATGGGGTAAGAAGGTATACACTTCTGCTACTTTGGCCATTAGGACTTTAAATTGCCAGTTTCATATGTTAAAGTACCAGCAGCATTTTATGGGACTGCTTAAACAGAAAAGGATGTTGATTCCTGACTGTGCTATACACAAAGAATTACAGGATTTAATGCGTTCTGCAGAACAATTTGGTAAACATGCTTTGCAATGTGGTTTTGACACTCTAGAAGCATCTTGCAGGGCTGCTCTCACTGGGTCTGTACTTAGAAGGCATGCTTGGCTTAAGGAGCAACACTTGCCAGATCATGTTAAAGCTAAATTACTGGATGCTCCCTTAAGCCAAGACCGCCTGTTTAGCAACAAAGCAGAAGTCCTCAAAAGGATGGAGGAAAAAGCTAAATCTATGCAAACTGATAAAGATTTCCTACAAGTACAGCCTCCCAGATTTAGTAGGCATTGGCCTTCAAAGAATTGGTCCTTTCCAGTCTCTTCCAGGCTTTCTCAGTCCAAACCCAGGAACAGCAGACCATTTAGGTTATAGTCTCAGGCTATGCACAGGCCTAAGCAGTGGGGGGCTCCCACTTCTAAAGCAGGGAGTAGTAAGCCACCCCCTAAGGAAAAATGGCACAATGACTTAACCTTAACCCTTCCAAGCCCTGCTCAACTGCCTGCTCCCTTAGGAGGAAAGCTCACCCTGCATGCAAAAAACTGAGAACTCATTAGCCAGGACAAATGGGTTTTGAATATAGTTTCCCAAGGACACAGATTCCACTTTCACACCCTACCAACTCCAAATGGTTGGCCAGACCTACCCCCAAATCAGTGGGCGGAGGCCCAACAGAAGGTTCTCTCCCTTCTAAATATCAGGGCTATTCAACCTGTCCCAGCAGAACAAAGGGGACAAGGTTTTTATTCAAGACTTTTCCTGGTACCCAGAAAAGACAACTCCTGGTGTCCTATCCTGGAACTCTCTATTCTAAACACCTTTCTGGTAATCCCAAAATTCAAAATGCTAACACTTCAACAGCTGCTTCCTATGCTAGGCAAAGATGCCTGGTTGGCAACCTTCGACTTAAAGGAAGCTTACCTGCACATTCCAATAAGGGAATCTTGCAGGAAATACCTACGCTTAAGGGCAAGCTCCATGCACTATCAGTTTCTGCACTTCCCTTTGGCTTATCTGCTGCACCCAGGGTATTCACAAATTGTCTAGCTCCAGCCATTGCATTTTGCAGGCAGAGAAATATTCAGATATACCCATACTTGGACGATTGTCTGATTCAGGCAGAAAGCCAGGACTTGCTATTAAAACATCTGGCATTTGTAAAGAAACTTCTAACCTCAGTGGGGTACACCATAAATGAAAATAAATCAAATCCCAGTACTCTGCCAACAGGTTGCATTCTTGGGAGCAAGCTCGAACACAACTTCCCAGATGGCTTTCCTCACTCCAGAGAAACAAGTTTATTTGACAAACTAATTCAAACTATTGGCCACAAAGACCCAGCTATTTGCAAGGAAAATTCTGCAAGCCCTGGGATTCATGGCCTCTTGCATTCTACTAATTCCATATGCAAGACTGCATATAAGGAAACTACAATGGTATCTAAAAAGGCTAGGGTGTCAACATTCTCAGGACCTGGAGTCAATGATTCCTATCATTCCTTGTATAAAGACGGAGTTCCTTTGATGGGCAGAGGCCTGCTACCACAGCAAGGGGCTCCCTTTCACTGTACTCCCTGCCGCCCAAACTCTTAACAGACTCATCAGACTATACATGGGGGGCTCACTTGGCAGGGCAGTACATTCAGGGCAAATGGAACTCGAGACCAATGCACCTGCATATCAACCAAAAAGAAATGTTAGCTGTACAGAATTCCCTGACAGCCTTCAAAGACCACATTCTTCCAGGACAACTGTTGGTAAAGACAGACAACTCCACAGTTATGTGGTACATAGACAAGCAGGGGGGAACCCACTCGTACCCTCTCTGCAAACTAGTCATGGCTCTGTGGAACACAGCCTTGAAGCTACCAAGTGCACCTACAAGCTCAATTCCTGCCAGGCAAGCTAAATTCACTGGCAGACGACCTAAGCAGACATCTCAGGGACCTACACAAATGGAAACTGGAACCAAAAATATTCAACTTTTTGATTAACAAATGGGGGACTCCAGAGGTAGACCTGTTTGCCTTCCCTCAGAACTACCAACTGGACAAATTCTGCACAATGACTTTCCCCATTCAAGCTTGGAAAGTGGATGCCCTGTCCTTTACCTGGGAAAGCCTCTAGGTTTATGCCTTTCCCCTGCCTCTCTTCTCGAAGGTTCTGCAAAAGATCAAACAGGACATGCCAAGGACGATACTGATTGCACCAGACTGGTCACACCAGCACTGGTATCCCATCTTGCGTAGTATGACAGTGCTGGAACCATGGCACCTGCCTCACACCCCTTCCCTGCTGTCCCAGCAGGCGGGCCAGATTCTGCACCCTCAGCTTCAAACCCTGAACCTTGCAGCCTGGCTAATTCCTTGAGCTCTCCAATAGCATCCCTCAGTAAGCAGGTGCTAGATGTCATCCTGGAGGCAAGGAGGCATAGTACTAGAAAATCCTATGCTAAAAAGTGGAAAAGATACTGTTCCTGGAGCCAGGCTCAGGGGATGGGCACAGCAGTGCCCAGCTTACCTCATATTCTTCAGTACTTAACAGAAATGCTTCACAAGGGCCTATCCTTCTCGTCAATTAAAATTCATGCCTCTGCCATTTCAGCACATTATAATACTGAGCCACCCCTCTTCTCTCACCCCCCTCCCCCCGCTAAAGAAATTCCTTAGAGAAGCCAAAAATTTAAGACCCCCCAGGAGAGCCCCTACTCCAGCCTGGGATCTTAACTTTGTATTGGAAAAGCTCACTCTACCTCCCTTTGAGCCAGCTTCAACTGCGGAGTTGAAATTAATTTCTTGGAAAACATCCTTCTTTCTAGCCATCACTTCAGCAAGAAGAGTGTCTGAATTACAGGCCCTCATGGCAGTGGAGCCCTTCATTATCTTCCATGCAGATAGGGTTTCCCTCAGGACCCATCTTTCCTTTATGCCCAAGGTGGTATCTAGTGTGGCCCTAAATCAATCCATTCATTTGCTTACTTTTTTCCCTAATCCACAAAACAAAAGAGAGCAAATACTGCACTCTCTGGGCATGCACAGACAACTTAGATTTTATTTAGACAGGATCAAGCCTCTCAGAAAATCTGACCAGCTGTTAGTTAACTTTGCTGCAGAGGCAGAGGGGAAGGCCATTTCAAAGCAAACCATTTCTAAATGGATAGCCCATTGCATTCATTTCTGCTACAAGCACCGTGGAAAACCTACTCCACAGGGGATAAGATCACATTCCAACAGGGCTGCAGCTACCTCTACAGCCTTTCTCAGAGGAGTCCCTACCAGGGACATCCTAGAAGCTGCTACCTGGAGCTCTGTACATACCTTCACCAAGCATTTCCACATACCTATTTTTTCTAAATCCAGAGCTGGTTTTGCCATTGCAGTCTTGCATGGCTGGCCCTAATGCTTTCTAACTTCCTCCTCCCTTTCTTAGCTGTGGGAATCAACCCAAATGTGATGACTGCAACATTGAAACACAAAGTACAGATGTTCTTCGTGTTTCACTGTTGCAGTCATTGCATTTGGGTAATCTTCTGGCAGGTTGCCCTCAGTCGACCTGAATTCCAAAGTCTTGGGTCCTGCGTTGGTTGCTGTCTTCTCTTCCATGACGTCAGGTCATCAGGGGTATAAAACATGCAGGTGATGCCATTTTCTTTAGATTTTCTTGCCGCGCGGCACCCGAAGCAGAAGCATTTCTCAAGTGCCTGTCGGCCGACTAATGAAATATTAGAGTTTGAGTTTCAGAACCGAAGTCTTCACTAAAGCCAAGAACCCCGTTGGGAAAACTTTTTTCTTGCTTTTTACCGATGTCAGAAAATGTAAATAATTGTATTACTTGTGGGAAGCAAATACCTCATAAGGATTTCCATTTATACTGTATTCCTTGCCTAGGCCCTGATCACAACGTGCCTGGCTGTCGGTTTTGTGCTAGATTTAACCAACGCACTATTAAGCGTCGGTATATTTTTGCATCAAAATATTTTGGAAACAGATTTAACTACTCAGAAATGTCGTCGGATAGCAATCCGACTACCGGAGTACATAAAAAACACAAAGAAAAGGACAGAGAAAGGCAGAGAAATACACTCGAGCATCTACATTTGTGGTAAGTGTACACAACTGTACTTTGTGTATACTTACCATAAATGTAGATGTTCGAGTGTATTCACTGTTGCAGTCCTGGTTACCCTCCCTCCAGCCCCCTGATTTCTCTTGGCTCTACCTCCCTCCAGCCCCCTGACTTCTCTTGGCTCTACCTTTAACTTCTTGTGTGGTGTATTTATGTTTTCTGGTGCATTTGCTTTTTGATGGAGGTGTACCATAACATATAATTGCTTCCCATTCTGGGGGCACCTGACATCTGAGGCAAGAAAAACTGATGTAATGGCGTTGACTGCATGTTTTATACCCCTGACGTCATGGAAGAAGAGAGAGCATCTGACGCAGGAATCTAAAACTCTGGTATTCAGGCCGACTGAGGGCTACCTGCAAGCAGATAACCCAAATGTGATGACTGCAACAGTGAATACACTCGAGCATCTACATTTATGGTAAGTGGACACAACTGTACTTTTTCCCCACCATAACTTTGCTCCCTGTTTGGGGGCTCCTGACATTTGGAGCATGCAAAACTGATGTAATGGTGTCAGCTGCCTGTTTTTATACCCCTGACGACCGTTCTGGAGTGACAGCAGCCGACGCAGAAACACTAAGTCTCTGGTATTCAGGCCATTTGAGGGCTACCTGCAGGCAGATAACCCAAGTGTGATGACTGCAACAGTGAATACACTCTAACATCTACATTTATGGTAAGTGTACACAACTGTACTTTCCCTCCTCTTCACCTAACCAAGGGCAATCACCACAAGTTACCCCCTTCGGTGGACCTGCTCACACAGAACAAGTTGACTCTGATACACCCACAGTGGAAATCCTTGTACCTCACCCTGTGGCTGATAGGATTCTGATCTCATTCAGACACCTATACAATGAGGACGTGCTCACTGTCCTGCAGGAGGCCAGGAAACCTAACACTAGGAAATCCTGTCTTTCTAAATGGAAAATATTTTCCATGTGCTGTCACAGAAGACAGTTGGATCCGCTGGAAAGCGATATTCCCCTAATCCTGTCGCACCTGTGTGAACTTATGCAAGCAGGCCTGTCATGTACTCATCTGTGAAAGCACATTTGTCTGCTATCTCTACCTGCCTTCCTCTGGAACCTCCCCTTGCATCCAGACTCCCAGCTAAGCTGTTCCTAAAAGGGGTACTGCACTTGAGACCACCCAGGAAGCCCTCCTCCCTGGGACCTTTACTGTGTGTTAGAAAAACTCACACTAGCCCTCTTTGAGCCAGCAGACAAAGCTCCCATAAAATTTTGCACGTGGAAAACTGTTTTACTGGTAGCTCTGACCTCAGCCAGAATGGTCTCAGAATTGCAAGCTCTTATGGCCACACCACCATTTGTAATCTTCCACCTGGACAGGGTGACTCTCAGGACTAACCCGTCATTCACTCCCAAAGTAGTGAATAACCTATCTTTGAACCAGGCCATCCATTTGCCTACCTTCTTTCCAATCCGCAGGGTGATAGTAAGAAAGTGCCTCATTCCCTAGATGTCCACAGACAACTAAGGTTTTATCTTCATAAAACTTAACCTTTTAGGAAGTCTGACCAACTGTTTGTCTCCTTCCACCCCATAGCCTTGGGGAAAGCTGTGAGCAAACAGACCATCTCGGCCTGGAGTTCCAGGGCCATTTCCTTCTGCTACCTATGCCATGGAAAGACTTTACAGAGCAGTGTCAGTCCCACTCCACCTGAGCAATGGCCTCTTCTGGAGCATTTTTCAAGGGGCCGGACACTAATGCCATTCTTGAGGCAGCCACTTGGTCCTCAGTGCACACTTTTACCAAACACTACAAATTAGACCAGATCTCCAGGCTAGGGTAGGGTTTGCCAGGGCTATCCTACACAGATTCCTGGAAACATCATCCAAGCCACCACCCAGTCCTCAGTGAGCTTTGGCACTCGCCCACATGTAGTACTGCAGCATTGGAATAGAAGGACATAGGAAAGTTGTGTACAATCTTACCATAACCATGGATGTCCTTCTCTTCCATGTTGCAGTATTCCTTCCCTCCCACCTTCCCCTGTTGTCAGACTGCACTTGCTCTCCTAGGTGACAATGTACAAGGCTATGCCCTTACAGAACTGGCTCTGACTGGGCATCTTATATATTCTGAGGGCTGGTGTGTGCAGAAGTCACGTTTTACGGCCCACGTTCCAGCTGCCACATCAGACGTCCAATGCACCTAGAGGGACTGTAAATCTTTGGAAACCTGGCCGATACAACTGGAGAGGAAGAAGGGTAAACCCCCATGTAGAATACTGCAACATGGAAGAGCAGGACATCTAAGATTATGGTAAGATTTTACACAACTTTGCGTTATGCAATATATACAGTTGTAACAGGGAACTGTCCCATTCTTATTCACCAACTGTCTTTCAGCTTTTATTTTACTCAAATCCTTGTAGCATAAATATTGTTTAAGATTTCTTTCTCTCTTACGAATAAACTTAGGCTCTTGCAAGATGGTCCAGTTTTTACGTGTATTTTTAATCCTATTACTGTGTGTCTTATATTTCATAATATACCCTAAATTAGACTCAAAATTATTGCTAGCAGATTGTTGCCTAATTGTTTATAAATGCATGGTGCATCTAAGTTACTCCATTCATTTATTACTACATCCTTCATATTTTTAACAAGTTAATGTTATAGCCCCTGGAGTAGAATTCATTAGCCATATAAATCAGTATCTTGTATAAAATTTTCAGTTCTAGTGTTAAGCCTACTAGCTCTAAGAAGTTGACTTTTGACTATTCCTTTATACATATGCATTGGGTGCATACTCTGAGTGTACTTACCTTAAAGATTGTGCAGCTTTCCTATAATTCATAGTATTGATCTTTTTTCATTATAATCTACTGTAATATCTAAAAAAAAAATAAATAAATTTTTTCTCTGCACCATTTAACATCAAATACAAAAAACATAGCTATATGATGTAAATGCTGTACAAATACATATAACCCATCGGGTTCCTATTAGATGACCGAAGACCCATTCTTTCAAATGTGCCTTGGTCGAACTTGAAAAGGCAAAATGACGAAGCGGCATATAAGTGAAGTCTTTCCCTGGGAAAGAAATCGCTTGGCTTCATCCATTACTTTGCCATTTTCATCACTGTAGTGCGAATCTTGGAGTTGGTATATTTAAGGAGGGGGGAGTGGGGGGCACAGCCCCCCACTTTGTTTTAAGTTTTTTTTTTGTTTGTTTTGTTTTCTTTGGAACAGAGATTTTTTTCCCCTTGGAAAAAAAATCGCTGTTCTAAGAGTTCGAGTTTGTAAGCTTTCGCTTACATGGGGTCGATAAATCATTGCATTGTTCACTTTTCTTAAGCGTTCGATGATTTAATATAGACCCAACCCATCAATATCTCCCATCCACAGCAAAAAAAAAAAATATCCAGAATGCACTTATAAAAGGATAAATCTTGATAATTAAATGGTGCTAATTATCATTAAAAACAATCTCTTCCCACCTTGATGAAGTAGATTAGCGTAAATATTCACAACCAGGGTGTCCATAGCCACCCCAAGCTGCTGATGATAAACTTCATCATTAAACAGAAAAATGTTCTCCAGCACTGTGTCCAACATTGAACACAGAATTTCTACCTTAGAAGCTATAAACATACTGTGTTCGTATAAATACACTCTACTCCCCAGTCATTACATAGCACAGTAAATAAGGACTTAACACCCATCGTAACAAGTAAAATATCTATGCCTTCATTTTCCATGGCCCAACAGCTGCGTGTAGAAGGAAAATCAATGTCCTGAATAAAACTTTTACTGAAACTTAATAATGGGTGTAACTGCTTCTCAAGGTAGTTAGACAAGGGTGTGGTAATCCAGGAGCTCACTGAGACTGTAGGCCTCATGGGTGATACTAATAAATCCTTATGGATTTTTGATCATCCATAAATAAATGGAGTAGGATGCAAGAAATAAACATAATTATATACTTCATATGTAATCAAATTTTCCATGAGTAAATCATATAAAAAGCTTTTAACTCAATGCATTATCTGATCAACAAATTTTTCTATCTGCTTTTTAAAAGTACTTAAATCAGATAAAAAGTTATGCATCCTGTTATAAAACTCCACGTCCATTGCAACACTCTTATCCCCCTTATCAGCCTGTTTAATAAACACTTTCTATTTCATGCATAATTTACTAAATGCTTCTTTTTCTTCAGGTTTTAAGTTATATTTATCACAATGCTTTTTTAAAAAAATGAGTCATAAGTCTCTTGTTCACACATTTCCTGGAATGCTTTCACTGCTGGAGTATTGTTTGTTTAAGATGACCAAGCACTTTTGTACCAATCATCCCCAGTTCCATCATGAATTTTTGTGTTTCAAAAACTGACCTTACTGTTATTTGAACCAGCTGTTTTAGCACCTCTAAAAATGTTTCACTTGGAAAAGCCTTCCTTACAGCCATCATGTTTGTTATGTGAGTGTCTGAGCTCAAGTCCTAGTGCAGAGAGCCTTTCTTTTGCAGTTCCATAAAGACAGAATGACCCTGTACACTAACCCATCCCTTTTGCCAGAAGTCCTAGAAGTAATTTTAAAACAAGCTGTTCAACTCCAATTTTTTCCCTAATACCTAGAATAAAGGAGAGAGGGTTCTGCATTCCACTGGTGTGCATAGACGGTTGAGATACTACTATGGTTGAAGTAAAACCCTTCATAAAATTGCTGCAGAACAAATGCCAACACCATGACCTAGAGGGATAAAGCTCTTATTACATCCTGGGAGGCCAGGGTTCAACTAGTAGCTCAGGTGTTTGAGGCAGTGCCGAGGGAGGATGGACAGTGCCCATCCTATTGGGGGGGGGGGTCCACATGGGTGCACCTCACATTTGCTCTCCATCACAGATGGTGTCTTTGTGGAGACAGGGCATTGGGCCAACCCTGTCTGAGGTGGGACATTATGCTAGCATACACGTTGCAAAGCTGTCCTCATAATAGCACATCCAAATCACAGTAATCTTCAACACCACTTTTAAAACACAACTTTAAAAAAAAACAAAAAAAAAAGTTGACACTTCACTGCAAGTACTGTGGTACTTTAAGTATAAAATGTTAATCACTTTCATCTATACATTGGACTAATTCAGAACATAACAACAACATGAACCACTTATACCTTCTAAAATATTAATATGCAAATCAATCACGTCACAACCACATTTCATTCAGTACAAAATGTTAAAAACCAAAGCAATGGAATAAAACATCAAACAGTTTAAACATCTCATCCACCTGTTTAAAAAAAAAAAAATTGCCAGTCTTAATTTTTAAAATACTTATCCATGCCCCTCCCACTACACTTCAGAAGCTCTATTTTTAAAACATTGCTAATGGTGATCATGATCAAACCAGGAGGATTACCTGCATCTATTGTCAGTTGCTGATTTAGCTTCCTTACTTAGTTTGTTCTTCCAGTCATCCCCTCTTTCCTCACAGCTAACCTTTTACAAAATTATAAATCAAACTTACTTTTATTAGGGCAAACTTTTGCTTGCCTTGGTAAAGTGTGTTTTTAATCCAGAGTAGAAATATAGTATACATGCGATAAATTCTAGTTTTAAAACTGTTTTGTGTTTTACCTATATAAAAGCCTGCACAAGTCTTACAACATGCAATGTATACTTCCCCACTGGTGTTGTAAATCTACCAATTGTAAGTGTCCTCTAGCAAACCTTTCCGAGTTTGTTCCCAAAATTACTGATGTATATGCATTGATTACATCTCCCACATTTTCTTGTTCCCTTGCTGTACACTATGTGCTATTAAAGGTCTCTCCAAAACTTTGATTGCTTCTGTTTTTGTACACAAAAAGTAGTCTTCAATGATGATCTTAGATCAATTCCAAGGTAATTAAAAAAATTTCCAGTGCTTTTCAGTAATATTCTTGGCAGCTTGTGAGTCAGTGCAATAAGTAACAATGCACGCCTTGCTGTGTTGTTCAATGTTATGTATATTACTTGTAGTTTTAATATACTGGTTATTATGTTTCGAAGTGGGGGGAATGGGTGATAGATCTGTTAGCAGAAGTCACCTCAGCACAATTGGTAATTAGATCTTCAGGGTAACTTCTCTGTTGTAACATATCTCTAAATGTATTCAATTTCATATGTAAAATATTGTCATCTGAGGTTAATTTTGATATTCTGGTAATTTGATTTTTAACAGGTCCACTCTTTTTGTGCAGTGGATGGCAACTAGTATTATGTAACAATGGATTACTGTATGTTGGCTTTCTATAAATAGCTGACTGCCATCAATTCTTTTTAAAATCCTTAATGATGATGACATTCAAATAATTAATATAGATGGTAGAACAATTGTGTGTAAATTTTAAAAATGATCAGTCGTGCTGTCTGTCCAATCAATCAAATAGTGATTTTTTTATATGTTTATTTTGCAACCAAGAACAGATGCAAGTATTCCTCCTGGCTTGAATGACATTATTACCATTAGTAGTGAATGGAAAAATAGAGCTACTGAAGTATAGTAGGAGGAGGTATCAATTACTCTTTTACAAATTAAGTCTGGCAATTTGTTTTTCAACAGGTGGATGAGATGTGAAATTAACTGTGTTTTGATTTTTTTATTCCATTACTTTGGATGTTAACATTTTGTATTGAATGAAATGGATGTGACATGATTGTTTATACGGTAAGTGATTAGTGATGTATTATATTCTGATGAAGTCCAACATATGGATGAAAGTGCTTAACGTTTTACAGTTACTGCACTATATTACATCTCATTTATGTCAACGTTTGGACTCGTTCTGCCTAATTGTAGTTAATCATTACTTTCACTGTTATAAAAATGTGCTTATTTTTGTCTGATTCTACAGTTCATTGTGATTCTTTAAGAACTCATTGCAAAGTATATAGGGTAGTGATTTAGATATTTGTCAAACTGTTTTATTGTCTTCTATATACTTTGTCCAGATTTTTGTATAATGCTTACTCTTAGTTTTACTGTGGAGCTTTTCTTCCTGGGCCTCCGCTGAAAAAGGGCTTCTGCTCAGTCGTACTGTCACGGTCAACAAATGTCAAATAAATAAAGTACCATAGCTCTTGTTGTGACGTGTCAAACATTTTTATTTCCCATAATAGCATATATATAGGAACTTTAGGTGTAAAGAAAAAAATTGTTCTGTGCAGCATATATGATGCTGCTCTAAAGTGCATCATACTCTTCAGTGGCTTCAAATGTGGGTGAGAAAATCTGGGGGAAGTTTGTCAGATCTGGTAATCCTGGCAAACAGGGGGTACTAAGGGTGAGCCGGGGGGGGGGGCAAAAAATTTTAAAAATCTGAACAAACGTTCATTTCATTTACAAAGGGTAAGAAGGGAAAAAGACTGTATCCAAATTTCAAGCACATGGTGTTTGCTTCTGTTACTCCTTTCATGGCCAACTTGTGCAAGGCCACAGTGTGACCCACTCCACAAGGGCCATTTTAGCCACTACTCTGATTATTTATGATATAGAAAGAAAAGTTTTTTTTCACATAAGGATGAGCAAGGGTGAACCCCCAATCTTCCCTTTGTTTGGACCGGATGCCTGACACCTAGATGTCAGCTCTACTGATTTTTTAAACACCTGCATTAAACTGTCACTTAAGACACAGGCACACATTCATTAAAGGGAAAAAAACTTACCATTTGTCTTATTCTTGCTTTGTATAATTACGTATGATTTGAAGTTGTTCTATCTCGCCGTTCATTCTTACAGATGGGTTCGGAGCCAATCCTCGGCTCTGAGTCGGCCAACTACAAAGCTCGAGGTCTTCAGACAGTGCGAGGCCAAGTCCCTGTCCCATGATGCACCTTGAGTTGCCCCAGATCTAGTTTGCCGCTGCAACAGATCAGAGGTTTCCTCACAGCTCACGCCAGTATAGTTTTTTCTTCTATAGATATTTCCTGTATTGTACAATGTTGTAGTTTAGGTTTTTTTCATATTTTTTATAACACTTAAATATATATTAGTTAGTTTTCTCTAGCTCTTTATAGCAATTTAAGGCCGTTATTTTATTAGGCCTTTTATATCTCCCTTCCCGGTTTGTCTTTTTGGTAGAATAGTTATAACAGGGTGTTATTAGTGCTACTAGTTAGACTTTATACAGCCCATTTTGTTTTGGGGCTAATTACTGTTAACATAGTGGTGTGTTAATTGAGATTTTTTCATTTCTTTACAATTAGACACTTTTTGTCTTTATATAGCCAGTGTGTTTTAAGGGCCAACTAACAGTTGAATACTTGTGTGTGTTGACTTTGATAGTTTTTTTTCACTTGTGTATGTAATTTGATAATCTTACAGCAAAGTTTTTCTTGTGTGCTTTTACATTATGGCTGATCAATATAAGGCAAAGCAGCCCAAGTCTGGGTTTAAAAAATGTCCAAAGTGTGGGCAAAAAATGTCTGTGACCGATAGTCATGTCTATTGTGTTTAATGTCTGAGTGCTTTACATTTGCAAGAGAGTTGCTGCATCTGTCATTCTTTCAGTAGTCATGTCATACGTGGAAAAAAAAAAACTAATTAACAGAGGTCTCTTAAAATCATCCTTCCAAGAAGCTTTGGACAACCATGACAAAACTAGTAAATCCCCCAAATCTTCTAAGTCGTCTTCTTCAGAGCAGAGAGCCTTGGATCCATCATCATCAAAAAAGTTATCGACGTCGGATCCACAGACTTCGGAGCTGAGCATATTTTCATTTCGGAGCCGGTCCCCAGTCTTGGAACCAGTCTTTGCAGTACTAAAGTCACCGATCCTACAGTCGGTGCCACCCTCGATTCATTCTTCTCCATCCTCGGTAAGTCTATCGGATTTAGATGTGGATCGTGCGGTGCAGAAGTTGTTACAGGCACCTGCGTTTGCAAAATTTTTATCAGCTCAGACCCAAGCGGTTTCGCATCCGAAGACCATTCCCCCATCTACTTCTTTTCTTCCTCCAAGCCATACCAGTCCTTCGGAGCAGGAGGAGTTGAAACTGATGATTGTGGAGCCTTCATGGCCTATGCCTGTTCCAGTGCCATCTGTTCCGATCACTCAGTCTTCCTCGATGCCAGTCAAGTCTAGGAGCAGACACTCGCCAGTCGGCTCTGGAAAGGATAGTCGGACCGATCTTTCGGTTCCGACTTTGCCTCTTGGGGCTTTGGCTCGGATGAGTTCAGCTCCTACCTCTGCTTTGGAGCCCACTGTTCCAATGCCGAGGGAATCCTCTGTTTCTTCAGATCCGGAGGATGTCCTTCAAGAATGCAACTGCAGTCATAACATGTGGGTTGTCCTGCCTCAGGCAGCCCTCGGTCGGCCGGATTCCAAAGTCTGGGTCCGACGTCGGCTGATGTCGCATTTCTCTCCGACGTCAGAGCGGCTGAAGTATATAAGCATCAGCCGACGCCATTTTCTTCAGTCTTTCTTGCCGTGCGGTGCCCGAAGCAGAAGCAGTTCGCAAGTGCCGGTCGGTCAGCTCCTGTATTCTTCAATACCGAAGTCATCAAAAAAGCTAAGTACCCCGTTAGGGACCTTTTCTTGCCTCAGCTGATGTCAGAAATAACTGAAAAAGTTAACAATTGTCTTTCTTGTGGTAAACAAATACCTCATAAGGATTTCCACTCTTACTGTCTTCCTTGCCTGGGCCCAGACCACAACGTCTCGGCCTGTGTAGCTTGTGCTCGCTTCAACAAGCGCACTCTCAGGCGCCGGGCGGAGTTCGCTGAAGACTTTTTTGCCGATAAATTTGCTTACAACATGCCTTCGGATCTTCTGACATCGCAAACTCCCAAAAAGCGAAAAGACCGGGACCGACATCCTCGGCCCGCGTCTACCACCAACTCCACGCCAAAACCCAGCGCGAGTGCTCCGGTTCCCTCCAAGACGGTCTCTCCACCGCTCCGAACCGAAGACACCGCATTACCGACGACTCCGATTCCAGACATCACTCCGCCAGTTATCGATTTTCCTCCGGATACCGAAACCGAGGAAATGCCCGAGACCATTGCTGTAGACAAGGTCACTCCTGCACGTGGAGCTGCCAGGCCTCCTCTGGCCATGTCTATTAAGGCCTACACTAGGGCTAAGGCAGCCAGCAAGACGAAGCATATTACTTCTAAATCCTTACCTCAGCCTACTCCAGAGACACAAATTATGTCCATGGCTGCTGATTTAATTTCCATGATTAGAGGTGCACAGGTCCATCCTGAGAGAGGATCTCAGCCTCCTGATAAAAGGCCCAGGGTTGAACCCTCTGAACCTATTCCTTCAGATGAAGACTCTGAGGGCTCTGTCCACTCTGATAGCCAGGAAGAGCTCTTCCAGACCTATGAGGACTCTGATGCAGAAGATTCCATTCCCTCGGCCTCCCCTCCTGAGGATATTTCTTTTGGGGAAGTTCTGCACACCATGAGGGAGCATTTCAAGTGGCAAGGTCAGGAATATTCTGATTCTAGGAAACGCCTGAGGACTTTCCTTAAGAAGCCCCAGCACAGGCCCTTAGCTATTCCTCCTGTACTTGATGTTCTGGATGATCTATATTCTGACTCTAGTGCTACCCCTGATTCTCTTCATCCTGCTCCAGCCAAGCCTGACAGGTATTACAGGGTCCCAGAAACTCATTCCCATTTATTCAGGGCCCATTCTGCTGATTTGGAAACTATTTCACAGAGGCCTAAAGGAGTTTCAGCCTCCACCTCTAAAAATCCTTTGCCCTCCAACAGGGAGGCCAGGTCTTTAGAGAGATGGGGTAAAAAAGTTTACACATCCACTACCTTATCTATGAGAGCTTTAAATTGCCTTTTTCATATGTTACAATATCAGGATTACCTTTTAGAAGATTTACAAAAAACTCTAGCCACTCCTGATCCTTTAGACAGGAAGACTTTGCAGGAAGCTGTACATAACACTCAGCAAGTAAGCAACCACTTCCTGCAGTGTGGGTATGATGCACTGGAAGCTTCATGTAGGGCAGCTATGACAGGGGCAGTCATTCAAGACATGCTTGGTTAAAGGATCAACCTCTACCAGATCATGTAAAAGCAAAACTTCTGGATGCACCTTTGGAAAGAACAAGCTTTTTGGTGCAAATGCTAAGGATGTGTTAAAGACCATCAAGAAAAAGCAAAATCAGTTCAGACGGTGAAAGATTTCCTCCAAGTTCAACCCCCCAGATTCAGTAGGAATTGGCCTTCTAAAAACTGGTCCTTTCCTAATACAGAAAAGTTTCAAAGGGGTAAGAACAGGCGTGGCGAGGAAGAGGCCAATACAGAGGCCCTTACAGGGGCGACAATGGCAGCCAGGAAACCAAAGAAGTGACGCAGGGGTTTCACCTGCCCCACAACCACAATCTCAATGACTTTCCTCTACTACCGCCTACCAGGGAACAAATAGAAGCTCCCTTGGTGGAAATTATCTCTGTTTGCAGAAAACTGGCACAGACTGACAAAGGACAAATGGATTTTGGACATTATAGACCGAGGGTACAGGTTTCATTTTCATACCTTACCAAGAAAACAAGGCATGCCAAACCTACCACAAAACCAGAGGGCAGAGGCTATCGAGCAAATCACTCTGCTGACTCGGATGAAAGCAATAGAAAGAGTTCCACAACAAGAACAAGACCAGGGTTTTACTCAAGACTGTTCCTGGTTCCAAGAAAAGAATCTCAATGGAGACCAATACTGGACTTGTCCGCATTAAACACCTTTCTCATAGTACCAAAGTTCAAAATGCTGACTCTACAGCAACTCCTTCCCATGCTGGGCAAGGGGTCTTGGCTGATTACTCTGGACCTCAAGGAGGCATACCTGCATGTCCCTATCAGACACAGCTGCAGAAGATACCTCAGATTTCTTGCAGGGCCAGAGCATTATCAATTCTCAGCATTGCCATTTGGCTTATCTACTGCGCCCAGAGTATTCACAAAATGCCTGGCTTCAGTAATTGCTCATTGCAGGCTCCAGGGGATACAAAATTACCCGTACCTGGACGACTGCCTCATACAAGCGGACGACAAATTGATGTTGACAAAAAACCTGGATTGTGTCATACGATTACTTCAAGCTCTGGGATACACAGTCAACTTCCAAAAGTCAAGACTGCAGCCATCCCAGCAAATAATCTTCTTAGGAGCCAAACTAGACACAGCCTCTCAGATGGCTTACCTGACAGAAGACAAGCAAGAGAAGTTAACTCATTACTTCAAAGGTTTAGCAAAACTCACCCAGATGACTGCAAGGAGATTCCTACAGGCCCTGGGTTACATGGCATCCTGCATTCTCCTGGTTCCATTAGCAAGACTACACATGAGAAAGCTTCAATGGTACCTAAAAAGCATTTGGTCTCAACACAACAACAACTTGGAGACTATCATTCCGCTCATTCCATGCCTACAAAAGGAATTTCTATGGTGGGCCTCGGTGAGCCAGGCAAACACAGGTATGTCATTCAAAAAACCACAGATAACACAGACCATGACCACAGACGCCTCAGACCTTGGATGGGGGGCGCACATGGAAGGCAGGTGTATACAAGGACAGTGGTCTCCAAAGGAAGCACATCTGCATATAAACCAAAAGGAAATGCTGGCAGTAATGCATGCCATCGAGGTTTTTCAACACCAACTCCAGCAAGGCCATTTACTGATACGGACAGACAACACCACTGTGATGTGGTACATAAACAAGCAAGGGGGCACCCACTCTTACCCCCTGTGCAGACTGACAATGCATCTTTGGGATAAATCACTGAGTCTAAACATCCAGTTGCAATCCCTGTTTGTCCCAGGAAAAGACAATGTATTGGCGGACAGCCTAAGCAGGAATTTCACAGATCCACACGAGTGGAGGTTACATCCGAAGGCCTTCAGACAACTCACTTCGACATGGGGCAAGCCAGAAGTGGACCTATTTGCCTCTCATCTCAACCATCTTCTACCAAGATTCTGCACAAGGACATACCATCCAAAAGCTTGGAAAATAGATGCCCTCTCATTCAACTGGAACTCACTAACAATCTATGCATTCCCACCTCTGCCACTGATGACCTCAGTATTACTAAAGATCAAAGCAGAGACCCAAGGGAATCATAATAGCTCGGACTGGCCAAGACAACACTGGTACCCACTACTACGGAGCATATGTCACACCAGGAGGTGGGCCCTTCCCCAATGGCCTCTACTTCTGACTCAACACAACTTCGAAACAGTGCATCCAAATCTACAGACACTGCAGCTAACAGCCTGGGAGATCCCATAAATAACTTCAGCCTATCTCTCTCCAAGGAAGTTCAGCGGATACTAACAGAGGCTCGAAGACCCTCCACCAGAAAGGTTTACTTAGCAAAATGGAAAAGATTCAGCAATTGGAATACCAGCAGGGGACATGATGCATCATTGTTGAACATCCCACTCATCTTGGAATATTTGGCAGATATGTTAAACAACGGCCTCTCATATTCTTCCATAAAGATACATGCATCTGCTATTTCAGCTAGAAACAACACTGACCCTCCTGTTTTTTCACACCCTTTACTAAGGCAATTCCTCACGGGAATCAAGAACATTAAGCCACCAAGAAAGGCCCCAGTGCCAGCCTGGGACCTCAATTTTGTCCTAGAAAAACTGACTCTACCTCCATTTGATCCAGCATCTTCAGTTGACTTGCAATTTCTCTCTTGGAAGACAGCTTTCCTGTTGGCAATTACATCAGCAAGAAGGGTTTCGGAGCTACAGGCCCTAATGGCAATACCGCCCTTTATTATTTTTCACAGAGACAGAGTTTCATTAAGGACCAACCCTACTTTCATGCCAAAGGTGGTATCTAGGGTTTCTTTAAATCAAGCAATTCATCTGCCTGCTTTCTTCCCCAATCCTGAGAACAACGGGGAAAGACTGTTGCATACCTTGGACATTCACAGACAACCGTTTACTACCTGGACAGAACCAAGGCCAGTAGGAAGTCTGAACAACTTTTTGTAGCTTACGCCCCCGCAGTCCAAGGAAAAGCAATTTCAAAACAAACTATTTCAAAATGGATTGGACATTGCATCAGATTCTGTTATTCCTTTCATGGAAAGACTGTTCCAGACAATGTCAGACCACATTCCACCAGAGCTACAGCCACCTCTACAGCATTCTTAAGAGGGGTGCCTACTAAGGACATTCTAGAAGCTGCTACATGGAGCTCCGTGCATACATTCTCCAAACACTACAATCACCCTCTATATTACAGATCCAGAGCAGGCTTTGCTATGGCAGTCCTGCAGGGTTTGATTGCCACACCATCTTTTTCCTAGAGCATTCCTCCTCCCCCAGCTAAGCTATGGTATTCTACCCACATGTTATGACTGCAGTTGCATTCTTGAAGGACATAGTACAGTTTTGTACCTACCATAAATGTAGATGTCCGATAGACATGCAACTGCAGTCGGATTTTCCCACCCTCCATACCCCTCTATGCCTAGGGTCCACTCCTATCCCTGTTTTCTCTTAGCTGGGGATATCTGTTATGGTGTATTTGTTTTATTGCTCATTTATTTGTTTGGAATCCTGTTTTTGTCTTCCAATTTGATTACAGCCTTCCTTGGAGGGCACCTGGCATCTGGGGCAAGAAACACTGAAGAAAATGGCGTCGGCTGATGCTTATATACTCCAGCCGCTCTGACGTCGGAGAGAAATGCGACATCAGCTAACGTCGGACCCAGACTTTGGAATCCGGCCGACCGAGGGCTGCCTGAGGCAGGACAACCCACATGATGTCCTTCAAGGATGCATCTGCAGTCCTTACAAATGGGTTGTCCTATCGTCAGGCAGCCCTTCGGTTGGCCGGATTCCAAAGTCTGGGTCTGGCCTCTGCTGGTGTCACACTTCACCCAACGTCATAGCTGCAGTTCTTCGGGTATAAAGGCATCAGCCGACGCCATTTTCCCCAGTCTTTCTTGCCGCGTGGCGCCCGAAGCAGAAGCTGTTCGCAAGTGCCGGTCGGTCAGAACCAGAGATTACTACTACAAGTACCGAAGACTTCTAAAAAGCGAAGTACCCCGTTGGGGACTCTTTCTTGCCTCAGCCGATGTCAGAAAAAGTGAATAACTGTTTAACTTGTGGGAAACAAATACCTCATAAAGATTTCCACTCTTACTGCTTACCTTGCTTAGGCCCAGACCACGACGTAGCAGCTTGTCTAGCCTGTGCTTCTTTCAACCGACGGACACTTAGACGTCGGTCGGAATTTGCTGAAGAGTTTTTCGGCTCCGATTTTGCATACATTATGCCGTCGGATAATCCGACTACGCAAATTTCTAAAAAACGCAAGGAAAAGGACCGACACTCGCAGTCTGCGGTTTCGGCCGAAACCGCGGTTAAGCCAACCGCGAGTGTCTCGGTTTCGGCTGAAACAGAGTCCACGGTTCTTCCTTCGGCTGAAAGCTTGCCAATTACCGAGGCTTCATCCAGCCAGGCTGAATCTGCTACTGAAATCACACCTGCTCTTGCAGGTTCACAGGATTTATCTGATACTATCCCTTTGGAATGTGGCACTGAGCTTCAACATTCAGCTACAAGCAATTTTTGTGCCAGGAAAAGAAAATATACTAGCAGACATCCTAAGCAGAACTACCACGGATGCCCACGAATGGATGCTGCATCCGGACATCTTCAAAACCATTACAGGGAAATGGGGACTGCCAGAAATAGACTTATTTGCATCCCCACACAATCACCAACTGAAAAAATTCTGCACAAGGACGTACCACCCACTTGCTTGGAAAGTGGACTCCCTATCTTTCAGTTGGACAAACCTGACAGCATATGCATTCCCACCTCTTCCTTTGATGCACAAGGTGCTACTGAAGATCAAAGAAGACCGTCAAGGATCATCCTGATAGCTCCAGACTGGGCAAGGGAAGATTGGAACCCATTACTGAGGAGTATGTCTCGGAACAAATATGGCCTCTGCCCCTAGTTCCCTTGCTGTTAACACAGAACAACTTCAAAACCCTGCATCCAAACCTGAAAACACTGCTGCTGACTGCCTGGAACATTGCATAAGACCAAATAACCCAGATTTATCTCAAAGGGTTAAAGACATTATCTTGGAGGCTCGCAGACCCTCAACAAGAAAAACTTATTCAGCAAAATGGAAAAGATATTTCATTTGGAGTACTGCAAAAGGAGAGAATGTGTCACTGGTAAACATAGCTAACATCCTGGAATACTTCGTACCACAAAAATGGAAGTACCAAGCACCAACCAGGAACGACAGGCTCCTTCAGCCAAGATCAACAAGCCACAAAATAGTCAGCAAACCAAGGTCCAACAGCGAACTTCGCCAATACTTTAAAATAAACTTTTATTCCACAAAAACAAATTGCGTGAAACGCATAGAGCGTTTTTCGTTTGAAACAGTGTCCAAACTTCATCAGACAAACACTGGCTTTCGCGCCAGTACACATTTAAATAAAGCCCTATGATGATGTCATATGAAGCCTTAAACGGGCAATCATCCTTTTATAAGAAATTCAATATACATCTAAATTATACCCAAACAAGGTGTATATTAATATAAAAAATGTATATATGTATTTCACTAAGTGTATAATGCCTAAACCTTACAAATGATTAAACATTTTTAAACATTTTTAAAAAATAGTCCCTAAAGCTAAAATACAATGTAATGTCCAAATAAAAACATTCTTATATATATGCTATATTAAATTTTAAAATCATTAGTTATTTAAAATTGTTCAACCATTTTTTACAACAGTATTGTGTTATGTTGATACTATAAAGTCTTAATCATATATAACGAATGAGACAAGGAAACCTATGACAACAAATAAATAACAAAACCTTTTACAGATAGCTTATGACAAAAAAACTACTTATGAGGGGCTTGTCTTTCTCTAAGTTTTCATGGATAACATGATTCCCATCCAACTTAGTGACTAGTGTATAATGTAACAGGTCTCTAACTTTAATATTTATTAACCTATAATTATACTATGTCATTTAGGACATTTTGAACATTCACATGTATCCCTTAATGTCTGGTATTGTATTACCTAAGTAAACTTTTAATTTTAGTATGCAGGTAATCGAACAAACTTCATTTAACCCCGGGTCCCTACAGGATGTCAAACAAAGTTGCCACTCCAACTCTTTCTTCTCAAGGTACAACCTCAACATGTTCTCATGTATCAAGTCCATGGAATTTGTTTGTACTTGGTCTATAATCATAAATTTAAATGTATGTCCTGTGTTAATATTACAATGTCTTGCCAAGGCATTTTCTTCTTTATTTTTCCTAATAGCGTAAATGTGCTCATATATTCGATCTCTAAGCCGTCTGTCCGTTTTCCCCACATAAAATGACGGACATTTTTCACATTGGGCCAAATATACCACTCTCTTACTGTTACAATTATAATTTCCTTTTGTAGAGTGAGTTTCTTTCCTAATGGTGAAAGTGTCTGCAGAAGTTATATAACTGCAGTACCTACATGAGCCACACTTCTTAGTACCACCCTTTCTTTTAGTAATATGTGCCTTGCTTTCTAACAGTTGTTTCAAGTTCTTACCTCTTCTATATGTAATAACAGGTCCATCCTTTAAAGTTTTTGCTAATTCCCTGTCTAGTGACAAACTAGACCAATATTTCCTGACTGTGTAACAAATCTGACTTGCTTCTGGGCAATATGTAAAGATAAATGCTGTATTATAATTCTTATCATTTTCTCCTATTATTGCCACCTCTAACCCTGCTCCAGAATGATTTTCTATGTTGACCTCCACTAATTCAGTATTACCACTACTAACAACACCCTGCTGTTGGAATGCAGCAGTCAAAATTGCTTTGTAAATTCCTTTTTCCCTTTTTTCTATGACTTCCTTAAAAATACCTTCCAGAAAGCTGGCTGGATAAACCTCTATGTGAAAACATTAAATATAAGTTGTCACATTCTATGTCAAAATCTCGATTTAAGGTAGTCATTTTAGCTGCTCTCACAAGTTGCCCCTTCACCACTGATTTCTTTTGGTGAAGGGGGTGTTGGCTGGAAAAATGGAGATAGGTGTTTGAAAAAGTTTCCTTTTTATGTGTCTTAGAGACATAACCATATGTGGTTTTATTTAACTCAATATCCAAAAAGTTTACCTTCATTTTGTCAAAATTCATTGTAAACCTCAGGAAAGTTGTGGTAGCTGTAAGTTGGTCAACTAACTCTGTTGCTTCTTTTTCTTGTCCTTTGGTTAGAATAAAAATATCGTCCAGAAGCCTCTTATACATGTAAATGTCAGAACTCCAAGGTTGGTTTAACACATAAGTGGTTTCCCAATGTGCTAATACCAAATTTGCAAAGCTACCTCCTACTGGGGACCCCATTGCTACACCAGACTTTTGCACGTACAACCTGTCTTCAAAGGAAACAAAATTGTTTTTAAGTATACAATCCAGTAATTTCTCTACCATCCTACATTCATTTTGTGTAGCTCCTTTTGATTTAATAAACTCCACCACCCATTTGATCCCCAAATCTTGTGGTATGCAAGTGTACAAATCACAAATGTCTATAGTCACAAAATTAAGTGACGGGTCAAATGGTATATCCTGCAAGTCCCCCAAAAGGGACCAGGAATCTTTTAAGATCTGTTCTTGAATTCCTACATATTTTTTCAAAAGTGCATCTACAAATTTAGCACAAGGATATGTTATCGACTGCTTTGCATCTACCAAGGTATGGAAAGGTGGGTTTCTCAGATTTTTGTGGAGTTTGGGGATACCAAAAATTTTTTGGAATCCTTGGGGCTGGGATGGTTAGGTAATGGTTTTGTTCTACACTAATTAGTCCTTCCAGGTATAAATCGTTTATGATTGATCTTATGTTATGGTGAGCCTGGTTTAGTTCATTTCTACTGGAGTTTTCATAAGTGTCTTTCTCTAGCAAAGCTAACATTGATCTAGAATAGTCTACATTATATACTACCACAAGACCTCCTCCTTTGTCAGGTTTCATAAGTCTTATTGGTAAACTAAGGGAAAGGAGAAGACTATTTTCTTCTCTCGTGATGTTTATATTTTGATTTCTTTTATGTCTTCTTACTATGTTTCTAAACTCGTTTTCACATAAATATTCGTACATATATAGTAAAGGATTCTGTGGCGGGTTAAAGCTACTAGTCACATGTAACTCATTTGTGGTGTTATTGTTAACACTACCAAACATAATGTTCAAATTCAGTTTCCGCATAAACATCTTGAAATCAATTAAAAGTTCTACTATATTACAACCCTTTGTTGGCACAAAGGTTAATCCCTTAGCAAAAAGTTCAACTAAAATTTTGTCAATGTAGCATCCGGTGTAATTGTAGATCGTGAAGTCCCCAGTTTGATTTGTTATGGTCTCTAAAAGTGTCTAATAGTTTATTTGTTGTCATAGGTTTCCTTGTCTCATTCGTTATATATGATTAAGACTTTATAGTATCAACATAACACAATACTGTTGTAAAAAATGGTTGAACAATTTTAAATAACTAATGATTTTAAAATTTAATATAGCATATATATAAGAATGTTTTTATTTGGACATTACATTGTATTTTAGCTTTAGGGACTATTTTTTAAAAATGTTTAAAAATGTTTAATCATTTGTAAGGTTTGGGCATTATACACTTAGTGAAATACATATATACATTTTTTATATTAATATACACCTTGTTTGGGTATAATTTAGATGTATATTGAATTTCTTATAAAAGGATGATTGCCCGTTTAAGGCTTCATATGACATCATCATAGGGCTTTATTTAAATGTATACTGGCGCGAAAGCCAGTGTTTGTCTGATGAAGTTTGGACACTGTTTCAAACGAAAAACGCTCTATGCGTTTCACGCAATTTGTTTTTGTGGAATAAAAGTTTATTTTAAAGTATTGGCGAAGTTCGCTGTTGGACCTTGGTTTGCTGACTATTTTGTGGCTTGTTGATCTTGGCTGAAGGAGCCTGTCGTTCGTGGTTGGTGCTTGGTACTTCCATTTTTGTGGTACGGAGTTTGCAGTGCTTCTTGTAATAGTTCCTGGTTTGTCTGGAGGGCCGGCTGTTACCCACGAAGGATGGATACATCGATAGAGGGGGATTGCCCCTCACAGGGCAACCTAACACAGTTGCTTGAATTAATTAATAGACGTTTGGATACGCTAACCGAAAAAGTGGACAGTGTAAGCGTATCAAGTCAGCAGCAGGCTGTTTCAGCCTTTTCAAGAACCGAAAAAAACAATTTGGGACAAGGAAATGGAACAACTAAAGAAAATCGAACATTGCCCCTTAATGAGCAATTAGGGGAACGTATCAAGGGAAATATGAGGGTATTGCATGATGCTTTTGACACTGGGAATTGGCTTAGCAAGGAGCTTACTTTTGACGGAGAACAAAGTGTTGGTGCAGATGAAAATGATGCAGTAAGTACGTCCAGCTTAACAGACAAGTTAAGAATGTTTGATGTGAATTTATTTAAAATGAAAAAGGCACAATTAGAACTTAATTATTTAAACAAATGCATCAAGGAAAGTATAGTACCAAAGGGACTTAGACTGTTTTCTACCCAAATGGGTTAGAATTCGGGTCAGACTTTTTCAACGAACTGACAGGGTTATATAATCAACACGGATTGGAAATCCTGAGGTGTATGACTAAACACTATCAAATAGCCCTGGATGCATTGATAAAAGAAACTACTGCTTTAGAAAAGGACATTAAAAGTGACTTAAATTTTCACAGATACGAGTATGAGTTCGAAAGAACACTTACAAGTATTGCACAACAAATGGTAAAATTGAAAACTGTCAAACTTAAAAAACTTAATAGAGACTTAAAAGCCTATAGGGAGGGGTTAGCTTTCCCGAAACCACCGAGCACATTAAATAAAAATGGGAAACCTAAGAATCATTCTCATCCTAATAAATCTTATGATTTGGGAAGACACAACTTAGGGGACAACGACCAGAACCACATTGAAAATGTTCAAAATTTGGACTTGGACTTTGAGGCTACTGGAAATGACTGTGTAATAGAGGAAGAACATGTTCAAGATGGAAACTTTAATAGAGGGAACAACATAGACTGGCACTCAGGAGAACACTTCCAACAGCCCCAACAACAACAAAAAAACTACAGAGGGGGGAGGGGGGCAACTTGGAGACCACAACCGGGCAATGGACAGAGGAGACAGTACAACACCAGGAGTATGAACAAACAGTGGGACTGACACATAGAGACCATAACAAATCAAACTGGGGACTTCACGATCTACAATTACACCGGATGCTACATTGACAAAATTTTAGTTGAACTTTTTGCTAAGGGATTAACCTTTGTGCCAACAAAGGGTTGTAATATAGTAGAACTTTTAATTGATTTCAAGATGTTTATGCGGAAACTGAATTTGAACATTATGTTTGGTAGTGTTAACAATAACACCACAAATGAGTTACGTGTGACTAGTAGCTTTAACTCGCCACAGAATCCTTTACTATATATGTACGAATATTTATGTGAAAACGAGTTTAGAAACATAGTAAGAAGACATAAAAGAAATCAAAATATAAACATCACGAGAGAAGAAAATAGTCTTCTTCTTTCCCTTAGGAGTTTACCAATAAGACTTATGAAACCTGACAAAGGAGGAGGTCTTGTGGTAGTATATAATGTAGACTATTCTAGATCAATGTTAGCTTTGCTAGAGAAAGACACTTATGAAAACTCCAGTAGAAATGAACTAAACCAGGCTCACCATAACATAAGATCAATCATAAACGATTTATACCTGGAAGGACTAATTAGTGTAGAACAAAACCATTACCTAACCATCCCAGCCCCAAGGATTCCAAAAATTTTTGGTATCCCCAAACTCCACAAAAATCTGAGAAACCCACCTTTCCGTACCTTGGTAGATGCAAGGCAGTCGATAACATATCCTTGTGCTAAATTTGTAGATGCACTTTTGAAAAAATATGTAGGAATTCAAGAACAGATCTTAAAAGATTCCTGGTCCCTTTTGGGGGACTTGCAGGATATACCATTTGACCCGTCACTTAATTTTGTGACTATAGACATTTGTGATTTGTACACTTGCATACCACAAGATTTGGGGATCAAATGGGTGGTGGAGTTTATTAAATCAAAAGGAGCTACACAAAATGAATGTAGGATGGTAGAGAAATTACTGGATTGTATACTTAAAAACAATTTTGTTTCCTTTGAAGACAGGTTCTACGTGTAAAAGTCTGGTGTAGCAATGGGGTCCCCAGTAGGAGGTAGCTTTGCAAATTTGGTATTAGCACATTGGGAAACCACTTATGTGTTAAACCAACCTTGGAGTTCTGACATTTACATGTATAAGAGGTTTCTGGACGATATTTTTATTCTAACCAAAGGACAAGAAAAAGAAGCAACAGAGTTAGTTGACCAACTTACAGCTACCACAACTTTCCTGAGGTTTACAATGAATTTTGACAAAATGAAGGTAAACTTTTTGGATATTGAGTTAAATAAAACCACATATGGTTATGTATCTAAGATACATAGAAAGGAAACTTTTTCAAACACCTATCTCCATTTTTCCAGCCAACACCCCCTTCACTAAAAGAAATCAGTGGTGAAGGGGCAAGTTGTGAGGGCAGCTAAAATGACTACCTTAAATCGAGATTTTGACATAGAATGTGACAACTTATATTTAATGTTTTCACATAGAGGTTATCCAGCCAGCTTTCTGGAAGGTATTTTTAAGGAAGTCATAGAAAAAAGGGAAAAAGAAATTTACAAAGCAATTTTGACTGCTGCATTCCAACAGCAGGGTGTTGTTAGTAGTGGTAATACTGAATTAGTGGAGGTCAACATAGAAAATCATTCTGGAGCAGGGTTAGAGGTGGCAATAATAGGAGAAAATGATAAGAATTATAATACAGCATTTATCTTTACATATTGCCCAGAAGCAAGTCAGATTTGTTACAGTCAGGAAATATTGGTCTAGTTTGTCACTAGGCAGGGAATTAGCAAAAACTTTAAAGGATGGACCTGTTATTACATATAGAAGAGGTAAGAACTTGAAACAACTGTTAGAAAGCAAGGCACATATTACTAAAAGAAAGGGTGGTACTAAGAAGTGTGGCTCATGTAGGTACTGCAGTTATATAACTTCTGCAGACACTTTCACCATTAGGAAAGAAACTCACTCTACAAAAGGAAATTATAATTGTAACAGTAAGAGAGTGGTATATTTGGCCCAATGTGAAAAATGTCCGTCATTTTATGTGGGGAAAACGGACAGACGGCTTAGAGATCGAATATATGAGCACATTTACGCTATTAGGAAAAATAAAGAAGAAAATGCCTTGGCAAGACATTGTAATATTAACACAGGACATACATTTAAATTTATGATTATAGACCAAGTACAAACAAATTCCATGGACTTGATACATGAGAACATGTTGAGGTTGTACCTTGAGAAGAAAGAGTTGGAGTGGCAACTTTGTTTGACATCCTGTAGGGACCCGGGGTTAAATGAAGTTTGTTCGATTACCTGCATACTAAAATTAAAAAGTTTACTTAGGTAATACAATACCAGACATTAAGGGATACATGTGAATGTTCAAAATGTCCTAAATGACATAGTATAATTATAGGTTAATAAATATTAAAGTTAGAGACCTGTTACATTATACACTAGTCACTAAGTTGGATGGGAATCATGTTATCCATGAAAACTTAGAGAAAGACAAGCCCCTCATAAGTAGTTTTTTTGTCATAAGCTATCTGTAAAAGGTTTTGTTATTTATTTGTTGTCATAGGTTTCCTTGTCTCATTCGTTATATATGATTAAGACTTTATAGTATCAACATAACACAATACTGTTGTAAAAAATGGTTGAACAATTTTAAATAACTAATGATTTTAAAATTTAATATAGCATATATATAAGAATGTTTTTATTTGGACATTACATTGTATTTTAGCTTTAGGGACTATTTTTTAAAAATGTTTAAAAATGTTTAATCATTTGTAAGGTTTGGGCATTATACACTTAGTGAAATACATATATACATTTTTTATATTAATATACACCTTATTTGGGTATAATTTAGATGTATATTGAATTTCTTATAAAAGGATGATTGCCCGTTTAAGGCTTCATATGACATCATCATAGGGCTTTATTTAAATGTGTACTGGCGCGAAAGCCAGTGTTTGTCTGATGAAGTTTGGACACTGTTTCAAACGAAAAACGCTCTATGCGTTTCACGCAATTTGTTTTTGTGGAATAAAAGTTTATTTTAAAGTATTGGCGAAGTTCGCTGTTGGACCTTGGTTTGCTGACTATTTTGTGGCTTGTTGATCTTGGCTGAAGGAGCCTGTCATTCGTGGTTGGTGCTTGTTACTTCCATTTTTGTGGTACGGAGTTTGCAGTGCTTCTTGTAATAGATCCTGGAATACTTGGCAGAGCTCTTCCACAACGGCCTGTCCTACTCTTCCATTAAGATTCATGCATCAGCTATTTCAGCAGAATACAACTTGGATCCTCCAGTATTCTCACATCCTCTGCTCAGGCAGTTTCTGAGAGGGATTAAAAATGTAAAGCCACCCAGGAAGCCGCCATTGGCAGCATGGGACTTGAACTTTGTGCTAGAAAAGTTGACACTCCCTCCTTTCGAGCCAGCAGCAACAGCAGAATTACAGTACTTATCATGGAAAACTGCTTTCCTGCTTGCAATCACTTCAGCAAGAAGGGTATCTGAGCTACAGGCATTAATGGCAGTACAGCCCTTCCTGATCTTCCATCAAGATAGAGTGTCCATGAGAACAAATCCTACTTTTATGCCAAAGGTGGTCTCCAGGGTATCTTTAAATCAAGCTATCCACCTACCTACATTCTTCCCCAACCCACAAAACAGGGGAGAAAGACTTCTGCATACCTTGGATGTACATAGACAATTACGTTACTACCTGGACAGGACCAAGAGCAATAGAAAAACTGACCAGCTACTGGTAGCATATGCAACAGGAATGGAAGGAAAAGAAATTTCAAAACAGACAATCTCTAAGTGGATAGGAAATTGCATTCCTACCATGGAAAGAAAACTCCAGAAAACATCAGGCCTCACTCTACAAGGGCTACAGCCACTACCACAGCTTTTTTACGAGGAGTGGCTACCAAAGACATTTTAGAGGCTGCTACTTGGAGCTCCGTGCATACATTTGCCAAGCATTATAAATCCCAAGCAGGTTTTGCCACTGCTGTTTTGCAAGGGATCTTAACTACACCATAATCTATTTCTCCTCCTCCCCCAGTTTGGCTATGGTATTCTACCCATTTGTAAGGACTGCAGATGCATCCTTGAAGGACATAGTACAGTTTTGTACCTACCATAAATGTAGATGTCCGATAGGCATGCATCTGCAGTCAGGATTACCCACCCTCCTTCCCCTCTGTGGTACTCCTAGGGTATTTGCCCATCTTGTAGCTAGCTGGGGGAATCTATTATGGTGTATTTGTTTGTATATATGTACATACATGCTTATGTTTTGTTTGCTCTCTTCTATTTGGAACCATTTGCATTTATCCAAATTTAGCCTTCCTAGAGGGCACCTGGCATCTGGGGCAAGAAACACTGAGGAAAATGGCGTCGGCTGATGCCTTTATACCCGAAGAACTGCAGCTATGACGTCGGGTGAAGTGCGACACCAGCCGAGGCCAGACCCAGACTTTGGAATCCGGCCGACCGAAGGGCTGCCTGACGACAGGACAACCCATTTGTAAGGACTGCAGATGCATGCCTATCGGACATCTACATTTATGGTAGGTACAAAACTGTACTTTATGACTGCAGTTGCATGTCTATCGGACATCTACATTTATGGTAGGTACAAAACTGTACTTTCCCTCCCACCGGAGCAGGGGTGCTTTTGAGGCCATAAAGAGAGTTATGTCCCCCAGGACATCCACAACTTAAAGACCAACTACCTCTTCCCTAAAAGCATCTGTGTCTACTTCTGCCTCACAGATCCCTTTGAAGCGTAGAGACCCTGAGTCTCAGGAAGCCCCACTGGTTGGTCCCTGCTCTTCCGAGACCTCACCAGAAGCTCCCACTGATGAGGTTTCCAGGAAGAGAATTTGCAAGAGGAAGCATCTAGACTCCCCACAGGAGTCCATCACATCTGACACCAACTTGGATGAATCAGAAAAGTCCCCACGGTCCCCCTCTGAAGATATCTCATTTGCCGATATCTTGGAAATCCTAAAGCAGAGGGGTGGCTGGAAGCCCACCAACCCTACTGAGGATGAGTCGGTCCTCCTGAAAGGTTTTGGGTCTCAGCCCTTCAGTGAGCTTATAGAGCTGGTCTCACGAAGGGCGTGGGAGTCGCAAGACACCATGGAGCCTGTCCCTAGGAGGCCCAATAAATTTATTTATGCCTATCACGATAAGAACTTTCTCACAAAAGGAGTGCCTATTGCTGCCATGATGTTGGCGGCAGCCACCAAAAAGGAGATATCCAAAACTTCTTCCTCTGTCCATCCTCCTAACAGAGAATCTAGGATCATGGATAGACACTGGAAGCGCATGTTTAGTTCAGTGACTTTTGCCATGCGTTCACTAAACTACCTCACACATTTCACAAGACTGCAAAGAGACTGCTTAAAAGAGCTTGGAGATGCTCTACAGAGTACGGTAGGTGAGGGAACTACAGACAAGTTTGCATCCCAGCTTGCTACCCTTAATTCCATAGTGAACTCTTCCATGCATCTGATTTCATATGCAGCTGATGGAATGAGTAGGGCAGCGGGTACAGGGATTGCACTTAGGAGACCCACCTGGATGCGCTTATGTTCCTTTGCAGAGCCCTATAATTTATCCTTTGTCGATGGCTCGTCTCTTTTCAGGTCCAAAGTTAAGGAAACTCTGGCCAGGTGTGAGCAGGAAGGAAAGACTCTGCCACTGGAGTCCGTTTTTCCACCCCTACTAAACTCTACCTCAAGGGTCAAAAGGGAGGAAAGATGCGGATGTTCTTCATCTCACATTGCTGCAGTCCTTACATATGGGTAGTCCGCTGTCCTCGGTCGGCCCGAATACCAAAGTATAAGGCTGACGTCGGTCAAGGCGCTTAAGACTGACATCAGGACGTCAGGGTACAAATGCGCATGACCGACGTCATATCCTCAGTCTTTTTTGCCGCATGGTCCGATGCAGAAGCAGCGTTGCAAGTGCCGTTCGGCGTTCTGAAATTTTTCGAGTTCGGAGTTTCAGACCGAATCAAAGTTGGCTAAGTACCCGTTAGAATATTTTGTTTTTTTCCTGCCTCAGTGTTTTACCGGATGTCAGAAAAAGTGAATAACTGTATTTCTTGTGGGAAACAGATACCGCATAGGGATTATCATTCTTTGTGTATTCCTTGTTTGGGGCCTGAGCACGGCGTTGTTGGGTGTCGCTTTTGTGCTAGGTTCAATAAGCGCACTATTAAGCGCAGGTTAGATTGTGCTAGGCTGGTCTTGAAGCGGTGCAATTATAATATGCCGTCGGATTCTCCGGCCCGCTTCTTCGAAGAAGCGCAAAGACAAAGCAGTTAAACCCAGGCAAGAAGAGTCGTCCGTTCCGGACGCCGGTTCTTTAGAGGCGTCAGTGGAACCGGTGGTTCCGACGGAGGCTTCTCTGGAGTCCCAGGGGGAGACTTTGATATTGCAGGATGTGGCCTCTCAGGAGGCAGGTCAGGCTGAAGGGGCTTCTCAGGTTACTGTACTCCCCTCCCTTCCTAGGGTGGTTAGGCCCTCTCCTTCTGTTTCCAAGGCTTCTCACAGAAGCAGGCCAGGTTTAGCTTCTGTTGGTGTCACTCCTAGTGCAGCAGGGTCTGTGCCCAAGAAGCACATGCTTAAAATGGCAGAAGATTTGATTACTCTGATTAGAGGTTCTTTGCCCCCTCCTGATAAGAGGCCTAGGGTGGAGCCAGAGTTGGAGAGTTTTGAGCAGGCTTCGGATGTTTCTGTGTCTTCGGCTGAAGACTTGCAGGAGTACTCTCCTTATTCTGATTCTGATGCAGATGATTCCACTCCTTCTGCTTCTCCTCCAGAGGATTTTTCTTTTTCAGAGACTCTTCATTCCATGAGGGAACATTTTAAGTGGGAAGGTCAGGACTTCTCTGATTCCAGGAAGAGGCTTAGGGAATTTTTGCTTTTACCCCAGCATAGGCCCTTGGCTATACCCCCTGTTCTGGATGTTGTGGAGGATGTGTTTGCAGAGGCTTCTCTTAATCCTGATTCTCTGCCTCCTGCTCCTGTTAAACCGGATAGGTATTACAGGGTGCCTGAGGCTCATAAATATCTTTATAAGAGTCCTAGGGCGGACCCAGAAACTGTTAGTCAGGGACCTAAGGGTGTCAAGGCTTCTGTTGTAAAAAATCCGGTTCCTCCAGATAAAGAGGCCAGAGCTTTGGATAGATAGGGAAAGAAAGTCTATACATCTTCTACCTTAGCTATGAGGGCTTTGAATTGCCAGTTTCATATGTTGAAATATCAAAACTATCTTCTTTCTCAGTTGAAGTCTAAGGTGGATGCTCTGGCGGAAGGCATTGAGTGTAAAGAATTACAAGATTTGGTGTATGTTTCTGAACAGGTGGGTAAGCATTCTTTACAATGTGGTTTTGATGCTGTACAGGCCTCGTCTAGGGTGGCTGCCACTGGTTCAGTTCTTCGCAGGCACGCATGGCTGAGGGATCAGAATTTATCTGGCCATGTTAAGACAAGGATTTTGGATGCTCCTTTACAGTCTGATGTGTTGTTTGGTTCACCTGTGGAGTCAGTCTTGAAGAAAATGGAAGACAAGGCTAAGTCTATGCAGGCTGTTAAAGATTTTTTGCTAGTTCAGCCTCCAAAGTTTAGTAGGAATTGGCCTGCTAAGGGGTGGACGTATCCTTCTTATGATTCTCAGTCTAGGGGTAGATCTAGATGTGGTAGGGGCAGAGCTCAGAGTTCTTTCAGACCTAGAACAGGGAGTTCACCTGCACAATCTTCGGTGAGGGCAGGGGCCAGTCCTTTCGTAAACAGGCCCAATGACCTACCTTTTCAGCTGCCAGATCCTTCTTGCCTGGCAGCACCTTTGGGAGGAAGGTTGGCACTCTTCAAAGAAAATTGGAATTTGATTACCCAAGACAAATGGGTATTGGATATCATACACCAAGGTTACAAGTTTTATTTCCATACCTTGCCTCCTTTCAAAGGCATGCCGGACGTTCCTCCTCAGCAAAGACTAGAGGCTCACAAACAAATTTCTCTGCTACTTCAAATAAGGGCCATACAACCGGTTCCTCTGCCAGAAGTGGGCCTAGGATTTTATTCTCGCCTGTTCCTAGTACCAAAGAAAGGGAACACGTGGAGACCAATCTTGGATTTATCCATCCTCAACACATATCTGGACATTCCCAAGTTCAAAATGTTGACGTTACAACAGCTTTTACCTCTGCTGGGCAAAGATCACTGGATGGTGACTCTGGATCTCAAGGAGGCTTACCTTCATGTTCCTATCAGGCTCAGTTGCAGAAAGTATCTGCGTTTTCGGGCTGGGACTTCTCATTATCAGTTCTCTGCATTGCCCTTTGGCTTATCTACTGCACCCAGAGTGTTTACGAAGGTTCTGGCTCCAGTGATAGCTTTCTTCAGGCTAAGAGGAATACAAATCTATCCTTATTTGGACGATTGCCTGATTCTGGCCCAAGGAAAGGACGAACTTCTTCATCATTTACAGTATGTGATAGCAGTGTTAAGATGCCTGGGGTATTCTGTGAACGAAATAAAGTCCAGTCTAGTACCCTCTCAGGACATGTGCTTTCTGGGTGTGAGACTGAATACAGCATTCCAGATGGCCTTTTTGACCCCGGACAAACAAAAGAATCTTTCTCTTTACTTCCATCAATTGTCTCGTCAGTCCAGGCTGACTGCAAGGACAGTCCTTCAAGCCTTGGGGTTCATGGCATCTTGTATTCTGGTACTTCCCAATGCCAAACTGCATATGAGGAAGCTACAATGGTATCTCAAAATGTATGGACACAGCACTGCCAAGATTTGGACACTGTCATTCAGATAATACCTTGCATTCAAAAGGAATTTTTGTGGTGGGCTCAGGAATGTCACCTAAACAAGGGACTCTCTGTGACCCGGCCAGAGGCGAGTCAGATTCTAACGACAGATGCCTCAGACAAAGCTTGGGGAGCTCATCTAAATGGAAAGTGGGTACAAGACACGTGGCCTGCCAGACTTCAACATCTACATATCAACTTGAAGGAGATGTTAGCAGTCCAATTTGCATTAATGGCTTTCAAGGATTTACTTCTTCCAGGGCAGGTGTTGGTTCTAACAGACAACACAACTGTCATGTGGTACATCAACAAGCAAGGGGGAACGATTCTTATCCTCTATGCAGACAAGCAATGATTTTGTGGGAGACTGCTCTCAGTTTACAGCTAAATCTTCAGGCAAGGTTTCTGCCGGGAGCACAGAACTCCTTAGCAGATGTGTTGAGCAGACAAATTATGGATCCCCACGAGTGGAAATTGGATCCTCATGTATTTCAAAAATTGACAGTGTTATGGGGAACTCCAGACATAGATCTGTTCGCTTCTCCACTAAACTACCAGCTGCCAAAGTTTTGCACAAAAAGGTTTCATCCCACAGCCTGGAAAGTGGATGCTCTCTCATTCAATTGGAGCAATCTTCATGTGTATGCCTTTCCGCCTCTGCCTCTCCTCCCAAAGGTACTCCTGAAGGTCAGACAGGACAAGCCAAAGATGATTTTAATAGCTCCAGAATGGCCTCGACAGCACTGGTACCCATTACTGAGAAGTCTGGTACGGGAGCCTCCATGGCCTATGCCTTCGATTCCACACCTGCTGTCTCAGGAGAACAGTCATTTACTCAATGTCAAACTTCACTCTCTACATCTAACAGCCTGGCATATTCTGTTTTAAACCCTGGAGGGTCTCAGCTTCCACAGCAAGTTTTGAATGTTATTTTGGAGGCCAGAAGGCCTAGTACAAGGAAAGTGTACTCAGATAAATGGAGGAGATATTTATTTTGGAGTACAGCAAAGGAATTTGATGTTTCTAAGCCTAATTTAAGTGTGGCTCTTCAATATCTTACTGAGTTACTGGACAAAGGTTTGTCCTTCTCCTCTATTAAGGTTCATGCTGCAGCAATTTCTGCTCACTATGACTGTGACCCACCTTTGTTTTCTCATCCTTTGTTTAAGCAATTCCTTAGAGGGGCAAAGAATATAAGACCCCCACGTAGAGCTCCTACTCCTGCTTGGGATCTCAATTTTGTGTTGGAGAAACTCACTCTACAACCTTTTGAGCCTGCAGCTACTGCCGAGTTGAAATATTTATCATGGAAGACTGCTTTTTTGTTGGCCATTACCTCTGCGAGAAGGGTTTCTGAATTACAGGCCCTTATGGCGGTTGAGCCTTTCTTAATTTTCCATAAGGATAGGGTATCTTTGCGTACTAATCCTTCCTTTATGCCTAAAGTGGTTTCTAGTGTGGCTTTAAACCAAACTATTCATTTACCTACTTTTTATGCAAACCCCCAAAATAAAGGGGAAAAGATTTTGCACACTTTGGATATACACAGGCAGTTGCGATATTATTTGAGCAGAACTAAAGGGTTCAGGCAGTCTCAGCAGTTATTTGTTTCATTTGCTTTGGGTTCTCAGGGCAAGCCTGTTTCAAAACAAACTATTTCTAAGTGGATTGGTTTTGTATTGCTTTCTGTTATTCCCATCATGGTAAGGAGATTCCAGCTGGGATTAGGCCTCATTCCACTAGGGCTACTGCCACTTCTACAGCTTTTAAGGGGTGGCTACTAAAGATATTTTGGAGGCAGCTACTTGGAGTTCAGTGCATACTTTCTCTAAGCATTACCACCTTCCGCTTTACTCTAAATCTAGGGCTGGTTTTGCCACTGCAATTTTACAGGGCATTTTGGCAGCTCCTAATGCTTTATAGTTTTGCCATCCTCCCTTACCTCTGCTTTGGGATTCTACCCATATGTAAGGACTGCAGCAATGTGAGATGAAGAACATAGTACAGTTTTGTACCTACCATAAATGTAGATGTTCGAAGATCCACATTGCTGCAGTCCAATTTACCCTCCCTCCTTCCCCTCTGTAGTTAGAGGCGGTTCTGTGGTTTGGTTTGTGAATATTGTAAATATTGTAAATAGGATTAGTGCAGGGGTAGTTGGTTGTTTTTTGCTGTCTTTTGGTTTGGCCTTTCTTTTTAGGGCCTTCTGACATCTGGGGCAAGAAAAGACTGAGGATATGACGTCGGTCATGCGCATTTGTACCCTGACGTCCTGATGTCAGTCTTAAGCGCCTTGACCGACGTCAGCCTTATACTTTGGTATTCGGGCCGACCGAGGACAGCGGACTACCCATATGTAAGGACTGCAGCAATGTGGATCTTCGAACATCTACATTTATGGTAGGTACAAAACTGTACTTTCTGAAAAGCCCAAGGATCCTTTCTGGGTGCAAGTGGTGAACTCCCCTCCAGGGGCAGAGGAGGGGGCAATAATGGAAGACGCTGCCCTCGTGACAGAGGGGGTCCACAAAGTCAGGGCAACAGAGACCAGTTCCTTTGGGAAACCGTAACAGTGCTCCTGAAAGGAGGCCCAGCTGTCCTACTCTGGAGGCAGTCGGGCGTTGCTTATCTTTGTATCCAGACATGTCTGGCTCAAAATAAACGAGAAATGGGTGCAAAGCAAAATATCCGGAGGATATTTTATTCCCTTTGCCACTCCACCCCCGTTGATAACAAAAATCCCGGACGTCCCACACAGTTGCAGGCAACAAGCAACACTAGAGGTTCAAAGGTTGCTACAAAAAAAAAAGGTCATCCAACCAGTCCCAGCAGACCAGATAGGATCCGGAACTTACTCAAGATTCTTTTTAGTTCCAAAAAAGACAGGGGACTGGAGACCTATTTTGGACCTCAACAAACTAAACAGATCTGTCAGGAAGAAGTTCCGGATGGTCATGCTACAGTAGATACTTCCCTTTTTACGGAAAGACAATTGGATGTGCTCGATAGATCCCCAGGATGCATACTACTGCATAAAAATGGCCAGGCCATCCAGGTATCATCTGCGCTTACAGCTGGGAGCCAATCTCTACCAGTTCGAGCCCTGTCCTTTGGTCTCACTACAGCCTCCAGAGTGTTCACCAAATGTATGGCAGTGGTCACGGCTCATCTGAGGCATTTGGGATTCCAGGTGTTTCTGTACCTAGACAATTGGCTCCTCACTGCCACCACCAGGCATCAGCTTATACAAGCCAGGGACACCACACTTACTCTTTGCAATCAACTAGGGATTACCATAAACTCAGAAAAATTTGCCTTATCGTCATCGCAACATATCGTTTTTATCGGAGCAGATTTGGACACCACCACCACTTTAAAACTTCCCTTAGAAAGGATATCAGTACTTTGTCACCAAATTCTGAATGTCATTTCCAGAGACAAGTTGCCACCCTCAGAAGTGCTAAAATTGTTGGGTATGATGGCAGCTGCAATATTAGCAATTCCACTGGGTTACTTGCACATGCGGATTCTACAATGGCTTCTGTTCATACAGTGGTCTTATCAAAGGCTCCCAATGTCACATGTCATTATTCTAACAGACACATGCAAAAAATGATGGCTAACCTCTCCAAGTAACGATAGGTCGTCCTTTTATCCTACCCTCTCCATCGGCCACTGTGACAACGGACGCTTCTCTGATCGGTTGGGGGGAGCTTTTTCAGGGAAGAACAGCCCAAAGCACATGGTCTGAACAAGAGACGCATCTGCATATCAATGTCCTGGAGATGAGAGCTGTACTCTTGGCATTGCAGTACTTTCAGGACTCTCTCCCTCTGGGGACAATTGTGATTCAGACGGGCAACATGCCGGTGGTCTGGTATATAAACAAACAAGAAGGAACCAGGTCCTATCCCTTTGTCGAGAGGCCCCTACGAGTATGGCAGTGGGCTACATCCACCCAGTGCTTTCGGATTGCAATGCACATCCCGGGGAAATCCAGTGTGATTTCAGACAAACTGAGCAGGGCAATTTTGTTGCCTCACGAGTGGTCATTCAAAAAAGTAGTAGTAGAAAGAATATTCCGCAAATGGGGTCAGTCTTGCTGCGATCTCTTTTCATCCCCCATGAGCACAAAATGCAGAAGTTACTTTGCCCTGATTCCCCCACCAGGATATTCCCCAAGGGACGCACTAATACACGATTGGCTTCCGGGTCTCCTTTATGCATTTCCACCAGTTCCCCTGATACCTAAAGTATTACAGAAAACCAAAGTCCTGGAAAAGGACCATCATTCTAATAGCCCCTTATTGGCCTCGTCAGATTTGGTTCCCCTTCCTTCGACCTCATCTGTTGGAAGAGCCTTGGATTCTAGACCCAATTCCAGACCTTCTGATGCACTTGGGGGCTCTTCCTCCCTCCCTTCAGTCCCTAAAATTGACAGCTTGGCTGCTCCAATTCCCAGCATACCCAGGTTCCATAACCTCTCAAACAAAACGCAGCATATCTTAATATCCTCTCATAAATCCTCTACTGGGAAGTTGTACCTCAGTAAATGGAAGAGATTTTCCATATGGGCTACTCAGAATAACATTGACCCTTACCAAGACTGTATTTCCTCTATATTAGAATTTTTGACTGTGCTTTTCAACAAATGAGCGGCAGCAGCTACAATTCGTGTGCAACTTGCTGCCATCTCTAATTTTCATCTAGATACTGAAGGCTTTAACGTAATGTCACACAAGCTATACAAAGCCTTTCCCAAAGGGACTTTCCACCTTAGACCACCAGGTAAATCTCCTTATACCCCCTGGAACCTAAATTGTATGCTCTCATGCATTATTCTCCCACTGTTTGAGCCAGCTTCTTCATGCAATTTGAAATTTTTGCCTAGGAAGACTATCTTTTAGTAGCCATCACGTCTGCTCTAAGAGTTTCAGAACTACAAGCCTTGTCCATAAAATCTCCGTTTTTGGTTTTTCATGCTGACAGAGTTTCACTGCAAACAAATCCTTCATTCTTTCCTAAAGTTTGTACTGAGTCTAACCTTAACCAAACTATAGATTTACCAGTGTTTTTTCCTAAACACACCAACAATTTTGAGTATATGCTGCACAAACTTGATGTTCACAGACGACTCGGATTTTACTTAGAACCAAAGAATTCAGAAGATCTGTACAACTTTGTTTCCTTTTCAAATTCTAGAAAAGGTATGCCTGTGTCAAAAACAACTCTAAATAGTTATCTGATTGCATCACTTTCACTTACTCAGCTGCCAATTGATCTCTGCAACACAAAGTTAAGGCTCATTCAACCAGAGCTGTGTCCACATCTTCTACATTTTCAGCTAGGCTATCAATAGACAATATTTGTGCAGCAGCCACTTGGTAAAAGCCTCATACCTTTATCCCTCATTACAAAGTTGATAGGGCCTCCAGGGACAGGGCCTCCTTTGGTTCTACTGTCCTGAGAAACATACTCTCATGAGCCACCCGAGAAAGCTGGTGCTGGGGACGCTACCCATCTGTAAAAATGAACGGCGAAATAGAACAACTTCACATAAAGAAGTTATGTACTCACCATAATGTTCCATTTGAGTTGTTCATCTCACCTTCATTCTTACTTCCCACCCTCTGACCTCCTCCAGGCTTTTTCGAGGACTGAGATTCATGTTTTGTCATGGTTGCTTTGTCTTTCCTATGGTTTTTACCTTTAAAAAGTGACAGAATGGCGTATGGTATTATTAGAGGCAGCAAACAAGATCTGAGGTAACTCGAGGTGCATCATGAGATAGGTACTTGGCCTCGAGCTGTCTGAAGACCTCGAGCTTTGTAGTTGGCCGACTCGGAGCCAAGGATCGGCTCCGAACCCCTCTGTAAGAATGAAGGCGAGATGAACAACTCACATGGAACATTATGGTGAGTACATAACTTCTTTTTTTACTTACTTTTTTAACAGTTATTCCTCAAACATTACATCATTTCTCAATTCATACCTTCCTTAAAGACCTCACCCCTCCTTCTGAACATTATTCTGCATGAATTATTCCATCAAATACTATTTACTTGTTTATAATTCGCTCCTCCTCTTTTCTGAAAATCCCACGTCTAGTTCTTTTATCTTATTTTTAATATTCCGCACTTCAGTTTGATTTAGATATTGATTTCCATTTTGTAGTAATTGCTATTTGTGGCAGCCCTTAGCATTAAACTTGGTATAGGATATTCAAATCCTGTGTCACAGCTCAAAAAGAATAATTTTCCTTAGTTACAGCTATTTGTCTCCCAATGTTTCTGGGTAGATAATAGGGAATTTTTTAAATCTGCATACTTGTTACAAACCCAATAAACATGTCCCCAGTTGCTTTTCCATCGCAACTCCAGCATTTGCTGTCTACCCATGGAAAAATTCTGCTTGGCAACTAAAATACCTATGCAAATACTTCCAAGCAAAAATCTTAAGCCTTCTGGACCTTGTCACGCACTTGTCAGACCTACAGGTGTCCTTCCCACTGTTCTTTCTAAATCACCTTTCCATTTTCTTACCAATTTTTCCAAACCTGTTGTGATTTGATTCTTGTAATTATCATGCAATATTTTATATTCCATGCTAGTTATTCTGTTTTACAGCAACTTCTGTTCTAGCCTCCACTAAACTCTGAACTGGTCTTTCACTTAGCACTCCCTTATCCTTTTCTCATTGCCTGTACTCTGTAAGTCCCTGGTTAGGGATGGCAGACTCTAGCCTGCAGTATAAACTTCTGATTGGCGTCATCCAACTCTGATGACTTTGTCTTGTTAGTATTTTGCTCCTAGTACTTTGATTTGTTTTGCCATTTTTCTCCAGTAAATGCTAGCTCCATCTTCCTATTTACTACTTATAATCAACCCATATTGGCAAACTCTCCTTTATCCATTCCCATGTTAACATAGCTTTTAGAAAACTTTCTGCAACTTTGAATATAATTCTCTGTAGATTTGTTATCGTTCTCCTTAGGGATCTGCATCCAGAATCCTACTCTCTCCCCTTATTTCTCTTCCCCTCATTTCATTATCCTCCCCTTTCCACTTTGATTAGAACCTGCTGCTTTTGTTACATATATGAGCCTTAACTGCATAGCTCTAAAGTAGCCATTGAAATTGGGTAATTCTAAATCACCTTGTTCTCTGGGGAGGATCAACGTATCCCACTTTACTCTTGCCTTCTTCCCCTCCCATATAAATTCTTTCTGCTCTCTTAATTGTAACAAAGCTTTTCCTCTGGTTGATGAGCATATGCCTGATCTGTATATAAAACTAAAGGGACTAAAAAGATTTTTACTGCTTGTGTGTTACTGTCCGTATCCTTAATCAAGAGCTTTCAGCTTCTCAGTTTTATATCATCTTTTGTTTAGTCTTTTGCCACATATCCTAAGCTGCCTTAACAGAATCCTTTTTAATCCATATACCTAAATACATAATCTTTTCATGTCCCCATAAATGTGGGCATTGCTGAACATATAGTGTGGATACATAACTTACTGCTATAGCCTTTGACTTATCTTCATTAATTTTACATCCTGAAAAGACGTGAAAATGACTTAAAATATTCTTGCAACACAAACAGTTCCTTTTTCTGTTTTATGTAGTACAAAGCATCACCATCTGCAAATTAAGCTAACTTTTCTTGACTAGTGTACCATTTATATCCTTGTGTTTGTAAATCACTTATTTTCTTTGCCAGTGGCTCTAAATATTAAGCAAATAACAAAAGAGGACACCCCTGCCTGGTTCCTATGTTCAAACACAGCTTGTTGGAGAGGTGCCTTTCCATCTTATTTTGTCTCTGACCTGTCATTCTTCTAATTAACCCAGTTATACTGTCAGGGAATGCTTCCATTGCCCTACTGAAAATGCCAGCTGACTCAAATGATTTGTCTGTATCCTGACCCACCAGTAGTAGTGTTTTTTTTCTTACTTTCTGCTTCCCTCTTAATTCATCATTCTATTAATGCTGTCAAATTTGCCCCCCCCCCCCCCAAAAAAAAACCACATTGATCCGTATCTGTCAATTCTGGCAATGTCTTTGTCATTATTTTAGCTAGTATAAATACAGTTGATAATCACTGTTTAAAATTGTAATGGGTCTGTAGGAAGCTGGGTCTGAAGGGTCTTTACCCTATTGTGTAATGTAGCCATCATAGCTTTTTTCAAGATGCTAATTCTCCCTCCTCCCCTTTAAAATACTGTTATACAAAACATTCTAGATCTTTATCACTTTTCTTCCCAAATAAACTTCCAATTTACAGAGGAATACTATCTGTTCCTTTCCTGTCGATTTGATTATACATCACCATTTTTCTTATCTCTTGTTAGTTATCAGTTGTGGAGTCTCATCTTCCTGGGACCTTCGCATAATTGAGTCTTAAGTAAATATTTCCTTTTGTGCCTTTTCTTGGTTTCCATATTCTTCTACTTTATACAAATGCTCATAAAATTTCCATAGTATTTGTAATACTTTTGTAGGATGTTTTTGTTACTAGTCCTAGGTCTCCTTAAGTTTGGCAACAACCTTTTGTACTTTCTGTTGCCTTAGTCATTGTGCTAAACATTTGTATGCTCTGGAGTTATCAAAAAATAGTGGCTTAAAGTGACTTTTCTAAACTCATGCATGTTATCCAAATACTTCCTTATTTTCACTTTTAGCACTTTGTAGTTGCTACTCTCTGTTCTTTCAGATTCCCCTCGTTCTTACAGTACTTAAACCTTTGTCAGCCCCTCTAAATTCTTATTACTGCTTTCCTTATATCTCTTATGCTTTTATATTTCTACCCTTTTATTAAACTCTGCTCCATTTTTGTCCCACACACTGGCTATTCCTTAGGAAGTAATTTCTATCTTCCCTAATAAGTCTCGTATCATTTCCACTACCCATTCCTTAAATGGTCTCTTAATAAGTATATAAGAAAGTGCCAGTGTTTCATTTTTACATCATTACCTTGTGTTTGATATGGAAACCACTTCCACATTAAAATCTACTCTGCCCTAAGATACACTGAGCAGAACAGGGGTGCATGATGTGAAATATTTATTGGATGTCTTTCAGTTATTTCAATTAAATACACATGCTCCTCTGAAATGTAAATTCTGTCCAGTCTAGCTCAGTTACTGTACTTTAATGAATATGTAAATGCTGTCTGATTTCTTGCTACTGAATTCACATTTTCCATGCCAAATATATATTTCTTCAGAAATCTAACCTGTTTTGTTATATTTTCCTTTCTAGGTCCCCCGATACATCCTCACTGTTGCAAATCAAATTCCATTTGGATTCATATCAAAAATCCACCAAAAAAGTTTGCCCAGGGTAACTTGCAGCAAAAATCTAAAAAAATAATCTTCTATTTTTGCAGAGGGACGTGTCCCACCCACACTTCCCAAACTTAAATATACTAAATCTGAGGTAATGCAACAGTGGAATAAAGGAATCCTCCACTATCACTGAAAGTGCTTTCTGCTAAACTTTTTCAGCCGATTTCCATTCAACCAAGATATCTTCTCTAGAATGACAGGTTCCCTTCCATTCCCCATCCATAAATAATAATACCTGCCGAAAGCTGATTATTTCTCTTAAGAAATGTATATAAACTCCATAACAGAAATTTTGGTGGAATATAAATACATGCCAAGTGTAATCCTTCTCCCTTGTCAGTAGCCGCTTACTACTAAAAATCTAAAATTATTGTCTTTTATTGTATCTTCTCTCATTATTAGAGCCCCTCTAGCAATCACTATTATTCCCATTTTGCTTTACCCCTGATGTTCTGTGATTGTCCATCCTGAAATAACTTCTTTTGTCAAATTCATTTGCTCCTTTCTACCCAAATATATCTCCTGCAGAATTGCTTTTTGCCCCCTACATTTCTTAATGTAATTCAGTGCTCTTACTTTTTTTCTGTTCCTTTAAGGCCATTTACATTCCTCAGCACTACTGATTTGGGCCTCTACTTTTAATTGCGCTTAGTGCACTGAAGGGTGTACTGACTGAAGGGTCAGACACCCTTCGTAGGGGATACCAGCAACAACCTGCTCACCAGTCCACAGGACATCAAAGGCAGATGGAAGGAGTATTGCCAGCAGCGTCTGAAAGAAGAACCCCCCCCCTCATAAGCTGTACTGCCCCAGAAACAACCTACAATGAGAGAAGAAGAGGACCCCACCTTAGAAGTAGTAAGAGCAGCACTAAGGAAGATGAAGTCAGGGAAAGCAACAGGCTCAGATGAGATCACAGCAGGTATGATAGATGTTGGGTGAGATAGGGGAGAAATGGCTCCTGTGGGTACAAATAGTGTGGAGAGAGAGGCATATCCCAGATGACTGGAGAATGTGTACTCGTGCCAGTGTACAAGAACAAGGGGGACATCCACAATTGTGGGCAGTACAGAGGCATCAAACTCCTACCACATTGCATGAAAGTTCTGGAGAAGGGTGATTGATAAATGGGTATGCAGAGTAGTAGAATGTAAGATGGGAAATGAGCAGTTCGGATTCAGATCAGGATGCAACACATTTGACCCAATCTGTGCATTGAGACAGATACTTGAGAAGAAGCTAGAGATGAGGAGAGAGTCCAACTAGGTATTCCTAGACTTGGAGAAAGCATATGACATGGTCCCAGAAAAGCTGATCTGGGCTATACTGCTGTGGTTTGAAGTCCCAAAAACATTGGTAGAATTAGTGCAGGCTATGTGCAAGGACCCAGTGACTCAAGTGCGAACAATGTTCGGCCTCACAGAGGGGTTCCCAGTGGGATTGGGTGTACACCAGGGTTCAGCTTTGAGCCCACTGCTTTTCATACTGGTGATCGACTACATTAGCAAACAGGTTGGAGGGGATAGATCAACAAAGCTGCTGTATGCAGACAATGTGGTAGTACAGGCAGACTGAGCTAGAACTTCAGCAAAGGATAGGAGAATGGAATACAAGTCTGAAGGCACATGGGATGAAACTAAGCACAAATAAGACAATGGTAATGGCAGTAAATTGGGGAAATCAGAAGAAGTTGAGAATAGAGATAGAAAGGAAGATAGTGGAACAGGTAAACAGCTTCAAGTATCTGGGAGGGGTGGTTGAGGAGAAGGGTAGTCTGAATGAAGAGGTCAAAGCTGGAATCAGAGGGGCTGCAGGCAACTGGCATTAAGTTTTAGGATGTAGTCTGTGACAGAAGAATGCCAAAGAAGCTGAAAAGTAAGGTGTACAAGACAGTGGTGCATCCAGTAGGTACTGTATGGTACTGAAAACTGGGCAGTAAAGGCAGAACAGTTCAATAAGCTAGAGGTGATGGAAATGAAGTGCCTGAGAAAGGTGGTAGGATGCACACTGTGGGACAGACAAATAAATGAGGACGCAAGAGCAGAAGCCAAAGTAGTCCAATTGCAGCAAAGATCAAAGAGAACAGATTATGGTGGTTTAGGTTTAGGCACATGTGTAGAAAAGCAAAAGACAATCTGGTGAGGAAGATTTGGGACAGACAGGAAGAATGTAAGAGGAAGCGAGGACATCCAGTAAAGAGGTGGATGGACTGTTTGAAAGAAGACCTGCGACAGTCAGGCATGAGTGTTGAGGAAGGCAGGAGTGTGGCACTGAATCGAGAGAGATGGTGACAGTTGACACAATACCCCGGCCCCATGTAGAAAAAATGGGGGGGGCTAATGAGGAATATGTGACCATGTGACACACAGTTGGCTTCCAAGTGACCATTTTTTCCAGTCACTTCCTCTACAAAGATGAGACTATCCCCATTTTTGTCAGTCAAGAAATATCTGGCGTATTCCACATGTCTGTTCTGCATTATAATACTGACAATGGGGAGTCTATCAGACTCTCCATCAGAACTTTCCCATAAGGAATATTTACCCTGATGAGAGACACTTTAAATTGGGATCAAAGGAGATTTTCAACTCCAAAATAAAGCATGTGGACCTAGTAGACATAGTAATCCGAGGTCTCTAGTTCAACTTCCTCCAATAGTCCAGGAATTTCAAGATCCCTTTCATATGGTATCTTTTGGACCAGACCTGTAACTTCCAGCCCCCCCCCCCCATAAAAAAGGCTGAAGAGTAAAGGATGCCTGTGTGTACCTCTGGAAATCCCTGTGATGGACCCTACACTTGTTTTTTGGATGTTGCAAAGGGTTCTTAACTGTCTCCACAGCTCAACATGTTCACAAGTGACAGGTAGAGCAAAACGTTGGATCACAGTGGAAAGCAAATCTGCTTCTTATCCTTTGCTTTTTGGGCCATTAGCTGCTAGATATCCATTATTTAATACTAGGAAAAAATTATCAGGCAAAGGATATGGCAGCAGAAGTGTTAGCTGAAGTTCTGAGACTGAATCTGTCAGCTCACAAAACATTTAAAATATAAAAGCTTCCCAGCGGATGTGGATGTGATGCTGATGATGTCTGCAGGACATTTTATAAGCAGATGGGCTTGGTGGAATGTCTGCCCTGGCCAGGGTATTGGAACTTCCCTGTAGTCTATTTGATACCTCAGTTGACTGTAAAAGAGCTCACATCACCTGCCTTTAACACAGACAGAATGGGCTTTAGATCAACATCTCATCCAAAGGACAGTGCACTCAGGAGTTTAGCCCTCCCCCCTTTAAAGTGCACTGCAGTGTCGCCAATCCATCTGCATTGTGCTACTAACACTTCTTTCAAATTCTGTAGCACAAGTACTGGCAGCCATTTGCTAAACAAAACAGTTGTACATTGAAAATAGACTTGGTATGAGCAGCAGTAAACCTCTCTTCCCTTGAAGTGTGCTTTCTTTGAAAATGCACTGAAGCTCTCATTCCTTGAAAGTGCAGTCTGGTAGTGGGTTTAGAGGATTAAGGCTCTTGTCTCCTGTTTCCAAGGTGCAGGTCTTGAGCCCGAGTTAATCTGCCATCCCTTACTAGAGCATTTCACACACACACACACACACACACACACACACACACACACACACACACACACACACACACCTTCTCATTGTCTCATATCATACCTGCTGAAGAAACTTTTCAGCCTGAGCTAATTAACCTGTCTGGTGGGAGGTTGGCATAATGGTTAAGGTGTTTGCCTTGCAAACACAAGGTGCAGGGTTTGATTCATGCATGGGGTAATTGGCTAGGCTTAAAATGGTCCACAAGGGCAGCTAGCCTAGTACTAATCTATTAACCTAAAAGAAACGCTGTTCTCACTTTGTACTTTAAGGGATTGCTCTTTCCATTTTATCTTCTGTATGGTTGCCAGAAGTCAAATCCCCAATGGTGTGATCTTAAAGAAGAAATGAGATGTACTGCACACACACAAAGTGCATCCTTAAAGAAGAAATGCGATACAGTGTCACACGTGCAGAGTGCATCCTTAAAGAAATGTAAAAAATATATATTTTTCTAATTGTTTTAATTAAAATTAGTTGTGGCAGCCACCGGTGCATCACACCCACCCTCTAAGCCAGTGGGTCCTAGGCAACTGCCTAGGTTGCCTAGTGCTGGATCTGGCATTGTGTAATTGCTAAATTTGTATTTCATATAATTTACATTTCTCAGACTGTTAAGATAAAAGCAGACATTTTCTAAAATAAGGGCGAAATAATCCAGCATGACCAGCTATAAGAATCCCTAGAGGTCTCATTATATACATTGGCATTTTTGCTATCTTTTTGGAGAGTGTTACTGAAGATACTGAACTTTTCCCAGTACAGTACATCATTCCATATGGTGGCAGTAGCAAAAACATAAGGTCCACTGACTCTGACAGACTCTTTCACTTTCCAGTACCCCATCTAGTTTCTTAAAATCTGTTCCAGTTACGTGGAGGCACAGCAAAGCAAAACCTCAACATTTCAGGATATGTCACAGTAGTCATCCACATTGTACCGCATGCACAGTTACCTATGAGACATCTGCAGTGAACCCGTCATTTCTAGTTTTGACAACACGAGCAACATATGTCACAAGGCGTTTCTGTTGCAGACTCCTGTATGAGGCACTTCAAGAGCAAGGTAATGCAAGGCTGTTTGTCCCAACAGGAGTCTGGGATGCTGTGTGTATGTATACATACTATACATGTGTGTGTGTGTGTGTGTGTGTGTGTGTGTATATATATATATATATATATATATATGTGTGTGTATCTATCTATCTATATATATATATATATGTGTGTGTGTGTATCTATATATATATATATATATATATATATCTATGTGTGTGTGTATGTATATATATATATATATATGTATGTGTGTGTATCTATCTATATATATATATATATATATATATATATATATATATATATATATATATATATATATATAAATATATATATATATATATATATATATACACACACACACACACACACACACACACACACATATAGGGTCATAGGTTTGTAGGCTGGTACTAGGCTATCGGCCCTAGGGCCTATACAAGCCTAGCCATAACAATTCCCTGGCTATTTCTTCTCACACTGTTTACTTCCCTGGACCCCTGTCTAGCAGGGCGGCTGACGTGATCCCCGAGGTGAATTTCCTTTCTCCCATCCAATCATCAAGGTTCCTTTTGAAGAGAGCCAGAGGCGCTCTGCTTGACATGTATGGGCAGTCTCTTCCAGAGTCTGGAGAGTCTCTGGGTCAGGAACCTATCCCTCCAGCATGTTTTGTTTATTGTGATGACAAGGTTTAGATCCCTGGAGCATGTGGCTCTGAGGGATTGGGATTTCTTTGTGTAGCATGTCCAACAGCTCTGGGTTTGACATGGCCTTGTATGTTAAGCAGAGATCGCCTCGCAGTAGACTATATGCGACAGAGTATAGCTTGAGTTTTTTAAGGCGGTCAGCATAGGGCATCTGCTTTAGGCCTGTGATTCTTTTAGTGAGGTATTTCTGCGGCCTTTCCAGTTGCAGATTTCTTGAGAGGTACATACCAAATGGGGCATTGTATTCTGTAATGGGTCTAATGAGGGATGAGTACAGTGGGACAATGACCTCCTTTTTTCTGGATGAAAAGCCCTTAGTGATGAAGTGTGCCTCATAGAAGGATTTCCTGACTGTTGTGGCGATGTGGTTATTGAAGGTGAGACCACTGTCCACCTGTGTCCCTAAGTCTCATTACACTTTCGGTGTTTAGTGTACTGCCACCTATGTGGTAATTCACGGGTGTATGTTTTTTCCCAAAGGGGATAACTATACATTTCTTGGCATTGAGCTTGAGCCCATGGCTCTGGCACCAAGCATCTGTTTCTGTAAGGCCCTTTTGGAGAGTATCCACATCATTTGGGGATTCAGTAATGGCTCCCAATTTGCAGTCATCTGCAAACTTTGTTAGCCAGAGTCCCTTAGTGTTGGCCTGTACTTCAGAGAAGTAGATGCCAAACAAGAGTGGTCCCAGGGCTGATCCCTGAGGTACTCCACTGGTCTGGAGCTGGATTTGGAGTCAGCTACATATATATATATATATATATATATATATATATATATATATATATATATATATATAAATCTCACTGATACAGTAATTTTTACAAGGTGAGACTTCAGCCACAGAAAGCCGAAGACCGCACAACTTCAAGATGATCTCACCCTACCTCCTCCATTGCTGGGCATTTGCCCACCCCTTAATGACATTATTACATTTCCTGTGCAATGCTGGCAACAGCCCTCACAATATGTAAAATGTTTCTTGCCGCAGTTCACAGGGCATGTATTCTGTTGCATCCATTTTCTTAGCAGTATTCATCTTGCTCAGTAGTTCATTTCAGGTAAAGAACCCCTTTTGGGAAATGTTCTTGTTTCAGTGCATTAGTTGATATAGTTGACAGTTGAGACTTGCATTATATATTCTAGAGTGGTCAAACAACTAGTTATGGTTTAGAATTTAAAGAAGGCAGTTGCTTTTGTGATAGGCAAATTCCACATAAAGATTTTCATAACCTTTGCTGCTTGCTTAGGATATGAACACAGTATTGAAAGCCATAGAGTTTGTCAAGGCTTTATTTTAAACAGTTGCAAGGCGAAGACTATACCCTACAAAAACTGTTTAGACAAGAAGAGACTCGAGGCCTTGACTCATACTGCTGTTGTCTTCCATTTCATCCATAAGCTTCGCTGTCCTCCCCAAAAAAATGATTGGAGATGCAGGTTATGGAAAGGTAGTCAAAGAGCTGGGAGATCGGTGTGGTCTATCATCCCATCTCAACACAGATCCAGGTAAGATCCTTTCATAACCCCAAGCCCACACATCTTAGTTGTCTGCAGCCACTGGTTAAACCCCTTTGGAGGCTGTCATACATGCATATAAAGATACCTCCCATTGAGCTGAGGGCCATTTTGTGGAATTCGAACCTGGCAGCCGTACCAAGTGTGTGTGTGTGTGTTGGTGAAAGTCATAGTTTCAGACGGGATGATGGACCATGAGTTTAGTTAGGGGAGGACACTTGTTGGTAGGCAATCATAGGTCAGGAATGCAGCTCCTCGTGGTCCTGCAGAGTGGTCCTAGCAGCAGAGAACTGAGAAAAGCAACTACTTTCCTGATTTAAGTATTTTTTGCTGTGTTTTACCTAAAATACCTTCTCTTGCTTACTTTGAGCAAGCCTAAACTGTTTTTTTAGCTGTTTGTTGCATTATATATTATCTGCACTTAAAGTTACATTTGGTCGAAAATTGGTCGAAAGTTTTTTTGTTTGTTAAATTTAACTGTTGAGGCTGCCCACTAAAGTGTGCTAGCCTGTGTAACTGATTTGTTACTGTTTCCTGCATTTCTGTGTGCTTTCTATCTCAAAAACAAAAAAAAAACAAAATAAATATCCTTGTTTTCCCCGCCTCTCCTCGACTAGTTTAGACCAGTATACAGGCTTTGCTGTATTCTGGGCTGTGATGTAGTTCCTGTGTTGTCCATTGCCTTACTTGGATAGAAGGAAGTTTCTTTGCACACCAGTGGGAGTGGGGAGCCTTGAGCAGCCTATCTGTCCCTGACCTCAGCACAAGAGCTTGTAGTAATTGGTTGTTTTGGACCATTTCTAGCTCTTTTGAAGTTCCCTGTTTAAAATCTGCGTTTGCGCGGGTTAAACAAGATTAAACTTTTTCTGGCTCCGCCAAGTCTGCTCTTCAAATTTTCCATTAAGAAAGCTCTACTCTTATAATAATCAGTCTACTCGCTTTATTATAAGCCTAGCATTTGTTCTCAAAACCTCTCTTCCAAGTAAGCACTCAAACTAAAGTAAGCACTACATCCACCTACCACCCCTGTGAGTACCCACTTCCCTTAAAGGCATAGCACTCCCTTATAATATTCTAGCATGTCGAGTGGTAGATTACTAGCATCCTCTCCGGTTCAGCTGGTTAATCTGCAAATCTTGAGACAATGCTGCAATTGTCTCATGTACACAGACAACCCTCTCATCCTCCCAACAAACACAAATACATGTGAGAGATGCAATTATATAGCCAAACTGGAGGCTGAACTCTCTCAACTCAGGACTGGCAGGACCAGACAGGAGGAGAAGGTAACCACACACACAGCAAACCCAGTCCCACATAGACCTACCACAACTGCAAACCAAACGCATAATAACACAAAGACATACTCGGAGGCTCTAACAAAAAACTTACCAAAACAACAGAGGCTCCCAAAGCAGACACCCAAAAATCCACCACCTCAAAACATAACACATGCAACACATACTTCAATAAATCAGTGTGTCAAACAATCACAGCCCTTAAGGCCAAACACCATGCCTGATACACTAGTAATAGGTGACTATTGCCAGACACACTGACGTTCCGCTTACCAGGCTGAACAAGGAGAGGGTAACGGTGAGCTGCCTATCGGGAGCTAGGATCCGCCACATAACACACGCACTCAGGTCACTCCAAAGCAAGTACAAATATGACTCCGTCATTGTCCATGCCGGCGTGAATGACCTGAGACGTACCTCCCTGGACTACATGAAAAGAGACATAGAGGAGCTCTCTGATTATGTAGCCCAGGCTGGTATGACCCTGAGCAGCATCTTGCCCTCACCAAGAATGATGCCACAATACAAAGACAAGATGATCAGCTTTAATAATTGGCTCAATTACTGGTGTCATTCTAGGGGGATCCAATGTCTGTCTGCTTGGGATGACATGCTGGACAAGCCACACTGCTTCGCAAGGGACGGCTTGCACCTGTCACCACTGGGCTTCCGGATATTGGCTAAGGCTCTTGCCACCCCCATAGTGCCTTTTTTAGGCAAGGCTCAAAAGACAAACCCACCTCCTTAGAAAACAAAAATGAAAAAAAATTAAGGGTAATGCTGCACAGCGCCAGAAGTCTAAATCTCAAGATGCAGGCTTTCGAAGCACTCCTCAGTATGGAGAACATCGATGTCTGTGCAGTAACCGAAACCTGGTTCAAGGCTCCTGAGAGCACCCCAGCGCTACCAGGCTATACCTCATATCATGCTTTTCGGCCCCAAAACTCGGGCCAAACCAAAAAGGGAGGGGGAGTGTCCATATTCATCAAGGAGACCCACACCTCCAGGTTAGTGGCAACACATGAAGCATCAGAGACCATCCAGGTGCAACTAACCGGTGGCAAAACTGCTATACAACTGGTAGCATGTTACAGACCACCCTCCCAATCTCAGGAACCCCATTCAGCCTTCCTGAAGACATTGGAGGATATGAATGTCTCACCAAACACCATCATATTAGGAGATTTCAACTACCCTAACATAGACTGGGTGCAATATTCTAGCCCTAACACCCTAGCCCAAAGGTTCCTGGAATTCATAAATTCAAATGCAGTGGAACAGCTAGTCACCTCTCCCACAAGGGGAGATAATATACTAGACCTGATCATCACAACATGGGGACAAAGTGCTCCACACCTGAAGTATACCCCTCACTAGTGAGATCTGACCACAAACTAATCACCCTGGATATACATATCCCACCTCCACCCCCAACACAAAAGACTACAGTGAAAAACTTCTCAAAAACCGACTTTACACTTCTTAAGACTGAGATGGTATCCTTTAAGCCCACTGGGCCAGTGGAAACCACATCCCACAATGCTAAATCCTTCAGAAATGCTTTCTACGGACATCTCCAAGAATGCATGGATCATGCAATCCCAAATAAAACTAAGACCCTCTCCACCAAAGGCAGGCGTCATGTACGGTGGACCCCAGCCATAAACAAATTGTATAACAAAAGAAGGAAGCTACTGCACGACAGAGCAAAATCCCATAAAGAGAAGGCATCTCTGATCAGCACTAGTAGAAAGCTACGTTCTCTCATAAAAACATTCAAGGCCAACTTTGAGAGAAAAATCGCTATGGACACTAAAGATAACCACAAGGCCTTCTTCTGCTATGTTAGAAACCTGGGCGGAAATCCTCAGATATGCTCAGAGTTAGTTCACAATGACAAAAAATACACTGAACCCACAGATATTGCCAACATTCTGGCAGACAGGTTCAGTGCAAATTTCTCCCCTCCCTCACCCCCAAAAGAAGAAATACTTATCCCAGCTGAATGTAACCTCCCTGTCATCTCAAATGTCCAGGTGAGAGAACCGCCCTCAGCAAAGCTAAAAACACAGCATCAATGGGACCTGATGGTATCCCAGGTTGCGTGCTACGTGAACTCCAAGAGAAGCTAAACCCGCACATAAAAATGCTATTTAGCCTTACTGCAGGATATGTACCTGAACACTGGCATACAGCAACAGTGGTCCCACTCCACAAAGGAGGCACCTCTACAGACCCTGATAACTTCCGCCCCATAAGCTTAACCAGCCTGGTCCGCAAAGCTATGGAAAGAATCATTATGGAACTCATAAACAGAGACATTGGGGACCTGCAGACACTTGATCCCACCCAGTTCGGCTTTGTAAAGGGCAGATCCTGCCTTTTGAACCTGGTTGACTTTTTCAAAACGGTCACTAGAGCCATTGACGAGGGCAAAGCAGTCCATACAGCCTACCTGGACTTGGCTAAAGCCTTCGACACAATACCCCACTCAGGCATCATAGACAAGCTCAACAGCTTAAATGTAAATCCATGTCACAAGATGGGTTGCAAACTGGCTAAAGGATAGAACCCATAAAGTCAAAATCGCTGGAGCCATGTCAGACTCAAAGCCAGTCACAAGTGGTGTCCCACAGGGCTCTATCCTGGGACCCCTCTTGTTAGGCATTTATTTCTCAGATGTGAAAGCAAACATGGGAGGGTTGTGGCTGACAAAGTTCGCAGATGACTGCAAACTAGGCGCCATAGTCAATACACCAGCTGACACATACATCCTACAGAAAGGCCTCACTGAAACGGACAACTGGTGCCGGAGTCATGGCCTTAAACTAAATGCCAAAAAATGTATAGTCATCCCCTTTGGGAAAAACAAAGTACCCACAAATTATCACATAGACAGTAACCCACTGAGTACGGAAAAAGTAATCAGAGACCTGGGGACCCAAGTCGATAGTGACCTCTCATTTGACACCCACGTTGCCAAAGTCGTTAGAAAGACTTTCTACCTTGCCTGCCTTATCATGAAGGGATTCACATACAGATCAAAGGAGGACATTGTACCCCTATACTCCTCCCTTATCAGGCCCATGATTGAGTACAATGCCCCATTTGGTATGTACCTCACCCGGCACTTGCAACAGCTGGAGAGACCCCAAAAGTACCTCACCAAGAGGATCAAGGGTCTCCAACATATGTCATATGCTGCCAGACTAAAGAAACTCAAGCTCTTTTCAGTAGCATACCGCCTACTCAGAGGTGATCTGTGCCTGACTTACAAGGCCATGTCCAATCAGGAATTGATGGACATGCTCCACCTCAAAAAATCCAAATCCATCAGAACCACGAAAGCTAAAGATTTAAACCTCAGCACAAATATGAATAGGACATGCTGGAGGGACAGATTCATAACTCAGAGGCTTCCCATACTCTGGAACAGAATCCCAGTTCATGTTAGGCAAAGCCCCTCACTGACTCTCTTCAAGAGAAATCTTGACGAGTGGATGGGAGATCGTAGGTTTACCTCGGGGTCATCTCTGTGTCACTACTAGACAGAGGCACAGTAAACTAATTCTATTATGTAAGGGGGTCTTCACTGTGTCACTACTAGACAGAGGCACAGTATTCTAAATCTATTCTGTACACTTTTGTACCATTACATGGGGTGGCGAAAGCCACATCACTATGGTTAGGCTTATAAATGCCCCAGGGCAGATAGCCTAGTACTAAACTATGAAACTATAAACTATGTCTGTAGGTCCAGAACTCCAGAGTTGCTACCTTATCCAAGAGGACGCAAAAGGCAAGTGTAGTATGCTCAGCCCTAGCACACACTAGTTGCAGGTAACGGTTAGATTCTTTGTCACTCTCACAGATCACCCAGGCTGTTGACCAGGAATATATCCCCTTGGTTCCTTGTTGTCCTGCAGCGCATGCTGTTGAATGCATATCAACCTTCAGTGTCTGGAGTCCCTTTGCCAGGAGAAAGGGTGAATCATTTCCAGAGAAGGATAAGGATTCTTCCAGCTATGATACAGGACACTGATGATGCTATGTCCATTGCTTCACCTGCAAGCGAAATCTCATTTGGAGACCCTCTATGCCGAAACAAATACTGCTTCATATTGGAAGTCAGAGATGCCAGCAAAGGTACCCGACTTGCTAGACGTGGATGCCCCTAAACATGCAGCAAATTATCCAGTCCTGGGGTCTCTAGAGGACACCTTCTTAGCTTTCTTCAATGAGCACACAGCCCCTGTGCATGAAATGCTTGATAGATTTAAAAAGTTTCAAGATTCTCATAAGTTACTTTATGAAAACCCTGTTGTGGATCCAGCAGTGGTTTGTGCTAATCCATAGAAGTTGTCAAAATTGATTCCTGCTCTCTCTAGTCTTCTTATTGACAGGGAATCAGAGTGATATATGTATTTGAATGAAACTGTATGCAGCTGCCGCTCTAGCCTTCAGAGCTATTTGCCGTCAGACATGTATGACCACATTTCTGATTCATCACCATGACTAGATGGAGATGTATGATGTGGATCTGAGGGTACAATTATTGGAAAACAACACATGATTCAGGTGGTTAATCACTCAATCTAGGCTGGCTATTGTCTGTTAGTGGGAGACCTGCCTGGCTGAGGCTGCATCCCTGCTAGAGAATGTCAAAATGAGCTACTTCATGTACCCCTTTAGAAGGATGTGCTCTATGGGAATCCCACTGATGAGGTATTCAGAATGTTGGGGTGAAGACTATGCAGTCAGTGAAGCATCATTTTCTTGTCCTAATGTCAGGGTATGACAGGAGCTAGCATCAAAATCTGGGCCCTACTGTTAAAGGCAAGGCAAAGGTAAACAGGCGAAGGGTAAAAAGGACAGTACAAAAAGAAATGACAGGTCCAAAGGGAAAGTCTGAGAACCCCATGGCCCAGTCCCCCAAAAGGAGTATCCATGAGTAGATGGAGCTTCTTCCTCCCCTGCCCTGTCCATACCTCACCTTATCAACCTCAAAGATAGCAGGAAGGGTAACCTAATATGTGTGTGGCAGTAAGAAAGCATCAGTTTGTGACATATGGGTGCTGTAAATAATCTCTTGGTTACAAACTTAATTTCCCATTTAAATTCAGTTGTAGACGGATGGAGTGTCCCATAGGAAGACCTATTTGCTTTTTTGAGCAGCAAAGGTCTGACGAAATTTTGCTTCATGGCACTACATAAAGAAGCTTGAGTAGTGGATGTTTTCTCTTCAAATGGATAAGTTTCTCTTTTGTATACATTCTTTGTGATAGTCTCTTTCCAGTGGGTGGTCGAAAAAGTAAGGGAGGAAGTCCACATTTGCTCTTGATAGTACAGTATTGGATCACACAGCGCAAGTTCTCCCTCCTTAAGATCGGTAGCTCTCTGTGCAGTTGGACCTCCTCATTCAGGACAAGAGAATCCTAACATACCCAGTTTATAGATTGTGCAGCTCACTGAGCGATCCACTTATCTTGCTCTTAAGCAACAGATCATCCTTGATGGTTGACTCCCATTAAGGAGATGAGGAAACCTGATTCAAGGGAATGCTATTTAGCCAAATGGAATTTTTTTTCCATTTTGTGCCGCAGAAAGAATCCGTACAGTCTTACAGCTTCAGTGTACTTGATCCTGCAATACCCGAGTGAATTAATTGCAGAGCTGGTATTTGCCTTCTAAAAGTTTCTCGGAAAATCATTTCAGCCAACATGCTTGTGGATTCCTCATTGTAGTCTCTTAAACAGTTCCACAAATCTCAAGGTGGTTCTGTCTGTGACCACCTTGAAAGAATACTGCTCCTCCACGAGGCTTGTTGCATGTGGGAAAAGCTGATGCAAACTCCTTTTGCCTGCTACCTCAGTGCCCTCTCTGAAAAACCTATACTAGAAAGCTGCTGTGGTACTTTTTGTTATCTCAGCTAGAAGGTTTTTAGAACAGCAGTCCCTGAAGTGGAGAAAGCCCTTAGCGAGTCTCCCTCAACCAAACCTGTTAAATTGGTTGTTTTATTTCTTAAGCTGCAGAACAAGGGAGAGGAATCTTACATTCCTTAAAGGTACACTGGCAATGGAAGTAATTTTCTAGATGAAATCAATAGCATCATAACGTCTGATCAGTTGTGTTTGATTTTTAAAAAGGAAAACCAGTCTCAAGACCGTGTTTGTTACTGGCCCTTTATAGTACTTTCGTTTATCGTTGTCATAGAAAAAGTTGGAAGGGACTATACTGTAAGACACCAAAACACTAGGGTTACTGCATCCACTGTTAAGGGATTTGAGTATTTCGATTGTTCTGCAGACAGCTGTCTGGTGCCTTTAGTCCATAATTTCTCTTGACCCTATAGCTTAGTTATTGCTTCCCGAACAAGCTTGGTATTTTGCTTCTGTTCTGTAGGGTTTGTTGCAACCCAACCCACCCAGATGTTCATCGTGCATACAGCTGCAGTCATAACAGATGGGTACTCCTGCCGTCAGGCGGGTCCTCGGTCGGCCAAATTCCAAAGTTTATGTCCGGCGTTGGTTGTCGTCGCTTCTTCCCTGACGTCAGTGCGACAGGGGGTATAAAGGAACCAACTGACACCATTTTCTTCAGTCTTTCTTGCCGCGCGGTGCCCGAAGCAGAAGCAGTTCGCAAGTGTCGTCGGCCAGCCCCTGAAATTACGAAAATTTGGAAACCAAAGTTTTCTTAAAAGCTAAGTACCCCTTTGGGGAAACTTTTCTTGCCTCAGACCGATGTCAGACAAAGTTAATAATTGTATTTCTTGTGGGAAGCTAATACCGCATAAGGATTTCCATTCCCTCTGTATACCTTGTTTAGGCCCAGACCACGATGCCTCGGTCTGTCGCTTTTGTGCTACATTCAACAAACGCGCTATTAAGCGTCGGGCGGAGTTCGCCCAGCATTATTTTGGGAAAGCATTTAACTATACTATGTCGTCGGATACTCCGACTCTGGTTTTGTCTAAAAAACGCAAAGACAAGGACCGACACACGAGGTCCACGGCCTCTACCGACACCACGCCAAAGCCGACTACACATGGTCCGGTTCTCAGCGAGGCACCTACGCAGCCCCTGATTACCGGTGACACATCTTTGACAGTGTCTCCTGTGCCCGAGGTCGCAGGCTCCTCGGCCCACACCCCGACTACAGATACCGAAGCCACTCTTGGCGTTGAAACACAGAATGTGGACAGGTCCACCTCCACTCAAGGTGTCTTCAGACCTTCCTCTTCTTTCTCCATCAAGGCTTTCACAAAGTCTAAAGCAACCATGCACTCTAAGAGACCAGCTACACAGGGCCCATCTCCAGGCCCCATGCCTAAGAAACAGATGCTTAAAATGGCTGAGGATTTAATTACTCTAATCAGAGGTTCTCAGCCCCCACCGGACAAAAGGCCCAGAGTGGAGGAAGATTCCCCCTCCTCTGATCAGGGCTCCATTATTTCAGAACACTCTGATGATCAGGAACAGTCTTAATCCCCTCTTGAAGACTCTGATGCAGAGGAGTCCATCCCTTCTGTATCCCCCCCCCTGAGGATTACTCATTTGGGGAAACCTTGCATACCTTAAGGGAACACTTCCACTAGGAAGGCCAGGATTGTTCAGATTCCAAGAAAAGGCTCGGAATTTCTCTTGTTACCCCAGCACAGGCCTCTGGCTATACCTCCTGTCTTAGACAATCCTAGATGATGTTTACTCGGAGGCCTGCCTTATCCCGGACTCTCTACCTCCAGCTCCAGTTAAGCCTTACAGGTACTACAGGGTCCCTGACTCACACCAATTTCTATACAAAAGCCATGCTGCTGACCCAGAAACCATCTCACAGGGCCCCAAGGGAGTTAAAGCCTCCATTGCCTTCCGAGAGAGATTCCAGATCCTTAGAAAGGTGGGGAAAAAAGGTATATACCTTGGCTACCTTAAACTGTCAGTTTCATATGCTAAAATACCAACAGTTTTTGTTATCACAGTTGAAAAGTAAAATGTCACAACCTGAACAACCAGACTTGAAGGAGTTGCAGGATTTGATGCATAGTGGGTAAGCATACCTTACAATGTGGTTTTGATGCTCTAGAGGCCTCATGTAGAGCTGCTGTTACAGGATCAGTCATACGTAGGCATGCCTGGCTCAAGGAACAAGCCTTGCCTGATCATGTCAAAGCTAAATTACTAGACGCCCCTCTTCAAAAGGATGTACTATTTGGTGCTAATGCTGAGGAAGTATTACGGATAATGGAGGAAAAGGCGAAATCAATGCAAACTGTGAAAGAATTTCTACAGGTTAACCCCCCACGTTTTAGTAGAAATTGGCCTTCCAAAAACTGGTCCTTTCCTGCCACAGACAGACCCCAAAGAGGCAGATACAGGCGCCCGAGGGGCAGAGGACAATCCCAAGGATCGTATAGAGGCAGACAATGGCAAGCTCCTACACAAAGAGGTGGTGAGGACAACTCGCAATCTTTCAGAAAGCAAACCCAGTGACTTTCCCCTTTGCATGCCAACCAGGTCTCAAATGGCAGCCCCCTTAGGAGGAAAGTTGGCATTATTCTCAAAAAATTGGCATGTTGTCACAAAGGACAAATGGATCCTGGACATTATAAACAGAGGCTACAAATTCCATTTTCACACCCTTCCAAAAATGAGAGGCATGCCAAACCTGCCACACAATCAAAGGGCAGAGGCACAAAGGCAAATTTCAGATCTCATAAACATGAAAGCTATTCAAGAGGTACCTACGCACGAACAAGGTCAAGGTTTTTATTCAAGGCTATTTCTGGTGCCAAGGAAGGGAAAAGATTGGAGACCTATTTTGGATCTATCCATCCTAAACACATTTCTACTGCACCAAAATTCAAGATGCTCACTCTACAGCAACTTCTTCCCATGCTGGGCAAGGAGTCTTGGCTGGTAACACTGGACCTCAAGGAGGCATACCTGCATGTCCCAATCAGACAAAATTGCAGAAGGTACTTCAGATTTCTTGCAGGTTCAACCCATTATCAATTCTCTGCATTGCCCTTTGGCTTATCTACTGCACCCAGAGTATTCACGAAATGCCTGGCATCAGTAATTGCCTACTGCAGACTTCAAGGGATACAAATGTACCCCTATTTGGATGACTGCCTGAGCCAAGCGGACAGCAAGCACATTCTTCTGAAACATCTGGCTTATGTAATAATGTTATTGAACTCTCTGGGATACACAGTCAACAAAAAGAAGTCAAGGCTAATACCCTCTCGGAAGATAATTTTCCTGGGTGCCAATTTGGACACAAACACCCAGATGGCCTACCTCACGCCAGAGAAGCAGGAGCAACTAATTCAATACTTCAGAACACTAGCAAATTGCACCAGGCTGACTGCAAGGAAAATCCTGCAGGCTGTGGGATTCATGGCATCTTGCATCTTACTAATCCCATGTGCAAAGCTGCATATGAGGAAACTACAGTGGTACCTGAAAAACATATGGTCTCAACACAGCCACAGTTTGGAAACAATACTACCACTAATTCCATGTCTGCAAAAGGAATTTCTGTGGTGGGCTCAAGCATGTCAAACAAACACAGGTCTTCCATTCAGCAAGCCTCAAGCAAATCAAGTCATCACAACAGACCCCTTGGACTACGCCTGGGGGGCGCACATGACAGACCGGTGCATTCAGGGCAAATGGTCCCAAAAAGAAAAGCACCTTCACATCAATCAAAAAGAAATGCTAGCAGTAATAAATGCTATTATAGCTGTCAAGGACCTTTTACAACCAGGTCAACTATTGATAAGAACGGACAACACCACAGTTATGTGGTACATAAACAAACAGGGAGGAACACATTCTTGCCCCCTATGCAGACTGGCCATGTCACTTTGGAACATGGCCGTGGACTTACAAATGGAACTACAAGCACAGTACTTGCCAGGCAAGGACAACACGCTGGCAGACAACCTAAGCAGGAATATGACAGATCCACACGAATGGAAATTGCATCCAAAGTTTTTACAGAAATAATCCAAGAATGGGGAAGGCCAGACATAGATCTCTTTGCCTCCCACAAGAATCATCAATTGACAAAATTCTGCTCAAGGATCTTCCATCCAAAGGCCTAGAGAGTGGATGCTCTTTCCTTCAGTTGGACATCAATGACAGTTTATGCCTTCCCTCCTCTTCCTCTGCTGCCCAAAGTACTATTAAAGACCAAAGCAGACAGACCAAAGATGATCCTCATTGCTCCGGACTGGCCAAGGCAACACTGGTACCCACTCCTGAGGAGCCTGACACATTCCCCACCATGGACCCTGCCTCTAATGCCTCTTCTTCTGACTCCGCACAGTTTCAAAACTCTTCACAGCCAGCTAAAAACACTCAATCTAACCGCATGGAAGATTCCTTAGCATCACAACAGGCCCTACTCTCCAAGGAGGTGCAGGATGTCATTTTGGAGGCCAGAAGGCCATCAACTAGAAAAGCTTACTCCGCAAAATGGAAACGTTTTTGTGTCTGGAATGAGAAAAAGGGCCAGGATCCTGGAAAACTGAATTTACCTCAAATACTACAATATTTGGCTGAACTGCTAAGCAGTGGACTTTCTTTCTCATCAATCAAAATCCATGCCTCAGCCATTTATGCAGAATACAACACTGATCCACCTTTATTCTCTCACCCTCTCTTAAGACAGTTCCTCAGAGGGGCTAAGAATTTAAGGCCTCCAAGGAAACAACCAATACCTGCTTGGGATCTTAATTTCATTCTGGAAAAACTGACCTTGCCTCCCTTTGAGCCAGCTGCCTCATCAGCTTTGCAATATTTGTCCTGGAAAACAGCTTTCCTTCTGGCTATCACCTCAGCTCGTAGAGTTTCAGAACTACAGGCTCTCATGGCTGTCCAGCCTTTATCATCTTCCATCAGGACAGAGTTTCCTTATGAACCAACCCGTCCTTTATGCCTAAAGTGGTATCCAGGGTAGCTTTAAATCAGGCCATACATTTACCTACTTTTTATCCTAATCCTCAAAACAAAGGGGAGAGATTACTACATTCCTTGGACATCCACAGACAACTGCGTTGTTATTTGGACAGAACAAAGCCTTTCAGAAAATCAGAACAGCTCTTTGTGGCCTATGCGGTAGGAGCTCAAGGGAAGCCAATTTCCAAACAATCTCAAAATGAATAGCCCACTGCATACGCTTTTGCTATTCCTTTCATGGCAAAACTGTTCCTACAGGCATTAGAACTCATTCCACCAGGGCCACTGCCACCTCTGCAGCCTTCCTCAGAGGAGTTCCTACCAAGGATATTTTGGAAGCAGCCACTTGGAGTTCTGTGCATACCTTCTCCAAGCACTGCAACCTACCATTATACTCCAAATCTAGAGCAGGCTTTGCCACTGCAGTCTTGCAGGGCATTTTGGCTCCTCCTAGTTCCACCTAGTGCCTACCACCCCTTTCTTAGCTTTGGAATTCTACCCATCTGTTATGACTGCAGCTGTATGCATGATGAACATAGTGCAGTTTTGTACCTACCATAAATGTAGATGTTCGAGTGCTAATACAGCTGCAGTCCAGGTTTCCCTCCCTCCTTCCCCTCTTGGGACAGGCCTGTAGGCTAACACATCCTCTTACAACCTGATTGGGGTTTTCATTTATGATGTATTTGCTTGCAACTACTGTATTTTGATTATATTGCACTGCATTATCGCACAAATTTATGTATTGCCTTCCTTCTGGGGGCACCTGACATCTGGGGCAAGAAAAACTGAAGAAAATGGCGTCGGCTGGATGTCCTTCAAGGATGCATCTGCAGTCATAACATATGGGTTGTCCTGCCTTAGGCAGCCCTTCGGTCGGCCGGATTCCAAAGTCTGGGTCTGGCCTCGGCTGATGTTGCACATTCCCCGACGTCATAGTGCCTGGGGTATAAAGGCATCAGCCGACACCATTTTCCTCAGTCTTTCTTGCCGCGCGGTGCCCGAAGCAGAAGCTGTTCACAAGTGCCGGTCGGTCAGATCCAGAGATTTCAGCTACCGAAGACTTCGAAAAAAGCTAAGTACCCCGTTGGGGACTCTTTCTTGCCTCAGCCGATGTCAAAGTAAATAATTGTTTAACTTGTGGGAAACAAATACCTCATAAGGATTTCCATTCTTACTGCCTTACTTGCTTAGGCCCAGACCATGACGTATCAGCTTGTTTAGCCTGTGCCTCCTTCAACCGACGGACTCTTAGACGTCGGTCGGAGTTTGCAGAGGAGTTTTTTGGAACCGCTTTTGCTTATAAAATGCCGTCGGAGACTCCGACTTCGCATATGGTCAAAAAACGCAAGGAAAAGGACCGACACTCGCGGCCCGCGGTTTCGGCTGAAACCACGGCTAGGCCTACCGCGAGTGTCTCGGTTTCGGCTGAAACAGAGTCCACGGCTATTCCTATTACTGAAACCATACCTCCGATCACCGAGGCCAGAGAGGCCCCGGCTGAGTCGGCTTCAGAACTCCCTACCGAAGCTAGTGTTAAGGATTTGTCCAACACCATACCTTTGGACATTTCTACCCCTGCACGTGGGGCAGCTAGGCCCCCAGCTTCTATGTCTATTAAGGCCTTCTCCAGGGCTAAAGCTGCCAAACTTTCAAAAGCTTTGCCTGCCAAATCTACATCCCAGAGGCCTTCCTCTAGCTCTCAGATCCTCAGTCTTGCTGAGGAACTTATCTCCTTAATTAGGGGTTCCCAACCTCACCCAGACAGGGCCTCCCAACCTCCTCCAGACAAAAGGCCCAGGACTGACCCCTCTGAACCTCACTCCTCAGATTACTCTACGGATGGATCTGATTTGTCAGACCACCAGGAAGGGGCCTAGTCGCCTTATGAAGATTCAGATGCAGAAGAATCTATCCCTTCGGCCTCCCCCCTTGAAGAATTTTCTTTTGGGGAGACTTTACACTCCATGAGAGAACACTTTCAATGGCAGGGTCAGGATTTCTCTAATTCTAGAAAAAGATTAAGGACCTTTTTTCATTTGCCCCAGCATAGGCCCTTGGCTATACCTCCGGTTCTAACTGTAATTGATGATGTGTACAATGATGTCAGTACTGCACCTGATTCACTTCCTCCGGCCCCCGCCAAACCTGACAGATATTACAGGGTCCCGGATTCTCACTTCCACCTGTATAAAGCCCATGCTGCAGACCCAGAAACTATTTCTCAGTGCCCTAAAGGGGTTGCAGCCGCTACTACCAAAAATCCCCTACCCTCTGAAAGAGAGTTTAGAGCATTAGAGAGATGGGGAAAAAAGGTTTATACATCTGCTACTCTTTCTGCCAGGGCATTAAACTGTCAATTCCATATGATACAGTACCAAGAATTTTTGTTAGATCAGCTAAATAAGAAACTTTCTTCACCTGAACCCTTAGACCGTAAATCCCTTCAGGATTTGGTACACAACTCACAACAGGTCAGTAATCATTTCTTAAAATGTGGCTATGATGCACTGGAGGCTTCATTTAGATCAGCTATGACTGGGGCAGTAATTCGTAGGCATGCCTGGCTGAAGGAGCAATCTTTGCCAGACCATGTCAAGGCTAAACTCCTCGATGCTCCAATGGAGAAACAACATTTATTTGGCTCCCCTGCACAGGAGATTCTAAAGAAGGTTGAAGAAAAAGCAAAATCTGTGCAAACAGTTAAAGATTTCCTGCAAGTTCAACCTCTAAGGTTCAGCAGAAACTGGCCTACAAAGAATTAGTCCTTTCCAGACTCCTCCAGAGCACAGAGAGGCAGAAACAGGCGCCCTAGAGGCAGAGGTCAATCCAAGGGCCCCTACAGAGGCTGTCAGTGGCAGCCTGCCAACCAGAGGAGTAGTGCAACGGCTACAACTACTACCACTACTACAGGACAGACCCAATGACTTGTCTCTGATTCCGCCTACCAGGGATCAACTGGAAGCACCCTTGGGCAGAAAGCTGGCTTTATTCTCGAAAAACTGGCATTGCATTACAAAGGATACATGGACATTGCAAATAATAGACAAAGGATACAGGTTTCACTTCCATACCTTGCCAAAAAGAGGCGGAATGCCAAACCTTCCACCAAACCAGAAGGCAGAGGCCTTAAGGCAAATCAGCAAGTTACTTCAGATGAAAGCTATAGAAAGGGTACCATCTACAGAACAAGGCCAAGGATTTTACTCCAGACTATTCCTTGTGCCAAAAAAAGAAAACCAATGGAGACCTATACTCGACATGTCCGCGCTGAACACTTCTCATTCTGCCAAAATTCAAAATGCTGACCCTACAGCAACTTCTTCCCATGTTGGGCAAGGAGTCTTGGCTGGTGACTCTAGATCTCAAGGAGGCATACCTGCACGTCCCTATTCGACCAGATTGCAGAAGACACCTCAGATTTCTTGCAGGATCAGAGCATTATCAATTCTCAGCATTGCCCTTTGGCTTATCTACTGCGCCCAGAGTATTCACGAAATGCCTGGCATCAGTAATTGCACACTGCAGACTTCAGGGAATTCAAATTTATCCATACCTGGACGACTGCCTAATACAAGCGGACAACAAGAAAAAAATGTTAAAGGACTTGGCCTATGCCATACACCTGCTACAAACCTTGGGATACACAGTCAACATCCAAAAGTCAAGACTAGTACCATCCCAAAGGATAACCTTTTTGGGTGCGGATCTGGACACAATCACTCAGATGGCTTTTCTCACAGAAGAAAAACAAAAACAACTTCCAGATTACTTCATGACTGTGACAAGACAAACTCAGCTTACTGCAAGGAAAGTCCTGCAGGCTCTGGGTTACATGGCATCCTGCATAATTTTAATTCCACATGCCAGGCTGCATATGAGGAAATTACAATGGTACCTAAGAAATGTATGGTCTCAACACAGTCACAGTCTAGAAACCATGATACAAATCATTCCATGCCTTCAAAAGGAATTCCTGTGGTGGGCTCAGGCCTGCCAGTCCAACAGAGGGTTGCCTTTCAACAAACCAAAAACAAGGCAGACCATCACCACGGACGCCTCAGACCGAGGATGGGGAGCACACATGGAGGACAAACGTATCCAAGGCCTATGGCCTCAAGGGCAGCTAAGCATGCACATAAACCAAAAGGAAATGCTGGCAGTAAGGCATGCATTTGAGGCATTCAGACCCTTCCTCCAGCAAGGGCATCTGTTAATACAGACAGACAACACCACGGTCATGTGGTACATAAACAAACAGGGAGGCACACATTCCTACCCTCTATGCCGGATGGCTATGAATCTGTGGAACCTATGCCTGAATCTCAATATCCAGCTGCAGGCCAAATTCGTACCAGGAAAAGAGAATACACTAGCAGACAGCTTAAGCAGAGCTACCATGGATGCACACGAATGGATGCTGCATCCAGACATCTTCAAACTCATAACAAAGAAATCGGGAATCCCAGAGATAGATCTGTTCGCCTCCCCACTCAACCACCAACTGAAGAAATTCTGCTCAAGGACATACCACCCACAAGCCTGGAGGGTGGACTCTCTCTCTTTCAGCTGGAATGCCCTAACAGTATATGCCTTTCCACCTCTCCCATTGATGTACAAGGTTCTACTGAAGATCAGGGAGGAACAGCCAAAAGTCATACTAATAGCGGACTGGCCAAGACAACATTGGTACCCGCTATTGAGAAGCATGTCTCAGGCAAAGTCATGGCCTCTTCCCCTATGGCCTCTTCTTCTAATGCAGAACAATTTCAAGACCCTGCATCCCAACTTGAAAACATTGCAGCTAACTGCCTGGAAGATTCCTTAAAGCCCAACCAAACCGTTTTATCTCAGAGGGTCAAGGACATTATCCTGGAGGCTCGCAGACCTTCCACAAGAAAGACATACTCAGCTAAATGGAAGAGATTTCTCATTTGGAGCGCATCAAAGGGCACAGATGTCACAGTGGCAAACCTAGCACACATCCTAGAATACTTAGCAGAATTGTTCCACAATGGCCTGTCTTATTCATCCATTAAGATTCATGCTTCAGCAATTTCAGCAGAATACAATATGGATCCACCTATCTTCTCACACCCTCTTCTCAGACAATTTTTGAGAGGGATCAAAAATGTTAAACCTCCAAGAAGACCCCCTCTACCTGCATGGGATCTCAGTTTTTTACTGGAAAAACTGACACTACCTCCTTTTGAACCAGCAGCATCAGCAGACCTCCAGTTTTTATCTTGGAAAACTGCATTCCTTCTGGCAATCACTTCAGCAAGAAGAGTATCTGAGTTACAGGCTTTAATGGCAGTGCAGCCTTTTCTTATTTTTCACCAGGATAGTGTCACTGAGAACCAATCCTACTTTCATGCCAAAGGTGGTATCTAGGGTATCCTTGAACCAAGCTATTCACTTGCCTACGTTCTTCCCTAACCCACAGAACAAAGGGGGAAAACTTTTGCACACCTTGGATATACACAGACAACTACGCTACTATTTGGACAGAACTAAAACTAACAGAAAAACTGACCAACTTTTTGTAGCATATGCAACTGGGGTGCAAGGAAAAGCAATTTCCAAACAGACAATTTCAAAATGGATAGGAAATTGCATTCGTTTTTGCTACTCCTTTCATGGAAAGACAGTTCCTGAAAATATCAGGCCTCACTCCACAAGGGCCACAGCCACCACTACAGCTTTCCTACGAGGGGTGGCTACCAAGGACATTTTAGAAGCTGCTACTTGGAGCTCCGTGCATACATTTGCCAAGCATTACAATCTTCCTTTATACTCCAGATCCCGAGCAGGCTTTGCAACTGCAGTACTGCAGGGGATCTTAACTACACCATAATTCTCTTAGGACCTCCTCCCCCAGATTGGCTATGGTATTCTACCCATATGTTATGACTGCAGATGCATCCTTGAAGGACATAGTACAGTTTTGTACCTACCATAAATGTAGATGTCCGATAGGTATGCATCTGCAGTCAGGATTACCCGCCCTCCTTCCCCTCTGTGGTATTCTAGGGTGCTTACCCCTCTATCAGCTAGCTGGGGGAATCTATTATGGTGTATTTGTTTGTATGTTTATATATGTATATAATTTGCAAATGTTTGGAACTTTTCAGCCTTTATCCAAATTTAGCCTTCCTAGAGGACACCTGGCATCTGGGGCAAGAAACACTGAGGAAAATGGCGTCGGCTGATGCCTTTATACCCCAGGCACTATGACGTCGGGGAATGTGCGACATCAGCCGAGGCCAGACCCAGACTTTGGAATCCGGCCGACCGAAGGGATGCCTGAGGCAGGACAAACCCATATGTTATGACTGCAGATGCATACCTATCGGACATCTACATTTATGGTAGGTACAAAACTGTACTTTCCTTTATACCCCTGTCGCACTGACGTCAGGGAAGAAGCAACGACAACCGACGCTGGACCAAGACTTCGGAATTCGGCCGACCGAGGACTCGCCTGACGGCAGGAGAACCCATCTGTTATGACTGCAGCTGTATTAGCATTCAAACATCTACATTTATGGTAGGTACAAAACTGTACTTTCTTCTACCTCCCATTCTTTGTGATCTCTGGAAATCATCCCAGTAACAAGACTGCTACAACAGTAATCTGTGCAGAGAATGTACAACATTTGTATAAGACTTTGCCATAACAATAGATGTTTGAGTAGTTAACTGTTGCAGTACTTGCTCCCTTCCAGTCTCCTGTTGTCATCCAAAGAGTGGAGTGGAATTTAACTGTATCCTTGTGAATGTCCACCCTGATAATGATAGATATGGAGAAAAAAGTTTACATCTCTTCTACTTTGGTTTTTCATGACTTTAATTGTCAGACGCACATGACCCATGTCAGACGCATATGACCCAGGTACTCCTTGCCCTTGTTTGGGTACTTTGGTAATCTTGTGACTGATATTCTTGATTCTGAAATGAAGATTTCTGTGGTTTCTTTACTGATTTTTACTTCACAGGTAGCTAAGCATTCTGTTAGGTGCAGGTGTACTGCAGCTGATGCTTCCTCCAGAGTGTAGCTACTGTTTTGAGGAAATTTTCTGGGCTTGAAGCGCTATATTATTTATTTTTGTTTTGTGAATGTTATATCATATGTCTTGTACACACCACTGACAGAGACGCTGTGGATCTTTTGCTGCTGAAATTTTCAAGAACGGTCAGGAAGGAGGCATTAATTATGCAGAATTTTAAAACAAATATTCCTGTGTCCTTTTCCCACATTTCAGAAAGAAAAACTGCTGTAAAGCCAACTTTTTCATAAAAAACAAAAAGCCCTATAGAGTAAATTATATTCAGAAAAAGAGATTTCAAGACAAATCTGAACAGGATTTTAATGGCTCTGAATCCCCATGTCCTGACATATCAGCCTCCTTGTTAACTACCATCCTTTCCTTCCCACCCCTTCACTCTTTCAACTTCTAACTCCTCTATCAAGGAGTTGTGTCCTTTCCAGATTGGGAATCTTATCAAAGACCGTTGTCCTTTATAAGTAACTCGTGCAGTTAGAGGATATCATGGCTTTCTCTTCCTCTCAGGTCAGGTATTCCTCTGTTCCTTCAAGCCAACTCCATCAGATCCCTCCAATCCTACATGAGTTTTTACAGGGTACAATAGAATTAGTTCCCTGTCATCACTAGGTGACAGGATTTTGTTCAAGGCTTTTCCTGGCTCCCAGGAAAAGAGAAAATGGAGACCCATTCTGAATACTTGGTTCCAAAATTTCAAAACACACACTCTGCGGTCCCTGCTCCCCATGATACTGCCACAAGCCTTTATGATAAATTTGGCTGTAAAGGATGCACATCTTCATATTCCAATCCATGCAGATTACAGGAACTTTTTGAGTCTCTGTTTTGGAATATTGTTTTCAGTTTTTTGCTTTACCCTTCGTACTTTCTACTGCACCAGTGATTTTCACAAAGTGCTTAGCTCCAGTTGTTGCTTTATGCAGCCTTGATGTCTTAGATGACCTGCTTTTTCAGGCACCTAACAGCAAAATGCTGCTCAACCTCAACTTTAAAAAAAAAAAAAAAAAAAAAAAAAAAAAAAAAAAAAAAACTATTTCCTCCGATCAGGTGATTCTGGGTTACAGACTGAGTTCTATGTCGGTGACTTTATTATTCAGGGCAAAGTGTTGTTCCCCAAGGAATACTTAGTCTTCCTCTGGATGTGACCTCAACAAAGGAGATTTTGAGAGACCTGAAATTCATGGCATGGTCTCCACAATTGTAATGACTCCTTAGGCCAAACTCCATACGAGGAAAATTTCAGTGGTATCTCAAATCAAGATGGACACAACATTTTCGTCCTCTAAGCTTCCCAATTCCTGAATACAGGGGCCCCCTTTCTGATTTCACCTCCTTGCCAGGACCTTTACTTGGATGCTTTAAACCAGGCTTGGGAAGCTTCTGTAAATGTACATCTTCAGGGTGTATGGTATGGTCCAAAAAGAACAGGAAACACCTCATAAGTATTAGGGAAGTGAAGAGGGTGTTTCTAACCCTACAATCCTTGCATCATCTCTGGTGTTGGGGGTGGGGGGCAAAATGGTCCATATAAAAAGACTTTAATGAAATCTTAGTGCCCCAAGTAATGCAGATGCTTTACATTTGTGGAATGTTCATGAAGGATGTCTTGGAGACTTAAATTTTGTGTTGTGAGACAGATAAGGAGTGATACATATGAGAAATAGTGTAAGAAAAGCTGAAAGCTGAATTTATCTTGCGTTCCAAAACTATGCCACCTTATGAGTCAAATATAGATGTCTCTTTGGCTGCCTTTCTGTGGTTGATTAATAGTTTTCTGTTATGTCTATAAAATCAGCTGGTTACTTGTTGGTTTTCGCCTCACAGTAAGACGCTGTCCGGTTCGATTCTCAGCTAGAGCGTCTCCTGCGTGAAGACATGCGCGAATGGGCATACCTTCGTTGAAGGTTGTGCGTCAGGGCTGGTAACTCGGCATGTAAAAATCAACTACCAATCATCAGTGGACTGGAGTTCTGCTGTGGTGACCCCTAAAAGCCGAAAGACACAACAACTTGTCGGTTTTATCATGAAGAGTTCTTTGATCTCTTTTTGGTTATTCTTCTAGTTGTTGCTATTGTATTTTTGTTGGTTTTATCAGCTCTGGTCTCTAGGGCTTCTCCAAATTTTTGTAAGTAATGCCACAGTTCTGTACATAAACAAGTAGGGCAGGGCAAGGTCCTGCCACCTTTTCAGACTCACAATGTCTGCTTGGGATGTTCACTTTAAACCTCAAAATCCAATCACATGTCCTTGATAGCTGTTTACATTCTGCCAGAGAACAATTCAGTGACAGATTTTTTGATCGGTTCCAACGCAGACCCTCATGAATGGATGTTAAAAGGAGAGGTCTTCCTGCAGACTGAGCATCAGTGGGGTACTCCTCCAGATGGATCTGCTTACTACCAATCAGAACAGGTTGCTCAGGCTGTTTTGTTCCAGAATTCCATGCCCAGAAACTTGGGAAATGTATGCCATGCCTATTTCTTGGAAAGAGATTCCTCTTTGCATTCCCTCTTATTCCCAAGATTCTTGTGAAAATCAAGAAGGATGTTGCCATATAGTTTGCTTTTGACTCCTTTGTGGCCAAGACAGCATTGGTTCTCCCCATTCTATTCCACTTGGCCCAGGGCAGTCATCACAAATTACTTTACAGAATGGACTTGCTGACACAACAAAAAGGCTCTGTAATTCACCCAGACCTGCACACACTGCGTCTAACTCTATGGCTGATAAGTTTTGAATTATTTTTAGGTGTCTGTTCTGTAAGAACATTCTAGAGTTATTACAAGTGACTAGGATATGTGCTACAAGAAATTCTCATTTCTAAATGGAAGAGCTTTTACAAATGTGCCACAAGAATAAGCAGAGCCCTTCTAAAACTGGGTATTCCTATTATTCTGTCTTGTGTGAGCTGTTGTGTCCAAGGCTAGCATATTTTTCCATTAAAGCACAGTAGGATGTCATTTTGCCCTTTTGATCTTCCTTTATCTGTTGTCTTGAGGTCACACATTTTTTGAAAGGCATGCTTCATCCCCCCACCCCCAGAAGTCCATCCCCTCTCATCAGGATGTAAATTATGTTTTAGAAAAGTTGTCTTTACTTCCTTTTGTGCCTGCTTAAAGTTTTCTACTTTGAAGATAGTTTGGCTAATGGCCGTTACCTCCACCAAAAGGGTTTCTGGACTGCAAGCTCTTGTGAGTTCTCCACCCTTTTTGGTTTTCCATAAGGATAGGGTTACCCTTAAAACTAATCCATCCTTCATGCCTATGCTGGTCATTGAGCTGTATTTGAACTAGATAATCAATCTCCATACTTTGTTTCCTCAGGACAGTGGGGAACAGAAACTTGCACACTCTAGATGTTCATAGACAATTGTGGTTTTATCTTGACAAGGTCAAGCTTAGTAGGAAGTCAGACCAGCTATTCTTTCCTTTCAGGACAATAATTTGGGTCTACCTTTTTCCAAACATAGTCTAAATGGATCTCTTCTATCATCTCCTTTTGCTATACCTTCCATGGTAAGGAGCTACGGATTTGATTGAAGTGCATTCCACCAAAGCTAACTTTTTCTAGTGCCTTTTTCAAAGGTCTGGATTCCAGATTATTTTAGAACTGTTATTTGATCTTCTACACATAATTTTACCATTATAAAATTGATGTTTTATCGAGAGCTAGAGCTATGTCTTCTAGGTCTGTCTTGCAAAGAATCTTGGACTCCAGCTTATATTCTCATTTCTCTTCCCTAAACACGTAGACATTTTGGGGGCCCTTCCATACTGAAGCGGTGATCTTGGAAAGGATTTTGTGCAGTTGTATAAGAACTTAGCATAAGAGTAGATGTCTCACTGAATCGCTGTTGCAATGTTGTATCCCTCCCTCCTTCCCCCTAGTTTTCCTGTTTTTTTTTTTTTTTTTTCATTTTAGACAGAGGTGGTAGCCTTCCCTTATCCCTTCTGGTTGATTTCCATTTTAGTGCCTCCTCCTTTGTTGCCTTGCTGGCTTTCTGTTCTCGGGTACTTCATGGCCATACATCACTTATGTACCGTATTGCCTTAGCACACTTTGGCCATATGTCAAGCATGTGCATGAGAGGAAGAAGGTAAAGGCTTTGGTATCCTGACTGGACATACGACATTCGCTTGTAGGATATTCCACTTGACATTGTACTGTATGTACTGCACCAGCGATCTGTCGGACATCAACTGTTATGGTAAGTTCTTGCTTAACTGTACTTTGTATTATCTAAGTTCAGACAGTAAAAGAATCCCATTCAAGATGTCTGTCATATAGGTATTGGAGAGCTGGACTGCATGTTAGCAGATTTAAACAGATCTAAAGCTGTTAAATTCCAGCTTGTATTTTGTGGTGATCAGAGCTGCAGTGAGGTACTGCCAGTAAAGCAGAGAACTGTAAGGGGCTCTGGAAACCTCAACTGAATTGTAAAAATGAAAACTTGGTTGTGCCAACCATTCCAGCTTGTCATTAGGATTTTTGTCTTTTGAAAGCTGTAGACCAAATTAAAGAGAGAGTTTATATCATTTGAGAGAATTGGAGCAGATTTGCTTTTAGTAAGGTGGCATGTATTCATAATGGTGGTTCTGATACCAGTCCAGCCTTCTGAAAATAGCCAATTACTGTTCAAATGTTAATTTTGCTTTGTAGTTTCAAGAAAAAACAGAAAATAAAATGGGGAAAACACTTGGGTTCAGGAGGAGTTAAAGTCATAGCTCTGAGTGAACCAAAGGTATAAAACTATTTAAAAAAAAAGAATATTTTGTTTTACCTTTAAAGGCGTGCTTCATCTTAGTTCATCTGTGAAGAACATTTACTCTGTGAAATTTGAACTTGGTGAGTAATAGGTTTACCTATCCTTCATTCAAACTTTTTGGTTTAGCAAGCTTTAAATTTATGGCTTCAATTTTTTTGTATGATAGCATTAAATCTTTTCACTGGATCTGGTCTTTTTATCGGATGTGCATCGTGAGCTCATATTCAGCATGAATTTGGGTGTCTGATTTAAGGGAAAAAGGAATCACTATTTATTTGCTTTGATCTGGGAAGGGAAAAACTGGCAGTTAGCAAGCAAACCCTTTCTATAGTGGATTACCAGTTCCATTAACTTTTATTGCAAGTTAGTTCACCTCTCACTGGAAAAATCTGTTGTCGTAGACCATTCCACAAGTGATACATCTACTTCCGTTTCTTACTTCACGTATATCTCAAATTTATTTATTTTATTTATTTATTTTTATTTTACATTTGTTTACCGGGCTAGTCTAACTGGATACATGTCCATTTTCAGTAGAGGCCCGGGGAGAAAAGCTCCTAGGTACATACAGCTAATTAACTTATTTCTATCTATGAATAACACAAATATGCAAAAGAAAAAATACAAAAAATAAGCATAAACAGTACTAAATTACAGGATAAAATAACAATTCTAGGTAAATAATCTGTATAGGATGCAGTTTTTTTTTTTTTTTTTTGAAGGAGGGGGAGGATCAGAGTATAGAGTAACTATAGAGCTAGTCAGGTTTGGAGCAATGACATAGCCAGTGAGATTTGAGATATACTTTCAGATTGTTTTTGAAACTGGAGAGAGAGGGAAGTGTAGAAATATCATTTGGTAGAAGATTCCAGGCTTTCCCTACAGTATTAGAAAAAAGTCTCTCACTGGCCTTGTTTATTTTGGTAGTATGTGCTAAGAGTTTATGTGAGGACCTTAGGGAATCTAGGTTTTTATAGGGAATGATTAGTGTGGATAGAGCAGGTGTTTTGGATGGTGTGTAAAGGGTTTTGTGAGCTATAGTTAGTTGATGGAATTTAATTAGGTTCTGTAGTTCAAGCCAGCCTAGCTGTTTTAAATTGAGGCAATGATGGGTTCTAAAAGGGTTTCCTGTGGCAAATCTGGCGATGTTATTATAGGACATTTCTAGTTTGCTGAGATTGTTTTTAGAAAGTTTAGTAAAGATGGGTGAAGCATATAGAAGAGGAGATATTAGATGTGTGTGTGCTATTGTTGTACGAGCAGAGGGTAGGAGAAAAGATTTAATCCGATACAGGGAGCCTAATTTCCTATTAACAGATTTAATAGTATTGTTTATATGTATATCAAAGTTTAGTTTATTGTCGATGGTGACTCCTAGCAGTTTAGTGGTAGGTTCTGGGGATATAATAGTATTGTTGGTGGAAGTGACTGAGAAATCCAATGTGGGGAATTTACTAGTGGGAGAGAAAAGAAGGAGTTTAGTCTTTTTGGGGTTTAAGAGAAGGCATCTATGAGTGAACCATTTCTCAACTGTGTTGAAGACTTGTTGGGTAAGGTGTAGGAGATCTGAAGAGGATGAGGCTGAGCATGTAAGTGTGGAATCATCTGCATATTGTATACAAGAGGCTTGAAGGATAGCCAGGTGGAGGTCATTGATGAAAATGGAAAAAAGTAGAGGTCCAAGGATGGAACCTTGGGGGACACCTAGGTTGACTGGTAGGTGGGTAGAGAGAGACTTGTGCCATAGTACGGCCTGCTGTCTTTTGTCAAGGTAAGACTGGAACCACTTAATGGAGGATGTGTCAAGTGATAGGGATTTTATTATGGTGATGAGAATTTGGTGATTCACCATGTCAAAAGCTTTAGATAGGTCAAATGAATAGGGCAGAAGAGAGTTTGTTTAGACTACGGTGTTTGTTGATAATATCTGTAAAGGAGAGAAGGGCAGTGGAGGTACTATGTGAAGGTCTAAAACCATGCTGGCAGTTAGCTAGGTTATTTTGTGCTAAATGTTGAAGTAGTTGTTTATGGATGCATTTTTCCATAATCTTAGCTATAGGTGAAAGGAGGGCAATTGGTCGAAAGTTGGAAAGTTCAGTTGATTGGCCACCTTTGTGGAGGGGGATAATATGGGAGATTTTCCAAATGGAGGGGATATAGCTTTCAGTAATGGTTCTGTTGATTAGGATTGATATAGGGTAGGCAATGGATTTAGTGGCTAGTTGCAGAAATTCTGCAGGTAGTTGGTCTGCTGAGGGAGAGCATGGTTTCAATTTCTGAAGGAGGGTAAGTACATATGATGTAGGGATGGGTTGACGTTGGAAGGAAGGAGAAGAGTTTGTTTTATTAGTAGGTAAAGTGAAATTATCAGGTGAGAGCTGGCTAGCTAGTGTTTGTATAGTGTTAGTGAAGAATGTGTTAAATTCATTAGCTGTATTTATTGAAGTTTTGTGTTCAGTATTTTGAGGGCTAGGAGTGGTAGTTTGCCCTGGGTGGAGTAGTTGGTTGATGCTGGACAAGAACCTCTGTGGTTTGGTTTGATTTGCTTGTTGGGAAAGTAGGTAGTAATTCTTTTTATCTGATATTACAGCTCTTTTAGTTTGATTTCTTAGTTGTCTGAAGGTTTGTTGGTGGATAGGACTTTGAGTCTTTTTCCAAATTCCCCAATGTTTGTTTCTATCTTTGATTTTTTTGTTTGGTTTCTTTAGACAGCCATGGCGCAGGTTTGTTTTTTGTTCTAATTTGTCTGGTTGGGGCATGGCGGTCCTGGATGGTAAGAAAGTTGGAGTTAAAGTAAGTAACGGCATTGTCTAAGGATAAATTAAGCAGTGGTAACCAGTTACATGCTTTTAGTTCCATCTGGAATAGTTCCGAGTTAAAGTTCTTTTTGGATCTGATGCTTATTGTGGATGTTGGAGAGGGACAGTTAGTTTTATGTTTGATGATGTAGGTAAGGGAGTGGTCACTTAAGTCATCTGGGAGAGTTCCTGAGTCATAAGTATGGGGAGGACGGTTAATAAGAATCCAGTCTAATAGGCTAGATTTTTTATTGGATCTATTTATTCTGGTAGGGGAGGTGATAGTTTGGGAATACCCATATAGGTTTATGTGGTTAGAAGGGAGGTTACTGCAGAGGGAGGTCCAGTCTATATTTGTATCACCTAGGATGATAGTTTCTTGAGGTAGGTTTTGGGATAGCCAGGAGAGAATATTTTCCATAGTTCCTATATTGTTACCAGGGGGTATGTATAAACAGATGGTATAGATAGATTTGGAGTTGTTGATAAGAAGTTTTGTGATAAAAATCTCTGCATTGGAGTCTAGAGGTGGTTTGAGGTTATGGGTGGTTAAATGTAGGCAAGGTTTATATAGGATAGCAACTCCTCCACCTTTTTTGGAGGTTCGGTCGAGTCTTAGGATATTATATCCAGGTGGGATGATCTGATTGTAGGTTTTAACCAAGTTTCTGTTAAGCATAGAATATCAAAGGAGTATCAAATCAGACACTTGTAAAGCATGTACTTGACCCTTTGTTCATACTTTCACCAAGCATTGTTGTCTCGATTGTGGCTGTAGCAGATTGAGCTTCTTTTGGTATATCTGTATTTTAAGCCTCAGCCTTCTGGCTTTTTGTCTTTTGAATTACTTTTTTTAGTCCAATTTACAACTTAACCAGCAAAGTCCCTGATATTAGGTATAATAAATGTGTTGTTTTGGTATCATACAAGAATACTAGGCAAGCAAAAGGGCCTTTTTCAGCCTTTCCATGCTTCTCAGTTAGTCATCAAGGTATACTTTCTTTTGGGTTCTCTAATATCCTTCCTCTTTCAGCGTGTGGTTGAACTAATCATTCATTTAGCCTCAGCTGTTGGAGGTCTCTGTAAGTCGGACAGTTATGTATTTGCAAATCACATGTTAGCAATGTAGGTATGAGATGTTTATTGCTGTTCCTTCATTTGTCAGAAGTATGTTTTCATGGTGGTTGGGGAGACTGATAGGCTAGGTATGATTTTATAAGTCAGCATGTGATGTCAGGGTGTGCAATGGTATTAGGAAGCTCCTATGTCAATCCATTGATAAGGTAAGACCCTGTTTGTTTCTGTCTGCCACACCAGTTTTTACCTTGTAGGCATAACTGTTTTCCAACAGTTGTGTCATCAGGTTCTAAGTTTTTCTTCCATTAAGATTTTCATTTCAGAGCTTTCACCATTCCTCAGTATAGTGAAGGGTACCACAGTGGTTCAATACCATTTGCTGAGACAGTTTTTAAGGGCATTGTTTACTTCAAGCTCCATGATGAAGTAGTTATGCGTTGATACCTTAACTTTCATCCTTTATTACAGTGTTGTCTTTTTTTTTTTTAAAAACTGGTTGGTTTGCCATATTTAAATTTCATACCCAGAAAAACACTTTTTCTGGTAGCTTTCATTCGACTGTTTCATTGCTCAGCTGTAGATGTGCTCATTTTTTAGAATCCTGTTTTCCTTTTCCCATATCCCCCTGTAGAGGATTTAAATTTTTTCTAAAAATTGAGGTATCTTTGAATCAGACCTTTCTGCTTCCAGATTCTTCCATAAGAGCCCACTACAGAGGAGTGCATGTTTTTCGTATTCTGGATGTTCACTTGCACTCGATTAGTTATACCTGTGAAGGATGCTTGAGTCAGGAAGGTAAAACCAACTGTTCGTTTACTTTGCTGTGAAGAGACTAGGTACCGCTGCAGAAAAACAGATGCTTTCTGGGCAGTTAAGCTCAATGCATTCTTTTTTGCTAGCAAAAGGCTAGTTGACCCTCATTTAGTTTGGCCACAGTGCAGTGCACTATGAAGGTGACTTCATCTAATGATAGTTTGAATGTGTCCATGGGAAATATATCTGTAGTACAGCCATTTGGTGGTCATTGCACATACTCACCAGGCATTATGTTCTGGACTTTAACTGTAGTTGTTTGGTGTCCTTTTGGGCAAACAGTACTTGACTGAATTCTGGTCTGTAATATCTCATTTTATTAACTATCAGGTTTGTGTTGCCTCATTGAGGCTTCTTCAAGATCTACTTGAGTTTTTACCAAAGTGTTGTCACCTCACTGCAAGAGGTTCCCCAGTTCAATCCTCTGCTGGGGTACCTTCTGTGTGGAATCTACTTATCCTCTCTGTTTGCGTGGGTTTCCTCAACACATGCCAAAGGCATTCAGTAGGTGGATTGGGCACTCTAAATTGGCCATAGGTGTGAGTGTGCATGCAAGTGTGTGGTGTAGAGGAATTACTGTTGCAATGCTAACCACCCGGCAGTATAAACCTTGGCTCTAGGTGATTGTCACTGTTGAACTGACACCCTGACCCCATGTAGAAAAATGGAAAAAGAGGTTATGGATGGATGGTTAAACCCATAGCAGAGACCCTGAGTAAGGTATAATATGCTTGGCTACTCAGCCATAAAGTGGGTCCTCTCTAGTAGGTTATTTTTTTCTTGCCTTTTTCATAGACATTAGATTTGTTACTGAGATCGTTCAACCAGATTTCTTCTTAGTAACAGTAAGTCTGTAATTTTATACCCTTGTAGTTCATTTTTTTTTACAGATCTGGTTCAGTTGGGGATCAGTATTGGGACCAGTGGAGTGCACATACCCTTGGCACAAGGACTCTGTATATGGGAAAGATGAGGTATTCCCCTACAAGCTTGATGAATTTTGATTTCTGAAAATCGTATGAGATGTACATGATGGATGTACCCAGATGTTAAACAAGTTTTAAAGGCGGCCTAGAAAATCATTGCTCACTGATGTTTTTCGTGTTTCACTATTGCAGTCATCACACTTGGGTTATCCTGCCAGGAGTAGCCCTCAATCGGCCCGAATACCAGGGGCTTAGTATTTCTGCGTCGGTTGCTGTCGCTCCAGGACTGATGTCAGGTCGTCAGTGGTATAAAAACAGGCAGCCGACACCATTACATCAGTCTTTCTTGCTGAGGAACCCGAAGCAGAAGCAGTTCGCACGAGTGCCGGTCAGCCGCTACCTGTGTTTTTGTTTTCTAAACTGAAGTTGAAGTCTTCTAAAAGCTAAGTACCCTGTTGGGGATCCTTTTTTCTTGCTCTATCCGATGTCAGAAAAAGTTAACAATTGTCTCGCCTGTGGAAAGCAAATACCACACCAAGATTTCCATTCTTACTGAGTCACCTGTTTAGGCCCAGACCATGATGTCCCTCGTTACCAGTTTTATGCTTTGTTCAATGCCCAAACTATTCATCGTTGGGCCTTTATTGTAGCTAAATAATTTCTGTTGATCTCAGTATTCTGAAATGGCTTCGGTAAGCCATCCGACTACCGAGCTTCCAAAAAAAGTAAGGATAAAGACAGACGGCACAGGTCCAAAACTGCCGACGATGCTTCCGTTAAGCTAGTCGCCAGTTCGCCGGTACTCAGTGAGACGCTTTTGCAGCCCCTGATGCCCGCATCGATGGATTCGCTGGCTGCTACCGAGACCTGTTCGGAGTCCAGTATGCCACGAGACTCTTCTTTGACTACGGAACCTGCGGATGTCTCTACCTTGGATGAGTCTGGAGCCGCTATGCAGGCACTGGCTTCTGAGGAAGTTCTTCGCACTACCTATATTCGACATAAACCGTTGACTTTGTCACATCTTCAGTTCTTTCTAAAACTACTGAGTTTCTAAGGCTCAGGGTACGAGCTATGCCTAGAAAACTGGCAACCCAAACTCACGCGCCTGCTTCCTTGCCACAATATCAGATGCTTAAAATGGCGGAAGACCTTATGCTAATTAGGGGCAGCCAGCCTTCTGCTAAATGAGAGAGACTTGTCCCCAGCACCTTTTATCTGACCAAGAGTCTGACTGTGAGGTTTCTGATTATGAAGACATGACGTTATCTGCTTATGAGGCTTCAGATGCAGAGGAATCAATTGCTTCTGCCCCTCCTCCAGAGGATTTTTCTTTTGGTGAAACCCTACATACTTTGAGAGAGCATTTCCATTGGGAATGCCAGGATTACCCCCAGTCCTAAAAGAGAGTCAGGGAAGTTTTAGACTTACCTCAGCACAGGCCCTTAGCAATACCCCATGTTGTGGATAATGTTTTTATGGAATCCAGTCTAACTCCAGATACTTTACCTCCTGCTCCCAGGAAACCTGACGGGTATTAGAGTCCCTGACTTGCACAAATTTCTTTTCAAGAATCCTACTGCTGACCCAGAGGTCATCTCTCAAGGGCCTAAGGGAATAAAAGCAACTACAGCAAAGAATCTCACCCCCTCGGACAGAGATTATCGAGCCTTAGACAGATGGGGTAAAAAAGTATATACTTCTGCAACTCTTGCCATTAGAGCATTACATTCAGTTCCACATGCTGAAATACCAGCAGCATACCATGGAACTAATTGAGCAAAAATGATCTACCTTCCCTGACTGTGCAGAAAATTAAGACTTACAGGAACTTATGCATTCTGCAAACCAAATCAGTAAGCATACCCTGCAATGTGAGTTTGATGCCCTAGAAGCATTTTGCAGGGCAGCAGTCACAGGTTCTGTACTTCGTAGGCATGCTTGGCTTAAGGAACAGACCTTGCCAGATCATGTCAAATCAGAGTTATTGGGAGCACCTCTTAACAAAGACAGTCTGTTTGGCACCAAAGCAGAAGAGGTTCTGAAAAAGATGGAAGAAAAAGCTAAATTTTTGCAGACAGTTAGCAAGTTCAGCCTCCAAGATTCAGTAGACATTGTCCTTCAAAGCATTGGTCCTTTCCTGCCACTTCAGACAAGACCTAGGGTTAACAGACCCCCCCCCCCCCCCGACAGCTGTCTCAGGGTATGCAGAGATCTAAACAATGGAATGCCTGCACTTCTAAACAAGGAAGTGCTAAGCCACCCCCTTATGGGAAAAATTCCCAGTGACTCCTCAACTCCTCCTCTTCACTTCTGCCCATCTGGCTGTCCCACTAGGAGGAAAACTTGCCTCCCATGCAGAAATCTGGGCCTCCATCACCAACGACCAATGGGTCCTCAACATAGTGTCCCGGGGGTATTTTATTTCCACACCTTGCCAACCACAAAGGGATTCCCGGATCTTCCTCCAAACCAGTGGGCAGAGGCACAAAACCCAAGTTCTTTCCTTGCTCTCCATGAGGACAATTCAGCCTGTCCCTGCAGATCAGATCGGCCAAGGGTTCTATTTCAGGCTTTTTCTAGTTCCCAGAAAAGAGGGCACCTGGCGCCCAATTTTAGATCCATCTATTCTAAACACATACTTGGTGGCACCAAAATTCAGAATGCTAACACTGCAGCAGCTTCTCTCTATGCTGTCCAAAGATGCCTGGTTAGCCACTCTAGATCTCAGAGAGGCCTATCTACATATTCCAATCAGAGATTCTTGCAGGGAATATATACGTTTCAGGGTAGGATCTATGCATTATCAGTTCTCTGCACTTCCCTTTGGCTTATCCACTGCTCCCAGAGTTTTCACAAAATGCCTGGCTCCAGCCATTGCTTATTGCAGACAAAGAGATATTCAAATTTACCCTTACTTGGATGACTGCCTGATTCAGGCAGACTCAAGAAAAGCTGTTAAAGCACCTGACATTTGTAAAGGACCTACTAACTTCACTGGTGTACACTATCAACGAAAAGAAGTCCAAACTTGTCCCCAGTCAAAAATTTGTATTCCTGGGAGCAAGCCTGGACACGGCATCCCAGATGGCATTTCTAACTCTAGAAAAACAAGCCTATCTGACAGGCTACTTCTCATCTGGCCACCAGAACCCAGTTATCCGCAAGGAAAATCCTGCAAGCTCTAGGGTTCATGGCCTCCTGCATTCTACTTATTCCATATGCCAGATTGCATATGAGGAAATTTCAGTGGTACTTAAAAAGCCTTTGATGTCAACATTCACAGGACCTGGAAACTGTTATACCTATGATACCCTGTCTAAGGAAAGATTTTCTTTGGTGGGCAGCAACATGCAACCACAACAAGGGACTTCCCTTTTCACAACCCCATGCTGCCCAGACCCTAATCACGGATGCATCAGACTATGCCTGGGGTGCTCACCTGGATGGCAGGTGCATTCAGGGCCATTGGAGCCAAAACCAAATTTATTTACACATCAACCAAAATGAGTTGCTAGCTGTTCAGCACGCTGTGACAGCTTCAGTCCCCTGCTCTCTCCGCAGCCTCTACTTATCAAAACCGACAACACCACAGTAATGTGATACATCAACAAGCAGGGGGGGGGGGACCCTCTCCTACCCACTCTGCAGGCTAGCCATGACCCTTTGGAATACGGCCTCAGCCATGCAGATTCATCTGCAAGCTCAGTTCCTGTCAGGCAACCAAAACCCTCTGTCAGACAATTTAAGCAGAAATCTCCTAGACCCACACGAGTGGCAGTTAAACCACACCTTCAACCTTGTGACCCAAAAATGGGGTACCCCAAAGGTGGACCTATTTGCCTCCCCCTACAACCATCAGCTCAACAAATTCTTCACCAGGGAACCTCACAGCAAGGCCTGGAAAGTGGGTTCCCTACCCTTCCAGTGGGCAAACCTCTCAATCTATGCATTTCCCCCTCTACCTCTTCTGACCAGAGTATTACTCAAAGTAAGGGAGGAAAGACCAAAGGCAATCCTTATTGCCCCAGACTGGCCACGCCAACACTGGTACCCACTACTGTGCACTCTGTCCCCCTTGCCTCCATGGCACCTACCCAAGATTCCAACTCTCCTGAGTCGGCAGCAGGGAGAGTTCTTGCATCCACAACTGCAGACACTGAACCCAGCAACCTGGCTTATTTCTTGACTTCTCCTGCAGTGGCCACCCTAAGCAAACAAGTCCTGGATGTCATACGGGAAGCCAGATGACCCAGTATTAGAAAATCCTATGCTGACAAGTGGAAAAGGCATTGTTCCTGGTTCCAGACTAAAGGAGCTGACCCAGCACAGCCCTCCTTACCTCTCATCCTGGATTATCTAGCAGAACTGCTCAACAGGGGCCTGTCCTTCACTTCCATTAAAATCCATGCCTCTTCCATCTCTGCTCATTACAGCACTGAGCCACCTCTCTTCTCACACACTCTCATCAAGCAGTTCCTGAGAGGGGCTAACAACTTAAGGCCACGAAGGAGAGCCCCTACTCCTGCTTGGGACCTTAACTTTGTGTTGGAAAAGCTCACACTCCCACCTTTTGAGCCTGCAGCCTTAGCAGAGTTAAAATTCCTCTCTTGGAAAACAGCCTTGCTTCTGGTCATCACTTCAGCTAGAAGAGTGTCTGAGTTACAAGCGCTCATGGCTGTGGAACCTTTCATAATTTTTCATGCTGTCAGGTCTCCCCCAGGACTAACCCTACTTTCATGCTTAAGGTGGTGTCCAGTGTGGCTCTCAACCAATCTATTCATTTGCCCACCTTTTTCCCCAAACCTCAAAATAAGGGGGAAAGGATCCTGCACTGTTTAGATGTGCACAGACAGCTCAGATTCTACCTGGATAGGACTAAGCCCTTTAGGAAATCTGACCAGTTACTAGTCAGCTTTGCACCAGGGGTGGAGGGCAAACCCATATCAAAACAAACCATCTCCAAATGGATAGCACACTGCATCCATTCCTGTTACAAACACCATGGGAAACCACCCCACTGGGGGTCAGAACACATTCAACTAGGGCAACTTCTACCTCTACAGCCTTCCTCAGAGCTGTCCCTCCCAGGGACATCCTAGAAGCTGCAACATGGAGTTCTGTTCATACCTTCAGCAAGCATTACCACCTGCCTATCTTTTCTAAATCCAGGACAGATTTTGCAACCACAGTCCTGCAGGGCATTTTAGCCAGCCCCAACACTTCTTGACTGCCTCCACCCGATTCTCAGCTTTGGTAATCAATCCAAGTGGGATGACTGCAACAGTGATGCAGAACATAGTACAGATGTTCGTGTTTCACTGGTGCAGTCATTACACTTGGGTTATCCTGCTGGCAGGCTACCCGCAGTCGGCCTGAATTCCAAAGTCCTGGTCCGGCGTCGGTTGCTGTCGCCTCTTCCCTGACGTCAGTGTGCCAGGGGTATAAAAGCTGCAGCCGACGCCATTTTCTTCAGTCTTTCTTGCCGCTTGGTGCCCGAAGCAAAAGCAGTTTGCAAGTGCCGGTCGGCCGACTCCTGAGATTTTCAAAATCGAATTTCAGATCCAAAGTCTTCAATAAAGCTAAGTACCCCGTTGGGGAAACTTTTTTTCTTGCTCCAGACCGATGTCAGAAAAAGTTAACAAATGTATTTCTTGTGGGAAGCAAATACCTCATAAGGACTTTCATTCTTGCTGTATTCCTTGCCTAGGCCCTGACCACGACGTTGCTAGCTGGCTGTTTTGTGCTAGATTTAATCAATGCACTATTAAGCGTCGGTACGATTTTGCCTTTCATTACTTTGGCCGAAGGTTTAATTGTATAATGCCGTTGGAACAGCCGACGACCGGAGTTCATAAAAAGCGCAAGGAAAAGGACAGGCATCCGATGTCCAAAACCGACGACGAGGCCTCCGCTAGGCCAGTCGCCGGTTCTCAGTGAGGTGCGTTCGCAGCCCCTGACACCCGCTACCTCAGAGCCACAGGCCGCTTCCGACTCCCACGTGGAGACAACTAGGCCTCTGGATACTCAAGGTATTGGACCCACGGAAACTATTCCCTAAGATGGGTCTGGAGCCGCTGAGCAGGCATCGGCTTCTGAGGGTGTTTTCAGACCTACACAGTTATATATCAAGCCAACCTCAGCTTCCAAGGCAAAGACTAAAACAGCCTTAAAGACAAAGAAACAAATACAGCATTCTCCTGGACAGACTTCCATGCCTAAGAAACAGATGCTTAAAGTGGCCGAAGCCCTAATTACTTTGATCAGGGGTTCCCATCCCCCTCCTGATGAGGCCTAGGCAAGACACTGAATATGATTCTTCTGATCAGGTTTCCATTTCCTCTGACTCCTCTTCAGAACAGGGATACTCTCTTCCTCCCTATGAGGATTCTGATGCTGAAGAATCTATTCCTTCAGCCTCTCCTCCTGAGGACTATTCTTTTGGGGAAACCATGCATACCATGAAGGAGCATTTTCACTGGGAGAGCCAAGATTACTCAGAATCTAAGAAAAGGCTCAGAGATTTTCTTTTACTGCCTCAGCACAGACCTCTTGCTATTCCACCTGTACTAGACATTGTAGATGTATTTTCAGAGTCTAGCCTGTCTCCTGACTCTTTACACCCTGCACCCGTTAAGCCCGACAGGTACTACAGGGTTCCAGATTCTCATAAACTTCTATATAAAAACCCTGCTGCTGACCTAGAAACTATATCTCAGGGTCCCAAAGGGGTCAAGACTTCCACTGCAAAAAATCCCTGTCCCCTCTGATAGGGATTCTAGAGCACTAGACAGATGGGGGAAAAACGTTTACACCTCTGCTACCTTAGCTGTAAGGGCTTTAAATTGTCAGTTTCATATGCTTAAATGTCAGCAATACTTAATGTCACTGCTAAAACAGAAAATGTTGACAAATTCTGAATGTTCTGAAAACAAGGAAATGCAGGATTTATTGCATGTAGCTGAACAAGTGGGAAAGCATACTTTGCAATGTGGTTTTGATTCACTGGAGGCCTCTTGCAGGGCCACTGTTACTGGCTCTGTCATTAGAAGGCATGCTTGGTTAAAGGAACAGAATCTGCCTGATCATGTTAAAGCAAAATTATTGGATGCTCCATTACAGCATGATACTTTGTGTGGTGTTAAGGCAGAAGAGGTGTTAAAGAATATGGAGGATAAAGCAAAATCTATGCAGACAGTAAAGGATTTTTTACAGGTACAGCCACCCAGATTTAGCAGGAACTGGCCTTCTAAGAATTAGTCCTTTCCAGTGTCAGACAGGCCACAAAGAGGCAGATGCAGACGTCCTAGAGGCAGACACCAGCCCCAGGGCTCATACAGGCCTAAACAATGGGGTGCTTCTACCTCCAAAAGCAGAGAAGACAAATCACAGCCATATAGGAAATGGTCCCAATTACTTTCCACTGCCAATGCCAAGCACATATCTTTTGGCAGCACCCTTAGGGGGAAAGCTAGCACTTTTTTCACAAAATTGGCACATGATCACCCAGGACAAATGGGTCTTGAATATAGTCTCTCAGGGCTACAGGTTCCACTTTCACACCCTTCCAAAGACAAAAAGTATGCCAGACCTCTGCCACACAATCAATGGGCAAAGGCACAAAAGCAAGTTTCATCTCTCATGGACATGAGGGCTATTCAGCAAGTACCACAGCAAGAGCAGGGACAAGGATTTTACTCAAGACTTTTCTTGGTACCCAGAAAGGACAAAGCCTGGAGACCAATACTGGACCTGTCTATTCTAAGCACTTTTCTGGACGTTCCAAAATTCAAAATGTTGACACTGCAGCAGCTTCTGCCCATGCTGGGCAAGAAGGCTTGGCTTGTAACTTTGGACCTCAAAGAGGCATACCTGCATGTCCCAATCAGACAATCTTGCAGAAGATGCCTCAGATTCATAGCTGGCTCAATGCACTACCAATTCTCTGCACTGCCCTTTGGCTTATCTACTGCACCCAGGATCTTCACAAAATGCCTGGCACCAGTAATTGCATTTTGCAGACAGAGGAATTCAAATATATCCCTACTTGGACAACTGCCTTATTCAAGCAAAGAACAAAGGCATTCTACTGAAGCATCTGGCGTTTGTAAAAAGATTATTAATTTGCCTAAGGTACACAGTAAACGAAAAGAAATCAAAACTAGTACCCACTCAAGAGATAATATTCCTGGGTGCAAGCTTAAATACAATAGCCCAGATGGCTTATCTCACGCCAGACAGACAAGACAACTGACTTCTTACTTCGAAAATATGGCAACAAAGACCCAGTTACCTGCAAGAAAAATTCTGCAGGCTTTGGGCTTCATGGCATCCTGCATTCTGCTAATTCCATATGCAAGACTGCATATGAGGAAGCTACAATGGTATCTAAAAAGTGTTTGGACTCAACATTGCCACAGCCTGGAAACATTAATTGCCCTCATTCCCTGCCTGCAACAGGAGTTTCGATGGTGGTCCCAGGCCTGTCACCACAACAAGGGACAGCCATTCACTTTACCCACAGCTAGGCAGACACTAACAACAGATGCATCAGATTATGCCTGGGGGGCCCACATGGCAGGAAAATGTATTCAGGGCACATGGCCCGCAAGCCAAATGCATCTTCATATCAATCAAAAAGAGATGCTAGCTGTACAGAATGCCCTGACAGCCTTCAAGGATCTACTCCATCCAGGACAACTGCTGATAAAGACGGACAATACTACAGTCATGTGGTACATAAACAAGCAAGGAGGCACACATTCCTACCCCCTCTGCAGACAAGTCATGACTTTGTGGAACACAGCATTGACTTATCAAGTGCACCTGCAAGCACAGTTCCTGCCAGGAAAGACAAATACTCTGGCAGACGAACTAATCAGAAACCTCATGGACCCTCACGAGTGGAAACTAGATCCACAAGTCTTCAGCATGATATCAAGGAAATGGGGATGCCCAGATATAGATCTATTTGCCTTCCCTCACAACTGCCAACTACAGAGATTCTGCACAAGGACTTATCATAAACAAGCATGGAAAGTGGATGCTCTATCATTCAGCTAGAAAACCCTTACGGTATATGCCTTTCCTCCACTGCCTTTCCTCCCCAAGGTACTTCTAAAGGTTAGACAAGAGAAGCCAAAAATGATACTGATTCCCCCAGACGGGCCACGCCAGCACTGGTATCCAATCCTAAAGAGCTTGTCTCAAGGCCCAGCCTGGACTTTACCTCAAACTGACCCAACAAAACAATCGGATACTGCACAGCCAACTCAGAACCCTAAATCTGGCTGCATGGCGGATAATATAACCACTCAGAACACACCTCTCTCTAAAGCAGTTATGGATGTTATTTTGGAGGCCAGGAGGCCTAGCACCAGAAAATCTTATGCAGGAAAATGGAAGAGATTCTGTGCTTGGAACCAGGCACAAGGAATTGACACGCTTGTACCAAATATTCCTCAGATTTTGCTATACCTAACTGAGATGCTGGACACAGGCCTGTCCTTCTCACCAATTAAGATCCATGCCTGTGCCATTTCAGCTCATTACAGTACGGACCCACCTATTTTTTCACATCCACTGCTAAGGCAGTACCTCAGAGGGGCCAAAACATAAGACCTCCAAGGAGAGAACCAATACCTACATGGGACCTCAGTTTTGTCTTGGAAAAGCTCACACTGCCTCTTTTTGAGCCAGCCAATACAGCTGAGATAAAATTCTTATCATGGAAAACAGCTCTGCTCCTAGCAATAACTTCAGCAAGAAGTGTCTCAGAGTTACAGGCATTAATGGGTGTGGAACCTTTTATTTTCCATCCGGACAGGGTTTCTCTAAGGACGAACCCAACATTTATGCCTAAGGTAGTGTCCAGTGTGGCTCTTAACCAAACCATTCATTTTCCTACCTTTTATCCAAACCCACAGAATAAAGGGGAGAGACTTCTGCATTCTTTGGCCATACACAGACAGCTACGCTTCTACTTGGACAAAACTAAAGTTTTCAGAAAGACTGACCAACTTTTAGTGGCATATGCTGCAGGATCACAAGGAAAGGCTATTTCAAAGCAGACTATTTCAAAATGGATAGGCCACTGCATTCGTTTCTGCTTTTCACAACATGGCAAATCAGTCCCTAAGGGTATTAGGCCACATTCAACCAGAGCAGCAGCCACTTCAGCAGCCTTCCTCAGAGGAGTACCAACCAAGGATATTTTGGAGGCTGCAACTTGGACTTCAGTGCACACTTTTACAAAGCACTGCCACTTACCTCTTTACTCTAAATCCAGAGCAGGATTTGCCACTTCAGTTCTGCAGGGCCTCATAGCCACTCCTAATTCTATTTAGGCCCAGCCACCCAACCTCGGCTTTGGTATTCAACCCAAGTGTAATGACTGCAACAGTGAAACACTGTGAACATAGTACAGTTGTGTACCTACCATAAATATAGATGTTCGAGTGTATTCACTGTTGCAGTCCAGGTTACCCTCCCACCATCCCCCTTTCTTTGCTGGGACTTATCTGTACTTCTCTATTCTATACAACCTATGTGGTGTATTTGCTTGTAGATGAAGGTAATGTTTGTTAGTGCATGCTTTATTATAAGCAGAATTTTTTTTTAGCCTACCCTTTTGGGGGCACCTGACATCTGGGGCAAGAAAAACTGAAGAAAATGGTGTCAGCTGCAGCTTTTATACCCCTGGCGCACTGACATCAGGGAATAGGCGACAGCAACCGATGCTGGACCAGGACTTTGGAATTCAGGCCGACTGCGGGTAGCCTGCCAGCAGGATAATCCAAGTGTAATGACTATAACAGTGAATACACTCGAACATCTACATTTATGGTAGGTACACAACTGTACTTTATGTACACTTACCATAAATGTAGATGTTCGAGTGTATTCACTGTTGCAGTCCTGGTTTCCCACTCTCCAGCCCCTTTGTCTCTCTCTCTCTCTTGCTCTCTTCCTCACCCTTACAGGGCTATTGGTATTTACTTTCTACTGGTGGTGTTACCCCACCATAACTTAACTCCCTTTTGGGGGCTCCTGACATTTGGGGCAAGAAAAACTGATGTAATGGCGTCAGGTGCCTGTTTTTATACCACTGATGAACTGGCATCAGTCCTGGAGTGAAAGCAACCGGCACAGAAATACTAAGCCTCTGGTATTCGGGCCGATAGGGGGCTCCCCCTGACAAGATAACCCAAGTGTAATGACTGCAACAGTGAATACACTCTAACATCTACATTTATGGTAAGTGTACACAGTTGTATTTTTTGCCTCTTATGTCATCTTACTCCTTGATATAGTGAGTATGCAGTGTGTCTGTTTAGGGTGCATGTTAGTATATAACAGTGCTTTCACTGAATCCTATTTTATTGAAAATATTTTGCCAAAATCACTTTCATAAAACCTTAAAGCAAATTTACAAGAAAGCCCCCCCCCCCCCCCCAATGTGGGGTACACCTTCCACTCCCCAAACTTAAACATACCTACTTCAAGAGCAGTGGAGAAAATGGGAATTCTCAGTTATGTCTGTGATTCTGGAAAAATAAATATTGGCTTTTTTTACCGGGGAAAGTCCAACTGAGCAGTGATATTTTTCAGTAGAGTTCTGGTGAGAAAAAGCTCCATTCTACAGAGATCAGTGACATCACTTGCAGTTATTTTTATTCAGGGGCAACATGTTCAGATACATCATGTGCAACAGTTTTTATTAAAAATAATAGTTACATCAGTTGTAAATGTTTATTTTTTTACTAGAGGGGAGGTATATATAGTGTAGTATCAGTATGCATAGATGGTCATATTTTATGTATGAATATTTTTATTATAAAGACATATTCAAAGTGTTGGACATATGAAGATAAGGTAAAGTTAGAACAGCCCAAAGGAAGGAAGAATTGGAGGAAGTGCAAGGAAAATACAGGACATGAGATGATGGAGAAGGGTATAGTTATGATGTTAGTACATTTAGTTTTGTCGAGCAGAGAATTATGGAACAGATTTATACAGCTGTATCACTTTAACCAGGGTGGGTTCAGCTGCAGAGCCATTTTTATATCAGTTTTTGGTTCAGTTGGAATTTAATGTCTTTCAGGTTGTAGACCTAGGTGGAATGGGAGTTTTCATTGGTGGGATTTAGCAAAAGTGATGTTGACAGAATGACACATGTCCATCTGTTTACATTATGATGCCCTCCTGTTCATCTGTTGCAGTAATAGTTAAATGAGGGATTTGCCTGCCAAGGCGACCTGACGCCGACCAGTACGTCAGTCTTTTACTACTGTAGGGTGTGCAGTACACCTGATGTAGGCTATCAGACGTAGGCCATAAAAGTGACATATGCATGCACCATCCTAAGAACTTCTTAGCCGCCAGTCGGATCGCCAGTCCCGGATGTTGATCTGCTGCTGGAATCATTTTCTTCAATAAAGATCAATGCCCTGTTGGGGACTTTTTTGTCTTTTGCTACTGTTTTGTTTTGGTTGAGTTTAATGCCACCCAGGAAAGGGAAGTGTGACTGTGAAAGGCAGATTCTACACAAGAACATCCATTCCCAGTGCCTTTTCTGTCCCGGGCCCCACCACAACCATAAAACCTGTTCAATTTGTCAGTTCTTTGTGCCCAAGACCCTCTGTAACTGGCTTTCTTTCCTCACTATTTCCTTGAAGAATCAGTGGCTTAAACTCTTAGCAAAAAGTGCGATGCAAGGCTCCTCGGACCTGACCGAGCCTACTAAGTGAAGCCCAAAAGACCTAGGCCAGAAGCAGAAGCTGCACCTCTCCCTACAGACTTCTGTCCCAAAACACATGAGAGCTCAGAGATGTGCTTCATTGTGGATACACAGGCTGAGCCCGTTTTACAGGTCACCTTGAAACCAGACATAAGCACATCCAGAGAGGTCTCTCAGACATCGGCTCCCGCTGTCCAGGGGAAACCTAGGCTCATCGTGTCTGAAGGCCCAAGAAAAATCATCCCGATTGTCATGAGAGAGGATGTTGAGTTGGATCTGGTTGAATGTAGTCCTTTGTCCGTCCCTCCCTCTTGCCATCTGATGGATTCTCCTGCAAAGACAAAACAGAAAACTAAACATTTGTCTCCCCCTCCAGACCCTTAGGAGTGGCAGAATTTTACTCAAGGCCTTCATGGCTCTGAGGCCTCCCTCAACCCAGCCTGCTTCCCCTCTTCCCTGGCCCTCTTTCCCTCAAAAATAGGTCAGAACAAAAGTCACTTCAGAGGAAGATTCTTCCTCTCATGAGAACAGTAATTAATTAGCTTACTCATCCCAAATCCCTTCCCCCTTGGACTACGCTTCCCCAAAGGAAGATTCAAATGGGACAGAATCCCCTATGGAAGAGATTTCCTTTGTTGAGACCATCTCAAAGATGAGAGATCATTTTAAGTGGGACAGCTTACAAATGTCTGAGGTCCAAAAGCAATAATATGACTTTAAGGTGCAGACCCCTAGTCCTTCTGCCGTTCCTCCAATTATCCCAGCTTTTATGGATGCTTTTGCCTCCACATCTTTACACCCTGACTCTCAACCTCCAGCCCCTAAAAAGCCAGACAGGTATTACAAAGTGCCTCAGGATTGCAGTTTCCTTTTCAAGGCCCCCATGACAGACCACTCTGTGATTTCAGTAACCTCAGATAAAACTTTTAGGTCACTTTCTTCTACTTCACTCTTCCCCTCAGACAAGGACAGTAGGCATTTGGGAAGGCTGGGTAATAAAATTAATGCATCAACTACTTAAGCTTTCAGAGCCCTGAATTACCAGACAAATATGACTAAGTACACTATGGAACTTATGTTCAAACTGTCTAAGATCGTGTCTAACATACCGTACTCAGAGAATGAAGCCTTGGCATCCTTTCTTATTGCTGCATCCCCAATTGTGGCCAGGCATTCTATCAAATGCAGCTGTGATGCAGTAGAGTCCACTTTACGAGCTGCAGCTTCTTCCTCTGCATTAAGAAGGTTCGCCTGGTTGTGGCTTCAACCCCTCCCTGAGGGCATCAAGGCAAACCTTATGGATGCTCCCCTAGACAACACCGCATTTTTTGGCAAACCGTCTGTCGAGCTGTTCAGGTCCCTACAGGAAAAAAGCTTAAGAGCTAAAAGACCTTAAACATGTCTTGATGTAATGTGATCCTATCTCGCCTACATTCTGTACAGATGGGTTCGGAGCCGATCCTCTGCTCCGACTCGGCACGCTATACTATAGAACGAAGTCTCTTATTGGCTGAGCCTCCTCATATCCCAGGATGCCCCACTACTGCTTCCCCAGATCTCGTTTGCCGCTTCTACAGCATAGACGTGGTCTCGGACTTGGCTAAGTGCCCCTTGTGTTTAAATTTCTGTCAGAAATTTTGCTAAAATTATCCAAAAGCTCTTTTAACAGCTATTTATTGTTGTGTGACTGATTTTTTTTTTCCAAGTTTGTGGTAAAAAATTGTGTTTGTCAACGGTAAAGGATCCCGTTTAAGTTAGAGGGGCCTTTGCCTAGCCCTCGCGCTTTAGTTAGGGCTGTTTAACAGCTTCTCATTGTGTGTTGTTTAATTTTCACAACTTTGTGGTAAATTGTATTTTTTTCTTAGTGGCAAGTGTTCCCGTTTAACTTAGAGGGACCTTGCCTTAGTCTACGTGTTTTTTTCTTATAGTCAATGTTGAAGTTTTATTTCTTTATAGTTGAAATAGATAGCCATGTCTAAAAAACATAGGCCATCAGGATTTAAAAAAAGTTCAAAATGCTCTTACAAAATGTCCATTACGGATGACCATTTGCTATGTGTATATTGTTTGGGGCCGAAGCACCTACAGGAATCCTGTAGCTTTTGCCACGCTTTTTCCTCTCGCGTGCTCCAAGAGAGGAAAAATAAGTTGATTTTGAAAGGGCTTATTACCCCTTCTTTTGAGGAAGCCCCATCTTCTTCTTCTTCCCCGTCGAGGAAGAAAAAATCTTCGGCTCCGACCAGCCCGTCTGATCCGGCAGCAAAAAAGGCAAGGCAGGCTTCTCCGTCGGCTCCATGGACTTCGGAGCCGAGGGCGGAACGGTCTGCCTCGATGTCTCCAGCCTCGACTCCTCTGGCTTTGGAGCCGAGAGCTCGGGCGTCAAGAGGCGAGTCATCTCCATCGGCTCCACTGCCTTCAGAGCCGATGAAGGTTGCCCGCTCAGACTCTTCCCCTTCGGTGCCGAAGTCCACATCGGCTCCGAGGGAAATTGCAGTAGTGGTAGAATCTCCCTCGGCGCCGATACTTCTCGAAACCATTTGGAGCCGGTCCCCCAGTCTTTCGGAGCCGGCGGAGATGTCGACTCGGACCCGGTCGGTCTCTTCTCGGTCGTCGAGGATGTCCGATTCGGATGTAGACAGGGTGCTTCAAAGGCTTTTCCAGTCTCCGGTCTTTCAAAAGTTGGTCTCGGCTCCAGCCCAGTCTGCTCCGGAGCCGATTTCCCACCCTGCCATCTTGGTTCCTCCTCCAACAGCTTCGGCGCCGTTGGAGTCAGTGTTGGTGGAGCCGGTGGAAGTTGTAGGGTCGGCTTCGACCCTAACTCCAACCCCACCCTTCGGGTCGGTGTTCGGTACGCGGACCTCCCCTGTCGGCCCCGGGGGGGACGCTTCGGGACAGATTCTTTCGGTTCCGAGCCTCCCTCGGTGCGTCGGCGGGAGTTCCGACTGCTGTTGTGGCCTTGGGGGTTGAACCTTTCCAGGACTCTGGGAGTCCCGCCTTCACGGCCATGAGGAGTGCCTTGGCCAAATCCTCTCTGGCCACTTCTACCTTCTCACCACCACTTTCCCTTGGCACGGAGACTCTAGTTCCTTTGCAGTCCCCCTGTCTCATGACAGCGGAGCCCTGGGGCCTGAGGTTACCCCCATCGGGGGTTCCCTTCTTCCTGGAGGTCCCTCCGAAGAAGAAACAATGCAAGAGGAAGCACGTCGACTCCCCTGATGAGTCTCTCACCTCGGATACTGACCTCGATGATGCGGAGGGGTCCCCCAAGTCGTCCGATGATGTACCCTTTGCGGACATCTTGGAAATCCTTAAGCAACGAGGCGACTGGCAGTCCAAACCCCCCTCTGCTGAGGAGTCGGTGTTCCTCAAGGCCTTCGGGGCTCAGCCCTCCGCCTCATGGGTGTCTCCGCCCTTCGATGAGCTCCTGGATTTGATCTCTCGAAGGGCGTGGGAACATCTGGATTCTGGTGAACCGGTGCCAGCTCGCCCCAATAAATTCCTTTCGGCACCCCCGGATAAGGACTTCCTTACCAAAGGTGTGGCTGTAGATGCCTTGGTGGTGGCATCTGCTACCCAACAAGATGTGGCAGAGGCTTCAACGTCTGTCCATCCTCCTAATAAGGAGTCTAGGAGCATGGATCGGTACGGGAAGCGCACCCTTGCTTCAGCAACCTTTACATTAAGGTCTCTGAATTACCTGACTCATTTTACGAGATTGCAGAGGGATCTGGTCAAGGAGCTTTCGGACACCCTCTCTGGTAACTTACCTGAGCAGTTGGCCCAGACGGTTAACTCCCAGTTGGCTACCCTGTCCTCCCTATCCAAGTCTTCCATGAGGCTCATTTCATATGCAGCCGAGGGAGCGAGCAGAGCGGCGGGCACAGGTGTTGCTCAATGGAGACAAGCCTGGCTGCGCCTGTGTCACTTTGCGGAGGCCTTTAAGTCTTCCTTTGCCGACGTCCCCTTCGATTGGTCCTCCCTTTTTGGACCCAAGGTAAAGGACACTTTGACTCGCTGCGAGCAGGAGGGTAAGACTAACTGCCGTAGGGGCCCGATTTTCCACTCCCTTCAGACCTTATCCCAAGGCTCGAAGAGGAGGGAAAATGTGGTTCTGTAAGTCTCAAAAGTCTTACTCATCTAAGCAGAGCGATTCCCCTTCTAGAGTCAGAGGGAGGGGAAATTTTTCAGGGAGACGCCGTCCCAGAGGCGGCGGAGGCCCCCGCAACACTGGAGACCGCGAGTCCTTTCGTGGCTCCTCCTCCTTCCAGCATCCCTGAAGGAGTGCCCGACTGTGCAGCTCCGGAGCCAGTCGGGGGTCGTTTTTCGAGGCACCTAAAGGCCTGGGAAAGTATCACCCAGGACCAATGGGTGCTCCGAATCATCGCCGGAGGTTACACCATTTCCTTCTCTCAACCCCCCCCCCCCACCATCCCAAAGAATCCCGGACCCGCCACCCAGTCACCGGGATATGGCAGCCATCGAAATTTCAAAGCTGCTTCAAAAAGGAGTCATCCAACCTGTCCCCGCAGATCAGACCAGATCAGGGACTTACTCGAGATTCTTTTTGGTACCAAAAAAGACCGGGGACTTGAGGCCCATTTTGGATCTCAGCAAGTTAAACCGATAAGTGAAAAAGTCCAAATTCCGGATGGTCACCTTGCAAACCATTCTCCCGCTTCTGGAGAAGGGTGTTTGGATGTGCTCCATAGATCTCAAAGACGCCTATTATCACATTTTGATAGATCAGGCGTCGAGATGACACTTGCGCTTCAGCCTAGGGGACAGTCATTTCCAGTTCCGTGCACTGCCATTTGGTCTCACCACAGCCCCCAGGGTGTTCACCAAATGTTTGGCAGTGGTGACTGCTCACCTGAGAAGTCTAGGATTCCAGGTGTTTCCATACCTAGACGACTGGCTCCTAACTGCCACCTCAAGGCATCTACTCTTAAGAACTCTTGCAGCCACTATCTCCCTAGGCAGCTCCTTAGGAATCACCTTCAATTGGACAAAATCCGTATTGCTGCCATCACAGCGTATTCGGTTTATTGGTGCAGAAATAGACTCAAGGCAGATGCGAGTCTATCTTCCTGCGGAAAGGATAGCAACATTGCAGTCTCAGGTGCGGGCGTTACTCCTCAGACGTCGAGCTCCAGCGAGAATAGTCCTGCAGCTGTTGGGTTCCATGTCAGCCACCATTCTTCTCGTTCCCTTGGCAAGGTTACATATGAGGATACTCCAGTGGCTCCTCTTAGCCCAGTGGTCTTATCAAGACCTCCCGCTCCGTCACCACATATTGGTAACAGAGACGTGCAAACAGGATCTTTGTTGGTGGCTTCATTCCTCCAATCTGGATCAGGGGCGACCTTCGTTTCCCCATCCCCCTCGGCCACGTTGACTGCGGACGCCTCCCAGACATGGTGGGGGGGACATTATCTGGACAGGTCGGTCCAAGGCACGTGGCACTCCGACGAGAATCTTCTCCACATCAATATCCTGGAAATGAGGGCGGTGCTTCTAACGTTGCAAGCACTACACGACCACCTTCCCCAGGGGACGATTGCCATTCAGTCCGACAACATGTCGGTAGTCTGGTACTTGAACAAGCAAGGAGGGACCAGGTCTTACCCCCTTTGCAGAGTGGCCATGAAGGTATGGGATTGGGCGATTGCTACCAAACGCTTTCTAGTGGCAACACACATTCCGGGGACATCCAATGTGATAGCCGACAGACTGAGCAGAACTATTCTCTCCCCACACGAATGGTCCTTGAATCACAAAGTGGTAACACAGATTTTCACGAAATGGGGAATCCCATGTTACGATCTTTTCGCAACTCCCCTCAATGCAAAATGCCAGCAGTTCTTCTCTCTCATTCCAGTTCCGGGGGAGACCCCCAAGGATGCTCTAGTCCAAGCTTGGCCTCCCGGTCTACTATACGCCTTTCCACTGGTTCCCCTTATCCCCAAGGTGGTTCAGAAGGCGATTTGCTTGGGAAGCAAAATGATTCTAATCGCCCCATACTGGCCTCGTCAAGTGTGGTTTCCCCTTTCTTCGCAAGTATGCATTGGACGGTCCCTGGTTCTTGGACCAAGTTCCGGACCTCCTGACGCATCAGTCAGGACAGCTCCATCAGTCCCTCCATTCATTGAAGCTAGCAGCTTGGCTACTCCTCTTCTGACCATAGTTAGGAGCCATTCTTTCGACCCTGAGGTTATGCATATTTTGTCCTCGGACCACAAGTCTTCTACAAAAAAGATGTATAGCAGTAAATGGAAGAGGTTTGCTATTTGGGCTCAACTCCGAGGATTAGACCCTATGACAGCTTCTGTGTCAGAGGTTCTGAAGTTTCTAACCTCCCTGTTCAACCAGGGTTGTTCGGTGTCCACCATCAAAGTTCAATTGGCGGCTATTTCCAATTTTCATGAGAACGTAGAACCACCTTTAATGAGCAATAAGTTGTGCAAAGCCTTTATTAAAGGAGCTTGGCTTCTTAGGCCACCTATATCGCATCCTGCACCACCGTGGGACCTTAACGTGTAGTGTTAGGCGCATTAACCGCACCCCCCTTTGAGCCGGCAGCAACCTGTGACTTGAAATTTCTTTCTTGGAAGACTGCCCTTCTAGTTGCTATCACATCAGCGAGGCGAGTTTCAGAACTTCAAGCCTTATGCATCAATCCACCATACCTGATGTTTCACAAGGATAGAGTTTCTCTAAGACCAAACCCATCCTTTATACCAAAGGTTTGTTCTAAATTTTGCTTGCAACAATCTCTGGAATTACCGTTTTTTTTCCCTAAGTATACAGACAGAGCCGAGTATACTTTTCACACCTTAGATGTACACAGACAATTACGTTTCTATTTGGATAGGACACACCAAGCACGAAAATCAGATCAACTGTTTGTGTCCTTTTCGGACAATAAATTGGGCAAAGCCGTCACGAAAGTCACTATTGCCAAGTAGATCAGAGACTGTATCAGTCATATTTATCGCATTTCAAATAAAGAGCTTACAATTCCTGTGAAAGCTCATTCTACCAGGGCTATGTCCACTTCGGCAGCTTTTCATTCCAAGCTCTCTATTAATGACATCTGTGCAGCTGCTACGTGGTCTTCTCTACATACCTTTATTACTCACTACAAATTGGATGTGGCATCCAGGGGCCGAGCTTCCTTCGGTTCCACGGTTCTCCGGACCGTTTTCCAGTGAGCCACCCAGGAATTAGGTGCTAGGGACGCTGTCCCATCTGTACAGAATGTAGGCGAGATAGGATCACATTACATCTTTTAGTTATGTACTTACCATAACTTTAGATGTATGGGATCCATCTCACCTACATTCCTAATAACCCACCCTCCTTCCCCCCTGCCTTGGAGGCCAGAAGAGACCGAACGGTCCGAATACAACTGTTTTTCCTCTCTTGAAACACCTGGCAATCTTATAACAACAGTCTATGTGTGTGTGTGTGCATGTGTGCGGACAAACAAGATCTGGGGAAGCAGTAGTGGGGCATCCTGGGATATGAGGAGGCTCGGCCAATAAGAGACTTCGTTCTATAGTATAGCGTGCCGAGTCGGAGCCGAGGATCGGCTCCGAACCCATCTGTACAGAATGTAGGCGAGATGGATCCCATACATCTAAAGTTATGGTAAGTACATAACTAAAAGATCTCTCCATTTCCTAAATTTCACAGGAACTGCCCTGGGAAACAGGTCTTTGTATGCAGGTAGTCCCAGAACCTCCAACAGGACCTAGAAAACACATCAGTTTTCCTCCTCTTCCTCTGCTCCCCAGTTGGGTAAGCAGCCCTTTCTTGGTAGAACAGACTCTTCCTCCTGACTCATCGGAAAGTCCTTGCTCCCCTCCCCTCTCCATGCATCTTACCCTCTCTCTTCCTGCCTGGGAAGCCATCACTCATGACTCTTGGGTCCTCAGCGTCATAAAAAATTGGATACTTTATGGTTTTGCACACACTACTTCCTTTCAGCTGTATCCTTCAACCATCAAAAGAACAGAACCCCCCCTCCAAGTACTGCATAACCTGCTAAACAGGACGTAATCCAACCTGTGTCCCCTACTCAGAAAGAAAAAGGCTTCTATTCACACATGTTCATGGTTCCCAGGAAGGAAGGCCCATGGAGAGACCCATCCTAGACTTCTCCTATCTCAACTTTCTGAAAGTGTCCTCCTTCACAGTGCTAACTCTCCAGACCTTCTTCCCTCTTACCTTCCTCAGGACTTGCTAGCATCCATAGACATCAAGGATGCTTAATCTCCATTTCCCCATTCATCCCAAATACAGGAAATTCCTATGCTTTACCGTGGGCTCCTGGCATTTTCAGTTCTCTGCCTTGACTTTTGGAATTTCCACTTCCCCAAGAGCCTTCACAAAATACCTAGCACCAGTGGTCGCCTTCTGCAGACTCCAAGACTTTCAAATCTTCCCCTACCTAGACGACCTTCTGTTCCAAGCCAACTGTCCGGAGGAACTAAAAAACAACCTCCACTCAGTCATAGCCATTTTGCATTACCTGGGATTCACCATCAGCTAAAAAAAATCTGCTCTCATCCCATCCCAAGACCATGTTGTTCTGGGATGCAGATTCTAAACCCACAAAATGATGGTGTCTTCGCCACCACCCCCCCTCCCCCAATAAGGCTTAGGAGATCTCCCTAGTTTTCGCAGAGTTCTCCCCTCAAACTCTTGTCTGCAAGGCAGTTTCTACAAATCTATACCATCCCTATCCTACCCCTGGCTAGGATCCACATGAAATTCCAATGTTTCCTAAAACCAGTGTGGTCTCAGCATGCCCACTCACTAGAATTTCCAGTACCACTTCTACCCTGCCTCAATGAGGAGCTCCAGTGGTGTGAGTACAATTATCCATAAACCCAGGACTTCCTATTCACCCATTGCCCCCAACTCAGGACCTGTATACAGAAGTGTCACAGGTTGGGAAGCAGCTGTGGTCTCACACACAGTTCACGGTCAGTGGACGCCCTCTTAGAGAAAAGGCCACATAAATGTAAAGGAGATGAAGGCACTGACCTTTGCCTTGCAGTTCTTCCAACCCCTCCTGAGGCCAGGAAGTTTGTGTATAAACACAAACAATATGGCTGTTCTGTGGTATCTAAACAAGCATTGGGGACAAGATCCTACCTCCTTTGCAGACTAGCCTTGCAGGTTTGGGAACTAGCCTGGCTACTGGAAATATCTCCTTGTGACATACATCCCTTTCAGTTAGAGCTCTGTGGCAGACATTGAGCAGATCCAGAACACAGGCCCACAAATGGATGCTTCACAGATCCAGAACACAGGCCCACAAATGGATGCTTCACAGGGATGTTTTCTGGACATTGTCCACCAGTGGGGTATTCCACCAATAGACTTATTTGCTTCTCCTCTGAACAAACAGCTTCCCAAATTTTATGCTAGAGAACCATATCCTCGGGCATGGAAAGTGGATGCCCTGTCAGTCTCTTGGAAGGGGAAGTTTTTTTATGCATACCCTCTCCTATCACTCAACTCGAAAGTCCTGCTGAAAATTGAACAGGACAAACCAAAAATCTTGCTAGTTAATCCCCAGTGGCCAAGACAGCACTGATACCCCCCCCCTTTTTTTTTTACATCTAGCCAAGGGCAATCATCACAAGTTACCTCACAGAGTGGACTTCCATAGAACAAGGTCTCCCTCATTGACCTACACCTGGGAGCTCTTCAAGTGACCCTTTGGCTGATAGAGCCCTGATTCCTTTGACACCTTTATTATCAAGATCTGCTTCAAGTCCTGCAGGAGGCCAGGAAACCCAATACAAGGATATCTTACCTTTCCAAGTGGAAGAGATTTTTCCTTTGGTGTCTTCCTGGACCCGCTTGTGGTGGACCCCCCCCCCCCCCACATAGTTCTTTCATATCGGTGTGAATTGCTTAATGTGGGCTTAGTTTATTCCTCTATAAAAGCACCTTTGTCCACTATCTCTACATGTCTGCATTTTTCTCCTCCTCCTCCCCTAGCTTCCAGATTTGAGGCCAAACAATTTTTAAAAATCATCCTCCACATTAGACCTCCCAGGAGCCCTGTAGCCCCCCCCCCCCCGATCTTAACTTTCTGCTAGAGAAACTGACTCAAGTTCCTTTCGAGCCAGCATCCTCTAGCTCCTTCAAACACTGTACCTGGAAAACTGTTCTGTCCGCCAAGTGGTTTTGAGAACTTTAAGTCCTAATTGGCTTCTCCTCCCTTGAGCTTCCACAAAGAGAGGAGGGTTTCCATTTGCATTAACCCTTCCCTCATGCCAAAGATAGTTAATGAATTGCCCTTAAACCAGGCCATTCATCGGCCTACCTTTTTCTCCTCTCCCCAGAACAATAGGGAGAATCCTACACACAACTGATGTACACAGACCACTCCAGTTCTATCTGCACAAGACTAAACCTTTTAGGAAATCAGACCAACTATTTGTGTTGTTCCACCCCAGGGCTGTGGAATTGCCTTTATCCAAACAGACATCTCCAGCTGGATTTCCAAATCCATGTCCTTCTGCTATGCCCGCCATGGTAACGCCCTTCCTGGCACAGTCAAAGCTCAGTCTACTAGGGCAGTGTGTTACTCAGGGGCATTCCTCAAAGGCTGGACACTAACTCCATTCTAGAAGCAGCTACTTGCACATCTTTCCACACCTTCATCAAACATTATAAACTGGATTCTTTCGCCAGATCCAGGGCAGGGTTTGCCAGGGCCATTCTTCATGGTTTCCTGGAAGATTCTTCTGCCACCTCCACCTCTCTTTCTGCTTAAACTTTTGCATTCTACCTCATGTAAAGAATACTGAAATGAATAGAAGGACATAGATAAATTGTGTAAGAATGTAACATAATAATAGATATCCTTTTCTTCTCTGTTGCAGTATTCTGTCCCACCCTCCTTCCCCACTTCCTTCTGTTCTTGGATGCATTGATCATCTTTCTCTTAGACTCTCTCTCCTCCTGAGGCTTCAGTTCTGGGAATGATGCATGTGTATATCACTTTTATGGCCTACATCTGACAGCAGCTTATGTCAGACGTACTGTGCACCCCACAATAGTAATAGACTTTGATATACTGGCAGACATTGGGTCGCCTTGGCAGGTAACTCCCTTATGTAAAGAATACTGCAAAAGAGAAGAGTAGGACCTCTATCGCTATGGTAAGTTCTTGCACAACTAATCTTTCTCTGATATTTTCACATAACAAATATGGTGACATGCCTGCATTTTTGTGCAGAGGGTGCTAATGTTTTACATCTTAAAAAGTAAACTTAGTACTGTGGTCAGTGTTGTGACTTGTAAGCTGTTCATTTTAAAAATTTGCTAGTTTTACAGCTTGCTTCTAAAGCAGTAGATGTTCATGCATCTCTAATGGACAAGACAACACGCATCTAAAATCATAATGGTTTGCTGTGCTGATGACACTAATTGTCAGCATTTCTGTTACATTCTGGATTATAGTAAGACCTGTCCAAAATTTAAACTGAGAGGAAGAGATTTAGATACAAGTCTGTTCTGATCAGATAAAACAGAGGCAGAAAAGAGTGGACTGAAGTTAAAGTAGTTTTGAAAGTAAAGTAACTGAAAAAGTCCTAATGATTATTTCTTGACACACAGCAAAATAAGATCATTTAAGGGCCAAAGCAAGTGATTGTTTTTTGATTGGGGCAAGCAAGAGATGGAACTTGCATTTTAACTGTACTTTTTTCAAATTTCCTGTTGCCTTAAACTGTTCTTTGTTGATAAATTTGTTGTAAAAATTATTGTTGGCTGTAGACCCTAAAGATGGTTAACTTCCCCTTCATTTTCATTAGCTTCTTAATGTAATGGGGCAAGTTCATCTTTTAAATGTTATGTTGGAGGTCTGGATTGCAGTGCATTAAATTCTTACATAGACATTTTGCATATAATTTCTTTTTTATTATTTTTCTAGAGTGGGGAAGCACAAAGACAGGAGAGCAGGACAACCTAATCAGCACAGTATTAAACTGTGTTTTGCAGGTTCCACAGTACTTGCCGCAGGAACAACGTTTTGACATAAGAGTTCTGGTAGGTTCTTCTATAAAGCTGTGTTGACTTTCTAACTGGAAAAGTACATTAACAGTTTCAGAGTAATTTTAAACTTAACATTGTATGAACACATGCATTTTATAAAATATCACTTACTGAAGTGCTGCTAGCATACATTAAATGCATAGTCACCAGGAAATGTATGTATATTTGTATGCATTTTACAGTTTTGAGCAAAGTCAAATATTCGTCCTCTTCCCAGTCACAGCAAGTGAGCAGGACTGTTTTTTCAGCATGGTTATGTCTCGGATAGCTAGCTGCACTTGCACTGATATCTTTAGACCAGCACTCTCCACACTGTATGCGACTTACCAGTGAAAGTGAAGGTGACTTGCACAGAACTGTGGGCTTCAAGAATGATTAAATTTGCAGAAATATGAGAGTGCTTAAGGGGGGAAGCATTAGAGGTAGACATTAAATGTATCTACGTGACTATGCATTGAAAAAGTTAAGTAAAATTAAAGTAATGTGTCTCAACAGTCGGCAGTCTGAATGATGAAACAAATACTGTACAAGGACACTTAGAACTGTACGAACGCAGCCAGTAAAAAAGATAGGAAAATGTTATTAAACTCAACTCAGATGGGAAAAAATGAGAAAGTCTGCTTTTCAGATTGATGCACTATGACTTAAAATAAGTACATTGTTTTCATGTGTCTTAAAATGAATGACTAGAGAAAGGTAGGTACTGTCAGTAATCAGGTTTATGTGCAATGGAGTAGCATAAATTTCATGCTTTCTACAAAAGATGATAAAAAGTAGAAAAATAAACTGAAACATTTAGTTGATTGAGTGCATCTAAAAAAGAGCCATTCCAAGTCAATGATGGCTTGTAGTGACATTTACAGCACCTCTGGTGGACTTCTTTATTTAACAGATTTCAATGAAGTGGCATATCTCAGCTGTTTGGAAAGTAGCATTTAATCCCACTATGCATAGTTGGGGGAACGAAAGATGCAAGAATCTGTGACTGATATTTTTAAATTACAAGGAAGTTAATGGAGCTTAAGGAAAGCGCTACATACTAAAATGTACCCTATGTAGCATGACTTTACAGCATGTTGGTCTAGCAAGACAGACATTGCCACAGCTTCGGAATAACTGAGTAGCTGTAGGTATTGCTTATCTGTAATTTAAGAACACCTTTGAGTAAGCCCCACATAGAAATATATTCAACATCTGAAAGAGTTGTTATTGGGGGTAAATTGATGAACTGTTAAATGTTTTCTGTGGGTTGCTGTATAGATGTATGCATTTTATGTGTTGGTGTCCTCTGAAATGTTTCCATTTTTCATGGATTTTCTGAAGAGTAAGTGAGCAAAGCAAGTGTTAACAAACTGAATATAGTCCAAAGAGAGGGCACAACTGGTTGTTGCAGAAGTCAGTATTAATAGCAGATGTTCTGTAGTCCTATTTCACCTTCATTCTTACTAATGGGATTGGAGCCAATCCTCCGCTCCGACTCTGCCTGTTTACTCGAAGTCTTCTAGTTGGCGCATGGCTAGGTAGGTATCCCATGGTGCACCAGTACATTCCCCAGATCTCGTTTGCAGTGTCGACAAGTTTGGATGTGCTTCTTGGCCGTGGCCAAGTCTTACACAGTTTGTTCAAATTTTTGGATAAATCTTCTATTTTCACATTTTGATAGTGTCATATAACATTTTATAGCTATAGTTAGTATAGTGTTTGCAGTTATAGCGTTTATTAGAGCGCCTTTTGTGTGCAATTTCTTTAAGTACAGTTGGCCATTGACTTTAGAGCACTTGGTATCCTGTGTGCCAGTTTTCACTTGTTTTTTATATATATATATATATATATATATATATGTGTGTGTGTGTATATATAGACTTCTATATTACTGTTTTCATACTTTTGATATTAGTAGTTGTAGGTGCCTTTTGCACTTGGTTTAGGCTGTGTGTGCTTGTTTAAATGCTATAAGTAATAACTTTTTGAGGTACTTTCTGCTTGCTGATATTTCCTGTTATTAGTGTTGCAGACAGAACGAGGTTCTGTTGACCTTGTTCTTCGTGTTTTCCTCAAATTAGACTGTATTCCTGTTCTAGTGTGTGTGCGAGTCTCTCAACTTGTTTCTGTACCCCCTAGGTCCGTTTAAGTTAGAGGACCTAGTTTCCCTTTCTTTCCTACCTGGGCTAGGTCCGTTTAAGTTAGAGGACCTAATCCTCCCAATTTCTTTCCTGAGTGTTTGTGTGTGTGTGTGTGTGTGTGAGTGTGAGCGTGAGCTCATCTTCTGTGAGATGTCTAAGGAAGGCAAGGACCATAAGCCATCTGGCTTTAAAAATGCATAAAATGCTCACAGAAGATGTCCATAATGGATAGCCACAATGACTGCATTTACTGTCTTGGGGCCATCCACTTACAGGAAACTTGCTTATTTTGCCACTCTTTTAGTGATAGGGTGTTGCAAGCGAGAAAAAAATAAGCTCATTCTAAAAGGTCTCTTAAAGCCTTCTTTTGAAGAAGATCTGGCTAGCTCTTCCTCCTCTGCTAGATCTCGGGGATCTAAAAAGGAAAATTCCAAATCCTCTAAGAGGCCTTCCCCGACTGGTGACTCTGAGCCACCTCTTAAAATTACTAAGCCTGACAAAATTACTGTCTCATTGGCCCCAATGAGTTTGGACCCGATCGAGAGTTTGACTACTGTGGTTACAGGGTTGGCACCAATTAGTTCGGAGCCAACCACTGAGAGTATGCCCTACATTAAAGTCACCCGTACTGCAGAGATCCCATTCTCCTACTCTGTCCTCCAAGTCCTCCAGGAGTTTATGGGAAGAAGATGTGGAGAGGGTAGTGCTGAGATTCCTGAAGTCATCTGCCTTACCTAAATAGTTGTTGGCTCCGACCCAGTCTGTTCCGGGGCCACTTGAGTCCATCCCCCCTTCGGTGATTCCTCGTCTGATCCATGCTGGTCTTTCGGAGATGGAGTGTTTGGTACCACTGGTGGAACCCTCGGTTCCAGCTCCCCCTGAGGTTGTTTCGGAGCCGAGTTCAACTCTGACACTCTTGGTGCCGTCCGTGGTGTCTAGGAGCCGAAGCTCCCCAATCAGCCCAAACAGAGACTCTTTGGTCCCGAGCCTTCCTCTCGGCATGTCGGCAAGGGTGAGCTCGGACCCTATATCTATCTCTGAGCCGATGGCTATGGAACCGATGGCATCCTCTGTCTCCTCTGAGCCGAGGAGGTCTTCGGAGCCAGAGAGGTCGGCATTCGAGATGATGAGGAGTGTGCTGTCCCAATCATCAGCTCCTACCAGGGGTACCAACACTCTCCCCCCAGGGCACCTACTTCTGTCTCAACTCCTACTCTCTCTCTGGATAGCAGAGACCCGCAGCCTTAGGAGCTGCCGGCTGGTGACCCCACTCTTTTTATCCTTCTAAGGAGCCCCCACGGAAGAGAACATGCAAGAGGAAGCATGTAAACTCCCAGGATGAGTCTCTTACCTCGGACACTGACCTCGAGGAGTCAGAAGGGTTCCCCCAAGTCATCCTCTGATGTCTCCTTCATAGACATCCTGCAAATCCTTAAGCAGAGGTATGGTTGGCCCACTGTCACCCCTTCTGATGAGGAGTCAGTGTACCTGAAGGTTTTCGGGTCTCAACCTTCAGCCTCTTGGGTGTCTCCACTCTTCGACGAACTGATGGAGCTAGTTAGTCGGAAGGTGTGGGATACTCCTGATGCCGTGGAGCTAGTCCCCAGGAGACCAAATAAGTTTTTTTTCTGCACCCAGGGAAAATAAATTTTTGTCTAAAGGTGTTCCCATTAGATGCCATGGTGGTGGCGGCGGCCACTAAGAAGGAGCTAGCGGAAACAACTTCTTCTGTTCATCTGCCGAATAAGGAGTCTCGAACGATGGACAGATACGGGAAGTGTATCTTTTCATCAGTGGCATTTACTCTTAGATCGCTGAGCTACCTTACACACTTCACGAGGCTTCAGAGATCTCTCCTTAAGGAGTTAAGAGATTCTCTACAAGGTACATGTACTGTGGGAGTCCCTGACAAGATGTCTGCCCAGTTGTCCACCTTGAACTCTATTGTCAATGCGTCCATGAGGCTTATCTCGTATGCAGCCGATGGAGCAAGTAGAGCAGTGGGTTCAGGAATTTCCCTAAGATGTCAATCCTGGATGTGTTTGTGTAATTTTGCGGAACCGTTCAAGTCTACCTTTACCAACGACCCCTTCGACAGTTCTTCAATGTTTGGACCCAAGGTAAAGGACACACTCACCCGGTGCGAGCAAGAAGGAAAATCACTCTGCTGTGAGAGTACGTTTTACTGTCCCCTCTAGATCATACCCTAAGGGTCAAAGAGGTGGTAAAATGTAGTTCAAGAAGTCCCAGAGGTTTTTCCATGATGCACAAGGTGACTCCTCCTTCAGAGGTAGAGGAGGAAATGGTAGACGTCATCCTAGATGCAGGGGCGGACCGCAAAACCAGGGAGGCCGCGATTCGTTTCGGGGCCGGCCTTACCAGCACTCCTGATGTGGGCCCCTACTGTGCTTCTCTGGAGCCGGTCTAGGGTCGCATTTCTTTGTATCCAGAAGCCTGGCTAAGTATCACTCAAGACAAATGGGTACAAAGAATTATTACCAGAGGTTATGTCATACCCTTTTCTCTGCCACCCTATGTTCCAAAGAGGATCCCAGATGTTCCACCCAATCACAGGGATCAGGCAGCTGTGGAGGTCAACAAGTTGCTGGCAAAAAGAGTCATCCAAACCGTCCCAGCAGACCAAATAGAATCCGGAACTTCAGATTCTTTTTAGTGCTGAAACGTACAGGGGACTGGAGTCCCATGTTGGACTTCAGCAGATTGAACGAATCAGTAAAGAAGGACAAATTCCGGATGGTGACACTGCAGTCTATTCTCCCTTTACTAGGGAAAGACACTTGGATGTGCTCAATAAACCTCCAAGACACTTACTATCACATAAAAATGGACAGGGTGTCGAGGAGTCGACTATGCGTCCGGCCTGGAGCTAGTCATTACCAGTTTCGTGCTCTGCCCTTTGGTCTCACCACAGCCCCCAGGGTGTTCATCAAGTGTATGGCAGTAGTGACAGCTCACCTGAGATGTTGAGGATTCCAGGTGTTTCCGTATCTGGACGACTGGCTCCTGACCGCCCCCACCAGGCATCTTCTTCAGACCAGGGACACTACCATTCAACTTTGTGGCCAGTTGGGGATTTCTATCATTTGGGAAAAATCTGCCTTATTGCCGTCTCAGTTTGTGAATTTTATAAGCGCAGAGATAGACACAGTAGACATGTTGGCTCGTCTGCCAGTAGAAAGGGCACAGAATCTGGTTCTTCAAATTCATCATCTTCTCCCCCTATGAAAAGTCAAGGCCAAGACTATTCTGAAGCTTCTAGGGACCCATGGCTTCCACTATACTACTAGTGCCGGTAACCAGACTACACATGAGGGTTCTTCAGTGGCTGCTGTCATCCCAGTGGTCCTTTCAACACCTATAATTATCTCATCACATAATGCTGACAGACTCTTAGAAGAAGGACCTCATTTGGACTCCACCCAACCAGTTAACCACTGGCACTTCATTTGTCCCTCACCAACCCATTGCCACTGTGACCACGGGTGCCTCACAGATAGGGTGGGAGGGCTTATCTAGGCAGGACTGTCCAAGGCACATGGCTAGATCACGAGGCTCACCTGCATATCAGTGTTCTAGAGATGAGGGCAGTGCTCCTGGCGTTGCAAGCACTTCACGACCTTCTGCCTCTTGGGACGATTGTGATACAATCAGACAACATGTCGGTAGTATGGTATATCAACAAAAAGCCAAAACCAGATCATACCCACTTTGTCGAGAGGCCATTCGGGTTTGGAAATGGGCGAGATCTTCCCAACGTTTTCTGGTGGCAACGCACATTCCAGGGAAAACCGTGATAGCTGGCAAGCTCAGCCGGGCAATCTTGCTGCCTCACGAGTGGTCTCTGAAACAGGAAATAGCGGAGCAGATTTTCCGCAGATGGGGACAACCTTGCTGCGATCTCTTTGCCAGCCCAATCAGTGCCAAATGCAGCAGCTATTTCTCCCTCATCCCTCTTCCAGGGGAATCACCAAGAGACGCATTTGTTCATGATTGGCCCCTGGGTGTCCTTTATGCTTTTCCTCCTTTTCCTCTCATACCCAAGGTTATTCCGAAAATGAAACAGCTTGGAAGCAAACTGATTCTCATTGCACCTTACTGGCCTCGTCGGGTTTGGTTCCACTTTCTTGGGCCTCTTCTCCTAGACAATCATTGGATTCTGGACCCAGTGCCAGATCTCTTGACGCACATGTCGGGCTCGCTTCATCCTGTGTTACACACCCTCAGTTTGACAGCTTGACTGCTCCAGTTCCATCCCTAGTCAGGCTTCATGACTTCTCACCCTCCGTGACTCTTATCCTAACATCCTCTCATAAACCCTCCACTAGGAGACTATATTCCAGTAAATGGAGAAGATTCTCTATCTGGGCTGAGAAAAAGAATGTTGACCCTCTATTCCGGTGGTTTTGGAATTCCTGTCTGAGCTTTTCCACCAGGGATCTGCGGCTGCCACTATCAGGGTTCAATTGGCAGCAATTTCTAATTTTCATCTAGGCATACAAGATTCTAATCTAATGTCACATAGGCTGTGCAAAACCTTCCTCAAATGTGCCACTTTAAGACCCCCATTTCAAGAACCTGTTGCTTCATGGAATTTGAATTTTGTGCTATCCAAATTGACGTATCCGCCCTTTGAGCCTTCTCATTCATCGCCTTTGAAATTTCTGTCTTGGAAGACTTTGTTTCTGGTGGTTATCACATCTGCCAGAAGAGTGAGTTACAAGCACTATCTGTAAAACCCCCCTTATCTGATCCATCCTTTGTCCCCAAGGTCTGTTCTTATAGCACTTTGAACCAATCCATAGAACTTCCGGTTTTCTTCCCAAATCATTCCAGTGCAGCAGAATACAGGTTTCATCAGTTGGATGTTCATAGACCGTTACATTTTTATTTGCACCGGACTAAGGAATTCAGGAAGTCAGATCAATTTATTTATTTCCTTCTCCGAATCCAGGTCAGGTTTACCAGTTTCCAAACTGACGCTCTCAAATTGGATATCTAGCTGTATAGCTTACGTTTACAACTCTGAGGGTAGGCCTTTACCTTTCAAAATCAAGGCTCGTTCTACGAGATGTCAGTCTACCTCTGCAGCCTTTCAAGCCAGGGTCTCACTTGATGATATCTGTGCAGCAGCAACTTGGGTTACCCTTCACACATTTATTATTCATTACAAATTGGATTTAACCTCCAGAGGTAGAGCATGCATTCTTTAGTTCCTCGGTACTCGGGAGTATTTTTCCTTGAGCCACCCAAGAATAAGGTGCTAGGGGTGCTGTCCCATCAGTAAGAATGAAGGCGAGATAGGACTATAGAACATAAAGAAGTTATGTACTCACCATAACATTCCATGTTTGTAGTCCATCTCACCCTTCATTCTTACGAACCCACCCTCCTACCCCCATCCTGGAAGTACCTGGAGACAGAACAATATTGTTATCATTATTCACTGGAGACCTTTTATTATTGGCTTCTTTCTGTATGTTTGTTATTATTTCTCTTAGTTAGCAGCAAACAAGATCTGGGGATTGTACTGGTGCACCATGGGATACCTACCTACCCACGAGCCAACTTGAAGACTTCGAGCTTGTAAATAGGCCGAGTCGGAGCCGAGGATCAGCTCCGATCCCATCAGTAAGAATGAAGGGCGAGATGGACTACAAACATGGAACGTTATGGTGAGTACATAACTTCTTTTTTTAATTCATCCCATAGTTTGCATTGTGTTCTGTATGATATAATAAGGCATATGTATGTTTGATAGTGACAGATTATTTGTATGTGTGTATCAGAATGAGGAAAAAACATGGGAAGGGTTAAACAGGCAAGTAAATGTTAAAATACAATATTAGCCTCATACAGTTAGGATACACACAAAAAATGTTCACAGTTTTAGGGGAGAGGTAGGAATAAGTAATATTTTGGAAGAGCTGGGGAGTGGGTATGTGCTGCAGGAAGTATCAGCAGTTTGAGTGCATAGAGATGGGATATCTGTAGGAGGTATGTAAATTACTTGCAGTTATGACATCTCTGTTGTAATAATGTGTACAGATCTGGAAACCACAACCTAAGAGAAAACGTGGTAGTAGTGAGCTCTAAAAAGATGATGCTGGGAGTTAGTTAAAAAGATATAGATGTCTATGTAGAAGACTTGTGCATATACTCAACTTGCAAACACAAGATGGTATCCCCTTCTCCCACAGCCATCCCTCCAGTCATCCTTGCATACTTGGATGCCTTTGCCTTATCCTCCAAAGCTCCTGATTCTCAGCCACCTGCACCAGAGTGACCAGACAGGTCTGTAACGTACCTGACAACTGTAAATTTCTCATTAAGCCCCCCTTGTCAGACCCTGCCGTAATTGTGGTCACACCAGATGAGCAATCCAGACAGATCCCCCCCCCTTCTTCTTTGCTTCCATCAGATAAGGACAGCAAATTGATGGACAGGTTAGGAAAGAAAATTTACACCTCTTCTACCCTGGCTTTCAGAGCCATCAATTACCAAGCCCATATGCTGAAATATGCCCTGCTTCTTATTTCCCAGACCTTAGAGCAACTTAATGCTGCTCCTGATTCCTCTAACAAAAGTGCAGGCTGCCTCTACCCTTTCTTTTAGCTGCACAGGTCTCGAGGCACTCCATAAAATGTAGCTGTTTTGCTACAGAAGCATCATCTAGATCAGCTGCCTCTGTTTCTATTCTTCGGAGGTACTCCTGGCTTAGATTACAACCACTGCCTGATGATTTTAAGAGCAAAATCATGGATGTTCCACTTGGTAATAGTTTTCTTTTTAGTGAACAGTCAGCAGAGCATTTTAAGACTCTGCAAGAGTCATAGGACCTCAAGCATCTCTTTGTATCACCAATGCCAAAGTTTCATAGAAACTACCTTGCCAAGTCCAGTTTTGTCAGGAAGGCCTACACACCACCCTCTTTGAAGCAAAGAAAAGATGCCAAGAAATTATCCTCTGCCAGGCATACCTTTCCCCAGTCTACTCCTAGACCATTGTTTCTTGACAGGCCCAACAATGCGTGACTGTCAGACTCATGCCAACAATCCTCCCCTTTCTGCTTGCCTCTCTCATTGTCTCCCCCTATGGCAATACATCACATCAGACAGCTGGGGCTTGTCAGTAATGGAAAAAGGGTATTTCATGACTTTGAAAGAAAAACCCATCCCAAAAGGAGTCCCACATCCCCCCAAAGGACCAGATTCACCTGATCCCACAGGTCATTCTGTCGGGGCACAATTCAGACGGTCCCACCCAGACAGGAAGGCCTAGGATTTTTTTCCAGACTCTTCTTAGTCCCAAGATAGGATAGACCATGGAGACCCATCTTGGACCTGTCCCTACTTAAACCCCTTTCTCCATGATGTTCTTCGTGTTTCACTGTTGCAGTCATTACATTAGGGCCTTAAACTGTCAGTTTCATATGCTCAAATATCAGCAACATGTCATGGCATTGCTTAAACAGAAAATGTTGTTAAACTCTGAATGTGCAGAAAACAAGGAAATGCAGGATTTATTGCATGCAGCTGAACAAGTTGGAAAGCATACTTTGCAATGTGGTTTTGATTCTTTGGAGGCCTCCTGCAGGGCATGATTACGGTTCTGTGATTAGGAGGCATGCTTGGTTAAAGGAACAAAATCTGCCTGATCATGTCAAAGTTAAATTATTAGATGCGCGTTTACAGCATGATACTTTGTTTGGTGTTAAAGAAAATGGAGGACAAAGCTAAATCTGTGCAAACTGTCTAAGATTTTTTTACAAGTACAACCACCTAGGTTTAGTAGACACTGGCCAACAAAGAATTGGTCCTTTCCTGTGTCAGACAGACCTCAAAGGGGCAGATCCAGATGCCCTAGAGGCAGATCCCAGGTGCAAGGTTCATACAGGTCAAAGCAATGGGGTTGCTTCTACCTCCAAAGTTAGAGAAGACAAATCACAACTATACAGGAAACAGTCCCAATGACTTCCCCCTGCCTGCACCAAGCACTTATCTCCTGGCAGCACCCTTAGGGGGAAAATTAGCACTTTTTTCTCAAAATTGGCACATTATAACCCAGGACAAGTGGGTTCTAAGTGTAGCGTTACAAGGCTACAAGTTCCACTTCTGTACCCTGCCATGGGCAAACGGCTGGCCAGATCTGCCAAAAAATCAATGGGCAGAGGCGCAAAAACAAGTTTCATTCCTCAAGGACATGAGGGCCATTCAACAAGTACCAGAGCAAGAGCAGGGACAAGGATTTTACTTGACTGTTCTTGGTACCCAGAAAGGACAAGGCCTGGAGACCAATACTGGACCTATCTATTCTGAACACATTCCTGGATATACCAAATTTCATAGGTTCATAGATTAGTACGAGGCTAACTGCCCTTACGAGCCATTTTAAGCCTAGCCAATTATCCCTTGTTTGACTCAAACTCTGCACCTTGTGCTTGTAAGGCAAACACCTTAACAATTAAGCCACCCTCCCAACCCATGCTGGGAAAGAATGCTTGGCTTGTGACTTTTGACCTAAAAGAGGCATACCTGCATGTCCCAATCAGATAATCATGCAGAAGATACCTCCGATTCAAGGCGGGCTCAATGCATTACCAATTCTCTGCACTGCCCTTTGGCTTATCTACTGCACCCAGGGTCTTTACAAAGTGCCTGGCACCAGTAATTGCATTCTGCAGACAAAGAGGAATGCAAATGTATCCTCACTTGGATGACTGTCTAATTCAAGCAGTGAACAAGGACATTCTTCTACGGCATCTGGCATTTGTGAAAAGACTTCTAACATACCTAGGGTACACAGTCAACGAAAAGAAATCAAAACTAGTACCCTCTCAAGAGATAATATTCCTGGGTGCAACCTTAAATACAACTGCCCAGATGGCTTATCTCATGCCAGACAAACAAAGGCAATTGACTACCTATTTCAAAATGTTGGCAACAAAGGCCCAGTTATCTGCAAGAAAAATTCTGCAGGCTTTGGGCTTCATGGCATCATGCATCCTACTAATTCCATATGCAAGACTGCATATGAAGAAACTTTAATGGTACCTAAAAAGTGTTTGGACTCAACATTGCCACAGCCTGGAAACAATGATTGCTCTCATTCCCTACCTGCAACAGGAGTTTCGATGGTGGGCGAAGGCTTGTCACCAGAACAAGGGACAGCCATTCACATTACCCCCAGCCAGGTAGACACTAAAAACGGATGCATCAGATTATGCCTGGGGAGCCCACATGGCAGGAAGATGCATTCAGGGCACATGGTCTTCAAACCAAATGCATCTACATATCATTCAAAAAGAGATGCTAGTTGTTCAAAATGTCCTGACAGCCTTCAAGGACATACTTCATCCGAGACAACTACTGATAACGACAACACCACGGTCATGTGGTATATAAACAAGCAAGGGGGCACACATTCTTACCCCCTTTGCAGACTAACCATGACTTTGTGGGACACAGCATTGACTTACCAAGTACATCTGCAGGCACAATTCCTGCCAAGAAAGGAAAACACTCTGGCAGACGAACTAAGCAGAAACCTCATGGATCCCCACGAGTGGCAACTGGATCCACAAGTCTTCAGCATGATAACAAGGAAATGGGGATGCTTGGACATAGGTCTATTTGCCTCTCCTCACAACTACCAACTAAAAAGAGTCTGCACAAGGACTTATCACAGACCAGCATTGAAAGTGGACGCCATATCTTTCAGCTGGAAAAACCTATCAATATATGCCTTTCCTCCACTGCCTCTCCTCCCCAAGGTACTCCTAAAGGTCAGAAAGGAGAAGCCAAAGATGATACTGATTGCCCCAGACTGGCCACGCCGGTACTGGTATCCAATCCTAAGGAACTTGTCTCAGTGCTCAGCTTGGACCTTACCTCAAATACCTCATCTACTGTCCCAGCAAAACAATCAGATCCTGCACAGCCAGCTCAGTACTTGAAACCTGGCAGCATGGCGGATAATGTAGTCATACAAAGCACACCTCTCATAAAGCTGTGATGGATGACATTTTGGAAGCCAGAAGGCCTAGTACTAGAAAATCTTATCCTGGGAAATGGAAGAGATTCTGTGCTTGGAACCAGGCACAAGGAACTAACACAGCTGTACCAAATTTTCCTCAGATTTTGCTATACTTAACTGAGATGCTGGACAAAGGTCTGTCTTTTTCATCGATTAAAATTCATGCCTCTGCCATTTCGGCTCATTACAATACAGAGCCACCAATCTTTTCTCATTTTTTATTAAAGCAGTACCTCAGAGGAGCCAAAAATTTAAGGACCCCGAGGAGATCACCAATGCCTGCATGGGATCTCAACTATGTCTTGGAAAAACTCACCCTGCCTCCTTTTGAGCCAGCTGCTACTACTGATATAAAGTTTTTATCTTGGAAAACAGCTCTGCTCCTAGCAATAACTTCTGCAAGACGAGTTTCAGAGCTACAGGCACTCATGGCTGTGAAACCTTTTATCATTCTTTTATCCAGACAGGGTCTCGCTGAGGACAAACCCAACATTTATGCCTAACGTAGTGTCCTGTGTCACTCTTAACCAAACTATTCATCTGAATCAAAACCACATTGCAAAGTATGCTTTCCAACTTGTTCAGCTGCATGCAATAAATCCTGCATTTCCTTGTTTTCTGCACATTCAGAGTTTAACAACATTTTCTGTTTAAGCAATGCCATGACATGATGTTCATCATGTTTCACTGTTGCAGTCATTACAATTGGGGTTATCCTGCTGGCAGGCTACCCACAGTCGGCCTGAATGCCAAAGTCCTGGTCCGGCATCGATTGCTGTTGCCTCCTTCCTGATGTCAGTGCACCAGGGGTATAAAAGATGCAGCCAACGCCATTTTCTTCAGTCTTTCGTGCCGCGCGGTGCCCGAAGCAAAAGCAGTTCGCAAGTGCCAGTCGGCCGACTCCTGAGATTTTCAAGTTCAAATTTCGGATCCGAAGTCTTCATTAAAGCTAAGTACCCCGTTGGGGAAACTTTTTCTTGCTCCAGACCGATGTCAGAAAAAGTTAATTGTATTTCTTGTGGGAAGCAAATACCTCATAAGGATTTTCATTCTTACTGTATTCCTTGCCTAGACACTGACCACGATGTTGCTAGTTGTTGGTTTTGTGCTAGATTTAACCAACACACTATTAAGCGTCGGTTTGATTTTGTATTTCGTTACTTTGGCAGAAGATTTAATTATATAATGCCGTCAGAACAGCCGACTACCGGAGTTTATAAAAAGCACAAAGAAAAGGACAGGTATCCGAGGACCAAAACTGACGACGAGGCTTCTGCTAGGCCAGTCGCCGGTTCTCATTGAGGTGCTTTTGCAGCCCCTGACGCCCGCTACGTCAGAGCCACAGTCCGCTTCAGACTCCCATGCAGAGCCGACTAGGCCGCTGGAAACTCAAGGTATTGGACCCTCGGAAGCTATTCTTTCAAATGGGTCCGGAGCTGCTGAGCAGGCATCGGCTTCTTAGGGTGTTGGCTTCTGAGGGTGTTTTCAGGCCTACACAGTTATATGTGAAAACGACTTCAGCTTCAAAGGCAAAGACTAAAGCAACTCTAAAGACAAAGAAACGAGTACAACATTCCCCTGGACAGGCCTCCATGCCTAAAAAACAGATGCTTACAATGGCCAAAGACCTAATTACTTTGATCAGGGGTTCCTATCCCCCTCCTGATAAGAGGCCTAGGCAAGGGACATATTATGAATCTTCAGATCAGGTTTCCATTTCCTCTGATTAATCTTCTGAACAGGAATACTCTCTTCCTCCCTATGAGGATTCTGATGCTGAAGAATCTATCCCTTCAGCCTCTCCTCCTGAGGATTATTCTTTTGGGGAGACCCTGCATACTGTGAGGGAGCATTTCCACTGGGAGAGCCAAGATTACTCAGAATCTAAGAAAAGGCTCAGAGACTTCCTTTTACTACCTCAACACAGGCCCCTTGCTATTCCTCCTGTTCTAGACATTGTAGATGTATTTTCAGAGTCCGGTCTGTCTCCTGACTCTTTACCACCAGCTGCTGTTAAGCCAGATAGATACTACAGGGTTCCTGATTCACATAAATTTCTTTATAAAAACCCTGCTGCTGACCCAGAAACTTTCTCTCAGGGTCCCAATGGGGTCAAGGCTTCCACTGCAAAAAACCCTATCCCTTCGGATAGGTATTCAAGGGCCCTGGACAGATGGGGGAAAAAGATTTACACTTCTGCTACCTTGGCCGTAAGGGCCTTAAATTGTCGGTTTCTTATGGTTATATATCAGCAATACCTTATGCCACTGCTTAAACAGAAAATGTTGACAAATTCTGAATGTGCAGTAAACGAAGAAATGCAGGATTTATTGCATGCAGCTGTGCAAGTGAGAAAGCAAACTTTGCAATATGGTTTTGATTCTCTGGAGGCCTCCTGCAGGGCCGCTGTTACGGGTACTGTCATTAGGAGGCATGCTTGGTTAAAGGAACAGAATTTGCCTGATCATGTTAAAGCAAAATTATTAGATGCTCCATTACAGCATGATACCTTGTTTGGTGTTAAAGCAGAAGAGGTGTTGAAGAAAATGGAGGACAAAGCTAAATCTATGCAAACAGTCAAGGATTTCTTACAGGTTCAGCCTCCCAGATTTAGCAGGAACTGACCTACAAAGAATTGGTCCTTTCCAGTGTCAGACAGGCCACAAAGAGGCAGATACAGATGCCCCAGAGGCAGATCCCAGCCCCAAGGCTCCTGCAGGTCTAAACAATGGGGTGATTCTACCTCCAAAAGCGGAGAAAATAAATCACAGCCATACAGAAAACAGTCTCAATGACTTTCCCCTGCCATCACCAAGCACTTTTCTTCTGGCAGCTCCTTTAGGAGGAAAACTAGCACTTTTTTCACAAAATTGGCACATGATCACCAGGACAAATGGGTCTTGAATATAGTGTCATGAGGCTACAGGTTCCAGTTTCACACCCTGCCAAGGGCAAAACGGTATGCCAGACCTGCCACACAACCAGTGGGCAGAGGCACAAAACCAAGTTTCATCCCTCATGGACATGAGGGCCATTCAGCGAGTACCACAACAAGAGCAGGGACAAGGATTTTATTCAACTGTTCTTGGTCCCCAGAAAGGCCAAAGCCTGGAGACCAATACTGGACCTATCTATTCTAAACACATTTCTGTATATTCCAAAATTCAAAATGTTGACTCTGCAGCAGCTTCTGCCCATGCTGGGCAAGAAGGCTTGGCTTGTGACTTTAGACCTAAAAGAGGCATTCCTGCATGTCCCAATCAATCATGCAGAAGATACCTCAGATTTATCGCTGGCTCAATGCACTACCAATTCTCTCCACTGCCCTTTGGCTTATCTACTGTGCCCAGGGTCTTCACAAAATGTCTGGCACCAGTAATTACATTTTGCAGACAAAGAGGAATACAAATTTATCCTTACTTGGACGACTGTCTTATTCAAGCAGAGAACAAGGACATTCTATTTGTAAAAAGATTACTAACATGCCTAGGGTACACAGTAAACGAAAAGAAATCTAAACTAGTACCCTATCAAGAGATAATATTCCTGGTTGCAAGCTTAAATACAACTGCCTAGATGGCTTATTGCACGCCAGACAAACAAAGACAACTGACTACTTATTTCAACATGTTGGCAACAAAGACCCAGTTATCTGCAAGAAAAATTCTGCAGGCTGTGGGCTTCATGGCATCTTGCATTCTGCTAATTCCATATGCAAAACTGCATATGAGGAAACTACAGTGGTATCTAAAAAGTGTTTGGAATCAACATTGCCACAGCCTGGAAACAATAATTACCCTCATTCTCTGCCTGCAACAGGAGTTTCGATGGTGGGCAAAGGCCTGTCACCACAACAAGGGACAGCCATTCACTTTACCCACAGCCAGGCAGACATTAACAACAGATGCATTAGATTATGCCTGGGGGTCCCATATGGCAGGAAGATGTGTTCAGGGCACATGGTCCGCAAGCCAAATGCATCTACATATCAATCAAAAAGAGATGCTAGCTGTTCAGAATGCCCTGACAGCCTTCAAGGATCTACTTCATCCAGGACAACTATTGATAAAGATGGACAATACTACAGTCATGTGGTACAGAAGCAGGAAGGCACACATTCCTACCCCCTGTGCAGACTAGTCATGACTTTGTGGGACACAGCATTGACTTACCAAGTACATCTGCAAGCACAATTCCTTCCAGGAAAGATAAATACTCTGGCAGACGAACTAAGCAGAAACCTAATGGATCCCCACGAGTGGAAATTGGATCCACAAGTCTTCAGCATGATAATAAGGAACTGGGGATGCCCGGACATAGACCTATTTGCCTCCCTTCACAACTGCCAACTACAGAGATTCTGCACAAGGACTTATCACAAGCAAGCATGGAAAGTGGATGCTCTATCTTTCAGCTGAAAAAACTTAACAGTATATGCCTTTCCTCCACTGCCTCTCCTCTCCAAGGTACTCCTAAAGGTCCGACAAGAGAAGCCAAAAATTATATTTATTGCCCCAGACTGGCCCCGCCAGCACTGGTACCCAGTCCTAAAGAACTTGTCTCAATGCCCAGCCTGGACATTACCTGAAATTCCTCACTTATTGACCCAACAAAACAGTCAGATCCTGCACAGCCAACTCAGGACCTTAAATCTGGCAGCATGGCGGATAATATAGCCATTCAAAATACACCTCTCTCTAAAGCGGTGATAGATGTTATTTTGGAGGCCAGGAGGCCTAGCACCAGAAAATCCTATGCAGAAAAATAGAAGAGATTCTGTGCTTGGAACCAGGCACAAGGAATTGACACAATTGTACCAAATATTCCTCAAATTTTACAATACTTAACTGAGGTGCTGGACAAAGGCCTATCCTTTTCATCAATTAAGATTTGTGCCTCTGCCATTTCAGCTCATTACAATACAGAACCACCTATTTTTTCTCATCCATTACTAAGGCAGTACCTCAGAGGGGCAAAAAACATAAGACCTCCAAGGAGAGCACCAATACCTGCATGGGACCTCAATTATGTCTTGGAAAAACTCACACTGCCTCCTTTTGAGCCAGCCTCTACAGCTGATATAAAATTCTTATCCTGGAAAACAGCTCTGCTCCTAGCAATAACCTCTGCAAGACGAGTCTGAGTTACAGGCACTCATGACTGGTGGAACCTTTTATCATTTTCCATCCTGGCAGGGTTTCTCTGTGGACAAACCCGGCATTTATGTCTAAGGTAGTGTCCAGTGTGGCCCTTAACCAAACAATTAATTTGCCTACCTGTTATCTAAACCCACAGAATAACGGTGAGAAACTTCTGCATTCTTTGGACATACACAGGCAGCTACACTTCTACTTGCATAGAACCAAAGCTTTCAGAAAGACTGAACAACTTCTAGTGGCATATGCTACAGGATCACAAGGAAAGGCTTTCTCAAAGCAGACTATTTCAATGTGGATAGGCCATTGTACTCGATTTTGCTATTCACAGCATGACAAATCAGAGCCTAAGGGCATTAGGCCCCATTCAACCAGAGCAGCAGCCTTCCTGAGAGGAGTACCAACCAAAGACATCTTAGAGGCTGCAACTTGGAGTTCAGTGCACACTTTTACAAAGCACCATCACTTACCTCTCTACTCTAAATACAGGGAAGGCTTTTCCACTGCAGTTCTGCAGGGCCTCATAGCCTCTCCTAATCCTATTTAGCCCCAGCCTCCCAACCTTAGCTTTGGGATTCAACCCAATTGTAATGACTACAACAGTGAAACACGATGAACATAGTACAGTTGTGTACCTACAATAAATGTAGATGTTCGAGTGTATTCACTGTTGCAGTCCAGGTTACCCACCCACCATCCCCCTTTCCTTTGCTGGGACCTATCTGTACTTCTCTATTCTATACAACCTATGTGGTGTGTTTGCTTGTAGATGAAGGAAGAGTTTACTTTAGTGCATGCATGCTTATTGGCATAATTTAGCCTATCCTTTAGGGGGCACCTGACATCTGGGGCAAGAAAAACTGAAGAAAATGGCGTTGGCTGCATCTTTTATATACCCCTGGCGCACTGACGTCAGGGAGGAGGTGACAGCAACTGACGCCGGACCAGGACTTTGGAATTCAGGCCGACTGCGGGTAGCCTGCCAGCAGGATAACCCCAATTGTAATGACTGCAACAGTGAATACACTCGAACATCTACATTTATGGTAGGTACACAACTGTACTTTCTCACCTTCCGCATGCTCTCTTTTCAAACCCTTCTTCCACTTTTGACCTCCATTTCATATCTGGCCACTTTAGACCTGAAGGATGCATAACTTCACATCCCTATTCACCCATCTTTCCACAAATATTTGCTTCTTGCTGTGCAATTCTTGCATTATCAGTTTACTGCCTTGCCTTTTTTTTTGTCCCCAGCACCAAGGTTATTCGCAAAATGTGTAGCTCCAGTGGTAGCCTTTTGCAGAACATAAGGTGTTCAGGTCTTCTCTTACCTGGACGATCTCCTTATCTAAGCAGGTCATCCAGATACCCACCAAAGGCATTTACTGTTCACCATTTCCCTCCTAGAAGCCTTAGGCTTCACCATCAACCAGCTCAAGTCCTCCCTGACCCCCTTACAAGATCAGGTATTCATGGGGTGAAACTTAAGGACAAATCTGATAAAGGCCTTCCTCCCTCCCTCCAGAAAAGGTCACATTTTTAACCTCATACTTCAAGGACCTACTCGTAGCCAGCAGCATTTCAGCCAGGGAGTTTCTACGCCTCTTGTGCTGCAATGCTGCCCCTAGCCAGACTACGTATGAGAAAGTTTCAGTGGTACCTGAAGAATGTTTGGTCCCAACACACCCATCCATTAGAATTTCAGATTCCCTTCCTCCCATGTCTCATGAAAGAGCTTTGTTGGTGGATCCAGCAAGTTCGCCTGAACCAAGGATTGTCTCTACAACCTCTCCTTGTGGATCAACAGATGTACACAGATGCATCAGACCTGGGGTGGGGAGAAACTATGAATGGTCTGAAGGTTCAGGGACAGTGGGACTACCATCAAAGGAAAAAACACACAAACATAAGGGAAGTGACTGCCCATATCCTAGACTTAAATACTTTCATTCCCTTCATTCACCCAAGACATCTAACGATTTTCACAGACACCACCACAGTCCTGTGGTACTTCAGCAAACAAGAGGGAACAAAATCCTACCTACTTTGCAGGCTGGCTGTCCAAGCTTGAGAAATGGCCATCCTCTCCAAGGTAATGCTGCAGGCAGTTTACATTCCATCACAAAACAGTGTTCAGGCAGATGCTGTCAGCCGGTCAATATCTCTGAACCACAAATGGATGTTGCACAGAGATGTTTCTAGATGTAGTCCACCGGTGGGGTATACCTCAAATTAGACCTGTTTGCCTCCCCTCAGAGCAGGCAGTTACAGCTGTTCTGCACAAGGACTCCCACTCCTCAGGCATGGAGGGGTGGATGCATTCTTGATTTCCTGGAAGGGGATGTTTCTTTATGCATTTCCCCCATGTTCATCGTGCATACAGCTGCAGTCATAACAGATGGGTTATCCTGCCGTCAGGCGTGTCCTCAGTCGGCCGAATTCCAAAGTCTAGGTCCGGCATCAGTTGTCGTTGCTTCTTCCCTGACGTCAGTGCGGCAGGGGTATAAAAGAGCCAGCCGACGCCATCTTCTTCAGTCTTTCTTGCCGTGCGGTGCCCGAAGCAGAAGCAGTTCGCAAGTGCCGGTCGGCCAGCTCCTGAGATTTACGAAAATATCTCAGCCAAAGTCTTCTTGAAAGCTAAGTACCCCGTTGGGGAAACTTTTCTTGCCTCAGACCGAAGTCAGACAAAGTTAATAATTGCATTTCATGTGGGAAGCAAATACCGCATAAGGATTTCCACTCTTACTGTATTCCTTGCTTAGGCCCAGACCACGACGTCTCGGCCTGCCGTTTTTGTGCTAGATTCAACAAACGCACTATTAAGCATCGGGCGGAGTTCGCCCATCACTATTTTGGTAAAAAATGTAATTATATTATGTCGTCGGATACTCCAACTCCTGTTTTGAGTAAAAGATGCAAAGATAAGGACCGACATACGAGGTCCGCGAATTCTACTGACACCACGCTAAGGCCGACTACCGGTTCTCAGCGAGGCGCCTACACAGCCCCTGAGTACCGATGACACTTCATTACCGGTGTCTTCTGTGCCCGAGGTTGCAGGCTCATCGACCCCCATTCCGACTACAGATACCGACGCCACTCTTGGCGGGGAAACTCAGAGTTTAGACAGGCCTGCCACTTCTCAAGGTGTCTTCAGGCCTTCCTCCGTCTCTATTAAGGCTTTTACAAAATCTAAAGCAGCCATGAAAACTAAAAAACAAGGACCTCAGACCCCCTCTCAAGGCCCCATGCCTAAAAAACAGATGCTTAAAATGGCTGAGGACTTGATTACTCTTATCAGGGGTTCTCAACCCCCCTCGGACAAAAGGCCCAGATTAGAGGAAGACTACCCTTCCTCAGATCAAGCCTCTATTACCTCTGAACATTCTGAGGATCAGGAATATACATATTCTCTTTTTGAAGACTCTGATGCAGAGGAGTCTATTCCCTCGGTCTCCCCCCCTGAGGACTACTCTTTTGGGGAAACCCTACATACTTTGAGGGAACACTTTCACTGGGAAGGCCAAGATTACTCAGATTCCAACAAAAGGCTCAGGGATTTTCTCTTGCTCCCTCAGCATAGGCCTCTGGCTATCCCTCATGTCTTAGATATATTAGATGATGTGTACACAGAAGCCAGCCTCAACCCAGATTCTTTACCTCCAGCTCCTGTTAAACCTGACAGGTATTACCGGGTTCCTGATTCACACCAGTTCCTATACAAAAGCCATGCTGCTGACCCAGAAACTATTTCACAGGGTCCCAAGGGAATTAAGGCCTCTACTGCTAAAAAACCATTACCTTCAGAGAGAGATTCCAGAGCTTTGGAAAGGTTGGGGAAAAAGGTGTATACCTCGGCCACTTTAACCATGAGGGCATTAAACTGTCAGTTCCATATGTTAAAGTATCAACAGTTTTTGTTATCTCAGTTGAAAAGCAAAATGACACAACCAGAACAACCAGATTTAAAAGAGTTGCAGGATTTGTTGCATAGTGCAGAGCAAGTGGGTAAACATACCTTGCAGTGTGGTTTTGATGCTTTAGAGGCCTCATGTAGAGCTGCTGTTACAGGGTCTGTCATACGTAGACATGCTTGGCTCAAAGAGCAAGCCTTACCAGATCATGTCAAAGCTAAATTACTAGATGCACCTCTTCAAAAAGATGTATTGTTTGGTGTTAAAGCTGAGGAGGTACTAAAGAAAATGGAGGAAAGGGCGAGATCAATGCAAACAGTGAAAGATTTCCTGCAGGTACAACCTCCACGTTTCAGCAGAAACTGGCCTTCAAAAAAATTGGTCCTTTCCAGCCACGGACAGACCTCAAAGAGGCAGATACAGGCGCCCGAGGGGTAGAGGGCAATCTCAAGGATCATTCAGAGCCAGACAATGGCAAGCACCAACCCCAAGAGGTGAAGAAGATAGATCACAGTCATTCAGAAAGCAGACACAATGACTTTCCCCTTTACCTGCCAAGCAAAGCATTAATGGCAGCACCTTTAGGTGGAAAACTGGCATTATTCTCAAAAAATTGGTATGTTGTCACAAGAGACAAATGGATTCTGGACATTATAGACAGAGGCTACAGATTCCACTTTCACACCCTTCCAAAAATGAGAGGCATGCCAAACCTGCCACAAAATCAAAGGGCAGAGGCACAAAAACAAATTTCAGCTCTCATGGACATGAAAGCTATTCAAGAGGTACCTGCAAAAGAACAAGGTCAAGGGTTTTATTCCAGACTATTCCTGGTACCAAGGAAAGACAAAGATTGGAGACCTATTTTAGACCTATCCATCCTAAACACATATTTACAGGTACCAAAATTCAAGATGCTCACATTACAGCAGCTTCTTCCCATGCTGGGCAAGGAGTCTTGGCTGGTAACATTGGACCTCTATTTTAGACCTATCCATCCTAAACACATATTTACAGGTACCAAAATTCAAGATGCTCACATTACAGCAGCTTCTTCCCATGCTGGGCAAGGAGTCTTGGCTGGTAACATTGGACCTCAAGGAGGCATACCTGCATGTCCCTATCAGACAAGATTGCAGAAGATACCTCAGATTTCTTGCAGGTTCAACCCATTAGCAATTCTCTGCATTGCCCTTTGGCTTATCTACTGCACCCAGAGTGTTTGCGAAATGCCTGGCATCAGTAATTACCTTCTGCAGACTTCAAGGAATACAAATATACCCATATCTGGACGACTGCCTGATCCAAGTGGACAGCAAGGACATACTTCTGAAACACCTGTTTTTTGTAATAAAACTGTTGAACTTTCTGGGATACACAGTCAACAAAAAGAAATCAAAACTAATACCCTCTCAAACAATAATTTTCCTGGGTGCCAGCTTGAATACAAACACCCAGATGGCTTACCTCACGCCAGACAAACAAGGGCAACTATCTCAATACTTCAGCAAAATAACAAACTTCACCAGGCTGACTGCAAGGAAAGTCCTGCAGGCTCTGGGATTCATGGCATCTTGCATCCTGCTGATCCCATGTGCAAAGCTGCATATGAGGAAACTTCAATGGTACCTAAAAAACATATGGTCTCAACACAGCCACAGTTTGGAAACAATTATACCACTCATTACATGTCTTCAAAAGGAATTTCTGTGGTGGGCTCAAGCATGCCAAAGAAACATAGGTCTCCCTTTCTGCATACCTCAAGCAACTCAAATCATCACAACAGACGCCTCGGACTACGCCTGGGGGGCACACATGATGGATCAGTGCATTCAGGGAAAATGGTCCCAAAAAGAGAAGCACCTACACATCAACCAAAAGAAAATGCTAGCAGTGCAAAATGCTATTATGGCCTTCAAAGACCTACTGCATCCAGGCCAGCTATTGATAAGGACAGACAACACCACAGTGATGTCGTACATAAACAAACAGGGGGGAACTCATTCATACCCCCTGTGCAGACTAGCCATGACCCCTTGGAACACAGCTCTGGAATTGCAAATCCAACTTCAGGCACAATTCCTGCCAGGGAAGGAAAACACACTGGCAGATAGCCTAAGCAGAAATATGACAGATCCACACGAATGGAAGTTGCATCCTCAAGTTTTCGCAATGATAACTCAGGCATGGGGACAGCCAGACATAGATCTCTTTGCTACCCACAGAAATTACCAATTGAAAAAAATTTGCTCAAGGACCTATCATCCACAGGCCTGGAAAGTGGACACACTTTCTTTCAATTGGACAACATTGACAGTCTATGCCTTTCCGCCTCTCTCTCTGCTGCCCAAAATTCTATTAAAAGCCAGAGCAGAGAGGCCAAAAATGATTCTCATTGCTCCAGACTGGCCAAGACAACACTGGTATCCACTCCTGAAGAGCCTGACGCATTCCCCACCATGGATCCTACCTCTAGCGCCTCTTCTGTTGTCCCAGCACAACTTCAAAACCCTTCACAGCCAGCTCAAAACCCTAAATCTAGCTGCATGGAGAATCCCTTGAATTCCCAACACACCCTCCTCTCCAAGGAGGTGCAGGATGTCATCTTGGAGGCCAGAAGACCTTCTACTAGAAAAGCCTACACCACCAAATGGAAACTGTTTTGTGCCTGGAATCAGAAAAAGGGCCAGAATCCTTGGGTAATACATTTACCTCAAATTTTACAGTATCTAGCTGAGATGTTAAACAGTGGACTTTCCTTCTCCTCCATCAAAATCCATGCTTCAGCCATTTCTGCACAATACAACACAGATCCTCCTTTATTCTCTCATCCTCTCTTAAGACAGTTCCTCAGAGGGGCTAAGAATATCCCTACTTGGGACCTCAACTTCATATTGGAAAAGCTGACCCTTCCTCCATTTGAGCCAGCTGCTTCAACAGAACTACAATACTTGTCATGGAAAACAGCCTTCCTTCTGGCTATCACCTTAGCACGCAGGGTTTCGGAACTACAGGCCCTCATGGCTGTGCAACCTTTCATCATTTTCCATCAGGACAGATTTTCCTTAAGAACCAACCCTACCTTTATGCCAAAGGTAGTATCCAGTGTAGCCTTGAATCAGACTATTCACTTACCTACCTTTTACCCTAACCCACAAAACAAAGGGGAAAGACTACTGCATTCCTTGGACATTCACAGACAACTTTGTTATTATTTGGACAGGACAAAGCCATTCAGGAAATCCGAGCAACTCTTTGTGTCCTATGCTACAGGTGCTCAAGGAAAGGCCATCTCCAAACAGACAATCTCAAAATGGATAGCCCACTGCATACGCTTTTGTTACTCATTTCATGGAAAAGCTGTGCCTTCAAGCATCAGATCCCACTCCACAAGGGCCACAGCTACCTCTGCAGCTTTCCTCAGGGGGGTTCCTACAAAGGACATTTTGGAAGCAGCCACTTGGAGTTCAGTGCACACTTTCTCCAAACACCATCACCTTCCACTTTACTCTAAATCTAGAGCGGTATTTGCCACAGCTGTCTTGCAGGGCATCCTTGCTCCTCCTAGTTCCACTTAGTGCCTGCCACCCCTACTTAGCTTTGGGATTCTACACATCTGTTATAACTGCAGCTGCATGCACGCTGAACATAGTACAGTTTTGTACCTACCGCAAATGTAGATGTTCGAGTGCTCATACAGCTGCCGTCCAGGTTTCCCTCCCTCCATCCCCTCTTAGGACAGGCCTTATGACAAACACCTTCTCATACAACCTATTTGGGGTATTCTTTTTTGGTGTATTTGCTTGCAAACTACTGTTTTTTGATTATTCTATATTGCATGATTATGTAAGTTTATGTTTTGCCTTCCTTCTGGGGGCACCTGACATCTGGGGCAAGAAAAACTGAAGAAGATGGCGTCGGCTGGCTCTTTTATACCCCTGCCGCACTGACGTCAGGGAAGAAGCGACGACAACCAACGCCGGACCTAGACTTTGGAATTCGGCCGACCGAGGACCCGCCTGACGGCAGGATAACCCATCTGTTATGACTGCAGCTGTATGAGCACTCGAACATCTACATTTATGGTAGGTACAAAACTGTACTTTCCCCTCTCATACAAAAAGTCCTGCTGAAGATTCAACAGGACAGTCCCAGAATCTTGCCAAGGGCAATCACCACAAGTTGCCTCACAAGGTGGACCTCATCACACAGCAGAGGGGGATCTGTTATCCACCCACACCTACAAACCTTCAAATCAACACTGTGGATGATTAACTTCTGATCTCTCTTAGACACCTTTACTCAGAGGATGTACTTGCTGTCCTGCAGGAGGCCAGGAAAACAGTACCAGGAGATCCTACCTTTCTAATTGGAAAAGGTTCTCCAACTGGTGTCTCTACAGACAACTAGATCCATTCCAGGCTGATGTAACTCTAGTTTTGTCTTACTTTTGTGAACTTCTGAAGAAAGAACTTTCATATTCCTCAGTGAAAGTCTATTTATCAGCTATCTCAACATGCCTACCTTTCAATTTTCTTTTGCTGTCCAGATTGAAGGTAAAGCTTTTTCTTAAGGGTGTGAGCCATATCAGGCCACCAAGAAAACCCATTCCCCCTCCTTGGGACCTGTATTACATTCTAGAAGAAATCACCACTGTACCGTTTGAGCCAGCAGTGTCAGCCTCCCTGAAGAAGTGTACTTGGAAAAATAGTGCTTCTAGTAGCCCCGACTTTGGCTCTGAGGGTTTCAGACTTACAGGCACTCAGGGCTATCCCACCATACCTGATATTCCGTAAGGATAGGGTCTCTCTTCGCACAAATCCATCCTTCATGCCTAAAGTTGTCAGTGAACTTTGGCTTAACCAGTTCATCACCTGCCCTCCTTTTTTCCTTCTCCACAGAATGACAGTGAGAGTGCTCCATTCCCTTGATATTGATATGCTACTTAGATTTTTACCTGGACAAGACTAAGAATATAAGAAAGTGTAACCGGTTGTTTGTCTCCTTTCACCCCAGGGTTCTGGAAAAAGCTGTCGCCAAGCAAACAATTTCTTCATGGATTTCCAAAACTATTATCTTCTGGTATTCTTTCCATAGCAAACACCTTCCCTGCACTGTGAGGGCCCACTCTGTCAGGGATGTCCCCTCCTCGGGATTTTTTTCAAAGGTTTAGATACCACCACTATCCTAGAGGCAGCCACATTGTCTTCAGTCTACACTTTTACTAAACACTACAAGCTGGACTGCATCTCCAAGGCTAGGGCAGGCTTTGCAAAAGCCGTCCTGCATGGTTTCTTAGAAGGTGGTGGGTGATGTCCTTCATGGATGCATCTGCAGTCATAACAAGTGGGTTGTCCTGTCGTCAGGCAGCCCTGCAGTCGGCCGGATTCCAGAGTCCGGCTTCGGCTGATGTCGCACTCCACCCGACGTCATCTCTGTTGGTCTTCGGGTATAAAAGCATCAGCCGACGCCATTTTCCTCAGTCTTTCTTGCCGCGTGGCGCCCGAAGCAGAAGCTGTTCGCAAGTGCCGGTCGGTCGGATCCAGAGATTACTTCTACCGAATACTACCAAGACTTCTAAAGCTAAGTACCCGTTGGGGACTCTTTCTTGCCTCAGCCGATGTCAGAAAAGTTAACAATTGTTTAACCTGTGGGAAACAAATACCTCATAAAGATTTCCACTCTTACTGTCTGCCTTGTTTAGGCCCAGCCCACGTAGCAGCCTGTTCGCCTGTGCCTCTTTCAACCGACGAGCGCTTAGGCGTCGGTCGGAGTTTGCAGAACAGTTTTTCGGTTCTGATTTTGCGTACATTATGCCGCCGGATCCTCCGACTACCCCAAAAACGCAAAGATAAAGACCGACACTCGCGGTCAGCGGTTTCGGCGAAACCACGGTAAAGCAAACAGCGAGTGTCTCGGTTTCGCTGAAACCGAAAACTGATCAAAGTACAGCTGAACCTATTCTTACAACTGAGGCCCCTGCTACAACTCTTGAATCGACCTCAGACATTTTACCCACTACGGTGGTTGACTTATCAGACACCATTCCCTTGGATGTCTCTACCCCAGCACGTGGTGCTGCTAGGCCTCCTGCTGCCATGTCCATTAAGGCCTTCGCCAGGGCTAAAGCAGCCAAGACTTCTAAAACAGTGCCTGTTAAACCCCCACATCCAGGCCCTCTTCTAGTTCTCAAATGCTTTCTTTGGCAGAAGATTTAATTTCTTTAATTAGAGGATCTCAATCTCACCCAGACAGGGCCTCTCAGCCCCAGAGAAGAGACCTAGGGCAGAGCCCCTGAGCCAGTGTCTTCTGATGATTCTGCTGATGAATCAGACATAACTGACCAGCCTGAGGCTCCCTTCTCCAATTTTGAAGATTCTGATGCTGAAGAATCCATTCCAGCTGCTTCCCACCAGAAGAATTCTCCTTTGGGGAAACCTTGCATGCCATCGAGAACAGTTCCAATGGCAGCAACAGGATTTTTCAGACTCCAGAAAAAGACTTAGGACCTTTCTGCACCTCCCACAGCACAGGCCCTTAGCTATACCTCCTGTTCTCTCTGTGGTGGATGATGCTTTCAATGATGTTTGCTCCGCTCCAGATTCTTTACCCCAGCCCCTGCCAAACCAGACAGATTTTACAGGGTGCCAGATACTCATCACCACCTTTACAAGGCCCCACTTGCAGACCCAGAAACTATTTCCCAGGGTCCCAAGGCAGTAGCAGCGACCACAGCTAAAACCCTATTCCTTCTGAAAGGGAAGCAAGGTCATTAGACAGATGGGGTAAAAGGTCTACACTTCAGCTACTCTCTCAGCTAGAGCTTTAAACTGTCAGTTTCACATGATACAATACCAAGAGTTTATGCTTGATCAGTTAACTAAAAACTAACCACTGATGAATCTCTTGATAAGAAATATGTATTAGAGATGGTAAATAACATACAACAGGTTAGCAACCATTCCTTAAAATGTGGCTATGATGCACTGGAGGCTTCATTTAGATCAGCCATGACAGGCACAGTGATAAGAAGGCATGCATGGCTAAAAGAACAAGCTTTACCGGATCATGTTAAAGCTAAGTTGCTAGATGCTCCTATGGACAAGACAAGTTTGTTTGGTACACCTGCCCAGCAGGTTATGAAGAAAATGGAAGAAAAGGCAAAATCTGTTCAAACTGTTAAAGATTTCTTACAGGTTCAACCCCCAAGGTTTAGCAGGAACTGGCCTGCCAGAAATTGGTCCTTTCCTGACTCCACAAAATTTCAAAGGGGCAGGAATAGACGCTCCAGAGGCAGAAACCAATCCAGAGGAGGTGCCTACAGAGGACGACAGTGGCAAGGTAACAACAGAGGCGCAGACACAGCCACTGCCACTACATCAGCACAACCACAGTGACTTAATACTAAATCCGCCTACCAGGGAACAAATAGCAGCTCCTCTAGGCGGAAAGTTAACCTTATTTTCAAAGAACTGGCACTACATAACAAAAGACAAGTGGATTTTACAAACCATAGATCAAGGTTACGGTTTCACTTCCACACTTTACCAGTCAAAGAGGAATGCCAAACCTACCTCCAAATCAAAAACAGAGGCTCTACAGATAATGGAGTTAGCAAACATGAGAGCTGTGGAAAGAGTGCCAACAGCAGAACAAGGAAAGGGGTTCTACTCCAGACTATTCCTAGTTCCAAGAAAGGAAAAAAGTTGGAGACCAATTCTCGACCTGTCCACCTTAAATACATACATCATTGTCCCAAAATTCAAAATGCTGACCCTACAGCAACTTCTTCCCATGCTGGGCAAGGAGTCTTGGCTGGTAACTCTAGATCTCAAGGAGGCATACCTGCACGTCCCCATTCGACCAATCTGCAGAAGATACCTCAGATTTCTTGCAGGATCAGAGCACTATCAATTCTCAGCATTGCCCTTTGGCTTATCTACTGCCCAGAGTATTCACAAAATGCCTGGCATCAGTAATCGCCCATTGCAGACTACAGGGAATTCAAATTTACCCATACCTGGACGACTGCCTGCTACAAGGGACAACAAAAGCAAGCTGACAACAGATTTACAAAGGGTCATTTACTTGCTACAAGGACTGGGATACACAGTCAATTTACAAAAGTCAAGGCTGATACCATCCCAAACAAGGGCGTTCTTGGGCGGAATTGGACACAGTACAACAAATGGCATTCCTGACTACAGAAAAACAAAAAGAACTTCCTCTTTACTTCTTGGCACTAACAAAACTGAACAAGTTAACTGCAAGAAAAGTTCTGCAGGCCTTGGGCTTCATGGCATCATGCATAATCTTGGTCCCATTTGCCAGACTACACATGAGGAAACTACAGTGGTACCTAAAGAATTTATGGTCCCAACACAGACACAGTCTAGAAACAGAAATCCCACTAATTCCATGCTTAAAACAGGAGTTCCTATGGTGGGCTCAGGCATGCCAGTCAAACCCAGGCCTACCCTTTCGCAGATGTCAACCAAGCCAGACCATCACAACAGACGCTTCAGACCTAGGATGGGGGGCCCACATGCTGGACAAATGCGTGCAAGGATTGTGGACACAGGATCAACTTCGCCTGCACATCAATCTAAAAGAAATGCTGGCAGTAAAACTGGCAATCCAAAAGTTCAAACCATTTCTCAAAGAGGGCCAGTTGATGATAAGGACAGACAACACCACAGTCATGTGGTACATCAACAAACAGGGAGGCACTCATTCATACCCCCTATGCAGAATGACCTTGGAGCTGTGGACCCTGGCACTCAGCTACAACATTCAGTTACAGGCAATATTTGTACCGGGGAAAGACAATACTCTAGCAGACATATTAAGCAGAACCACTTGGATGCCCACGAATGGAAACTGCACCCGGACATCTTCAAGACCATCACAAAGAAATGGGGAATGCCACAGATAGACCTATTCGCATCACCTCTCAATCACCAGCTCAAAAGATTCTGCACAAGGACATTCCACCCACTAGCATGGAAAGTGGACTCACTCTCCTTCAACTGGAAAGGCCTAACAGCATATGCATTCCCACCTCTTCCTTTGATACACAAGGTACTACTAAAAATCAAGGAAGAACGTCCAAGGATAATCCTGATAGCTCCAAACTGGCCAAGACAGCACTGGTACCCACTACTGAAGAGCATGTCTCGAACAAAATGTGGCCAATACCTCGGATGCCTTTGATGTTAACTCAGAACAACTACAGCATCATACATCCAAACCTAAAACGCTGCAACTGACTGCATGGAACATCACATAACAGCAGCTAATCCAGACCTTTCCCAAAGAGTTAAAGACATTATTCTTGAAGCACGCAGACCTTCAACAAGAAGGAACTATGCTGGAAAATGGAAAAGGTTTGTCATTTGGAGTACGGAAAGAGGAAAAGATGTGTCAAACATAGATATGCCTAACATTCTGGAGTATCTGGCGAACTTCTTCATTCAGGCCTGTCCTACTCCTCCATCAAGATACATGCATCAGCTATTTCAGCAGAATACAGCTTTGATCCACCTGTTTTTCGCACCCTTTGCTCAGGCAGTTCCTCAGAGGAATCAAGAATGTAAAACCTCCAAGGAAACCACCATTACCAGCTTGGGATTTAAACTTTGTGCTAGAAAAGTTGACACTATCACCCTTTGAACCAGCAGCAACAGCAGACCTACAACACCTGTCATGGAAAACTGCTTTCCTACTGGCAATAACTTCAGCAAGGAGGGTTTCAGAACTACAGGCCTTAATGGCAGTGCAACCCTTCCTAATCTTCCACCAAGATAGAGTGTCCATGAGGACTAATCCTACATTTATGCCCAAGGTGGTATCCAGAGTGTCTTTGAACCAGGCAATCCACCTACCTACCTTCTTTCCCAACCCACAAAACAGAGGGAAAGAATACTGCATACCTTGGATGTACATAGACAGCTACGCTACTACTTGGACAGAACAAAAAACAGCAGAAAGACTGACCAACTTTTTGTAGCCTATGCAACAGGAAGGGAAGGAAAAGCCATTTCCAAACAGACAATCTCCAAATGGATAGGAAACTGCATACGATACTGTTACTCCTTCCATGGAAAACCAATTCCACAGAACATAAGACCTCATTCTACAAGGGCAACAGCCACTACCACAGCCTTCTTACGAGGAGTGGCAACCAAAGACATTATTGAGGCGGCTACTTGGACCTCCGTGCATACATTTGCCAAGCATTATAATTTGCCTCTATATTCCAGATCCCGAGCAGGGTTTGCCACTGCTGTACTGCAAGGGATCCTAAACACACCATAATCTACTTTTATCCTCCTCCCTTGTTGGCTATGGTATTCTACCCACTTGTTATGACTGCAGATGCATCCATGAAGGACATAGTACAGTTTTGTACCTACCATAAATGTAGATGTCTGAACTGGATAGCATCTGCAGTCAGGATTACCCTCCCTCCTTCCCCTCTGTGGTACTCCTAGGGTGTTTACCCTCCTAATAGCTAGCTGTTGGGGAGTCTTTATGGTGTATTTGTTTGTATATATGTACATATATGCTTATTGTTGTGTTTACCTCTATCTATTTGGAAACATTGGCATCTATCCAAATTTTTAGCATGCAGGAGGGCTACTGGCATCTGGGGCAAGAAACACTGAGGAAAATGGCGTCGGCTGATGCTTTTATACCCGAAGACCAACAGAGATGACGTCGGGTGGAGTGCGACATCAGCCGAAGCCGGACCCGGACTTTGGAATCCGGCCGACTGCAGGGCTGCCTGACGACAGGACAACCCACTTGTTATGACTGCAGATGCTATCCAGTTCGGACATCTACATTTATGGTAGGTACAAAACTGTACTTTCTATCACCACCCATAACACAGTGTGAGCTTTGGTACTCTTCCTCATGTTTAGAGTACTGCAACATGAGAATATAAGGACAAGTTGTGTAAAATCTTACCGTAACCATAGATGTCCTTCTCTTCCGTGTTGCAGTATTCCTATCCCTCCCTCCTACCCCCCACTAAGGCATCTCCTTCGTATTCAGCTAACTTTCCCTCTTTAGATGACATCCTGATCGGCTTCCCTTAGACTACTGTCCAAATGGGGCATTCACTTCTGAGGTCTGTGCGTGCGGACGTCACATTTATGACACCTGTGTGTGACATGACATACACACCATAGAGCAGCCAGACTAAGCTTTTGTATTGGGGTCAGACATTCAGATTGCCTCAAGTGGAGGATCCCTTATGTTTAGAATACTGCAACATGGAAGAGAAGGACATCTATGGTTATGGTAAGATTTTACACAACTATTCTTTCCCCCTTCACAGATGGGAGTTTTTTTTTTTGTTTTTTTTTTTTTTAAATTCAAGGATTTTTACTGCCAAAGAAAGAAAATGCTTGGAGACCAGATGTTATTAGTGTTTCACTGTTGCAGTCATCACATTTGGGTTATTTGCTTGCAGGTAGCCCTCAGCCGGCATGATTATCAAAGTCTTGGGTCCTGCATCGTTTGCTGTCCCATCTTCCATGACGTCAGGTAGTCAGGGGTATAAAGCATGCAGCCGATGCCATTACATCAGTCTTTCTTGCCGTGCGGTGCCCAAAGCAGCAGCAGTTCGCAAGTGCCAGTCGGCCGACTCCTGAAATTTTCGTTTTCAAGTTTCAGAACTGAAGTCTTCAACTAAGCTAAGTACCCCATTGGGGAAACTATTTCTTGCTCTAAACCGATGTCAGTAAAATTCAATAATTGTATTTCTTGTGGAAAGCAAATACCTCATAAAGATTTTCATTTGTACTGTATTCCTTGCCTAGGTCCTGACCACGATGTACCTCGTTGTCGGGTTTGTGCCTTATTTAAACGACGAACTATTCATTGTCGGTATATTTATGCTTCTAAATATTTTGGTACTCTGTTCAGTTATCCAGATATGGCTTCTGTAAGCCGCCCGACTACTGACATTCTGAAAAAAACGTAAAAATAAAGACAGAGTCAGCATAGGTCCAAAGCTGCCGACGACGCTTCTCCTAGGCTAGTCACCAGTTCACCGGTACTCAGTGAGGTACTTTTGCAGCCCCTGATACCCGCTACTTCAGATTCGCAGGCCTCTACCGAGACCCATTCGGAGTCCGGTATGCCGCAAGATGCTTCGACTTTGGAACCTGCGGATGTCTCTACCTTGGATGGGTCCAGAGCCGCTGTGCAGGCACCAGCGTCTGAAGATGTATTCAGGCCTATTGACTTGCATATTAAACCGACGCCATCTTCATCTTCAAGGCCTAAAAGTCGATCCATGCCAAGAAAACAGATGCCCAGACAAACATGGTCATGCCTCTATGCCTAAAAAACAAATGATAAGAATGGCTGAAGACCTTATTACTTTAATCAGGGGAAGCCAACCTTCCCCCTGTAGGAGACCTAGCACTGAGTTTACTTTTGATTCTTCTGATCAGGATTCTGAAATTTCTGTTTCCTCTAATGAACCAGGATTTACCCTTATCTACCTATGAGGATTCTGATGCAGAGGACTCTATTCCCTCTGCTTCTCCTCCAGAAGATTTCTCTTTTGATGAAACCTTGCATACTCTTAGGGAGCATTTTCTCTGGGAAAGTCAGGATTACTCTGACTCTAAAAAGAGACTTAGGGATTTCTTACTCCTGCCCCAACACAGGCCTTTAGCTATCCCCCACCCCCGTACTGGACATTGTTGATGCCTTTTCGGAATCTAGCTTGGACCCTGACTCTCTACCTCCTGCTCCCAGAAAACCTGATAGATATTACAGGGTTCCTGACTCTCAAGTTCCTTTTTAAAAATCCTACTGCGGATCCTGAGACCATTTCACAGGGACCCAAGGGCATTAAGGCTACTACTGCCAAAAATCCTGCCCCCTCTGATAGAGATTCCAGGACGCTGGATAGATGGGGTAAGAACGTATACACTTCTGCAACCTTGGCCATTAGGGCTTTAAACTGCCAGTTTCATATGTTAAAGTATCAGCAGCATATTATTGGATTGCTTAAACAGAAATTGATGTTGATTCCTGACTGTGTTGAAAATAAAGATTTACAAGATTTAATGCATTCTGCTGAACAAGTTGGAAAGCGTACTTTGCAATGTGGTTTTGATTCACTAGAGGCATCTTTCAGGGCTGCTGTCACTGGGTCTGTACTTAGAAGGCAATCTTGGCTTAAGGAGCAATCTTTTCCAGATCATGTTAAATCTAAATTGCTGGATGCTCCCTTAAACCAAGACCGCCTGTTTGGCAAAAAAGCAGAAGTAGTATTTAAAAAGTTGAAGGAAAAAGCTAAATCTAAGCAAATTGTTAAAGATTTCCTGCAAGTACAGCCTCCTACATTTAGTAGGCATTGGCCCTATAAAATATTGGTCCTTTCCTGCCTCTTCCAGGCCTTCTCAGTCCAAAACCAGAACCAGCAGAACACCCAGGCTTCAGTCCCAAGGTACTCACAGGGCTAAGCAGTGGGGGGCTTCCACTTCCAAAGCAGGGAGTGGTAAGACTTCCCCCTATGGTAAACTGTCTCAATGACTTAACTTTAAATCCTCCAAGCCCTGCACAACTGACTGTTCCCTTAGGGGAAAGATTGCCCGACAGGCAAAAAATTGAGAACACATTACCCAGGACAAATGGATTTTAAATATAGTTTCCCAAGGATACAGATTTCACTTTCACTCTTTCCCAACCCCAAAAGTTTGGCCAGACCTGCCCTCAAATCAATGGGCGGAGGCTCAAAAGCAAATTCTTGCTCTCTTAAGCATAAGAGCTATTCATCCTGTTCCAGAAGAGGAACGGGGACAAGGTTTCTACTCAAGACTTTTCCTGGTGCCCAGAAAATACAACTCCTGGCATCCTGTACTGGACCTCTCTATCCTAAACACACTTTTGGTGATTCCAAAATTCAAGATGCTAACTCTTCAACTGCTTCCTATGCTAGGCAAAGATGCCTGGTTGGCAACACTGGATTTTAAAGGAAGCTTACCTGCACATCCCAATAAGGGAATCCTGCAGAAAATACCTACACTTCAAAGCAGGCTACAGGCACTATCAGTTCTCTGCACTGCCCTTTGGCTTATCTACTGCACCCAAGGTATTCACAAAGTGCCTAGCTCCAGTCATTGCATTTTGCAGGCAAAGAAATATCCAAATATGTCAATACCTGGGCGATTGTCTAATTCAGGCAGAAAACCAGAACATACTACTGAATCATTTGGCGTTTGTACAGAAATTGCTTCACTGGAGTGCACTATAAATGAAAAGAAATCACATCTTGTACCCTCCCAACAAATTGTATTCCTGGGAGCAAGCTTGAACACAACTTCCCAGATGGATTTTCCCACGCCAGAAAAGCAAGTTCATTTGATAGCCTACTTCAAACTACTGGCCATAAAGACCCAGCTATCTGCAAGAAAGATTTACAAGCCCTGGGGTTCATGGCCTCCTGCATTCTACTAATTCCATATGCAAGACTGCATATGAGGAAACTACAATGGTATCTAAAAAGTCTGTGGTGTCAACATTCTCAGGATCTAGAAGCAATGATTCCTATCATTACTTGTCTACAGATAGGGACTCTGTCACCAAAACAAGGGACTGCTATTCACTCTACCCCCTGCCGCCCAAACCCTAACAACAGATGCATCAGACTATGCATGGGGGGCCCACTTGGCAGGGAAGTGCATTCAGGGCAAATGGAACCAAAGTCAAATGCACCTGCACATTAATCAGAAAGAAATGTTAGCTGTACAGAATGCTCTGACAGTCTTCAAGGACCTCATCCTTCTAGGTGAATTAATGGTAAAGATGGACAGCACCACTTTTATGTGGTACATAAACAGTCGGGGGGGGGCCCACTCATACCCTCTCTGCAGACTAGCCACAGCTCTGTGGACACAGCCTTGAGATACCAAGTGCACCTACATGATCAATTCCTGCCAGGAAAGCTAAACACACTGGTAGACAACCTAAACAGAAATCTCATGGACCCACATGAGTGAAAACTGGAACCAAAGATATTGAACATGTTGAGAAACAAATGGGGGGGGAGCCCAGGTATAGACCTGTTTGCCTCCCCCCAGAACTATCATTTGAAAAAATTATGCACAAGGACTCCACACAAACAAGCTTGGAAAGTGGATGCCCTGTCCTTCTCTTGAAAAAACCTATCAGTTTATGCCTTTCCCCCTCTGCCTCTCTTCTCCAAGGTACTACTAAAAATCAAACAGGACAATCCAAGAACGATACTGATTGCACAAGACTGGCCACACCAAAACTGGTACCCCCTTTTGCGCAGTGTGTCCCTGCTGGCACCATGGCATCTGTCTCAGACCCCTGTCCTGCTGTCACAGCAGGAGGGCCAGATTCTGCACCCACAGCTTCAAACCCTGAACCTGGCAGCCTGGCTAATTACCTGATCTCTCCGTTACCATCCCTCAGTAACAAGTGTTGGATGTCATTCTGGAGGCAAGGAGGCCTGGTACTAGAAAATCCTATGCTGAAAAATGGAAAAGATTCTGTTCCTGGAACTATACTTAGGGGAAGGACACAGCAGCCCCCAATTTACCTCAGATTCTTCAATACTTAACTGAGATGCTGCACAAGGGCCTCTTTTTTTCCTCCATCAAAATTCATGCCTCAGCCATTTCAGCTCATTACAACACAGACCCAGCCCTCTTCTCTCATTCACTGTTGAAGCAGTTCCTCAGAGGGGCCAAAAACCTAAGACCACCCAGGAGAGCCCCTACTCAGCCTGGGACCTCAACTTTGTAGTGGAAAAACTCACCCTACCTCCTTTTGAGCCAGCTGCAAATGCAGAGTTGAGATTCCTTTCTTGGAAAACAGCTTTCCTTTCAGCCATCACTTCATCTAGAAGGGTGTCTGAATTACAGGCCCTCATGGCAGTGGAGCCTTTCATAATTTTTCATGCAGATAGGGTGTCCTTCAGGACTAGTCCCTCCTTCATGCCCAAGGTATTTTTCAGCGTGGCCCTTAATCAGTCCATTCATTTACCAACATTCTTTTCTAATCCACAGAACAAAGGGGAGTGAATTCTGTACTCCTTGGATGTGCACAGACAACTTAGATTTTATTTGGACAGGACTAAACCTCTCAGGAAACCTGAACAACTGCTGGTTGCATTTGCTTCAGGGGCAGAGCGGAAGGCCATTTCAAAGCAAACCATTTCTAAATGGATAGGCCACTGCATTAAATTCTGCTATAAGCACAGTGGCAAGCCTACCCCACAGGGGATTAGACCACATTCAACCAGAGCTTCATCTACCTCTACAGCCTTTTTCAGAGTTGTCCCTACCAGGGACATCCTAGAAGCTGCTACCTGGACTTCTGTACATAACTTCTCCAGGCATTACCATTTGCCAATTTTCTCTAAATCCAGAGCTGGCTTTGGCACTGCAGTCTTGCAGGGCCTTATAGCTGGTCCTAATGCCATCTAATTACCTCCTCCCATCTGTAGCTTTGGGAATCTACCCAAATGTGATGACTCCAACAGTGAAACACAAACATAGTACAGTTGTGTACACTTACCATAAATGTAGATGCTCTGGTGTATTCACTGTTGCAGTCTTAGTTATCCTTCTTCCAACCCCCCCTGAGTTTAAAGCTTTTTGGTGTATATGATCAGGCTGACTGAGGGCTACTGCAAGTAGATAACCTAAATGTGATGACTGCAACAATGAATACACTCAAACATCTACATTTATGGTAAGTGTACACAACTGTACTTTCTGGATCTTTCCTTCCTAAACCTGCTTGTGATGGTGCCCAAGTTGGAAATGCTGTCACTTCACAATTTTTTTTCCTCATTCCAGTTTCTTAATAACTCTCGACTTAATAGAGGCTTGTCTCGTTCCTGTTCATCCGGAATTCAGGCGTGTGTGTCTGGATCACATTCAGTTCTCTGCCTTACCCTTTTAACTATCCACCGCACCATGAATGTTCACTAAGTATCTAACTCCAGTTTAGCTCTTTGCAGGCTACCGTGTAGCCCCTTTTTTCCTTATTTAGACAACTTTCTTATCCTTGCAGACTCTTTTTCAAAGTGTCAGAAATCTCTCACTTCATTGAAAAATCTTACACAAGCTGTGATTCCATGAGAACATTCAAAAGTCTTTGACTGCTTCACACATGATTGTGCTCATGGGGTGTCAGCTAGACACCTCATTTCAAATAGATTTTCTTACACAGGACAAATAGATGTATAACTTGATCTGTTTCTAAGGTTTTCCACTTAGAATTTGGTCACTATGAGGGAATACCTTAGGATTTGAGGTATTATGGCATTTATGATTTTCATGATACCCTTGGCAAAACTTCACATGAGAAATATACAATGATGTCAGAAGTCACTTTGGTCTCAGCACCAACATCCTTTGCCCTTTCAAATCCCAGTGCTGGGGTTTGCCACAAGGGGGATAATTGGGTGGAGACAGCAAATATCCTTTAATCTCGATCTCCACTTCTCCTTCCTTGTTCCAAAGCAGTCAGTCACTGCAGACATGTCTGAATTTGCTTGAGAAGCAGTTTTAAGAGGGATAAAAGTGCAGGATGTGTGGGACACCAAGGACAGGCATAAGTATGTAAATATAAAAAAGATGCTTTCCCCGATCATGGCGGTCAACTCTCTGAATCATCTTTGGTTCCCGGGACCTCTTCAGGTTACAGACAATACCACAGTCTTGTGGTAGATCAACAACAAGGTGGAAACAGCTTGTACCCCTATTACCAGATTAGCCATGTTAACTTGTGAATGTTAAGTTGTCAGTCTCGCCTTCATTCTTGCTGGATGGGTTCGGAGCCGATCCTCGGCTCCGACTCTGCCTATACTAAAGCTCAAGAGCTAATTTTACTGGCTTGAGGCAACCCTATATCCCATGATGCTAGGCGCTAACTACCCAGATCTCGTTTGCCGCTTTCGCTAGAGAGGTGCTTTTTTTACCGGCTCCACAGGTTAGTGAAAAATTAATATTTTTCTTCCTTCTCTTAGGGATTTTTTCCCCTTTATTTTGTAATCAGATAGTATAGTACCTATACCCACCCCGTTGAGTCCCTTTTTTTTTTTTGGTCTTATCCCTAAATCCCAAAGTTTTATCCCTCCCCTGTTAAGGTTAGGCCTTAGGCCCTTCCGTTTTTTTCCTGTTCCCTTGTATTGGGACAGTTAGGTGGCGTGGTTTTATTTTTACCTTGTGTTTGTGTTAGAGGAAGTTTTTCTCTTCTTTAACAGCCTTAATGTCTAAAGACATTAAAGTCTCAGGCTTCAAGAAGTGTGACTCATGCTGTCAGAAAATGCCGCTGACAGACGGTCACACTTCTTGCGTTTATTGCCTGGGACCCCTGCACCTGCAGGACTCTTGTTCTGTTTGTCATGCATTCAGTCCAAGAGTCCTGCAGGAGCACAGGAATAAGTTAATTTTGAGGGGCTTATTAAAGCCCGAAGGTTCTCTGGCTAAGTCCTTGCCGGGTAAACCCTCGAAGCCATCCAAACCGTCGGCTCCGTGTTCCAAGCCTTCGGCTGGTGGCTCACCTACTGCGTCACGATCGGCTCCGGCCGGAGCTGATACGGCTATGTCGCAGTCTTCTGCATCGGCTCCGGCCGGAGCCGATGCCTCAAAGACTCTGTCGGCTCCGGTTGGAGCCGACGTGTCTTTGGCTCCATCGGCACCACTAGTCTCTGTGCCATCTTCCACCTGCAAAAGATCTAGGTCTTCGTCCCTGGAGTCCATTCACTTGGCTCCAAGATCACCTTTGCTCTCGGAGCAGAGCCATCGGAGCCATTCCTCTCGGTCTTCCAGGCTTTTCTGACCATGACCTTGAGAGGGTGGTTAGTAGACTCCTAAAGTCTCAGGCACTGGCCCAAATGTTTCACAGCCCGTCTCAACAGACAGTGGCTTTACCCATACCATCTTCGATTCCTCCTCTGACTCTGCCCCTGAGTTCGGAGCCGGAGCTCCTCGGAGCTGTGACCGTCGTGACATCGGAGCTGATACTTCCCCCTTCGGCTCCGTCGTCTGCTCCGATCTCTTCCATGGTCCCATCCATGGAGGGATCTGGGCGCTTGGACTCCCTCATCGGCTCCGAGGGGGTGAGTGGCATCGGACCCTTGTCCGACTCCGTTCTCCCCCTCGGAGCTTAGGCGCTGGTGAGTTCGGCCCCGACATCGGCTTCGGAGCCGTCCCTCTCGGTGCCGGCTGGGGTTCCTATTTCTTCAGAACGGGAGCCCCTCTGTCCTGCCTGTTTGGGGCGCCTTCAAGGTCATGAGGAGCGTTCTGGCCCCTGTGCCTGTCCCACGGTCAGCTCCATCACCTTCTTCCACTGTAGTGCCTGCTGCGGTCTCTACCCACTCCCTCATTCCCGACCGTAGAGACCCAACGCCTCAGGTTTCCCCATTTGGAATATCCTCCTCTTCCGAGGCTTCCCCTGATCCGTCAGGTGAACCCCCTCGAAAGAGGACATGTAAGAGGAAGCATGTGGACTCCCCTGAGTCCATCACATCTGATACCGACTTGGATGAGTCGGAAGGGTCCCCACGGTCCCCCTCTGAGGATGTCTCCTTTTCTGACATTTTTGAAATCCTTAAGCAGAGGGGGAACTGGTGTACCCTCAATCCTTCCGAGGACGAGTTTACCTGGAGGAGTTTGGTTCTCACCCTTCCACCTCCTGGATGTCTCCGCCTTTTGACCCCCTCATGGAAGTGGTGGCACGGAGGCGTGGACGGCCCCTGATACGACAGAACCCACCCCACGGAGGCCCTCCAAATTTATCACAGCCCCGTCAGATAAACAATTCTTAACTAAGGGTGTCCCAGTTGATGTCATGGTGGTGGCTGCAGCCACTAAGAAGGAACTGGCCGACCCTTCAGTGCCTATCCATCCTCCTAATAAGGAATCTAGGACTATGGATAGGTACGGCAAGCGGATGTTCTCTTCAGCGACCTTCGCCATGTGGTCGTTGAATTACTTGTGTCATTTCACCCGCCTTCAAAGAGACATTCTCAAAGAAATGGGTGATACTCTACAGGATCCAACAGCTGCGGGGTATCAGGATAAAATTAACTCCCAGCTAGGAACCCTAAATACCATTGTCAACTTCTCCATGCGGCTTATTTCCTATGCAGCCGATGGAGCGAGTAGAGCCGCAGGCACAGGCGTAGTTTTAAGGCGTCGTGCCTGGATGCGGCTTTGCAACTTTGCAGACCCCTTCAAGGCGTCCTTCACTAACTCCCCCTTTGATGGTTTGGCGCTGTTTGGACCTCAAGTGAAGGATACGTTGACCAGATGCGAACAAGATGGCAAGACTCTTTCTGCCGTAGGAGTCCATTTTTCTACCCCATCCAGACCCTATCCTAAGGGTCAAAAGGGTGGGAAAATGTGGTTCCGCAAATCTTAGGGAGTCACGCCTGACACAAGAGGTCAGTTTCCCCCGAGTGGCGGGGGGGGGACAACAACAGACGCCGCCCTAGAGGCAGAGGAGGTCTGCAGAATCAGGGTAACAGAGTTTCTCTCTGATAAACCCTTCCAGCATCCCTGAGAAGCTGCCAGACTGTCCACCTTCAGGGGAAGGTTATCGCTTTACCCAGAAGCCTGGCTTTCTCTCACACAAGACAAATGGGTACAGTCGATTATATCCGAGGGTTACAAAATTCCCTTTATCCCCACACCCCAGATCGGTCAAAAGGGCCCCTCCCAGACATTCCACCCAGTCTAAGGGAACAAGCAGTACTAGAAGTTTCAAAACTGCTAACAAAAAGAGCCATCCAGCCAGTCCCAGCAGACCAACTAGGATCCGGTATCCAAAAAAGACGGGACTAGAGGCCAATGTTGGATCTCAGCAGACTAAACAGTTCCGGATGGTCACGCTACAGTCCATACTACCCTTTCTGGGTCAGGACAATTGGATGTGCTCAGTGGATCTTCAGGATGCGTACTATCACATCAAGATGCACAGGCGCTCCAGAAGGTTTCTCCGCTTCCGGCTGGGGGCCAGTCACTACCAGTTCAGGGCCCTGCCCTTTGGTCTCACTACAGCCCCCCCGAGTGTTCACCAAATGCATGGCAGTGGTCAAGGCTCATCTGAGACGTCAAGGATTCCAGGTGTTTCCGTTTTTAGACGACTGGCTCCTTACTGCCACCACCAGGCATCAGCTTCTTCTTGTCAGAGATTACACCATTCAAACTTGCAAAGGGATAGGTATTTCCATAAATTTAGAAAAGTCTGCCTTGTCGCCTTGTCAGTCTATTACCTTCATAGGCACCACCTTGGACACTGTACAGCTCTCAGCAAAATTAACCGAGCAAAGAGTTTTAGATATTCAAAATCATGTTCATATCCTGCTTCAGAGCAAAAGAATCCAGGCCAGATTTGTCCTAAAAGTGTTAGGTCTCATGGCGGCAGCCATCACGCTACTTCCCCTTGCTCATTTTCACATGTGGCTCTTTCAGTGGATGCTCTTCTCCCAGTGGTCCTTCCAACAGCTTCCTTTGACACACAAAATCATAGTAACACTATCTTGCAAGAAACATCTGTCTTGGTGGATGGTCTCCCCTCAAGTTCTTCAGGGCAAGACCATTCGTTCCTTCCCCTCTGGTCGCCACTGTCACAACGGATGCCTCCCTGATCGGGTGGGGGGGCATTTTCAGGGCAGGACAGTCCAGGGCACATGGCAACCTTTCGAATGCCACCTGCACATAAATGTCCTGGAGATGAGAGCAGTGCTTTTGGCGTTGCAGGCCCTCCAAGACTCTCTTCCTTTAGGGACTATTGCAATTCAGATGGACAATATGTCCGTAGTGTGGTATATCAACAAGCAGGGCGGAACCAAGTCCTATCCCCTGTGTCGAGAGGCACTCAGACTTTGGCAATGGGTGATCTCTTCTCAGCGGTTTCTGATAGCAGCGCATATCCCCGGGAAGTCCAACATCATAGCGGACAGGTTGAGCAGAGCTATTCTCATGCCACACGAGTGGTCTCTCAAACAATCAGTAACGGAGGAGATTTTTCAGAAGTGGGGTCCTCCTTGCTGTGATCTTTTTGCAACACCTCAAAACAGCAAGTGCCTCGACTTCTTCACCCTCTTTCCCCTTCCAGGCCATCCCCCCAGAGACGCTCTAGTCCACGATTGGCCTCGGGGACTTCTATACGGCTTTCCCCCCTTTCCATTAATCACTCAGTTGATTCAGAAAGCTACCGCCTTGAGAGCCAGGATGATCCTCATTGCCCCTTATTAGCCTCGACAGATATGATTCCCGTTCCTGTATCGTTACCTTTTGGAACAGCCTTGGCATCTGGACCCAGTGCCAGATCTTTTGGCCCACCAGTCAGGGCAGCTGCACCATTCCCTCCAGTTTCTCAACCTCACAACTTGGTTGCTCCACTTCCATCCTTAGCCAGGCTTCCCCTGATTTCCAATTCTGTCCGTGATATTATTGTAGCTTCTCTTAAGTCCTCTACCAGAAGGATTTATGCTAGTAAATGGAAGCATTTTTCCTTCTGGACAAAGGCTAGGAATATAGATCCTTTCACTGCTCCTATACAGTCTGTCCTAGATTTCCTAGCGGAATTTTTTCATTCAGGCTCTTCATCCTCTACTGTAAAGGTTCAGTTAGCGGCCATTTCAAATTTTCACATAGGTCTGTTGGATTCCAGCATCATGTCCCACAAGCTTTGTAAAGCCTTCCTCAAGGGTATCTTTTTGCTCAAACCCCCAATCAAAGACCCCCCACCACAGTGGGATTTAAATTTGTTTTTAACATCCTTGTTTCTTCCTCCCTTTGAACCTGCGGCTTCCTGTTCTTTAAAGTTGCTCTCTTGGAAAACTCTCTTCCTAGTTGCCATAACTTCTGCTAGGAGAGTATCAGAATTCCATGCCCTTTGCATTCGTCCTCCTTATCTAATTTTCCACAAAGACCGGGTTTCTCTCAGAACTAACCCGTCTTTTTTGCCCAAGGTGGCTTCTCAGGCAAATTTAAATCAATCTATCGATCTTCCAGTTTTCTTTCCCGATTATTCTAACAGAGCAGAGCAAAAACTGCATTATCTCGACGTTCATTGTCAGCTCCGTTATTATCTGGAAAGGACTAAACAAACTAGGAAATCTGAACAGCTTTTTCTGTCCTATGCGGAAGGTAAAAAGGGCCTTCCGGTATCCAAAGTAACCTTGTCTAGATGGCTGTCCTCTGTGATTACCTATATCTATCAACTCAGAGGTAAAGAATTACCTTCTAAGCCAAGAGCCCATTCAACCAGAGCTTTAGCTACATCAACAGCCTTTCAAGCTAGATTGCCAATGGATACTATTTGTTCAGCAGCCACATGGGCCTCTCCTCATACTTTTATTACACACTACAAATTAGACATGGCCTCCAGAAACAGGGAAAATTTTGTTTCCACCGTTCTCAAGAGCCTGCTCCAATGAGCCACCCGGGATGAAGGTGCTAGGGACGCGGTCCCGTCCAGCAAGAATGAAGGCGAGATTGACAACTTAACATTGAGAAGTTATGTACCTACCATAACGTTTCATGTTAGTTGTCTTCTTCTCGCCTTCTTTCTTGCGTCCCACCCACCAACCCCCTAGCCTGGATAGACCGAAAGGATTTCCCTTTTTTATCAGGGTCTTTACCCTTCATAATTTGAAGCCTAAACTGGTTATCTTTGGGTAACTATACCTTCAGGTAGTGGCACATGGGAGTTTTTCCCCTTTCCTTCTCTCCCTTTGGTTGGGAGGCTAAAATTGCTATGTTCTCAGCTACCAAACGAGATCTGGGTAGTTAGCGCCTAGCATCATGGGATATAGGGTTGCCTCGAGCCGGAAAATTAGCTCTCGAGCTTTAGTATAGGCCGAGTCAGAGCTGAGGATCGGCTCCGAACCCATCCAGCAAGAAAGAAGGCGAGAAGAAGACAACTAACATGGAACATTATGGTAGGTACATAACTTCTCATTTAGCTTCATAGCAGTCTTACTCTACAGGCATCATACATTCCGTCAGAGCAAAAGTGCGTGGTAATCAAGCTGAGTAGGACATGGGCAGATGCTCATATATGGAGACTTAATCAGGGGGTCTTCCAAGATTTGATTTGTGTATGGGGAGTTCCTCAAGTAGACCTCTGTGCATCCTCTGTTCATAAGCACCTGATAGAATTTTGCTCCAGAACTTGGACAGATGCCTTTTCTTTTCATTGGATAGAAATGTTCTTGTATGCCTTTCCACTGATATCTAGCATACTTATGAAGATTTAGAAAGAATTCATCATGATCATTGTGGTGAATCCCTTCTGGCCCAGCCAACAGTGGTTCTCCCTTCCTTTGGAAATGTCCAGGGGCAGTTAGCACAAGCTTCCTCACAAACTGGATCTACTGGATGATATGGCCTTAATTCTTCTGTTTAGGCACCTGTCTACTGAGGATGTGCAGTGGGTACTAATAGAGGCAAGAATGTGTGCTACTGGGAAAAAAAAAACATAAATTAGCAAATGGAAAATGTTTTCTGGTTGGTGCCAGCAACATAACCAGCACCCATTCAGAGCTTGTTTTTCTTGGTTTTACAATATTTGTGTGAGTTACTGTCCTGTGGCTTTTCTTTTTCCTCCTCCAAGGTTCTTTTTTCAGTTCAACTTGTCTACCCATGGATCCTCCTTTGCCAGTGCATTCTCGTATTAAAATAGTTTTAAAAGAGGTTTTGCATAAGAGACATCCAGGAAAACCAGTGGCCCATCCTTGGGATCATAATTTTGTGTTGGAGAAGCTAATACTTGCTCCATTTGAACCAGTTTACCTGGCTGATTTGAGGTTCTTAACATAGAGTAATTGAGTTACAAGCTCTTATGGTGAGTCAACACTACCTCATTTTCCAAATGGACAGGGTTTCTTTGATAACTAATCATTTGTTTATGCTTAAAATGGTATCCAAATTTACTTTAAGCTAAGCTATGCATCTCCCCATTTTCTTTCCTGATCCTAAAAAAATGAAGGAGAAAGGATACTCCATTCCTTGGGTATCCACAGACAATTCTGGTACTGTCTTGACAGAACTAAATCTTTCAGATCTTCAGATTAATTGTTTATTTCTTAAGAAGGAACAACCTATGTCAAAGCAGACTGTTTCCAAGTGGTTGTCTAAGGCTATTACCTTTTGCTATTCTCACAACAACAAAAATATTCCAGGCAGGGTCAAGTCCCATTTTACCAGGGTCTTGACTTCATATATCGCTTTTGGTATGGGTTGAATCCTAGAAGTATTTTAAGTGCAGCAACTTGGTCCTCTGTAGATACTTTTACAAAGCACTGCAAGCTTGATTCTTTTTGTAGAGGTATATCAGGCTTTGCTAGAGCCATTTTCCTGGATTCTCCTTTTTCCACCTCCCAAAATTTGTAAGCTGTGTTAATCTACCCATATAGCTTAGGCTACTGCAGCAATGATCAGTGTTACGCGTACTTAACTAAAAGGGAAAGGTTTCTCCAGTAGAAAAATGGGATGCAGATGTCTAATGGTGGAAAAAGTCACATATAATAGAAAATGTATAAAATGAAAAAAATGAGCTTTCAGTGAGTACAAAGATTGCCTCTGATCACATCGGGAAGTGAGATGTGAGGCATCACCTCACAGTAGGCTCATCATTCTCTTTCGGCTTTTCCCATTAGGGGTCGCCACAGCGGATCATCTCTTTCCATTTCTTCCTATCCTCTGCATCTTGCTCTGTCACACCAACTGCCTGCATGTCCTCTCGCACCACGTCCATAAACCTTATCTTAGGCCTTCCTCTATTCCTCTTACCTGGCAGCTCCATCCTTAGCATCTTTTTCCCAATATACCCATCATCCCTCCTCAGCACATGTCCAAACCAACGCAATCTCGTGTCTCTTGCTTTGTCTCCAAACTGTCCAACATGAGCTGACCCTCTAATATACTGATTCCTAATCCTATCCATCCTAGTCACACCGAGTGCAAATCTTAACATCTTTAACTCTGCCACATCCAGCTCTGACTCCTGCCTTTTTGTCAATGCCACTGTCTCCAACCCATATAACATAGCTGGTCTCACTACCCTCTTGTAGATCTTCCCTTTCACTCTTACTGGTACCCGTCTGTCACAAATCACTCCTGACACTCTTCTCCACCCATTCCACCCTGCCTGTACTCTCTTCTTCACCTCTCTTCCACATTAACCATTACTCTGAACTGTTGATCCCAAGTACTTAAACTCGTCCACCTTTACCAACTCTACTCCCTGCATCCTCACCATTCCTCTACCCTCTCTCTCATTTACACACATATATTCTGTCTTTGCCCTGCTGACCTTCATTCCTCTGCTCTCTAGAGCATATCTCCACCTCTCCAGAGTCTCCTCAACCTGATTCCTACTCTCACTACAGATCACGATGTCATCTGCAAACATCATAGTCCATGGGGCCTCCTGTCTGATCTCATCTGTCAACCTGTCCATCACCACTGCAAATAAGAAAGGACTCAGAGCTGATCCTTGATGTAATCCCACCTCCACCTTAAACGGATCTGTTACTCCCACTGCAGTCCTCACCACTGTCACACTACCCTCGTACATATCCTGTACCACTCTTACGTACTTCTCTGCCACTCCCGACTTCCTCATACAATACCACAACTCTTCTCTAGGCACCCTGTCATATGCTTTCTCCAAGTCTACAAAGATGCAATGCAACTCCTTCTGACCTTCTCTGTATTTCTCCAACAACACTCTCAGAGCAAACATTGCATCTGTAGTGCTCTTTCCTGGCATGAAACCATACTGCTGATCACTAATCATCACCTCCCTTCTTAACCTTGCTTCCACTACTCTTTCCCATAACTTTAAGCTGTGACTAATCAGTTTTATCCCTCTGTAGTTACTGCAGCTCTGCTCATCACCCTTATTCTTAAAGATAGGTACCAAAACCCTTTTTCTCCACTCCTCAGGCATCCTCTGACTTTCCAAAATTTCATTAAACAATCTAGTTAGAAATTCCACTGCTATTTCTCCTAAGCACCTCCATGCTTCCATTGGTATGTCATCTGGGCCAACAGCCTTTCCATTCTTCATCCTCTTCATAGCTGCCCTTACTTCCTCCTTGCTAATCTGTTTCACTTCCTGATTCACTATCCCCACATCATCCAACCTTCTCTCTCTCTCTCTTTCTCTTCAATCATCAGCCTCTCAAAATACTCTTTCCATCTACTCAACACACTCTCCTCTCTTGTGAGTACCTTTCCCTCACTATCCTTTATCACCCTTACTTGCTGCACATCTTTCCCAGCTCTGTCCCTCTGTCTTGCTAATCGGTACAGGTCCTTTTCTCCCTCTTTAGTGTCCAGTCTCTCGTACAACTCTCCATATGCCTTATCCTTTGCTTTCGCCACCTCTCTCTTTGCCATGCGCCTCATCTCCTTATACTCATGTCTACTTTCTTCATCTCTTTGACAATCCCACTTCTTCTTCGCCAGCCTCTTCCTCTGTATACTCTCCTGTACTTCCTCATTCCACCACCAGGTCTCCTTGTCCTCCTTCCTCTGTCCAGATGTCACACCAAGCACCTTTCTAGCAGTCACCCTTACTAATTCTGCTGCAGTTACCCAGCTATTTGGTAACTCTCCACTGCCTCCCAGCGCCTGTCTTAACTCTTCCCTAAACTCCACTTCACAATCACCCTTTTTTAACTTCCACCATTTAATCCTTGGCACAGCTTTCACACTCCTCCTCCTCTTCTTGATCACCAACATCATTCTACATACCACCATTCTATGCTGCTTAACTACACTTTCCCCTGCCACCACTTTACAGTCTCCAATCTCCTTCAGACTGGCCCTCCTACATAGGAAATAATCCACCTGTGAGCATCTTCCTCCACTCTTGTACGTCACCCTATGCTCCTCCCTCTTCTTAAAATACGTATTCACCACAGCCATGTCCATCCTTTTCGCAAAATCCACAATCATCTGACCTTCTGCATTCCTCTCCATAACACCATACCTACCCATCACTTCCTCATCCCCTCTGTTCACTTCACCAACATGCCCATTAAAGTCCGCTCCAATCACTAGACACTCACCCTTGGGTGCACTCACCACAACTTCATCCAACTCACTCCAAAATTTCTCTTTCTCATCCATCGCACACCCAACTTGTGGAGCATATGCACTAACAACATTCATCATTACACCATCAATTTCGAGCTTCATAAACATCACTCTGTCAGACACTCTATTCACGTCTAAAACACTCTTGGCATATTGTTCCTTTAGTATAACCCCTACCCCATTTCTCCTGCCATCCACACCATGATAAAACAATTTGAACCCGTTTCCTAAACACCTGGCCTTACTTCCCTTCCATCTGGTCTCTGCACACACAATATATCAACCTTCCTTCTCTCCATATCGGCTAGCTCTCTTCCTATACCAGTCATACTGCCAACATTCAAAGTTCCTACCCTCACTGCTACACTCCTAACCTTCCTCCTATCTTCCTGCCTTCGCCCTCCTCTTCTCCTTCGGCCAACAGTAGCCCAATTTCCGCCAGCACCCTGTTGGCTAACAGTACTGGTGGCGGTCGTTGTTAACCCGGGCCTCGACCGATCCGGTATGCAATTATGAAAAGTTCTCCTCACACTAGGATATTATGGAAAAATAATTGTTAAAGGGGCTAGAGCACTGCTTTGCTGGTTCAGATTAGACAAGTGGTTGAGGAACCATAAGCTGGATTTGAGAGACTGAATCAGTAAGATGGATCATTTTTATCTCATCTGTTCTGTCATCTTCCTATTACTTTGGCATATTTAAGTCTTCAGTAAATATTTCCATTTGTGCCTGTTTCGGTTTCTTCATTCTAATGCTTTATAGGAACTTTCTTTAACATTTTGAAATATCCCTACAGCATCACAGGTTATTTTTCATTTCACAAGTTCCATAAGTCTGTCTACAAGCTTTTCTATTCTGTGTTGGCCAAGCTGTTTGTAAAAGTTTGTGCTCTAAAGTAATCAAAAATAGTTCCTTAACAGCAACCTTTTTAAGCTCATTCGTACATATTCTCCAGATACTCCTTTATTTTCTCTCTAGCACTCTGTGGGTGCTCCACCTGTTGTTCAGATTTCCTTTCTTCTGCAATACTTTAGCCCTGGTCAAGCCTTCTTTCCATTATTGCTTTGTCTTTTATTTCCACAATGTTTTAAACGCGTTTCCATTTTATCCCATTTACATTATAAATATGCATCAAGCACAACTCTAACAATTCCAAAACTAAGTCGTAGTCCTAGCCATACTGTGTCTGCTGCTGCTTCTTCTGCTAGGCTATTAAATGTTAGGAGTACATCCATTACTTGGAAATATTTTTCATGATGAGCCACATAGTGATACTGACATTTCTTGCCTCAGTTTATAATGTAAAGGATTTTAGTCGAGCTTACTGGAATATTTGTGGACAGACTGATCTGAAGTTGTAAGGAAAAAATATAAAAGCCCACGAATCTTATCATGCCTGGAACTAATCTGAAGTATAGTTCCTTCGGTGGTGCTTTCCACTTATAGTCTATAAAGTATGTCCTAATACTGTACAACTCATACTAGTACTGCTCTTCCACAACTTGCTGCTGCTTGCACATCATTGCACCACTCCTTAACTCTACCTGCTTTGCTGTTCCCCACTCTTTCTCCTGCACGCTACACTCTATAGTTTTCTGCTCTCCTCCTGTCTGTCACTGTTCTCTCTCTTTCTGCCTAATCTTCCTTCTCCAGCTTGCACTAGTTTCTGTATTATGCCTTGCTACCGCTTTCCCTGAGGAATTATCTGCATGACACTGTAGTCTTTCTCTATTCTCCTCCTCTCACTGATGTTCATCGTGTTACACTGCTGCAGTCATTACACTTGGGTTATCCTGCCGTCAGGCGGTTCCCCAGTCGGCCTGAGTTCCAAAGTCTTGGTCTGGCGTCGGTTGCTGTCGCCTCCTCCCTGACGTCAGTGCGACAGGGGTATATAAGATGCAGCCGACGCCATTTTCTTCAGTCTTTCTTGCCATGCGGTGCCCGAAGCAGAAGCAGTTCGCAAGTGCCAGTCGGCCGACTCCTGAGATTTTCATTCCGAATCCAGAACCGAAGTCTTCTACAAAGCTAAGTACCCCGTTGGGGAAACTTTTTCTTGCCTCAGACCAATGTCAGTAAAAGTTAATAACTGTATTTCATGTGGGAAGCAAATACCTCATAAGGATTTCCACTCCTATTGTATGCCATGCCTAGGCCCAGACCACGACATCACTGGTTGTCGGTTTTGTGCTAGGTTTAACAAGCGTACTACTAAATGTCGGTTTGAATTTGCCCGACATTATTTTGGCAGAAAATTCAATTACACCATGCCGTCGTAACTCCCAACGACAGGATTACATAAAAAGCACAAGGGCAAGGACAGGCATCCGAGGCCCAAAACTGACGAGGCCTCTTCTAGGCCGGCCGCCGGTTCTCCGGTGTTAAGCAAGGCACCTACGTAGCCCCTAACGACCAGTTCCACAGACCACATCCGACTCCCACATGGAGCTTGCTGGGCCTTCGGATGCTACATGTTTTCAGCCTACCGAAATTAACCCATCTGAGGGTACCGAAGTAGCTGAGCAATCCACAGCCTCAGAGGGTGTCTTCAGACCTACCCAGTTAACTATTAAACCCTCTACGAAGTCTAAGGCCCCCTTAAAAACAAAGAAACCGATTCAGCATTCTCCAGCACAGGCTTCCATGCCTAAGAAACAAATGCTCAAAATGGCCGAAGACCTAATCACCCTGATCAGGGGGTCCCATCCCCCTCCTGATAAAAGGCCCAGGCAGGAGGCAGACTATGAATCTTCCGACCAGGTGTCCATTTCTTCATATTCAACCTCAGACCTAGGATATTCCTTACCCACTTATGAGGGTTCTGATGCTGAAGAATCAATTCCATCTGCCTCTCCGCCTGAGGAGTACTCCTTTGGGGAGACATTACATACCATGAGGGAGCACTTCCATTGGGAAGGCCAGGATTACTCAGAATCCAAGAAAAGGCTCAGAGACTTCCTTTTATTGCCTCAACACAGACCCCTTGCTATTCCGCCAGTGCTGGATATTGTGGATGTTGTCTACACTGAATCCAGCTTAAACCCTGACTCCTTACCTCCAGCCCCTGTTAAACCCAGTAGATATTACAGAGTTCCTGACTCTCACAAATTTCTGTATAAAAGCCCTGTTGCTGACCCTGAAACTATTTCTCAGGGACCCAAAGGGATTAAAGTATCATCAGCAAAACACCCAGTTCCCTCTGACAGAGATTCCAGAGCATTAGACAGATGAAGAAAGAAAATATATACGTCTGCAACCTTAGCAATGAGAGCCTTAAATTGCCAGTTTCACATGCTAAAATATCAGCAATTTTTGATGTCTCAGTTAAAACAAAAAATGCTTCCAGATTCAGATCCTCCCAATTTTAAAGACATGCAGGATTTATTACATGCAGCTGAACAAGTGGGAAAGCATACTTTGCAATGTGGTTTTGATTCTTTAGAGGCTTCCTGTAGAGCAGCAGTTACAGGCTCTGTCATTAGAAGGCATGCTTGGTTAAAAGAACATATGTTACCAGATCATGTTAAAGCAAAATTATTGGATGCACCTTTACAGCAGGATGTGTTGTTTGGAGTTGAGGCAGAAGAGGTATTAAAGAAAATGGAGGATAAGGCAAAATCTATGCAAACGGTAAAGGATTTCTTACAGGTTCAGCCACCAAGATTTAGCAGAAATTGGCCAACAAAGAATTAGTCCTTTCCGGCTACAGACAGACCTCAAAGAGGCAGATACAGATGTCCGAGAGGTAGAGGTCAACCACAAGGTCCTTACAGGCCTCGACAATGGGGTGCACCAGGCCAGAAAGAAGGAGAAGACAGGCCCCAACCATATAAAAAGCAGCCTCAATGACTTCCCATTACAGCTGCCAGACAACTCTCTCATGGCAGCCCCCTTGGGAGGAAAACTAGCACTTTTCTATCACAATTGGCATTGGATCACCAAAGACAAATGGGTTCTCAACATTGTATCTCAAGGTTACAGGTTCTACTTTCACAGTCTTCCAAAGTTAAAAGGAATGCCACATCTGCCACCAAATCAATGGGCAGAGGCTCAAAAACAAATTACAGCACTCATGGAAATGAGAGCTATTCAAGAGGTACCACCACCAGAGCAAGGACAAGGATTTTATTCAAGACTCTTTCTGGTTCTCAGAAAGGACAAAGCCTGGAGGCCCATTCTGGATCTTTCTTCTCTAAACACATACCTGGATGTTCCAAAATTCAAAATGTTAACACTACAGCAGCTTCTTCCCATGCTGGGCAAGAAAGCTTGGCTTGTGACTTTGGACCTCAAGGAGGCATACCTGCATGTCCCTATCAGACAAAGCTGCAGAAGGTACCTCAGATTCATAGCAGGTTCAATGCACTATCAATTCTCTGCACTGCCCTTTGGCTTATTTACTGCGCCCAGGGTCTTTACAAAGTGCCTGGCACCAGTAATTGCATTTTGCAGACAGAAAGGAATTCAAATTTATCTGTACGTGGACGACTACCTGATTCAAGTAGAGAGCAAGGACAATCTTCTAGAGCATCTGGCTTTTGTAAAACAGTTAAGTTGCCTGGGGTACACAGTAAACGAAAAGAAATCAAAAGTAGTGCACTCATAAGAGATATTCCTGGGTGCCAGCTTGAACACAACGGCCCAGATAGCTTATCTCACACCAGATAAGCAAGGACAACTGACTCAATACTTTCAATTGATGGCAACAAAAACCCAACTCCCTGCAAGAAAAATTCTGCAGGCCTTGGGTTACATGGCATCCTGCATACTACTAATTCCATATGCCAGACTGCATATGAGGAAACTACAATGGTACCTAAAGAATGTATGGTCTCAACACTGTCAAAGTTTGGAAACAGTTATACCACTAATTCCTTGCCTTCAACAGGAGTTTCGAAGGTGGGCTCAAGCTTGTCACCTCAACAAGGGACAGCCTTTTACTCAACCCACAGCCAGGCAAACACTGACAACAGATGCATCGGATTACACCTGGGGAGCACACATGGCAGGAAAATGTACTCAGGGCAAGTGGCCCGCAGAACAAAGGCATCTTCACATCAATCAAAACGAAATGTTAGCTGTACAAAATGCCCTTATAGCTTTCAAGGACATGCCTGCATCCAGGACAACTATTACTAAAAACGGACAACACCACAGTAATGTGGTACATAAACAAGCAAGGGGGCACTCACTCCTACCCCCTCTGCAGACAAGCCATGACCTTGTGCAACACAGCTCTAAACTATCAAGTTCATCTTCAAGCACAATTCCTTCCAGGAGAGAAAAGCACACTGGCAGACGACTTAAGCAGAAACGTCATGGATCCCCACGAATGGGAATTGAATCCACAAATATACAGAATGATAACACAAAAATGGTGGAGCCCGGACATAGATCTGTTTGCATCCCCAATGAACTGCCAGCTACAGAAATTCTGCAGAAGGAGTTACCATCCACACGCATGGAAAGTGGACACCCTCTCATTCAGCTGGAAAAACCTGCAAGTATACGCTTTCCCTCCACTACCTTTTCTTCCAAAGGTTCTCATAAAAGCCAGACAAGAAGAGCCAAAGATGATCCTGATTGCTCCAGACTAGCCACATCAGCACTGGTACCCAATCTTAAGGAATTTAGCACAAGAACCACCCTGGATATTGCCTCAAATCCCACACCTGCTGACTCAGCACAACAATCAGATACTTCACAGTCAGCTACAGACCTTAAACCTAGCTGCATGAAAAATTCCTTAGTCAAGCAAGCAATGCCTCTCTCCAAAGCTGTTATGGATGTCATTCTGGAGGCCAGAAGGCCTAGTACCAGGAAAGCCTATTCAGATAAATGGAAGAGATTCTGCGCCTGGAACTAGGCTCACAGCCTTGACCCTCTTGTCCCAAACATTCATCAGATTCTGCAATATGTAACTGAGATGCTGGACAAAGGTCTCTCTCTTTCATCCATCAAGATCCACGCCTCTGCCATCTCTGCTCACTACAACACAGATCCTCCAATTTTCTCTAATCCGTTGCTAAAACAGTACCTCAGAGGGGTTAAAAACACAAGACCGCCCCGTAGAGCACCTACTCCAACTTGGGACCTCAACTTTTTGGAAAAATTAACTTTACCTCCCTTTGAGCCAGCTAACACAGCAGAATTAAAATACATTTCTTGGAAGACTGCTCTGCTCCTGGCAATAACGTCAGCTCGAAGAGTTTCAGAATTACAGGCACTAATGGCAGTGGAACCTTTCCTCATTTTCCACCAGGACAGGGTGTCCTTGAGAACTAACCCTACATTTATGCCAAAGGTGGTTTCAAGTGTGGCTCTAAACCAAACTATTCACTTGCCAACGTTTTATCCAAAACCACAGAATAAAGGGGAGAGACTACTGCATTCTTCGGACATTCACAGGCAGTTACGCTTCTACTTGGACAAAACCAAAGCTTTCAGAAAATCGGAGCAATTACTGGTAGCATATGCTGCAGGAGCACAGGGAAAAGCCATTTCAAAACGTACTATTTCAAAATGGATAGGACATTGCATACATTTCTGCTACACACACCATGGGAAAGTTATACCTAGCAGCTTTAGATCTCACTCCACCAGGGCAACAGCCACTTCAACTGCCTACCTCAGAGGACTGCCTACCAAGGACATTTTGGAAGCAGCAACTTAGAGTTCTGTGCATACCTTCACCAAGCATTACCATCTGCCTTTATTCACTAAATCCAGAGCTGGCTCCGCCACTGCTGTGCTGCAGGGCCTTATAGCCACACCTAATGCCTTATAGAACCAGCCACCCTACCTCCGCTTTGGGATTCTACCCAAGTGTAATGACTGCAGCAGTGTAACACGATGAACATAGTACAGTTTTGTACCTACCATAAATGTAGATGTTCGAGTGTATACACTGCTGCAGTCCAGGTTACCCTCCCTCCTTCCCCTTTTACTTGCTGGTACGTACCTATGTCTTCTACCGTTTACTACCTATGGGGAGTATTTGCTGGTAATTGAAAGTTGTTTGCTTTTCTTATGTATGTTTTATTAGCAATTTGAATTGCCTACCTTTTGGGGGCACCTGACATCTGGGGCAAGAAAAACTGAAGAAAACTGCGTCGGCTGCATCTTATATACCCCTGTCGCATTGACGTCAGGGAGGAGGCGACAGCAACCGACGCCGGACCAAGACTTTGGAACTCAGGCTGACTGGGGAACCGCCTGACGGCAGGATAACCCAAGTGTAATGACTGCAGCAGTGTATACTCTCGAACATCTACATTTATGGTAGGTACGAAACTGTACTTTCTCGATCACCATAATTACCTGCATGTTAGATTGTTTGTTTTTTGTTGGGGATTCCACTGTATCTCCGGATGTAGCCCCGCTCCATTCTCCCTTGCTTTGCTCGGGCTCATTTCGCTCCTCTACCCTACCCTCATTCTGACCCACCCCTTCACTTACATTTATTTCATCCAGACACTCCCCTTCTTTCTTGCACAACCAGTCAACACCCACTTCCTCCCAATCAGACTGCCACACATAATTACAGCACTTCTTTCAAAGTATCCCCCTCTATCCCATCTTATAGTTACATTCTATTCACCTCAGAGTGCATCACTTGTACATTACCTTCTTCGTGTTTTTCTCTCAACCTCAACTTATTATCACAATAACCTCTCCCTATATCATTCTACCACCACAACCACCTGTAAGAAGTGTTGTACCCTTCACTCATTTATAATCTCTCCATCTCTGTAACTTCTCCAACATCTGCCTTCACAAATTTACTATATTTAAGTACAGTCCTCTCTCCTGCAAACCCAAACGTAAATCCTACAACTTCTACATACTGCTCACTCCACTTAACATATCCACTAGTACTTTACTTTCTGGGGACATCCTCCCCAATTCTGGTCCCCGTATTCCACCCCCCAACTCCATGATCTATACCTCTTCCTCCAGTTCCCCCGCCCCTCTTCAACCACACCCTCCATCCCCCATCCTTTCATCTTGTCTCCTAAAAATCTAACTGTCCATTCTCTAAATATCCAAAGCCTCGTTAACAAAATTACTGAACTCCACACTTGGATAACCCATACTTCCCCTCACATTCTAACCCCATCCAAAACCTAGCTGAAACCCCATGTCACTAACTGTGAAATACTACCACCTGGTTATAATATCTACCGTACCAACAGATTCCCAAAAAAGGGGGTGGCATTGCCATCCTTTACTCAGACAAAGTTAATCTCTGATCTGTAACTATTGTTATTCTCAGTTTCCACCCCACTGAACTACTTATCTTGAACTGCCACCTAAACTCACACAAGAAATTTGCCATAGCCTCCATATACAGTGGATATGAAAAGTGTACACACCCCTGTTAAAATGCCAGGTTTTTGTGATATAAAAAATGAGACCATAATAAACAATTTCAAAGCTTTTCCCACCTTTAATGTGACTTATAACATGTACAGTTCAATTGAAAAATAAAACAAATCTGTTAGGGGAAAAAATATTAAAAGTAATAAACATTCAATAAGCTGGTTGCATAAGTGCACACACCCTTAAACTAATACTTTGTTGAAGCACCTTTTGATTTAATTGCAGCATTCAGTCGTCTTGGGTACACACCTGCCATCAGTTAGAGAGACTCTGGTTAATCCCAAATAAAGTTCAGCTGTCCTAGTAGGATTTTCCTGACGTTTACTCAGTTGCCTGCTACAGCAAAAGCCATGGATGTTATGTGATCCTATCTCGCCTACATTCTGTACTGATGGGTTCGACTCGGCACGCTTTACTATAGAGCGAAGTCTCTTATTGGCTGAGCTATTCTACATCCCAGGATGCACCACCACAGCTTCCCCAGATCTCGTTTGCCGCTTTACAGCAAAAGACGTGGTCTCGGACTTGGCTGAGCTAAGTGTCTATTTCTTCACAAATTTCTGTCAGAAATTTTTTGACTAACCCCAAAAGCTGTTTTAACAGCTATCGTTGTTGTGTGGCTGACTTTTTGATTAAGTTTTTGTGGTGAATTTGTCTGTTTTTTGAGGGATAGGATCCCGTTTAAGTTAGAGGGGCCTTGCCCTCGCGCGTGAGTGTTATATTTACGGTCAGTCTTGCTGTTGTGTTATTTTTGGTCAAGTATCCCGTTTTCATTTAGAGGGGTCTTGCCATTATTTGCTTTTCTTGACAAGTTTTGAAGAAAGTTTCTTTTTTGTACTGTTTGAGGGTCAATATGTCGAAAGAGCACAGACCATCAGGGTTCAAGAAGTGCTCTAAATGCAGCTACAAAATGTCCATTACGGACGATCACTCTTTGTGTGTATTGTTTAGGCCCTAAACATCAAGAGTCTTGCAGCGTTTGCCACGCTTTTTCCTCCCGGGTCCTCCAAGAGAGGAAAAACTAATTGATTTTAAAAGGGCTTATTAAACCTACTTTTGAGGAGGCTTTATCTTCTTCCTCTTCTCCCTCGTAGAAAAAGAAATCGTCGGCTCCGACCAGCCCGTCGGAACCGGCCACAAAGAAATCTCGGCAGGCTTCTCCATCGGCTCCACGGACTTCGGAGCCGAGGGCGGAACGGTCTGCCTCGATTCCTCCAGCCTCGACTCCTCTGACTTCGGAGCCGACGGCTAGAGCTTCGAGAGGTGGGTCACCTTCATCGGCTCCACTGTCTTCGGAGCCGATGAGAGTTGCCCGCTCAGACTCTTCCCCTTCGGCACCGAGGGAAATTGCAATGGTTGTGGAGTCTCCCTCGGCACCGATATTGATTGAGACGATTCGGAGCCGGTCCCCCAGTCCTTCGGAACCGGTGGAGAAGTCTACTCGAACCCGTTCGATCTCTTCTCGGTCTTCGAGGATGTCTGATTCGGACATTGACAGGGTACTTCAAAGGCTGTTTCAGTCTCCAGTCTTCCAAAAGTTAGTGTCGGCTCCAGCCCAGTCGGCTCCGGAGCCGATTGCCCGCCCTGTGGTCTTGGTTCCTCCTCCAACAGCCTCGGCACCGTTGGAGTCGGTGCTGGTGGAGTCGGTGGAGGTTGTCGGGTCGGCTCCGACCCTTACTCCAACCCCAACCTTTGGGTCGGAGTTCGGTACACGGACCTCCTCTGTCGGCCTCGGGGGTGATGCTTCGGGACCGATGCTTTCTGTTCCGAGCCTCCCTCTCGGTGCGTCGGCTGCGGGAGTGCCGTCTACTGTTGTGGCCTCGGGGATCGGACCTTCCCAGGACTCTGGGGGTCCGGCCTTCAGAGCTATGAGGAGTGCTTTGGCCAAATCTTCTTTGGCCACCTCCACCGTTTCACCGTCACCTTCCCTTGGCACGGAGGCTGGTTCCTATGTAGTCCCCCTGTCTCAAGACAGCGAAGCCCTGGGGCCTGAGGTCATCCCCATTGGGGTTTCCCCCCTTCCTGAAGGTCCCTCCGAAGCGTCTTCGGAGGAACCTCCAAGGAAGAGACAGTGCAAGAGGAAGCACGTCGACTCCCCTGATGAGTCTCTCACCTCGGACACCGACCTCGATGATGCGGAGGGGTCCCCCAAGTTGTCCTTGGATGATGTCTCCTTTGTGGACATCTTGGAAATCCTGAAGCAACGAGGCGACTGGCAGTCCAAACCCCCTTCCGCTGAGGAGTCGGTATTCCTCAAGGCCTTCGGGGCTCAGCCCTCCACCTCCTGGGTGTCTCCGCCCTTCGATGAGCTTCTGGATTTGATCTCTCGAAGGGCGTGGGAGCACTCTGATTCTGTGGAACCGGTGCCAGCTCGCCCGAATAAATTTCTTTCAGCCCCCCCTGAAAAGGACTTCCTCTCCAAAGGTGTGGCCGTAGATGCCCTGGTGGTGGCATCTGCTACCCAGCAAGATGTGGCAGAGGCTTCGACGTCTGTCCATCCTCCTAATAAAGAGTCTAGGAGCATGGATCGGTACGGGAAGCGCACCCTTACTTCAGCAGCCTTTACTTTAAGGTCTCTGAATTACCTGACGCACTTCACCAGACTTCAGAGGGATCTGGTCAAGGAACTTTCAGATACCCTCTCTGGTAACCTACCTGAGCAGTTGGCCCAGACGGTTAGCTCTCAGTTGGCTACTCTATCATCGATATCGAACTCGTCCATGAGGCTCATTTCGTATGCAGCCGAGGGGGCAAGTAGAGCGGCGGGTACAGGGGTTGCTCTACGGAGACAAGCCTGGCTCCGCCTGTGTCATTTTGCGGAGGCCTTCAAGTCTTCCTTTGCCGACGCTCCCTTTGATGGGTCCTCTTTGTTTGGACCCAAGGTAAAGGACACCTTGACCCGCTGTGAACAAGAGGGTAAGACTTTGACTGCCGTAGGGGCACGGTTTTCCACTCCCTTCCAGCCTTATCCCAAGGCTAGAAGAGGGGGGGAAAATGTGGTTCCGTAAATCTCAAAAGACTTACCCCTCACAGCAGGATGATTCCCCTTCTAGAGGCAGAGGAGGGGGAAATTTTTTAGGAAGACGCCATCCCAGAGGCAGCAGAGGCCCCCGCAACACTGGAGACCTCGAGTCTTTTTGTGGCTCCTCAACCTTCCAGCATCCCTGAAGGAATCCCCGACTGCGCCGCTCCGGAGCCAGTCGGGGGTCGTTTTTCGAGGCACCTAAAGGCCTGGGAGAATATCACTCAGGACCGATGGGTGCTCCGAATCATTGCTGGAGGTTACACCATCCCTTTTTCTCAGCCCCCCCCCCCCACACCATCCCGGAAAATCCCGGACCCACCACCCAGTCAACGGGATCTCGCAGCCATCGAAATCTCAAAGCTGCTTCAAAAAGGAGTCATCCAACCGGTCCCCGAAGACCAGACCGGATTAGGGACTTGCTCAAGATTCTTTTTGGTGCCAAAAAAGACCGGGGACGTGAGGCCCATTTTGGATCTCAGCAAACTCAACCGTTCTGTCAAGAAGTCCAAGTTCCGGATTATCACCTTACAATCCATTCTCCCGCTGCTGGAGAAAGGTGTTTGGATGTGCTCCATAGATCTCAAGGACGCCTATTATCACATCCTGATAGATCAGGCGTCCAGGAGACACTTGCGCTTCAGCCTGGGAGACAGTCATTTCCAGTTCCGTGCACTGCCCTTTGGTCTCACCACAGCCCCCAGGGTGTTCACCAAATGTTTGGCAGTGGTGACTGCTCACCTGAGAAGTCTAGGATTCCAGGTGTTTCCATACCTAGACTGGCTCCTAACTGCCACCTCCAGGCGTCTACTCTTACAGAACCTAGCAGCCACTATATCTCTAGGCAACTCCCTAGGAATCACCTTCAATTGGGCAAAGTCTGTGTTGCTGCCATCTCAGCACATACGGTTTATCGGAGTAGAGATAGATTCAAAGCAAATGCGGGTCTATCGTCCTACAGAGAGGATAGAAATATTACAGTCTCAAGTTCGAGCATTACTCCTCAAACGCCGAGCCCCAGCCTGGATGGTCCTACAACTGTTAGGTTCCATGTCGGCCACTGTTCTCCTAGTCCCCTTGGCAAGATTACATATGAGGATTCTCCAGTGGCTCCTGTCAGTCCAGTGGTCTTATCAGGATCTCCCTCTCAGTCACCTCATTCTGATCACGGAGAAGTGCAAACAGGACCTTCGTTGGTGGCTTCTTTCCTCCAACCTGGGTCAGGGGCGACCCTTCGTTCCACCACCTCCAGTGGCCACATTGACTACGGACGCCTCCCAGACGGGGTGGGGGGGACATTACCTGGGCAGGTCAGTCCAAGGCAAGTGGCACTCCGACGAGAGTCCTCCACATCAACATACTGGAAAAGAGGGCGGTGCTTCTATCGCTACAAACACTACACAGTTACCTCCCCCAGGGCATGATTGCCATTCAGTCCGACAACATGTCAGTAGTCTGGTACCTGAACAAGCAGGGGGGACCAGGTCCTACCCCCTTTGCAGAGAGGCCATGAAAGTATGGGATTGGGCGATTGCAACCAAACATTTTCTGGTAGCAACACACATTCCGGGGAGATCCAATGTGATAGCCGACAGACTGAGCAGAACTATTCTCTCCCCTCACGAGTGGTCTCTGAACGACACAGTGGCAACTCAGATTTTCAGAAGATGGGGAACTCCTTGTTGCGACCTCTTTGCAACTCCCCTCAATACGAAACGCCAACAGTTCTTCTCTCTCACCCCAGTTCTGGGGGAGATTCCCACGGACGCCCTAGTCCAAGCTTGGCCCACCGGACTGCTTTACGCCTTTCCACCGGTTCCCCTTCTTCCCAGGGTGATCCAGAAGGCGATTCACTTGCAGAGCAAGATGATTTTAGTTGCCCCATACTGGCCTCGTCAAGTCTGGTTGCCCTTTCTTCGGAAATATGCACTGGACGGTCCATGGTTCCTGGACCAGGTTCCAGACCTCTTGATCCACCAGTCGGGACAACATCATCAGTCCCTTCACTCGTTGAGGTTAACAGCTTGGCTCCTCCTCTTCCGACCATAATCAGGAACCATGCTTTGGACTCGGAAGTCATACATATCTTGTCCTCGGCCCACAAGACTTCTACTAAAAAAATGTATAACAGCAAATGGAAGAGATTCGCTATTTGGGCCCAACTCCGGGGATTGGATCCCATTACTGCCCCGGTGTCAGAAGTTCTGAAGTTTTTAGCTTCTCTATTCAATCAAGGTTCTTCGGTCTCTACCATCAAGGTTCAATTGGCAGCTATTTCTAATTTTCATGAAAGTATAGACCCACCTTTGATGAGCAATATGTTGTGTAAAGCCTTCATGAAAGGTGCTGGGCTGCTACGACCTCCGATTTCTCATCCCGTTCCACCGTGGGATCTTAATTTCGTATTAGGTGCTTTGACCTCTTCCCCCTTCGAACCTGCAGCAACTTGTGACTTGAAATTTCTTTCTTGGAAGACTGCTTTTTTGGTGGCAATTACATCAGCCAGAAGAGTTTCGGAACTTCAAGCCCTGTGTGTCAAACCACCGTACCTGTTTTTTCACAAGGATAGAGTATCCCTCAGGCCTAATCCATCCTTTGTTCCCAAGGTTTGTTTTAGTTTTTGTCTTCAACAGTCATTGGAACTTCCAGTTTTCTTCCCAAAGTACTCAAACAGAGCGGAATACATCTTCCACACATTGGATGTTCCCAGGCAATTGCGTTTCTATTTAGATAGGACGCACCAAACACGGAAAACAGATCAGTTGTCTGTGTCCTTTTCGGACAATAAATTGGGCAAAGCCGTCACGAAGGTCACTATTGCCAAGTGGATCAGGGACTGTATCAGCCATACTTACTTCCTTTCTAATAAAGAGCTTACAACCACAGTGAAAGCTCATTCTACAATGGCTATGGCTACTTCGACAGCCTTTCATTCTAAGCTTGCCATTAGTGACATTTGTGCTGCGGCTACCTGGTCTTCTCCTCACACCTTTATTTCTCATTACAAATTGGACGTGGCATCTCGGGGGCGAGCTTCCTTCGGTTCCACAGTTCTCAGGAGTGTTTTCCAGTGAGCCACCCAGGAATCAAGTGCTAGGGACGCTGTCCCATCGGTACAGAATGTAGGCGAGATAGGATCACATAACATCTTTTAGTTATGTACTTACCATAACTTTAGATGTTTGGGATCCATCTCGCCTACATTCCTAATAACCCACCGTCCTTCCCCCTGCCTTGGAGATCAGAAGAGACCGGACGGTTCAAGTTTAGCCGTTTCATCTTGAAACACCTGGCAATATTATATCAACAGTCTATGTGTGTGTGCATGTGTGCGGACAAACAAGATCTGGGGAAGCTGTGGTGGTGCATCCTGGGATGTAGAATAGCTCAGCCAATAAGAGACTTCGCTCTATAGTATAGCGTGCCAAGTCAGAGCCGAGGATCAGCTCCGAACCCATCAGTACAGAATGTAGGCGAGATGGATCCCAAACATCTAAAGTTATGGTAAGTACATAACTAAAAGTTCGCAGAGAGCTTACAAAGCATCAAAGGGATCTCATTGTTGAAAGGTATCAGTCTGGAGAAGGGTACAAAAAAATGTCCACATAATTGGATATACCATGGAACACAGTGAAGACTGTCATCAAAAAGTGGAGAAAATATGGGACAATAGTGATGTTGCAAAGAACTGAACATACCTCCAAAATGGATGAAAAGACTAGATGAAAACTGGTCAGGGTGGCTGCCAAGAAACTTACAGCAGCACTAAAGGAGTTAAAAGAATTTCTGGCAAGTACTGGTTGTGTAGTACATCTGACAACAATTTCCCATATTTTCCGTATGTCTGGACTGTGGGTAGGGTTGCAAGACGGAAGCCTGATCTTGCACAGAAAATCATCCAGGCCCAGCTAAAACTTGCAAAACAATGCGTCAAGTCTCCCAAAAGCATGTGGGAAAACGTTAAGATCTGATAAGACCAAGGGTGAACTTTTTGGCCAGAATTCCAAAAGGTACATTTGGTGCAAAAACAGCATTTCCCTTCATCAAAAGAACACCATCTCCACGGTGAAGCGTAGTGGTGGCAGTGTAATGCTTTGGGTTTGCTTTTCTTCAGCTGGAACTAGGGCTTTAGTCAAGGTGGAGGAAATTATGAACCGTTCCAAATGTCTGTCACTTTTGGCCCAAAACCTTATGGCATCTGCTAGAAAGCTGAAGGTGAAGAGGAATTTCACCTTTCAACACGGCAATGATCCCAAGCATACAATCCAAATCAACAAAAGAATGGCTTCACCAGAAGAAAATTAAAGTTTTGTAATAGCCCAGCCAGAGCCCAGACCGAAATCCAATAGAAAATCTGTGGGGTGACCCGAAGAGGGCTGTGCACAAGAGATGCCCTTGCGATCTGGCAGATTTGGAACACTTTGCAAGGAAGAGTTGACAAATATTGCCAAGTCAAGATGTGCCAATTGATAGACTCCTACCCAAGAAGACTGAATGCTGTAATTAAATCAAAAAATGCTTCAACAAAGTATTAGTTTAAGGGTGTGCACACTTATGCAACCAGCTTATTGTAGGTTTTTTTTTACTTTTTATATTTTTCCCCTAACAGATTTGTTTATCGATTGAATTGTACAGGTTACAGGTCACATTAAAGGTGGGAAAAGTTTTAAAATGATTTATTGTGGTCTCACTATTATATCACAAAACCTGGCATTGTAACAGGGGTGTAAAGTTTTTATATCCACTGTATATCCCTCCAGGGAGTAATATTTCAACCCTTGAACTTATTCTGTCCTGGTTTTGTCCCACAGTGTACCCTATGGAAAGTATCATCTTTGGAGACATCAATATTTTCTGGTCTAAACTAACATCTGACTCTCCACAACTTAGTGTCAACTTACATGGCTTCCACAAACTTGTCACATCCCCCACCCGCATGCACAAAACCTCTCCTTCCAGTCCTGTACTTGATTGGATCCTTACTAACAGTCCTAACCTCTATCACAACCCTTGTACCTTACCTGACACCATAAGTGATCATCTTCCCACCTTCATCCTAAGGCACTCTCCCCAATTACCAAAATCACACTCTTACAGAGACTGCCATAATCTCTCAGACTTTAGCCCCACCGTATTTAACTCCAAACTATCTAGCATTGACGGGTCCTTCCTCCAGCAGTTCTCTGTCAATGAAGCTGTGCTAAAATTTAACCATATATTCCTTAATATTTGCAACTCCCTTACCCCTGCCAGGAGAATTAGTCAAAGGCAATTATGCCCCCTGGCTGACTAAAGAAACTCTCTCTCTTATGCACAAAAGATATGGTGTCTGGAAAGCCTGGGCTAAAACTAAAACTTCTTCCTTGCTCCAAAGCTGCAAAGAACTCAGGAACTTTGCTGAAAAACAAATTAACAAAGTTAAAAAAATCCTACTACAACTTTCCCCAAATCAACAGTAAATCCAAACCACGAAAATTCTGGACCACCCTTAAAATACTCCATCCTGGTAGCCCTTCCACTCCCTCCACTTTTCCAAATAACACTCTTCTAGAAACTGCCACCTTTCTCAATAATTACTTCATTGATACTATCCAAAAACCTCACACCAACCACAACTCTCACTCGTCTCCCACCTCTTCCACCCCAGACAACAAAAACTTTTTCTCCCTTAAGTCTGTTTCCACTGCTTACATCAAATCACTCAAGTTCAAACCCTGCTCTCCCTCCACAGATAACCTTCCTTCCATCTTCCTCAAACTAGCTGCTGAGTCCATAGCTTACCCTGTATCCCTGCTAATCAATAGCTCCATTCAAGAAACCACAGTCCCAGACATTTGGAAATCCTTCTACACCATCTCTTTACATAAAGGGGAGAATTCTGCTGACCCATCTAACTACAGACCCTTTCCCTGTCTCTAAAATTATTGAAAAATGCATTCATACTGAGCTGCTTAATTTTCTTCTCTAGGAAAACCGTGTAACACCCACTCAACCTGGCTTCCAGCCTAACCACAACACTTCCACCACACTCATCTTTTATTTGCACTGTAGCTGAAGCCAGAGATAACCAACTTGTATCCTTGGTTCACTAGCTACCTCGCCAGTAGGCAACAGTCTGTCAAGTGGCTCTCTTCCTTTGTACCCATCACATCTGGTGTACCCCGGGGTTCCATCCTGGGCCTACTTCCATTCAGTATTTTCACCAATGATCTCCATACCTCTTGCAAACAATCCTCCCTTATTCAATATGCTAATGATTCTACGCTTATTTTCGTTTCCAACAATATCTCTGACCTCCATGCTCTCACCCAAGACTCTTTCCTCTTCATTAAAAAGTGGCTCTCTGGTAATCAGCTCATCTCAACCCCTTAAAAACTGAACTATTGCTCTTTCTCCCTCATTCCCTGTCTCAACATAAATCAGCCTTTTTCATCACATCCTCTGATAAGACCACCATTAAACCTGAATCCCACTCTAAGCTCTTAGGTACCATCATAGACAATGAACTCAAATTTAAATTGCATGTCCTTCAGAGTATTTAAAAAAACACCAGAAACCTGGTCTACTATACCGAAATAGAAAATTTCTTACCTCAAACGCTAGACTCTCCCTGGCTCAGGCTCTCCTCCTCCCCTCCCTTCTCTATGCTGCCCCAATCCTAATTAACTTACAGTCTACAGTTTTAGCTAAACTCCAACAAACATACTACAAAATAGCTACATTTTTCACTAACTCTCCTCACAACTCTCACCACTGCCTTGCACTCAACTCTGTTCAATGGCTGGAATTCCACCAACAACTCCTAGAATCACAATTTCAAATCACGCACTCAGTACTATACAAACCATCTTCCTGACATTCTCTTTCCTCCCTTGTATCCCTCACTTGTCCCCTCTGTTCTTCCAGTCAGCAACTTCTCAATATTTATAAACCTAGCAAAAACATTGGAAAACTACTATATAAATGCTCTGTAGCCCAAGCCTAGAATAAACTCCCCTCGGACATAAGATCCATCCCCCACCCCAGTCACTTCAAAAAGGAACTTAGACTACCCCTATTTAACACAAAGTCCTGCTCTTGTCATGACCCTACCTAATTCTTCATTCACTGTTGCATTACCATTTTTCTTTCTTAACACATAGATGTTATGTTGTCCTATCTCGCTGTAATTCTTGCTGGTTGTGGTTTCAAATCGCCTGATACAAAAGCTTGAGGGCTTCCACTGGCTGGAGGCTAGCCCCTATCCTGTAATGCATAGGGTAGAATACCCAGATCTCATTTGCCGCTCAAGCGACCGGGATGTCTTCTGGCTGGGTCGTTGGCTAAGTAGTTTAAAATTAGCTTTTTTCAGCAATTTCTTTGAAATTCTCTTTATCATGTGTGATAGTTTATAGTTATCCCCTTTGTCATTTCTGGTGTGTTTCCCCTTTGTTCTTGTTGCAAGACCCATTTAAGTTAGAGGGCTCTCAGCACCCGTTTAACTTAAACGGCTGCTCCCACGTGTGTTGTCCGTTTCTTTCTTAGGAGAATGCTTTTATGTTAGAGGATTCTTCATTAGCTTCAGTTCATTTTTTGATAGACTCGTTGTTAGTATAGTATACTGGTGTGTTTTAAAATAGTTGGCTAACCCCTTCTTTTTGGCGGTTTAAGCCTTTTTCAAAACATTGAAGTTAATTTGCATATATATATTTTTTCTTGTGTGGTGTTATCGTAGTTAGTAGGCTCTATTGTGTGTTAGAGCCATTTTTGGTATTCTTATACTTTTTTTTACCTAGCTTAAGAGTGGTAGTTTAGCCTAGACTACTTTGTTAGTGCATATTTTGTGATATGTTAATTCTTGGATATAAACACGTCTAAAGAAAAAGAACAGAAACAACCAAGAAAAAGGCAATCAGGATTCAGAAAGTGTGATCAGTGTGCTCAAAAAATGTCTCTCACAAATGGACACACTAGCTGTGTGTATTGTCTTGGTGCCATCCATTTGCAAGACCCTTGTACTGTTTGTCATGGCTTTAGTAGCAGGGTTCTACAGGAATGTAGAAAGAAGTTAATGCTTAGAGGCTTATTGAAAGGGCCTTTCCAGGAATCATTAGTGTGTTGTCAGAGCTCCAAACCTATTTCACCCTCTACTTCTCACACTAAAGGGTCCAAAAGATCTGCCATTGCGATTCCAGCTTCTGAGCCACCTAAAAAAATTATTGCTAAAGAACCAAGGGCTGTTGGCTCAAATAGATCTAAGTCAACTTCTTTGGCTCCATCTGCGTCCACAGTGCCGGTAGAGTTACCGATTCGGAGACAGTCTCCGGTCTTGGAGCTGGTCACTCCAACATTGAGATTGCTCATTCTGGAGAGGGATAGACCTCCTTCCTTATCCTTCAGATGTTCTTTGTGTTTCACTGTTGCAGTCATTACATTTGGCTTATCTGCTTGCAGTAGCCCTCAGTCGGCCTGATTAACAAAGTCTTGGGTCCTGTGTCGGTTGCTGTCTCCTCTTCCGTGACGTCAGGTCGTCAGGGGTATAAAACATGCAGCCAACGCCATTACATCAGTCTTTCTTGTTGTGAAGTGCCCGAAGCAGAAGCAGTTTGCAAGTGCCGGTCAGCCGACTCCTGAAATTTTCATTTTCGAGTTTCAGAACCAAAGTCTTCAACTAAAGATAAGTACCCAGTTTGGGAAACTTTTTCTTGCTCCTTACCGATGTCAGTAAAAGTTAATAATTGCATTTCTTGTGGAAAGCAAATACCTCACAAAGATTTTCATTCGTACTGTATTCCTTGCCTAGGCCCTGACCACAACGTACCTTGCTATCGGTTTTGTGCCGTATTTAATCAACGCACTATCTGCCGTCTGTATATTTTTACCTCTAACTATTTCGGTTCTCGGTTCAATTATCCAGAAATGTTGTTTGTTAGCCATCCGACTACCGGTATTCTGGAAAAACGCAGAGATAAAGACAGAGACAGGCCACCTATGTCCAAAGCTTCCGACGACGCTTCTCCTAAGCCACTTGCCAGTTCGCCGGTACTCAGTGAGGCACTTTCGCAGCCCCTGATACCAGCTACTTCCGATTCGCAGGCCTCTACTGAGACCCATTCGGAGTCCGGTATGCCGCGAGATGCTTCAGCTGTGAAACCTGCGGATGTCTCTACCTTGGATGGGTCCGAAGCCACTGTGCAGGCACCAGCTTCTGAGTGTGTATTCAGGCCTACGGACTTGCATATTAAACAGACACCTCCTTCTTCTTTAAGGCCTAAACCTCGAACCATGCCTTAGAAACCAACACCCAGGCCGCATGCACAGGCCTTTATGCCGAAAAAACAAATAAGAATGGCTGAAGATCTTATAACTCTAATCAAGGGAAGCCAACCACCCCCTTCTAAGAGACGTAGGACTGAATTTGTTTATGAATCCTCTGACCAGGATTCTGATTTTTCTGATTCTTCTGATGATCTGGATTTACCCTTATCTACTTATGAGGATTCTGATGCAGAGGACTCTATTCCCTCTGCTTCCCCTCCAGAGGATTTTTTTTTTTGGTGAAACCTTGCACACTCTGAGGGTGCATTTTTGCTGGGAAAGCCAGGATTTCTCTGATTCGAAAAAGAGGCTTGGGAATTTCTTACTCCTGCCAAAGCATAGGCCTTTAGCTATACCTCCTGTGCTAGACATTGTTGATGCGTTTTTGGACTCTAGTTTGGCCCCTGATTCTTTGCCTCCTGCTCCCAGAAAACCTGATAGATATTACAGGGTCCCTGATTCTCACAAGTTCCTTTTTAAAAATCCTATTGCGGATTCAGAGACTATTTCACAGGGACCCATGGGCATTAAGGCCTCTACTGCTAAAAATCCTACCCCTTCTGATAGGGACTCCAGGGCGCTGGATAGATGGGGTAAGAAGGTTTACACTTCTACAGCTTTGGCCGTTAGGGCCTTAAACTGTCAGATGTTATGTGATCCTATCTCATCTACATTCTGTACTAATGGGTTCGGAGCCGATCCTCGGCTCTGACTCGGCACGCTATGCTATAGAGCGAAGTCTCTTATTGGCTGAGCTATTCTATATCCCAGGTTGCACCACCACTACTTCCCCAGATCTCGTTTGCCGCTTACAAGCTAGGACGTGGTCTCGAACTTGGCTGAGCTAAGTGCTTTTTTCTGAGAGTTTTTTCGTTCAGAAATTTCTTTAATTCCTTAACCCAAAAGCTGTTTTAACGGCTATCGTTGTGTATAATTGTGTTTTTGTGGATATTTTGTGGTAAATTTTTGTGACTGGACAGGGAAAGGTTTCCGTTTAAGTTAGAGGGGCCTTCCCCTCGTTCTTTAGTGAGTCTTCTTGTTGTTTCGGAGAGGTCAAGTACCTGTTTTAGTTAGAGGGTTCTTGGCCCGCCTTTTGGTGTGTTTGTCATTCGTTTAAGTTTCTTGGGCTTTCGCCTCTCTTGTTAAAAAAAAAAAAAAAAAAAAAAAAAAAGTTTTTTTTATTGTTGTATAAACCATTTGTACTGAGTTCCATACATTGTGTTTTTCTCTGTCAAGTGAATAGTGTCTACAAGCATTATGTCTAAGGAGCATAGACCCTCAGGATTTAAAAAATGCACGAGATGCAACTACAAAATGTCCATCACGGACGATCACTCCTTATGCGTGTACTGTTTAGGCGCCAAACACCTTCAGGAGTCTTGCAGCGTGTGTCACGCTTTTTCCTCTCGGGTCCTCCAAGAGAGGAAGAATAAATTAATCTTAAAGGGGCTTATCAAACCCTCCTTCGAAGAGGCCTTATCTTCCTCTTCCTCTCCAGCTAAGAAAAAGAAATCGTCAGCTCCAATCAGCCCGTCGGAACCGACCACTAAGAAATCTAGGCAGGCTTCTCCATCGGCTCCACGGACTTCGGAGCCGAGGGCGGAACGGTCTGCCTCGATGCCTCCAGCCTTGACTCCTCTGGTTTCGGAGCCGATGGCTGGGGCTTCGAGAGGCGGGTCACCTTCATCGGCTCCACTGATTTGGAGCCGATGAGGGTTGCCGGCTCAGACTCTTCCCCTTCGGCACCGAAGCCCTCTTCGGCACCGAGGGAAATTGCTATGGAATCTCCCTCGGCACCGATATTGATCGAGTCTATTCGGAGCCGGTCCCCCAGTCCTTCGGAGCTGATGGAGAAGTCTGCTCGAACCCGGTCGGTCTCCTCCCGATCTTCCAAGATGTCGGATTCGGACATCGATAGGGTGCTCCAAAGACTGTTTCAGTCTCCTGTATTCCAGAAATTAGTTTCGGCTCCAGCCCAATCGGCTTCGGAGCCGATGGTCCACCCTGTAGTTCTGGTTCCTCCTCCAACAGCCTCGGCACCGTTGGAGCCGGTGCTGGTGGAGCCAATGGAGGTTTTCGGGTCGGCTCCGACCATTACTCCAACCCCGGCTTTCGGGTCGGAGTTCGGTACACGGACCTCCTCGGTCGGCCCCGGGGGTGACGCTTCGGGACCGATGTTTTCGGTTCCGAGCCTTCCTCTCGGTGCGTCGGCTGCGGGGGTGCCATCTACTGTTGTGGCCCTGGGGGTTGGACCTTCCCAGGACTCTGGCGGTCCGGCCTTCAGGGCCATGGGGAGTGCTTTGGCCAAATCTTCTTTGGCTACCTCCACAGTCTCACTGGCACCTTCCCTACACACGGAGACTGGGTCTTTTGTAGTCCCCCTGTCGCTAGACAGCAGAGCCCCGGGGCCCGAGGTCACCCCCAGTGGGGTTCCCCCCCTCCTGGAGGTCCCTCTGAAGCTTCTTCGGAGGAACCCCCAAGGAAAAGACTGTGCAAGAGGAAGCACGTTGACTCCCCCGATGAGTCTCTCACGTCGGACACCGATCTTGATGATGCGGAGGGGTCCCCTAAGTCGTCCTCGGATGATGTCTCCTTTGCAGACATCTTGGAAGCCCTCAAACAACGAGGCGGCTGGTATTCCAAACCCCCTTCCGCTGACGAGTTGGTGTTCCTCAAGGCCTTTGGGGCTCAGCCCTCCGCCTCCTGGGTGTCTCCGCCCTTCGACGAGCTCCTAGATTTGATCTGTCGAAGGGCGTGGGAGCATCCAGACTCTGTGGAACCGGTGCCGGCTCGCCCAAATAAATTCTTATCAGCACCCCCAGAGAAGGAGTTTCTGACCAAAGGTGTGGCTGTAGATGCTCTGGTGGTGGCATCTGCTACCCAACAAGATGTAGCAGAGGCTTCGACGTCCGTCCATCCTCCTAATAAGGAGTCTAGGAGCATGGACGATGCACGGAAGCGCACCCTCAGTTCAGCGGCTTTACCTTAAGGTCCCTGAACTATTTGGCGACTTCACTAGACTTCAGAGGGATCTGATCAAGGAGCTTTCAGATACCCTCTTGGGTAACCTACCTGAGCAGCTGGCCCAGACGGTTGGCTCTCAGTTGGCTACTCTGTCATCGATATCAAACTCGTCCATGAGGCTCATTTCATATGCAGCCGAGGGGGCGAGTAGAGCGGCGGGTATGGGTGTTGCTCTACGGAGGCAAGCCTGGCTCCGCCTGTGTCATTTTGCGGAAGCCTTTAAGTCTTCCTTTGACGATGCTCCCTTTGATGGGTCCTCTTTGTTTGGACCCAAGGTAAAGGACACATTGACTCGCTGTGAGCAAGAAGGTAAGACTTTGACTGCCGTAGGGGCACGGTTTTCCACTCTCTTTCGGCCTTACCCCAAGGCTAAAAGAGGAGGGAAAATGTGGTTTCGTAAATCCCAGAAGTCTTATCCCTCGCAGCAGGACGATCCCCCTTCTAGAGGCAGAGGAGGGGGAAATTTTTCTGGAAGACGCCGTCCCAGAGGCGGCAGAGGCCCCCGCAACACTGGAGACCGCGAGTCCTTTCGTGGCTCTTCAGCCTTCCACAATCCCTGAAGGATTGCCCGACTGTGCAGCTCCGGTGCCAGTCGGGGGTCATTTTTCGAGGCATCTAAAAGCCTGGGAGGGTATCACGCAGGACCGATGGGTGCTTCGAATCATCGCCGGAGGTTACGCCATCCCCTTTTCACACCCCCCTCCGCCGTCCAGGAAAATCCCGGACCCGCCACCCAGTCAACGGGAAATTGCAGCCTTCGAAATCTCAAAGCTGCTTCAAAAAGGAGTCATCCAACCGGTCCCTGCAGACCAGATCAGATTAGGGACTTACTCGAGATTCTTTTTGGTGCCAAAAAAGACCGGGGACTTGAGGCCCATTTTGGATCTCAGCAACCTGAATCGATCAGTCAAGAAGTCCAAGTTCCGAATGGTCACCTTACAATCCATTCTCCCACTGCTGGAGAAAGGTGTTTGGATGTGCTCCATAGATCTCAAGGATGCCTATTATCACATCCTGATAGATCAGGCATCCAGGAGACATTTGCGCTTCAGCCTGGGAGACAGTCATTTTCAGTTCTGCGCACTGCCCTTTGGTCTCACCACAGCCCTCAGGGTGTTCACCAAATGTTTGGCGGTCGTGACTGCTCACCTGAGGAGTCTAGGATTCCAGGTGTTTCCGTATCTGGACGACTGGCTCCTAACTGCCACCTCCAGGCGTCTACTATTGCAGAACCTAGCAGCCACCATATCACTAGGCACTTCCCTTGGAATCACCTTCAATTGGCCAAAGTCTGTGTTGCTGCCATCTCAGCGCATAAGGTTCATCGGAGTAGAGATAGACTCAAACCAAATGCGGGTCTATCTTCCTACAGAAAGGATACAGACTATACAGGCTCAAGTCCGAGCCTTGCTTCTCAAATCCAAAGCCCCAGCCAGGATGGTCCTGCAGCTATTAGGCTCCATGTCGCCACTGTTCTCCTAGTCCCCTTAGCAAGATTGCATATGAGAATTCTCCAGTGGCTCCTATCGACCCAGTGGTCCTTTCAGGATCTCCCTCTCAGTCACCTCATACGGATCACGGAAACCTGCAAACGGGACCTTCGCTGGTGGCTGGTGTCCTCCAATCTGGATCAGGGACGACCCTTCTTTCCACCTCCTCCTATGGCCACATTGACGACGGACGCCTCCCAGACTGGGTGGGGGGGGGCATTACCTGGGCAGGTCAGTCCAAGGCAATTGGCATTCCGACGAGAGTCTCCTTCACATCAACATTCTAGAAATGAGGGCGGTGCTTCTATCTCTACAAGCCCTCCACGATTACCTCCCTCAGGGCGTAATTGCCATTCAGTCCGACAACATGTCAGTAGTCTGGTATCTGAACAAGCAGGGAGGGACCAGATCCTACCCCCTTTGCAGAGAGGCCATGAGAGTTTGGGAATGGGCAGTGGCAACCAGACATTTTCTGGTAGCGACTCATATCCCTGGGAGGTCCAATGTGATAGCCGACAGACTAAGCAGAACTATTCTCTCTCCTCACGAGTGGTCTCTGAATGATGCAGTGGCAACTCAGATCTTCAGCAGATGGGGAACTCCTTGTTGCGACCTTTTCGCAACCCCGCTGAACGCGAAGTGCAGAAAATTCTTCTCTCTCACTCCAGCTCCGGGGGAGATTCCCATGGACGCCTTAGCCCATCCTTGGCCCACCGGCTTGCTATACGCCTTCCCTCCGGTTCCCCTCCTTCCCAGAGTGATCCAAAAGGCGACTCACTTAGGGAGCAAAATGATTTTAGTTGCCCCTCACTGGCCTCATCAGGTATGGTTTCCCTATCTTCGGAAATATGCACTGGACAGTCCATGGTTCCTGGATCAGATCCCGGACCTATTAATTCATCAGTCGGGACAACTCCATCAGTCCCTTCACTCTTTGAAGTTAACAGCTTGGCTCCTCCTCTTCCGACTATAGTCAGGAATCATACTTTAGACCCGGAAGTCATACGTATCTTATCCTCAGCCCACAAGTCTGCCACTAGGAAATTGTATACTAGGAAATGGAAGAGATTTGCTATTTGGGCTCAACTCTGGGGTCTAGATCCCATCACTGTCCCGGTGTCAGAAGTCCTGAAGTTTCTAACTTCCCTATTCAATCAAGGTTCTTCAGTCTCTACCATCAAGGTCCAATTGGCAGCTATTTCCAATTTTCATGAATCTATAAACCCACCTTTGATGAGCAACAGATTGTGTAAAACCTTCATAAAAGGTGCTGCGCTTTTACGACCTCCGATTTCTCAACCTGCTCCTCCGTGGGATCTCGATGTGGTATTACGTGCCTTAGCCTCCTCCCCCTTCAAACCGGCAGCAACCTGTGATTTGAAATTTCTTTCTTGGAAAACTGCCTTTCTGGTCGCGATTACTTCAGCCAGAATGGTTTCAGAGCTTCAAGCTCTATCTGTCAATCCACCGTACCTGGTTTTCCACAAAGATAGAGTATCCCTCGGGCCTAACCCATCCTTTGTCCCTAAAGTTTGTTCCAGTTTTTGCGTGCAACAGTCATTAGAACTTCCAGTTTTCTTCCCAAAGTACTCAAACAAAGCGGAATACATCTTCCACACATTGGATGTTCACAGGCAATTGCGCTTTTATTTAGATAGGACCCAACAAACATGGAAAACAGATCAATTGTTTGTGTCCTTTTCGGACAATAAATTGGGCAAAGCCGTCACAAAGGTCACTATTGCCAAGTGGATCAGGGACTGTATTAGTCAGGCTTATTCCTCTTCTAATAAAGAGCTTACAACCTCTGTCAAAGCTCACTCTACAAGAGCTATGGCTACTTCAATAGCATTCCATTCTAAGCTTGCCATTAGCGACATTTGTGCTGCGGCTACGTGGTCTTCTCCGCACACCTTCATTTCCCACTACAAATTGGATGTGGCATCTCGGGGGCGAGCTTCATTTGGTTCCACAGTTCTCAGGAGTGTTTACCAGTGAGCCACCCAGGAATCAGGTGCTAGGGACGCTGTCCCATCAGTACAGAATGTAGGCGAGATAGGATCACATAACATCTTTTAGTTATGTACTTACCATAACTTTAGATGTTTGGGATCCATCTCGCCTACATTCCTAATAACCCACCCTCCTTCCCCCTGCCTTGGAGGTCAGAAGAGACCGGACGGTCCAAGTACTATCGTTTCATCTTGAAACATCTGGCAATATTATATAAACAGTTATGTGTGTGTGCATGTGTGCGGACAAACAAGATCTGGGGAAGTAGTGGCGGTGCATCCTGGGATATAGAATAGCTCAGCCAATAAGAGACTTCGCTCTATAGCATAGCGTGCCGAGTCGGAGCCGAGGATCGGCTCCGAACCCATCAGTACAGAATGTAGGCGAGATGGATCCCAAACATCTAAAGTTATGGTAAGTACATAACTAAAAGTTTCATATGTTAAAATATCAACAACATGTTATTGGATTGATTAAACAGAAAATGGTGTTGATTCATGACTGTGCTGAAAGTAAAGAATTACAAAATTTAATGCATTCTGCTGAACAGGTTGGACAACATACTTTGCAGTGTGGATTTGATTCATTAGAGGCCTCTTGCAGGGCTGCTGTCACTGGGTCTGTACTCAGAAGGCATGCTTGGCTTAAGGAGCAATCTTTGCCTGATAATGTTAAAGCTAAACTGTTGGATGCTCACTTAAATCAGGACCGCCTGTTTGGCAACAAAGCTGAGGAAGTTCTTAAAAAGATGGAAGATAAAGCTAAATCTATGCAAACTGTTAAAGATTTCTTACAAGTTCAGCCTCCAAGATTTAGTAGGCATTGGCCCTCTAAGAATTGGTCCTTTCCGGCCCCTTCCAGGTCTTATCAATCCAAACCCAGACACAGCAGAAACCCCAGGTTTCAGTCCCAGAGTATGCACAAGACTAAGCAGTGGGGGCCTTCCGCATCCAAGTCTGGGAGTAGTAAGACTCCCCCCCCCCCATGGAAAACTGTCTCAATGACTTGCTTTTAAAACTTCCAAGCACTTCTCAACTGAATGCTCCTTTAGGCGTAAAGATTGGTCTGCAGGCCAAAAACTGGGAACTCATTACCCAGGACAAATGGGTCTTAAATATAGTGTCCCAAGGATGCAGAATTCAGTTCCACACATTACCAACACCAAGCGGGTAGCGAGATCTACTCCCTAATCAGTGGGCAGAGGCCCAAAAGTAAGTTCTTCTCTCTTCAGCATGGGGGTATTCTGTTGGTACCAGAAGAGGAAGAGACAAGGTTTCTATTCGAGACTTTTCCTGGTACGCAGAAAAGACAATTCATGGCGTCCTATCCTGGACCTTTCTACTCCTTTTTGGTGATTCTAAAATTCAAGATGCTGACTCTTCACTAGTTGCTTCCTATGCTAGGCAAAAATGCTTGGTTGGCAACACTAGATTTAAAAGAAGCATAACTGCACATCTCTATCAGGGAATCTTGCAGAAGATACCTACACTTCAAAGCAGGCTACACCCACTATCAGTTCTCTGCACTGCTCTTTGGCTTATCTACTGTGCCCAGGGTATTCACAAAGTGCCTAGCTCCAGTCATTGCATTTTGCAGGCAAAGAAATATTCAAATATACCCATATCTAGACGATTGTCTAATTCAGGCAGAAAGCCAGGACATACTTTTGAATCATTTGCCTTTGTACAAAGGGTGCTGACTTGTCAGGGGTACACCATAAACTAAAAGAAATCACACCTGGTACCCTGTCAACAAGATGTTCTTCATCTCACATTGCTGCAGTCCTTACTTATGGGTAGTCCGCTGTCCTCGGTCGGCTCGAATACCAAAGTATTAGGCTGACGTCGGTCATGGGCGCTCAGCACTGACATCAGAGCGTCAGGGTGTAAAAGCGCATGACCGACGTCATATCCTCAGTCTTTTTTGCCGCATGGTCCGATGCAGAAGCAGCGTTGCGAGTGCCGTTCGGCGTTCTGAAATTTTCGAATTCTGAGTTTCAGACCGAAACCAAGTTGGGCTAAGTACCCCGTTGGGGAATATTTTTGTTTTTTCTTGCCTCAGTTAATTCCGGATGTCAGAAAAAGTGAATAATTGTATTTCTTGTGGGAAACAGATACCACATAGGGATTATCACTCTCTTTGCATTCCTTGTTTGGGACCGGACCACGACGTAGTCGGTGTCGGTTTTGTGCTAGGTTTAATAAGCGCACTATAAAAAGAAGGTTAGATTGTGCTAGGTTAGTCTTTGGTAAGCGGTGTAATTATAATATGCCGTCGGATCCTCCGACGCCCGCTTCCACGAGGAAGCGCAAAGACAAATCCTTGAAACCTAGGCAGGTTGATTCGTCCGTTACGGACGCCGGTCCTGCAGAAGCTACAGTAGAGCAGGGGGATCCGGTTGAAGTTTCTGTTGAGTCTCAGGGGGAAACTTTGATTTTGCAGGATGTGGCCTCCCAGGAGTCAGGTCAGGCTGAAGGGGCCTCTCAAGTTACTGTTCTCCCTTCTATGCCTAAGGTGGTTAGGCCTTCTGCTTCTATTCCTAAGGCTTCTTCTAAGGGCAGGTCTGTTTTGCCTTCCTCTGGTGTCCCTCCAGGTACTTCAGGGTCTGTGCCTAAAAAGCACATGCTTAAAATGGCAGAAGATTTCATTACTTTAATTAGAGGCTCTATGCCCCCTCCTGATAAGAGGCCCAGGGTGGAGCCAGAGTTGGAAAGTTTGGATCAGGCCTCAGATGACTCAGAGTCTTCTGCTGAAGATATTCTAGATTTTCCTCCTTATTCGGATTCTGATGCAGAGGATTCCACTCCTTCTGCTTCTCCTCCAGAGGATTTTTCATTTTCAGAAACTCTGCATTCTATGAGGGAGCATTTTAAGTGGGAAGGACAGGATTTCTCTGATTCAAGGAAGAGGCTTAGGGAATTCTTGTTTTTACCACAGCATAGACCCTTGGCTATACCTCCTGTTTTGGATGTTGTTCAAGATGTTTTCTCGGAGGCTTCCCTTAATCCAGATTCTTTGCCTCCTGTGCCAGTTAAACCGGACAGATATTACAGGGTGCTTGAGGCTCATAAATATCTGTATAAGAGTCCTAGGGCGGACCCAGAAACTATTAGTCAGGGGCCTAAGGGTGTTAGAACCTCTGTTGTAAAGAATCCAGTTCCTCTAGATAAGGAAGCTAGAGCTTTGGATAGATGGGGTAAGAAGGTGTATACCTCTTCTACTTTAGCAATGAGGGCTTTAAATTGCCAGTTTCATATGTTGAAGTATCAGAATTTCCTCCTTTCTCAGCTAAAATCTAAAGTGGATGCTTTGGCAGAGGGCATAGAGTGTAAAGAATTGCAGGATTTAGTACATGTCTCTGAACAGGTGGGTAAGCATTCTTTGCAGTGTGGTTTTGATGCTGTGCAGGCCTCTTCTAGGGTGGCTGCCACTGGTTCAGTTCTTCGCAGGCACGCCTGGCTTAAGGATCAAAATTTGTCCGAGCATGTTAAAACTAGAATTCTGGATGCCCCTTTACAGTCTGAAGTTTTGTTTGGTCCCCCTGTGGAGTCGGTTTTGAAGAAAATGGAAGACAAAGCTAAGTCTATGCAGACTGTTAAAGATTTTTTGCAGGTGCAACCTCCAAAGTTTAGTAGAAATTGGCCTACTAAGGGGTGGACCTACCCTTCTTCTGATTCTCAATCTAGGGGTAGATCTAGACGTGGCAGGGGCAGAGCTCACAGTACATTCAGGCCTAGAACTTGGAGTTCGCCTGCACAATCTGCAGGTGAAGGCAGGGGCCAGTCCTTTCGTAAACAGGCCCAATGACCTGCATTTTCAGCTGCCAGATTCTTCTTGCCTGGCAGCTCCTTTGGGAGGAAAGTTAGCACTCTTCAAGCAAAACTGGCTTTTAGTCACCCAGGACAAATGGGTGTTGGACATTATAAACCGAGGCTACAAGTTTTATTTCCATAAATTGCCTCCTTTCAAAGGCATGCCAGACGTTCCTCCTCGGCAAAGGATAGAGGCTCACAAGCAGATTTCTTTGCTTCTTCAAATAGGAGCTATTCAGCCAGTTCCTCTGTCAGAAGTGGGACTAGGATTTTATTCTCGCCTGTTTCTAGTACCAAAGAAAGGGGACACGTGGAGACCAATTTTGGATTTATCTATCCTCAACACTTATCTAGACATTCCAAAGTTCAAAATGCTGACGTTACAACAGCTTTTACCTCTGTTGGGAAAAGATCACTGGATGGTAACTCTGGATCTCAGAGGCTTATCTTCATGTTCCTATCAGGCCCAGTTGCAGGAGGTACCTGCGTTTTCGGGCTGGAAATTTACATTATCAGTTCTCTGCATTGCCCTTTGGCTTATCTACTGCGCCCAGGGTGTTCACAAAGGTTCTGGCTCCAGTGATAGCCTTTTTCAGGTTAAGAGGAATACAGATTTATCTTTATTTGGACGATTGCCTGATTATTGCACAACACAAGGACGATCTTCTTCATCATCTACAATATGTGATGGTAGTGTTAAGATGCCTAGGGTATTCTGTGAACGAAACAAAGTCCAGTCTAGTACCCTCTCAGGACATGTGCTTTCTGGGTGTGAGACTGAATACAGCTTCCCAGATGGCCTTTTTGACCCCGGACAAACAAAGAAGTCTTTCTCTTTATTTCCATCAAAGGTCTCTACAGTCCAGGCTGACTGCAAGGACAGTCCTTCAAGCCTTGGGGTTCATGGCATCTTGTATTCTGGTGCTTCCCAATGCCAAACTGCATATGAGGAAGCTTCAATGGTATCTCAAAAATGTATGGACACAACACTGCCAAGATCTAGACACTGTCATTCCAATAATACCTTGCATTCAGAAGGAATTTTTGTGGTGGGCTCAGGAATGTCACCTAAACAAGGGACTCTCTGTGACCCGACCAGAGGCGAGTCAGATTTTAACGACAGATGCCTCGGACAAGGCTTGGGGAGCACACCTCAATGGAAAATGGGTGCAAGACACGTGGCCTGTCAGACTTCTACATTTGCATATCAACTTGAAGGAGATGTTAGCAGTTCAATTTGCATTGATGGTTTTCAGGGATTTACTTCACCCAGGACAGGTGTTGATTCAAACAGACAACACTACTGTCATGTGGTACATCAACAAGCAAGGGGGAACCCATTCGTACCCTCTTTGCAGGCAAGCGATGATTTTGTGGGAGACTGCTCTCAGTTTACAACTCAATCTTCAGGCACTGTTTCTACCAGGAGCACAGAACTCCTTAGCAGATGTGTTGAGCAGACAAATTGTGGATCCTCACGAGTGGAAACTGGATCCTCATGTGTTTCAAAAGTTGACAGTGTTATGGGGGACTCCAGACATAGATCTGTTCGCTTCTCCACTAAATTACCAGTTGCCAAAGTTTTGCACAAAAATGTTTCATCCCACAGCTTGGAAGGTGGATGCTCTATCATTCAGTTGGAGCAATCTTCATGTCTATGCCTTTCCACCTCTGCCTCTCATTCCCAAGGTACTCCTGAAGGCCAGAATAGACAAGCCATCCATGATTCTGATAGCGCCGGATTGGCCTCGACAGCACTGGTACCCACTACTGAGGAGTTTAGTACGGGAGCCTCCATGGCCTCTGCCTTTGATTCCGCATCTTTTGTCTCAGGAGGGCAATCACTTCCTCAATGTCAAGATTCAGTCTCTGCATCTCACAGCCTGGCATATTCTGTTTTAGACCCTGGAGGGTCTCAGCTTCCACAGCAAGTTTTGAATGTTATTTTGGAGGCCAGAAGGCCTAGTACAAGGAAAGTTTACGCAGATAAATGGAGGAGATTTTTTCTTTGGAGCAGAGCGAAGGACTTTAATGTTTCCAAGCCTGATTTAAGTGTTTCTCTTCAATATCTTACTGAGTTATTGGACAAGGGTTTGTCTTTCTCCTCGATAAAGGTTCATGCTGCAGCCATTTCTGCTCACTATGACTGTGACCCTCCTTTGTTTAAGCAATTTTTTAGAGGGGCAAAGAACATAAGACCCCCACGTAGAGCTCCTACTCCTGCTTGGGATCTCAATTTTGTGTTGGAAAAACTTACTCTACAACCTTTTGAGCCTGCAGCTACTGCCGAGTTAAAGTATTTATCATGGAAGACTGCTTTTTTGTTGGCCATTACCTCTGCAAGAAGGGTTTCTGAATTACAGGCCCTTATGGCAGTGGAACCTTTCCTGATTTTTCATAAGGATAGGGTATCTTTGCATACTAATCCTTCCTTTATGCCTAAAGTGGTTTCTAGTGTGGCCTTGAACCAAACTATTCATTTGCCTACTTTTTATGCAAACCCCCAAAATAAAGGGGAGAAGATTTTGCATACTTTGGATATTCACAGACAGTTACATTATTATTTGAGCAGAACCAAGGGGTTCAGGCAGTCTCAGCAGTTGTTTGTTTCTTTTGCTTTGGGTTCTCAGGGGAAACCTGTTTCAAAACAAACTATTTCTAAATGGATTGGGTTTTGTATTTCTTTCTGTTATTCCCATCATGGTAAGGAGGTTCCTGCTGGAATCAGACCTCATTCCACTAGAGCTACTGCCACTTCTACTGCCTTTCTAAGGAGGGTAGCTACAAAAGATATTTTGGAAGCAGCCACTTGGAGTTCAGTACATACTTTCTCCAAGCATTACCACCTTCCTCTTTATTCTAAGTCTAGGGCTGGATTTGCATCTGCTATATTACAGGGCATTTTAGCAGCCCCTAATGCTTTATGATTTTGCCATCCTCCCTTTACCTCTGCTTTGGGATTCTACCCATAAGTAAGGACTGCAGCAATGTGAGATGAAGAACATAGTACAGTTTTGTACCTACCATAAATGTAGATGTTCGAAGATCCACATTGCTGCAGTCCAATTTACCTCCCTCCTTCCCTCTGTAGTTTGGCATGGTAATATGGTTTGGGTGATGGTTGTTGTTGGGCATGTTTTTGGGAGGTATCCTGTTTTTGGGCTGTGGCCTTTCTTTTTAGGGCCTTCTGACATCTGGGGCAAGAAAAGACTGAGGATATGACGTCGGTCATGCGCTTTTATACCCTGACGCTCTGATGTCAGTGCTGAGCGCCCATGACCGACGTCAGCCTAATACTTTGGTATTCGGGCCGACCGAGGACAGCGGACTACCCATAAGTAAGGACTGCAGCAATGTGGATCTTCGAACATCTACATTTATGGTAGGTACAAAACTGTACTTTATATTCCTGGGAGCAAGCTTGAATACAACTTCCCAGATGGCTTTCCTCTTGCCAGAGAAACAGATTCATTTAACAACCTACTTCAAACTACTGGCCACAAAAACCCTACTATCTGCAAGGCAAGTACTGCAAACCTTGGGGTTCATGGCCTCCTGCATTCTTCTAATTCCATATGCAAGACTGCATATGAGGAAACTACAGTGGTATCTAAAAAGCCTATGGTGTCAACATTCTCAGGATGTAGAAGCAATGATCTGAAATAATTGACTTCTTTTTATCTGCAACCTGTGGATATACGGATCTGTATCAGATCCGAGCCGGCAACTTTTTTTTTTTTCCCTAGCATCTGCTCCAATCTCCGAGCTCCTCTCCTTACCCATAATGCCCTACCATCTCCTATCTTCCCCCAGATCTCGTTTGCCATGCTAGTAGTGTGCATTGTGGCCTCCTTTGCTCTGAGCTCAGGGATATTAAGTGGTATTGTTACTTAAATCTAGTGTGCCTGAGTGATTTTTTTCCTTCCTCCCCTTATTTAGTGTATCGCTTGTTCGTCGGTTTAAAAAAAAAAAAGTTTTGCTAACATGGTAGAGTAGTTAGGCCTGCCCTTCCCCTGCCTGTGGTGTGTGTGTGGTTTTCTCTGGTAGGTAGTACTTTTCCTTTTGGGTGCAGGACCATTGCTGATCAGCCAAAATCTATTTTCAAGAAATGTACAGAGTGTCACCATAAGCTCTCCCTGGCTGATGGTCTCACACTGTGTGTGATTTGCTTGGGATTGGCACATTTGTCCACTCAATGTGCTGTCTGCACCGAGTTCAATCTGAGGGCCCTTAGGGATCGGAAGGCCAAGTTAGTAGCCAAAGGCCTTCTCCCCGCTGCCATGCTGGAATCTGCCATGGCCTGGGTTTCTAGTGTTCAATCTCCCAACCAGACAGGGACTTGACCTCCCTCTTCTTCTTCTGGCGATGGGTCTAATAAAGACAAATCTGCAGTCAGCGTGGCTGACAAGGAAAAAGTAAAAGACAAAGAAAGGCGCAGAGAGGATAGGGAGAAGACGAAGGACAGACATCGTAAGAGATCCCCGGACAGGGAGCTGTTTCTTAGTCCCCCTTCTAAGGCCATGAGGCCTGTTTCTCCATGGCTCCGGTCTCCTCCTTTCCCACTGGAGCTATTGGAACATTCGGACCCGAGGCCTTCCTCCACATTGCACAGACCAGCCAGATCCGAGGTCGACTCGGAGTTTATCGGGCATGGACAGGATGATGCGGAGATTCATTTAGACCCAAATACAGATGGGAGTCTTGCCAGGCCCCTCTCCCTCTGGAAGGGGGACCTCCATGCCTTTTTTCTGCCCCATCTCTCCTTCCCTGATCTGTGCTTCGGCTTTGGGGCTCTTGGATCCGTGGATTTTTGGAGCTGGTAGCTTGGCGTCGACGGTTCCTCCAACCTCGACTCTTGCTGTTAACTTGAGTTCCTTTGATCCAACTTGTTCGGATCCGAGCGACTCTTGTAGCGCAGACAGGGAGTCGGACCCGAGGAAATGGATTCTTCGGCTCCGACCCGTTCCCTCGGACCTCAGGCTACCCTGGCTTTGGCTCCGGTCCCCGCTTCGGAACTGGGGTGGGTATCTTCCTTACTGGGTGCTAAGGAGGTCTGCTTTCCCTCAGCTTTTGAAGTGGTGGAGAAGGTTCTTTCCCAGGGATTGAGACCCCAGCCCATCCCCTCTGATACCGCCCAGGCCCTCCTGGATTTGGCGATGACTCCCTTCATCCTTTCTCAGGGACAGCCCGTGCCAGAGGATCCCCAGGTTCATTTCCCTGAGGAAACCCCCGCGGCTCATGAATCCCCTTCTGAGAGTCCCACTGAAGAGGATCACCGTAAGCGCAAGTGCAAAAGGAGACACTTGGACTCCCCCGAGTCCCTCACTATGGACACTGACTTAGATGAAGGAGAAGGTTCCACCAGGTCACCTCCCGAAGATGTCTCCTTCGGAGACATCATGGAGATCCTCCGCCGGAGGGGAGGTTGGTCATCCCCAAAACCTTCTGGGGATGAGTCATTGTTCCTGCAGGCCTTTGGCACGGGCATGTCTACTTCCTGGGTGTCCCCGGCAGCAGACCCCTTGGTGGGCCTTATTACCAGGTGGGCATAGAAGGAGCCTGACACCGTAAAGCCCATCCCCAGACACCTTGACAAAATTTTATCTCCCCTTTGCGACAGACAACCTTGGTCAAAAGGAGCCTCAGTTGACGCTGTGTTCGTTTCAGTGGCCACAAAGAAGGAACTAGCACAGGAGAGTTCCTCAGTCCACCCTCCAGACAAGGTGTCCAGGTCAGTGGATAGGTTTGGGAAGCGTGTCTATTCCTCCGCGACCTTTTCTATCCGTGTGCTGAATTATTTGGCACATGTGATCCAGCTTCAGCGAGACCTTGCTTCAGAATTCGCTGAGTCGCCCCCAGAGTCTTTATCGCCGCAGGACAGACAGTATTCTGCGAAAATTTCTACTCTGAAGTCACTCTCAAACACGTTGATGCGACTCCTTTCCCATGCCATGGAAAGAGCAGCTAGGGCTCCTGGGACAGGAATAGCCATGAGGCGTCATGCCTGGCTCATGTTGTGTCAGTTTGCGGACCCTTTCAAGGCGTCATTTATCTACGCTCCCTACGAAGGTTCTTCCCTTTTTGGGAAGACAGTATGTGACATACTTGTCCAGAGTGAAAAGGATGGGAAGACTTTGTCTTTCCGCTTCTCTAACCCTCAGCAGTCCTTCTCTAGGAATCAGAGGGCAGAAGAAGATGTGGTTCCAAAAATCTCAGTTTTCCCAGGATTTTCAGGACAACTATTCCCCCAGAGGCAGAGGAGGACAGGATCGACGCCAACCCAGAGTTAGAGGGGGTCCCAGGAATTTTGGGTCTAGGGAAACCTTTTCTGATGGACCCGGTCAGAAGCCCTGAGGGGTTGCCCAACTATCCTACTCTGGAAGCAGTCGGGGGAAGAGTGTCATTACACCCAGTGACATGGGAGTCCATTGCGACAGATCGCTAGGTGTTACAGATAATATCCAGCGGTTACACTATCCCATTTGTTGCTCCTCCAAATATTCCAAAACACCTCCTGGATGTTCCACCCACTCACAAGGCGGCTGCAGCTCTAGAGGTTTCAAAGCTGCTCCTCAAACGAGCCTTTAAACAGGCCCCCCCCCCCCCCCGATTAGTCCGGATCAGGCGTCTACTCAAGGTTCTTTTTGGTGCCAAAAAAGACTGGGACTTCAGGCCCATTCTAGACCTGTCAACATTAAACCTGTCTGTAGCCAAACAGAAATTCTGGATGGTCACCCTACAGTCAATTCTACCTTATCTCAGGGAGTGCGACTGGATGTGCTTGTTAGACCTCCAGGATGCTTACTACCACATCAAAATACACAGACGCTCCAGGAGGTTTCTGCACTTCTGGCTGGGAGCCAGTCATTTTCAGTTCAGAGCCCTACCCTTTGGTCTTAACACAGCCCCCAGGGTGTTCACCAAGGTAATGGCAGTTGTAGCGGCTCACCTGAGGCTTCAGGGTATTCCGGTGTTTCCATACCTGGACGACTGGCTCTTCGCTGCACCCAACAAGCATCGCCTGTGTCTGGCCCGAGATTACTTCATTCGGTTTGCAGATCTACTGGGAATTACCGTCAATGTTCAGAAATCCCATTTGCAACCAGTACAAGTTCTAGACTTCATTGGGGCACGACTAGACACTTAGCAGATGAAGGTATTCTTAACTCCAGACAGGATCTTGCACCTCCGGTGCCACATAGCTCAGATAGCGAACTCCAAGTCTCCTAAGGCGAGCGAGGTACTCTGGGCTCCATGGCTGCTGCCATATTGATTATCCCTTGTGCGCTTTCACATGCGGGTTCTTCAATGGACTCTGGCTGTTCAATGGTCTTGGCTAGACCTGCCCATGGAATTTCCGATCAAGATCAGTCACGTCTGCAGGACGTCTCTTCTTTGGTGGTTAAGTTCACCGGAGATATCAGAAGGATGCCCCTCCGTGTCATCTCCTGTCCAAGCCACAGTGACCACGGACGCCTCCCAACTCGGGTGGGGGGGTACACTGTTTGGGAAAGATGGTCCAAGGCACGTGGTCCCAGTCAGAGACCAAGTTGCACATAAATGTTGATGAGATGAGGGCAGTGCTTTTAGCGTTGGAAGCCTTTCACAGTGTCCTTCCTATCGGATTGATTGCAATTCAGTCAGACAACATGTTGGTTGTCTGGTATATCATCAAGCAGCGGGGAACCAGATCCTACCCCCTATGTCGTGAGGCCATGAGGGTGTAGGAATGGGCGATCTCCACTGATCGGTTTCTGGTAGAGATGCACATCCCGGGGTGCTCCAGCATTTTAGCGGACAGATTGAGTCGTGCTATTCTGATGCCGTACGAGTGATCTCTGAAACGGTCAGTAGCGGAGGAGATCTTCCTTGCATGGGGTCAGCCTTGCTGCGATCTCTTCACATCTCCTTCCGACGCAAAGTGCAGTGAGTTCTTTGCTCTGATTCCCTCACCAGGGGAAGTCCCCAGAGACGCTCTAGTCCATGCTTGGCCTCCCGGGCTTCTGTATGCTTGTCCACCATTGCCACTCATTCCAAAGTTTCTTCAAAAAGCTTGCTGACTGCGGTGCAAAATGATCCTCATTGTCCCGTTCTGGCCTCGTCAGGTTTGGTTCCCATTCCTTTGGTCTCATCTCTTAGCTCCAGTGTGGGTTCTGGATCCCTGCCCGTATCTAATCTCCCATCCGTCGGGGGCTCGTCCGCCCGATCTGGGCAGCCTCAAGCTGACAGCCTGGTTGCTCCAGTTCCGTTGATTGCCAGGACTCCCGGTCTTTCGTCTCCGATAAAAATCCATTCTGGTGGCTTCTCTTAAAGACTCCAGTAGGAAGCTTTATCGCAGTAAATGGAAGCGCTTTTCCATTTGGGCCTCTCGCAGAATACTAGATCCCTTTACAGCCCCTGTTCCAGTGGTGTTGGATTTCCTGTCTGGCATTTTTCGGCATGGAGCTAGTTCCTCCACAGTGAAAGTACAATTGGCAGCCATTGCCAATTTTCACATTGGTGAAGACAACATTGCCTTAGCCTCCTCTAGACTGTGCAAGGACTATCTTAAACGTATTTTTCTGTTACGTCCACCTGTCAAGGATTCAGTGCTTCCTTGGGACCTTACGTTTGTTTTACAGGCATTGGTGGCTCCTCCTTTCGAACCTGCAGCTTCGGTGGATTTGAAATTTTTGTCCTGGAAGACCGCTTTCCTAGTCGCCATTACATCTGCTAGGAGGGTTTCTGAGCTTCAAGCTCTGTCTGCCATGCCTCCGTATTTGGTCTTCCACAAGGGTAGGGTCTCTCTCCATACTAATCCTTCCTTCTTACCCAAAGTGGCATCTGAAACAAACATAAACCAGTCCATTAATCTGCCCGTTTTCTTCCTTAACTTCCAAAATAAAAGTGAATAGAAACTTCATTTGTTAGACGTTCATAGACAGCTTTGTTTTTATCTTCATAGAATGAAGTCTTTCCGCAAGACTGACCAATTGTTTGTTTCGTTTTCCAAAGCATTTAAGGGAAAAGCTATTTCTAAAGTTTCTTTAGCCAGATGGATCACTCTTTGTATTTCACATGCCTACAAAGCAAAAGGTTTATCTCCTCCTGGTATTGTTAAGGCTCACTCTACCAGGTCCATGGTGACTTTTGCTGCCTTTTGGTCCAGGGTGCCTTTGGACGACATTTGTGCAGCAGCGACCTGGGCCAATTCACATACCTTCATTTCCCATTACAAATTAGGTCTGATTTCTAGGGGTAGGGCATCCTTTGGCTGTGCGGTGCTCAGGGATATCCTTCCATAAGGGCCTCCCAGGATTGGAGTAACTGGGGACACTGTCCCACAGGTTGCAGATAAAATGAAGTTAACTATTTCAGATAAAGAAGTTATGTACTCACCATAACGTTCCATCGGAGTAGTTATACTTCATTTTTCTGCAACATTCCATCCCTCCGTCCCCCGGATTTTGTCCTGTCTTTTTAGGTTTGGTTCATTGGGCTAAATTGCTTTTGTTTTTAGTTGCATCAAACTCGATCTGAGGGAAGATAGGAGATGGTAGGGCATTATGGGTAAGGGGAGGAGCTCAGAGCTTGAGAGAAAAAAAAAAAAGTTGCCGGCTCTAATCAGATATGGATCCGTATACCCACAGGTTGCAGAAAAATGAAGTATAACTACTCAGATGGAACGTTATGGTGAGTACATAACTTCGCTATTCCTATCATACCTTGCCTACGCCTAGAGTTCCTTTGGTGGGCAGAGGCCTGTCACCAAAACAAGGGACTTCCATTCATGCTACCCTTTGCTGCCCAAACCCTAACAACAGACGTATCCGACTATGCATGGGGGGGGGGGCTCATCTGGCAGGGAAGTGCATTCAGGGCAAATGGAACCAAAGTCAAATGCACCTGCATATCAATCAAAAAGAAATGTTAGCTGTACAGAATGCTCTTGACAACCTTAAAGGACCACATTCTTTCAGGACAGCTAATGGTAAAGACAGACACCACCACCGTTATGTGGTACATAAACAAGCAGGGGGGGGGGTAAACATTCTTACCCCCTCTGCAGACAAGCCATTGCATTGTGGAACACAGCGTTGAGCTACCAAGTGAAGCTGCAAGCTCAGTTCCTGCCAGGAAAACTAAATACACTAGCAGATGGACTAAGCAGAAACCTCATGGACCCATACAAGTGGAAACTGGAACCAGTGTTTTTCAACATGTTGACAAGCAAATGCGGGAGGCCATATATTGACCTGTTTAACCCCCCCCCCCGAACTATCAATTGGACAAATTTTGCACAAGGATTCCCCACAAACAAGCTTGGAAGCTGGAAAAACCTATCAGTTTATGCCTTTCCTCCTCTGCCTCTGCTCTCCAAAGTACTACTAAACATCATACAGGACAAGCCAAGGACGATTTTGATTGCACCAGACTGGCCACACCAACACTGGTGTACCCCCTCTTATGCAGTGTTTCACGGTTGGCCCCATGGCCCCTGCCTCAGACTCCTTCCCTGTTGTCTCAGCAGGAGAACTAGATTCTGCACCCTCCGCTTCAAACACTGGACTTAGCAGCCTCACTAATTACCTAATCTCTCCTTTACCATCCCTCAGTAAACCAGTGGATATCGTTTTAGAGGTGAGGAGGCCTAGTACTAGAAAATATTATGTTGCAAAATGGAAAAGATTCTGTGCCTGGAACCAGTCTCAAGGGGTGAGCACAGCAGCGCCCAACTTACCTCAGATTTTACAATATTTAACTGAGATGATTCACCAGGGCTTGTCCTTTTCCTCCATCAAAATTCACGCCTCAGCCATTTCAGCTCATTATAACACAGAACCTCCCCTCTTCTCTCACCCACTGCTTGAGCAGTTCCTCAGAGGGGCCAAAAATTTAAGGCCACCTAGGAGAGCTCCAACTCCAGCCTGGGACCTTAACTTTGTCTTGGAGAAAACTCACCCTTCCTCCTTTCGAGCCAGCTGCTACTGCAGATTTAAAATTTCTTTCTTGGAAAACAGCATTCCTTTTAGCAATCACTTCAGCAAGAAGGGTATCTGAATTACAGGCCGTTATGGCAGTGGAGCCTTTCATCAACTTTCATGCGGAGAGGGTGTCCCTCAGAACCAATCCCTCCTTCATGCCCAAGGTGGTATCCAGTGTGGCTCTTAATCAGTCCATTCATTTGCCAACCTTCTTTTCTAATCCACAGAACAAAGGGGAACGGATACTGTACTCCTTAGATGTGCACAGACAACTTAGATGCTACTTGGACAGGACTAAACCTCAAAGGAAATCTGAACTGCTGGTGGCATTTGCTGCAGGAACAGAAGCTAAGGTCTTTTTAAAGCAAACCGTTTCTACATGGATAGGCCATTGCATTCATTTCTGCTATAAGCACCATGGAAAACCTATCCCACAGGGCATCAGACCCCACTCAACCAGGGCTGCATCTACCTCTACAGCCTTTCTCACAGGCGTCCTTACCAGGGACATCCTAGAAGCTGCTACCTGGAGTTATGTACATACTTTCACCAAGCATTATCATTTACCAATTTTCTCTAAATCCAGAGCTAGTTTTGCCACAGCAGTCTTGCAGGGCCTTATAGCTGGTCCTAATTCTATTTAAATTCCTCCTCCCAACCTTAGCTTTGGGAATCTACCCAAATGTAATGACTGCAACAGTGAAACACGAAGAACATAGTACAGTTGTGTACCCTTACCATAAATGTAGATGTTAGAGTGCATTCACTGTTGCAGTCCTGGTTACCCTCCCTCCAGCCCCCTGACTTCTTTTGGCTTTCTCTCTTCTTTCCTTTACTATGCTTAAAAGCTTTTTGATGTATTTGCTTTTATGTTGGAGGTATAACCTTGTATTTTTATATATATATATATATATATATATATATATTTGCTTCCCATTAGGTGGGTACCTGACATCTGGGGCAAGAAAAACTGATGTAATGGCGTCGGCTGCATGTTTTATACCCCTGACGACCTGACGTCACGGAAGAGAGGAGACAGCAACCAACGCAGGACCCAAGACTTCGTTAATCAGGCCGACAGAGGGCTACTGCAAGCAGATAACCCAAATTTAATGACTGCAACAGTGAATACACTCGAACATCTACATTTATGGTAAGTGTACACAACTGTACTTTCCTCCAGGAGCTTAGCTGATGATGATATGAAGTGGGTGCTGAAGAGATTGCTTAGAACACCGGCACTTGCAAAAATGTTATCGTCTCCATCCCCAAAGGAATCGGGACTGTCCAAGGCACATTCTCCAATTCCTCCTCTGACCTCACTTGTGGTTTTGGGGCCAGAGATTGTGGGTCTGATAGTAGTGGAACCATCGAAACCGGTATCTCCTTTAGGATAGTCTGTTCCGGCATCTGCTCCGACTAATTCGGGTCCATCGGATTTTAAAGACTCTAGGAGCCTACACTCACCTGTCGCATCCAGCGAGGTAAGTCGGTGCGGACAGTTGTCCAATCCAACTGTACCCCTAGGTGCCTCAGCAAGGTTGAGTTTGGCTCCTACATTGGCTTCGGAGACACCCATTCTGCCTCTGAGCCAATCCTCCCCCTCTCTGGAGTGGGGGATTTCTTCTGGGCGGAGCAAGGGGGCTTTTGAGCTGATGGAGAGAGTGCTGTCACCCCAGACAGCTCCACTCTCAGGCCCAGTTTCTCTTCCCAACCAGGTGCCAGGGTTGATCACATCATCCCCTCTTCCTCCCAAGCGTAGAGATCCAGAGCCTCAGGAAGCCCCTGTGGGCGGCATTGTCTCTTCTGAAAGTTCACCAGAGTATCCCTGTGCGGAAGTCCCTCGGAAGAGGCTGTGCAAGGGGAAGCACATAGACTCTTCTGAGTCTGTCACATCCGATACCGATCTGGGTGATTCAGAAGGGTCCTCACGGTCCCTCTCTGAGGATGTCTCTTTTGCTGACATCCTTGAAATCTTGAAACAGAGGCATGGCTAGAAACCCACCAACCCTTCAGAGGATTAATTGGTATACCTGAAGGCTTTTGGGTCTCGCCCTTCCACCTCCTGGGTGTCGCCCTTCCACCTCTTGGGTGTCTTCCCCCTTAAAACCTGTTGATGAATGTGATCTCTCGTAAGGCCTGGACTTCCCCTGATACAGTGGAGCCTGTTCCGCAGAGGCCCAACAAATTTATCACTGCTTCTGCTGAGAAAGAGTTTCTAACTAAAGGCATCCCTGTTGATGCGATGCTGGTGGCAGCGGCGGCCACCAAGGAGAAGTTATCAGAGACCTCCTAATCTGTTCATCCTTCTTGTAAAGAGTCACTGACTATGGACCGATATGTAAAGCGTGCTTTTCATCAGCGGCTTTTACTCTGCAGTCGCTGAATTACTTGATCCATTTTATGAGTCTTCAAAGGGATCTCTTCTAAGAGCTAGGAGATGCTCTTCAGGGTACTGTAGCTTCAGGGATCACAGATCAAGTTTCCTCACAGCTCTGTACCCTCAGCTCAGTTAACTCCTCCATGAGACTGATTTCATATGCAGCTGATAGAGCGAGCAGAGCAGCAGCTACAGGAATTTCCTTGAGACATTCCTGGATGCATTTATGCTGTTTTGCCGACCCCTTCAAGTCTTCCTTTATCAATGCCCCCTTTGATGGTCCATTCCTCTTTGGACCAAAGGTGAAAGAAATTTTGACCAGGTGTGAACAGGAAGGGAAAACATTGTCTACCGCTGGAGTCCATTTTTCTGCCCCATCTAAACCTTATCCCAAAGGTAGGAAGATGTGGTTCCGCAAGTCCAAAAAATGTTATTCATATGCACCTGGTGAAACTTCACCTAGGGGCAGAGGGGGAAGTAACAATGGAAGACACCGACCTCGTGGCCGAGGGGGTCCGCAGAATCAGTACGACAGAGATGCGTTCTCTGGCAGGCCCTTCCAGCATTCCTGAAAGGAGGCCCACCTCCTATTCTCTGGAGGCAGTCAGGGGACGCTCATCACTGAACCCAAACACCTGGCTGGAAATCAGTTAAGACAAATGGGTACAGATAGTAATTTCCAGAGGTTATTACATTCCCCTTTCCATTCCCCCTCCCGTAAATCAGTCCATTCCAGACACCCCACCCAGTCAGAGGGACGAGGCAACTTCAGAGATACACAAGTCGCTAGAAAAAGTCATCCAAGAGGTCCCCGCATACCACATTGGATCTGGAACATACTCAAGGTTCTTTTAAGTTCCAGAAAAGGACAGTGGACTGGAGACCCATTTTGGATCTCAGCAGATTGATCGAATCTGTTAAAAATCAAAGTTCCAGATGGTGATACTGCAGTCTATTTTTCCCTTTCTCGGGAAAGGCGATCGCATGTGCTCAATAGATCTACAGGATGCGTACTACCATATAAAAATGGGAAGGTATTCCAGGCGACACTTATGCTTTCGGCTGGGAGCCAGTCATTACTAATTTTGAGCCCTCCACTTTGATCTCACTACAGCCCCCAGTGTGTTCACCAAGTGCATGGTGGTGGTTATGGCTCACTTGAGACGTCTAGGATTCCATGTGTTTCCATACCTAGACAACTGGCTCCTGACTGCCACTACCAAACATCTACTACTGCAAGCAAGGGACGAAACAATACTTTGCGCCACGCTAGGCATTACAATGAATTTCAAAAAGTCTGCCTTGTCACCTTCATTCTATATTAGTTTCTTAGGCGCAGAATTGGATTCAACAGAAGTGATGGCAAAACTTACTCCCGAGAGAATTCAGTCTTTTCACTGTCAAATCAGGACCTTGATGTCAAAAAGAAAGGTTCAAGCTAGGTATGTGTTACAGGTTCTGGCTACCATGGCAGCAGCAGTTCTTTTAGTTCCTCTAGCACGGCTGCACATGACTGTCCTATAGTGGTTAGTCTTTGCCCAATGGTCTATGCAAGATCTACCTCTGTCACATCAGATAATCATTATGGATTCATGCAAGAAAGGTCTTCTCTGGTGGCTGCAAATAAAACCGTTGTCCTTCGTCTGCCCGTTTGTATTTCCGCAACCGATGGCAGTTCTGACCATGGACGTTTCCCAGATCGGGGGGGGGGGGGTTATTATCTGGGAATGACTGTCCAAGGCTTATGGCGAGAACACAAGAACCACTTGCACATCAATGTCCTAGAGATAAGAGCGGTGCTATATGCGTTGCAGGCATTTCAGGACTCTCTTCCGATAGGAACTACTGCAATTCAGACAGACAACATGTCAGTACTGTGGTACATCAACAAGCAGGGAGGAACCAAATCATATTCCGTATATCACAAGGCACAACTGGTATGGCAATGGGCTGTCGCTTCTCAATGTTTTCTGATAGCAACACATATCCTGGGCAAATCCAACGTGATAGTGGACAAACTCAGCAGAGCGATTCTGTTGCCTCACGAGTGGTCCCTGAAGCTAGAAATTATGGAAGAGATCTTCCACAAATGGGGCCAGCCTTGTTGCGTCCTTTTCGCCACCTCCATGAACGCCAGGATTCCTATTATATGATAAAAGAATTTTTCAGATGCGTCTGGATCGAACTTGAAAGCACAAAACGGCAAAATATTGAAATAGCATATAAGCGATACCTTTCCCTGGGAAAGAAATTGCTTGGGCCGCCTCCATTACTTTGCCGTTTTCGTCACTGTAGGCGATCTCAGAGTTGGTCCGTTATACTTACGGTATAAGTAGGGGTGTGTGGGGGGGACAGCCCCCCCACATTGGGGAGTGTGAGAGCAAAGCCCCCACTTTATGTAATGTTTTAAAGTTTTTTTTTTTTCTTCTTTTGTGGCTTATCTTACGCCAGACAAACAAAGGCAACTGACTTCTTACTTCAAAATGTTGGCAACAAGACCCAGATGTTCATCATGTTACCCTGCTGCAGTCATCACACTTGGGTTGTCCTGCCATCAGGCGGTCCCGCAGTCGGCCCGAATTCCAAAGTCTTGGTCAGGCGTCGGTTGCTGTCGCTTCTTCCCTGACGTCAGTGCGCCAGGGGTATATGAGGCATCTGACGCCATTTTCTTCAGTCTTTCTTGCTGCGCGGTGCCCGAAGCAGAAGCAGTTCGCAAGTGCCGGTCGGCCGACACCTGAGATTTTCGATTTGAATTTCAGTCCGAAGTCTTCAATAAAGCTAAGTACCCCGTTGGGGAACATTTTCTTGCCTCAGTCCGATGTCAGAAAAAGTTAACAATTGCATTTCTTGTGGGAAGCAAATACCTCATAAGGACTTCCATTCCTATTGTATTCCTTGCCTAGGCCCAGACCACGACGTCACAGGTTGTTGGTTTTGTGCTAGGTGTAATAAACGAACTATCAAACGCCGTTTTGATTTCGCACGGCATTACTTTGGTAGGAAATTTAATTATATCATGCCGTCGGAGCAGCCGACGACCGCCATACATAAAAAACGCAAGGATAAGGACAGGCAGCCTAGGAACAAGCCAGACTCAGAGGCCTCAGCTGAGCCTGTCGCCGGTTCTCCGGTTTTCAGTGAGGCGCCGACGCAGCCACTGACGACCGCAGAACTGGAAACCCAGACAGCTGCAGATTCCCAAGCGGAGCCTTCTACGCCGACGCAGCCATCTTCCGACACCGGAGCAGAAGTAGACACAGGTGCAGTGGAAACTCCTTCGGTTGCAGAAGGTGTCTTCATACCGAGTATATTCACCATTAAATGTTATGCTAAGCTTAAAACTCCTTTAAAACCTAAGAAACCTGTACATCAGTCTACAGTTCAAGGCCCCATGCCTAAGAAACAGATGCTTAAGATGGCTGAAGATTTGATTACCCTTATCAGGGGTTCCCATCCCCCTCCTGATAAAAGACCAAGACAAGAGGAGGATTATGCATCCTCTGACCAGGTTTCACTCTCCTCAGATTCTTCTGAGGAACAGGATTACACTTTTCCACCTTATGAAGACTCTGATGCTGAAGACTCTATTTCCTCAGCATCTCTCCCCCTGAAGACTACTCCTTTGGGGAAACTTTACATACCATGAGGGAACATTTCCACTGGGAAGGCCAGGATTACTCAGATTCTAAGAAAAGGCTCCGAGAGTTCCTTTTACTACCCCAGCACAGACCTCTTGCTATCCCTCCTGTTTTAGATTTTGTGGATGATGTTTACTTGGAGTCTAGTTTAAATCCAGACTCTCTACCTCCTGCTCCAGCCAAACCAGACAGATACTACAGAGTACCGGACTCTTACAAATTCCTTTATAAAAGCCCTGTAGCTGATCCAGAAACAACTTCCCAGGGTCCCAAGGGAGCTAAAGCTTCTATGGCTAAAAATCCTGTGCCCTCTGAAAGGGATTCCAGAGCCCTAGATAGATGGGGAAAGAAAATATACACCTCAGCAACTCTGGCTATGAGAGCATTAAATTGCCAGTTTCACATATTGAAATATCAGCAATTCCTAATGTCTCAGTTAAAACAAAAAATGAGCTCACATTCAGAACAGTCTGAATTCAAGGAAATGCAGGATCTGTTGCATGCAGCTGAACAGGTGGGCAAACATACTTTGCAATGCAGATTTGATTCATTGGAAGCTTCCTGTAGAGCAGCTGTTACTGGCTCTGTCATACGTAGAAATGCGTGGTTAAAAGAACAAACCCTTTCTGACCTTGTTAAAGCAAAATTATTGGATGCACCTTTACAGCAGGATGTATTATTTGGTGTCAAAGCAGAAGAGGTTTTAAAGAAAATGGAGGATAAGGCAAAGTCTATGCAAACAGTCAAGGATTTTTTTGCAGGTACAACCCCCTCGTTTCAGCAGAAATTGGCCAACAACAAAATGGTCCTTTCCAGCTTCTGACAGATCACAGAGGGGCAAATACAGATGCCCAAGGGGCAGAGGTCAGTCACAGGGCCCTTTCAAACCTTGCCAATGGGGTACTGCTACCCAGAAAGGAGGAGAAGACAGGCCCCAAGCTAGCAGAAGACAAACACAATGACTCTATCCTCAAACTGCCAAGCAAATCTCTCCTGGCAACTCCCTCGGGAGGAAAACTAGCATTTTTTGCAGACAACTGGCACATCATCACAAAAGACAAATGGGTTCTAAACATTGTCTCTCAAGGATACAGATTCCACTTTCATACCTTACCAAGGATCAAAGGAATGCCAAACCTGCCACCAAATCAATGGGCAGAGGCACAAAAACAAATTACAGCTCTCATGGATATGAGAGCCATTCAACAGGTACTTACACAGGAGCAAGGACAAGAATTTTACTCAAGACTCTTTCTAGTACCCAGAAAGGTCAAAGCATGGAGACCCATTCTGGATCTTTCAATTCTGAACACCTATCTGCAAGTACCAAAATTCAAGATGCTAACACTACAGCAGCTTCTTCCCATGCTGGGCAAGAATGCTTGGCTAGTCACTTTGGACCTCAAGGAGGCATACCTGCATGTCCCTGTCAGAGAGAATTGCAGAAGATACCTCCACTTCATTGCAGGTTCAACGCATTATCAATTCTCTGCATTACCCTTTGGCTTATCTACTGCGTCCAGGGTCTTCACAAAATGCCTGGCACCAGTAATTGCATACTGCAGACAGCGGAATTAAAGTATACCCATACCTGGATGACTGCCTTATTCAAGCAGAAAGCAAGGACATTCTTTTAAAGCATCTGGCATTTGTCAAACACCTTCTAAGTTGCTTAAGGTACAGAGTAAACGAAAAGAAATCAAAACTAGTGCCCTCACAAAACATAATATTCCTGGGTGCCAGCTTGAATACAACTGCCCAGAAGGCTTATCTCATGCCAGACAAGCAACGACAGCTGATTCAATATTTCAAAATAATGGCAACAAAGACCCAACTCCCTGCAAGAAAAATTCTGCAGGCCTTGGGATTCATGGCATCTTGCATACTACTAATACCATTTGCAAAACTGCATATGAGGAAATTACAATGGTACCTGAAAAGTGTATGGACTCAGCACAGCCACAGCTTGGAAACAATGATATCACTCATTCCCTGCCTTCAACAGGAGTGTCTATGGTGGGCACAGGCATGTCACCTCAACAAGGGTCAGCCTTTCACCTTACCCACAGCCAGGCAAACTGTGACAACAGATGCATCCGGACTGTGCCTGGGGAGCACACATGGCAGGGCAGTGCATACAGGGCAAATGGACTACAGATCAGAGGCATCTGCATATCAATCAAAAAGAAATGCTAGCGGTACAGAATGCCCTAACAGCTTTCAAGGACCTTCTACACCCAGGACAGCTAATGATAAAGATGGACAATACCACAGTAATGTGGTACATAAACAAGCAAGGGGGCGCACACATTCCTACACTCTATGCAGGCAAGCAATGACCTTGTGGAACACTGCACTGTCTTTCCAGGTTCAATTACAAGCACAATTCCTGCCAGGAAAGATAAACACATTGGCAGACGACCTAAGCAGAAACATCATGGATCCACACGAATGGAAACTAAATCCACAAGTATTTGCAATGATAGCTCAAAAATGGGGACGCCCAGACATAGATCTGTTTGCAAGCCCCCACAACCACCAACTTCAAAAATTTTGCACAAGGACCTTCCATCCACTAACTTGGAAAGTGGACGCCCTTTCATTCAGTTGGAAAACATTAACAGTGTATGCCTTCCCTCCACTGCCTCTTCTAGCAAAGGTACTGCTGAAAGTCAGATTAGAGAGGCCACAAATGATAGTCGTTGCACCAGACTGGCCACGCCAGCATTGGTATCCAATTTTAAGGAACATGGCCCACGGCCCACCATGGATTTTGCCACAAATTCCTCACCTGCTCACCCAGCGAGACATTCAGATTCTACACAGCCAGCTCAAGACTTTAAACCTGGCTGCATGGCAAATTACCTAAACAACCAGCCAACACCTTTATCCAAAGCTGTTATGGATGTCATTCTGGAGGCCAGGAGGCCCAGCACCAGGAAAACTTATTCAGACAAATGGATAAGATTTTGCGCCTGGAACCAGGCTAAAGGCCAAAATCCCCTTGATCCAAACATCCCTCAGATTCTACAATATTTAACTGAGATGTTACACAAAAGACTTTCCTTTTCATCTGTTAAGATCCACGCCTCAGCAATTTCAGCTCATTACAGCATGGATCCTCCTTTATTCTCACATCCACTCCTAAGACAGTACCTCAGAGGGGCTAAGAACTTAAGACTGCCAAGGAGCGCTCCAACACCTACTTGGATCTCAACTTTGTTCTGGAAAAGCTTACACTGCCGGCCTTCGAACCAGCTTTTTCAGCTGATTTAAAATTTCTTTCATGGAAAACTGCCCTACAACTAGCAATAACCTCAGCTAGAAGAGTCTCAGAGCAACAGGTACTAATGGCAGTGGAACCTTTCCTCATTTTTCATCAAGACAGATTCTCTCTACGAACTAACCCTTCCTTTATGCCAAAGGTAGTATCCGGTGTGGCCCTAAACCAAACCATTCACTTGCCCACCTTCTTCCCAAATCCCCAGAACAAAGGAGAAAGACTCCTGCACTCTTTGGACATTCACAGGCAATTACGTTACTACTTGGATAAAACGAAGGCTTTCAGAAAAACTGACCAGCTCTTTGTAGCCTGTGCTACAGGATCACAAGGAAAAGCCATCTCAAAACAGACCATTTCTAAATGGATAGGGCATTGCATACGTTTCTGCTACACACATCATGGGAAACCAGTACCTGCTAACATTAGGTCCCACTCCACCAGGGCTACAGCTACATCAGCAGCCTTTCTCAGGGGAGTGCCAACCAAGGATATTCTGGAAGCTGCAACTTGGAGTTCAGTGCACACCTTCAACAAACACGATCACTTACCTCTATACTCTAAGACTAGAGCTGGTTTTTTCCACTGCAGTTTTGCAGCGCCTACTAGCTTCTTCTAACCATGTTTGACTCCACCTCCCATCCTTAGCTTTGGGATTCAACCCAAGTGTGATCACTGCAGCAGGGTAACACGATGAACATAGTACAGTTTTGTACCTACCATAAATGTAAAGGTTCGAGTGTTCACCCTGATGCATTCCAGGTTACCCTCCCTCCATCCCCTCTGAACTAGTTGTACTTATCTCTACCACTCTATCCTATACTACCTCTGTGGTGTATTTGCTTGTGCCTAAGGGTTTTGTTTTGTTTTTATATAGCTATATGTGTGTGTGTGTGTGTGTGTGTGTGTGTATATATATATATATATATATTTTTTTTTTTTTTTTGACTACCTATTGGGGGCATCTGACTTCTGGGGCAAGAACAACTGAAGAAAATGTCGTCGGATGCCTCTTGTATACCCCTGGCTCACTGACATCAGAGAAGAAGCAACAGCAACCAACGCCAGACCAAGACTTTGGAATTCGGACTGACTGCGGGACCGCCTGACGGCAGGATAACCCAGTGTGATGACTGCAGCAGGGTGAACACTCGAACATCTTCATTTATGGTAGGTACAAAACTGTACTTCATCTGCAAGAAAAATTCTGCAGGCTTTGGCCTTCATGGCATCCTGCATTCTGCTAATTCCATATGCCAGACTCATATGAGGAAACTACAGTGGTATCTAAAAAGTGTTTGGACTCAACATTGTCACAACCTGGAAACATTAATTATCCTCATTCCTTGCCTGCAACAGGAGTTTCGATGGTGGGCACAGGCCTGTCACCACAACAAGGGACAGCCATTCACCCTACCCACAGCCAGGCAGTCAATAACAACAGATGCTTCAGATTATGCCTGGGGGGCCCACATGGCAGGAAAATGTATTCAGGGCACATGGCCCACAAGCCAAAGGCATCTTCATATCAATCAAAAAGAGATTCTAGCTGTTCAGAATTCCCTGACAGCTTTCAAGGATCTACTCCATCCCGGACAACTACTGATAAGGACGGACAATACTACAGTCATGTGGTACATAAACAAGCAGGGAGACACACATTCCTACCCCCTCTGCAGACAAGCCATGACTTTGTGGGGCACAGCATTGACTTATCAAGTGCACCTGCATGCACAATTCCTGCCAGGAAAGAAAAATACTCTGGCAGACGAACTAAGCAGAAACCTCACAGATCCCCACGAGTGGAAACTGGATCCACAAGTCTTCAACATGATAATAAAGAAATAGGGATGGCCAGATATAGATCTATTTGCTTCCCCTCACAACTGCCAACTACAGAGATTCTGCACAAGGACTTATCACAAGCAAGCATGGAAAGTGGATGCTCTATCATTCAGCTGGAAAACCCTGACAGTATATGCCTTTCCTCCTCTGCCTCTCCTCCCCAAGGTACTCCTAAAGGTCAGACAAGAGAAGCCAAAAATGATCCTGATTGCTCCAGACTGGCCCTGCCAGCACTGGTACCCAATCCTAAAGAGCTTGTCTCAAGGCCCAGCCTGGACATTGCCTCTAATTCCTCATTTACTGACCCAACGAAACAATCTGATCCTGCGCAGCCAACTCAGAACCCTAAATCTGGCAGCATGGCGGATAATGTAGCCATTCAGAACACACCTCTCTCTAAAGCAGTGATGGATGTTATTTTGGAGGCCAGCAGGCCCAGTACCAGAAAATCTTATGCAGAAAAATGGAAAAAGATTCTGTGCTTGTTACCGGGCACAAGGAATTGACACGTTTGTACCAAATATTCCTCAGATTTTACAATACCTAACTGAGATGCTAGACAAAGGCTTATCCTTTTCATCAATTAAAATCCATGCCTCTGCCATTTCAGCTCATTACAATATGGAACCACCAATTTTTTCACATCCGTTGCTAAGACAGTACCTCAGAGGGGCCAAAAACATAAGACCTCCAAGGAAGAGCACCAGATGTTCATCGTGCATACAGCTGCAGTAATCACAGATGGGTTCTCTGCCATCAGGCGGTCCCTCGGTCGGCCGAATTCCAAAGTCTAGGTCCGGCGTCGGTTGTTGTCGCTTTCTTTCCTGACGTCAGTGAGGCAGGGGTATACAAGACACAGCCGACGCCATTTTCTTAAGTCTTTTTTGCCGCGCGGTGCCCGAAGCAGAAGCAGTTCGCAAGTGCCGGTCGGCCAGCTCCTGAATTTACGAAAAATTGGAAACCAAAGTCTTCATTAAAGCTAAGTACCCCGTTGGGGAAACTTTTCTTTCCTCAGACCGATGTCAGAAAAAAGTTAACAATTGTATTTCTTGTGGGAAGTCTAAATACAACACCTCCACTCCTCCAAAGTTCCAAAATTCACTGAATATACAAAATAGGAACACAATCACTGGTACGTTTGATGAAACTCTTTTAATTCTGGTACCTCGGCCTTCGCCTTCTCTTGGAATACATTTTACAAAGTCAAACACCACCCTTTTTATATTGCATCTAATTAGATTATTAGTGCACCAGCCCTTCTTCAATAATTTAATTACCTTGGGTTGTTCACCCAACCATTGTAACTTGCATCTGAAAACATTTTCTAACTTCACTTACTTACATTATACCTGACTTCATTAAATATCAAATATATATAAACATCTCTATACAAATATGTTAACATTTTTTACTTAATCTTTTATATTTTTGAATAAATACTTCTATATAAATAATGCTAATGAAACATTACTTTTATGGAATGCTTTGCTTTTAAAACAAATATTGTTATTACAAAATTCATTCTGCATATATTTATCCTTAAATTCCTTATGTGACATTCCCTATTTCTGGGAGATATGTGGAAAGAATAGCTTCAAATTTCCATATTCATTCCATTAGGGAACAAGGTTTTATAATTGAGAATAAACCTGGACTCCATTTGTAACAATCTTTCACGAAACACAGTTTCATTACCAAATACATTAGGCCTGCCCAATACACAAAATACAAACCCCTCTGGGACCCCCTTATGTTGCTCGCAAAAATGTTTCCCTACCGGACTTTCCATTCTTTTATGTTTTATGTCACCTAAGTGTTCAAGAATCCTAAGCTTTACCTTTCTTGTTGTTTGGCCTATGTACCATTTCTTTCACACATCCACATCCTATAATATATACTACCCCTGTGGAATTGCAGTCATAATATTCAAGGGCCCTATATGTGACATCATTTATTTTAATGCCATCCAAACTTTTGACCCGACTACAAATCTTGCAATTTCCACATCTAAATGTTCCCTTTCTGATGCTTTTTTTAAATGTGCTGATGTTTTTGAAGTTCAAGGTTTCCTTTAAATTTGGATACCTACTATATGAAAAGGTGACTCTAGATGGAAAAAGTTTTCCTATTTTTTCATCTCCACTGATAATGGGCCAAAATCTCATCACTGCCTCCCTTATTGCGTCGGAAAATTGTGAGTATCTGGTTACAAAAAACATATTGTCACCAGACCTATCCCCCCCAAGATCAAACACACTAGAATCCAAATTTTCATTTCTTTCATTCCTAAACTTACTCCTTGTTTCAGATAACTTTCTAAGGCCTAGCTCTTGTTCTACCCTATTTCTGGACGATTTTATATTTTCTTCGGAGTATCCCCTACATTTAAGTCTTTCTTCAACCTTATTAAATTCACTAGAAATTCTTTTACTCTCTGACGTGTGTATTCCTATATGTTTGAATTCACCAAATGGTAAGGACTTAAGCAGAGAATTACTATGCATACTTGATGCATGTAAAAAATTTTCAGCTGCTGTCTTCTTATAATATGGTTTGTATTGTATTTTGTTATCTAAACTCAAATAGATCTCCACATCCAAATATTGGATGCTTTTTCCCCCAATGGTATGGGTGAAATCTAACCCCCAAGAGTTCTCCCCAATCTCTGAGACAAATTTCCCAAAATCTTCTGAATTGCCCCTACACAAGAACAACAAATCATCAATGAATCTCACATATTTTACTACCTTGTTCTTGTAAAATTCCGAGGGGTAAATGAAACAATTCTCAAAATGGGCCATGAACAAAATCGCATATGAGGGCGCATATGCTGCCCCCATGGCTGTGCCCTCTTTTTGCAAAAAATGTCTCCCTTCAAATTCAAAGCAAGTGTGGGTTAGACAAAAATCCAACAAACTGAGAATAAAATATGTTCTCGGTCCATCCCCCAACATTTTTTCCACTGCTTTTAAGCCCTGATCTCTATTAATGCTGGTGTACAAGGATTTTGCATCCACACTCGCCCAATAAAAATCATGTTCCCATTTGATGTCTCTTACCTTTATACACACCTCATTGGTATTTTTTACATGTGACTGTACCCTTTCCAAGTGACATTTTAACAAGGAATCCAAGAATATTCCTACATTTTGCAAATAGCCTCCTTTACCCGAAACAATAGGCCGTCCCGGTGGGTTCCTGATATCCTTTTGTGTTTTAGGAATGATAAAAAATCTAGCCATCTTGGGATTTTTTACGTGCAACTTCCTTACATCAGCAGATGACAGAAAACCTAACCTCTCTCCCCTTTCAAGTAGTTCCAATAATTGAGAGTTATATTCCTTAAACGAATTGGAAGACAATTTTACATATGTATTTGTATCCATCAATAAATCCAAGGCCATGGAATTGTATTTTTCCCTCGATAGAATCACCCAGTTCCCTCCCTCCCTTGTCAGCCTGAGTGAACACATACTGATCATTAACATTCTTTAAATCTAACAAAGCCTTCCACTCATTCCTGCTTAAGTTATATTTTTTCTTCTTTCTACAAAATTTTTTATGTTCCTCCTCAATAGTTTTTAACAGTGTTTTTTCAAACACATTTATGGCCATATTTCTCTTAGGTGGCATAAATTCACTTTTATAAGGTACTTTGGGAACTGTCAATCTTCCATAACCGGTATTGAATACAAAACTCCCCTCATTTTCACATACTTCTTCCTGTGCATAAATGTCTACCAATTCGTTTTCATGTAATGTCATGTTCAACAGAGAATTATCCAAACAGTCCAAATTTACAAAGTCATTGTCATTAACAACATTATGATTACTATCATTGCTTGAAAAAAAACTCTCTGAGATGTAATTTCCTACAAAACTGTCTGACTTCTAAAGAAACATCAGCCAAAGAAGGGAAACATACAGGTACAAATTTGGTGCCTTTGAACAACACTTGCTTTGCACTCTCGGAAATATTTAAATCCGAGATATTCAGAATGTTATAGCTCTCACCTTCACAAATGTCCGTATAAGAGAACAAATTAGGTCCACACTCGGGCTGTAACTCGCCCTCATTCACACAGTCTGAGTTTGAAACGCTTCTTTCTTCCTCATTTACTCTCACCACGTTGTTATCTTCTTCTCCCCTTATTTTGAAAACAGCGCCCTCTTCCTTTCTGCTGTGCCGACGACTGATCCGAACTGCCTGCTGCTCCATTCACTTCTGGTGATGTCTCCTGTTCTGCATTCAAACTTTCAAAAGAAACGCTTTTCCTGCTGCTGGATTCATCTGCTGAGGACGCTGAAGTATCTCCGATACCAGATCTCGACCCGCTTCTGACGTCACGAAAAGCGCCCCGCCTCTTCTTAAAGTTATACTGCCAGGAAAACAGCTTGCCTGTGTCATGATCTTTAACATCACAGAGGTATTTCCTTTTTTTGCACGAAATTACCTCCGCTTCAATTTTAGAGACTCTATTTTTGATTTCAACTAGATTTTTGTTAAATATAGCAACCGTGCTCTCCTCAATGAGTCTCTCTTGTAAATGAAGTATAGAGGCACGAGCTTTCTGTAAAGTTCTTTCGTTTCTTTTTGCCAGCACACTTAACCAACCTAGTGTGCATTTTAAAGATATGTCCTTCCACTCTAAGGACAAATCGGCCTCATCCTCAGAAAATTCGAAAGCAGGCAACCGCTCAACTCTCAACCCCCTGGGCGTGATGTTAGAGCTAATGTATTTTTCAAGCAACTTTAAGTCATAAAAGGTTGTGACTTCTTTTACCATGGTTCTCTCCAATTCCACATACCTCTCAGAAAAATCAGTAGCAACTCTTTCCCATGGATCATTTGTTGCCATCTTTTCTTCCCTTTCCTTCCACATAGATGCTAAAAGAAAAACTGAAGAAAATGGCATCGGCTGCATTTTTTATACCCCTGGCACACTGATGTCAGGGAAGAGGCAGGGAAGACAGCAGCCGATGCCGGACCTAGACTTTGGAATTCAGGCCAACTGCGGGTAGCCTTCCAGCAGGATAACCCAAGTGTAATGACTGCAACAGTGAATACACTCGAACATCTACATTTGTGGTAGGTACACAACTGTACTTTCCAGATCTAATGATGCATTCATCAGAGGCTCTTCATCCTTCTCTTCATTCCCTCAAACTAACAGCTTGGCTGCTCCAATTTCCATCTTAGCCAGGTCACATGATTTCTCCTCGGAGGTACAGCATATCCTTGTATCCTCTCATAAAGCTTCCACCAGAAAGTTGTACGCCAGCAAATAGAAGAGATTTGCTTTTTGGGAATCGCAAAATAATATTGACCCATACGTCACTCCACTAGCATTTTAGAATTCTTGACTAAGCTTTTTAATGAAGGTGCTGCAGCTGCCACCATACGAGTTCAATTGGCTGCAATTTTGAATTTTCACCTAGGATCTGAAGTTTCCAACCTAATGTCTCTCAGATTATGTAGGGCCTTCTTAAAAGGTACCATACATCTTCAGACTGTCAGTTAGACAACCTTTTACTCCCTGGAATTTGAATTTTGTGTTATCACGGATTATTCTTCCTCCTTTTGAGCCTGCATCATCCTGCCAATTAAAATTTTTATTTTGGAAAACTATCGTCTTGCTAGCCATTACTTCAGCACGTAGTGTGTCCGAGCTTCAGGCCCTATCTATCAAACCCCCATATTTGCTGTTTCACCCCAACAGTGTGTCACTGAGGACTCACCCTTCCTTCTTTCCAAAGGTATGTTCGGAAGCTAACCTGAATCAATCTATTTAACTCCCAACTTTCTTCAGTAACCATTCTAACAAGTTGGAGTATATGTTGCATAAAATTAATGATCACAGGCAATTAAGATTATATTTGGACAGAACAAAAGAATTTAGGAAATCAGAACAACTTTTTGTTTCTCATGCTGACACCAAGTAAGGGCTACCAGTATCCAAAGATGTTCTTTGTGTTTCACTGTTGCAGTCATTACATTTGGTTAATCTGCTGGCAGGTTGCCCTCAGTCGGCCTGATTGGGTCCTGCGTCGGTTGCTGTCCCTTCTTCCATGACGTCAGGTCGTCAGGGGGTGTAAAGTATGCAGCCAACACCATTACATCAGTCTTTCTTGCCGTGCGGTGCCCGAAGCAGAAGCAGTTCGCAAGTGCCGATCTGCCGACTCCTGAAATTTTCGTTTTCGAGTTTCAGAACCAAAGTCTTCAACTTAAAGCCAAGTACCCCATTGGGGAAACTTTTTCTTGCTCCTTCCCGATGTCAGTAAAAGTTAATAATTTCATTACTTGTGGAAAGCAAATACCTCATAAAGATTTTCATTTGTACTGTACTGTATTCCTTGTCTAGGCCCTGACCACGACATACCTTGCTGTCAGTTTTGCGCTTTAATCAACACACTATCTGTCGTCGGTACATTTTTGCCTCTAAATATTTTGGTTCTCTGTTTAATTATCCAGAAATGACGTCTGTTAGCCATCCGACTACCGGAATTCCAAAAAATCTCAAAGAAAAAGAGACAGGCCATCGAGGTCCGAAACTGACGGTGACACTTTTCCTAAGCCAGTCGCCAGTTCGCCGGTACTCAGTGAGGCGCTTTCACAGCCCCTGATACCAGCTACTTCTGACTCGCAAGCCTCTACTGAGACCCATTTGGAGTCCGATATGCCGTGAGATGCTTCACATATGGAACCCGCTGATGTCTCTACCTTGGATGGGTCTGGAGCTGCTGTGCAGGCATCAGCTTCTGAGGGATGTATTCAGGTCTACAGACTTGCATATTAAACAGACTCCACCTTCTATTTTAAGGCCTAAATCTCGATCTATGTCTAAAAAAAACGATGCCCAGACCACATGTTCAGGCCCCTATGCCTAAAAAACAAATGATCAAAATGGCTGAAGATCTTATTACTCTAATCAGGGGTAGTCAACACCCCCCTTCTAAGAGGCCTAGGGCTGAGTTTGACTATGAATCTTCTGATCAGGACTCTGTTACTTCTAATTCTTCCAATGACCTGGATTTGTCCATACCTACTTATGACAATTCTGATGCATAGGATTCCATTCCCTCTGCGCCCCCCCCCCCCCCCGAGGATTTTTCTTTTGGGGAAACTTTGCATACCTTAAGAGAGCATTTCCACTGGGAGAGTCAGGAATTTTCTGAATCTAAAAAGAGGCTTAGGGATTTCCTTCTTCTATCTCAGCATAGGCCTTTGGCTATACCTCCTATACTAGACATTGTTGATGATGTGTTTGCAGAATCCAGTATGGTCCCTGATTCCCTGCCTCCGGCTCCTTGTAAACCAGACAGATACTACAGGGTTCCTGAATCCCACAAGTTCCTCTTCAAAAATCCTGTTGCAGACCCAGAAACCATTTCTCAGGGGCCCAAGGGCATTAAGACGACTTCTGCTAAAAATCCTACCCCTTCTGATAGACTCCAGGTTGCTGGATAGATGGGGTAAAAAGGTTTATACTTCTGCAACCTTGACAATCAGGGCTTTAAACTGCCAATTTCATATGTTAAAATATCAACAGCATATTATTGGACTGCTTAAACAGAAAATAATGTTGATTTCTGACTGTGTGGAAAATAAAGATTTGCAGGATTTATTGCATTCTGCTGAACAAGTTAGAAAACATACTTTGCAATGTGGTTTTGATTCTTTAGAGGCTTCTTGCAGGGCTGCTGTTACTGCGTCTGTACTTAGAAGACATGCTTGGCTTAAGGAGCAATCTCTGCCTGATCATGTTAAAGCAAAATTGTTGGATGCTCCTTTAAATCAGGACCGCCTGTTTGGCAGAAAGGCTGAAGAAGTTCTAAAAAAAGATGGAAGATAAAGTTAAATCTATGCAAACTGTAAAATATTTTTTACAAGTGCAACCTCCAAGATTTAGTAGGCACTGGCCTAGTAAGAATTGGTCCTTTCCAGTTTCTCTCAAGCCAGACCCAGACGCACCAAAAGCACCAGGTTTCAGTCCCAAGGGACTCTCAGAACTAAGCAATGGGGACCTCCACTTCCAAATCTGAAAATAACAAGACACCCCCTTATGGTAAACAGTCTCAATGACTTTCCTTTAAAATTACCAAGCACTTACCTTTTAGCCGCACCTTTGGGGGGAACGATTGCTCTTCATGCACAAAACTGGGAACTCATAACCCAGGACAAATGGGTTTTAAATGTAGTGTCCCAGGGATACAGATTTAATTTCCACACATTGCCAACACCAAACGGTTGGCCAGACCTGCCCCCATATAAGTGGGCAGAGGCTCAGAAACAAGTACTTTCCCTTTTAAACATGGGGGCTATTCAACCTGTACCAGAAGAGGAAAAGGGACAAGGTTTCTATTCCGGGCTTTTCCTGGTACGCAGAAAAGACAAATCAATGGCGTCCAATTCTAGACCTGTCTACTCTAAATACCTTTCTGGACATTCTAAAATTCAAGATGCTGACTCTTCACCAGTTACTTCCTATGCTAGGCAAAGATGCCTGGTTGGCAACTCTAGATTTAAAAGAAGCTTACCTGCATATCCCAATCAGGGAATCTTGCAGAAGATACCTACACTTCAAAGCAGGCTACTTGCATTATTAGTGTTCTGCACTGCCCTTTGGCTTGTATACTGTGCCCAGGGTATTCAAGTGCCTGGCTCCAGTAATTTCATTTTGCAGGAAAGAAATATTCAAATATATCTATACCTGGACAATTGTCTAATTCAGGCAGAAAACCAGGCCATACTACTAAATCACCTGGCATTTGTAAAAAGGGTTTTAACTTATCTAGGGTACACCATAAATGAAAAGAAATCACAACCGGTACCCTCTCAACAGATTACATTCCTGGGTGCAAGCTTGAATACAACTACCCAGGTGGTTTTCCTCACGCCAGAAAAGCAAATTCATTTGGTGACTTACTTCAAACAAGTGGCCACAAAAACCCTGCTATCTGCAAGAAAAGTACTGCAAGCCTTGGGGTTCATGGCCTCTTGCATTCTTCTAATTCCATATGCAAGAATGCATATGAGGAAACTTCAGTGGTACTTTAAATAGTCCATGGAATCAACATTGTCACAGCCTGGAAACGATTCCTATCATGTCTTGCCTACGCCTGGAGTTCCTATGGTGGGCTGAGGCCTGCCACCAAAACAAGGGACTGCCATTCACACTACCCCCTGATGCCCAAACCCTAAATACAGACGCATCAGACTATGCATGGGGGCGTCACCTGGCAGGTAGGTGCTTTCAGGGCAAATGGAACCCAAATCAAATGCACCTACATATCAATCAAAAAGAAATGTTAAATGTACAGAATGCTCAGACAGCCTTCAAGGAATACATTCATCCAGGGCAACTAATGTTAGACAGACAACACCACGGTTATGTGGTACATAGAAAAGCAGGGGGGTACACATTCCTACCCCCTCTGCAAACTAGCTGTGGCATTGTGGAACACGGCCGTGAGCTACCAAGTGCAACTACAAGCTCAATTCCTGCCTGGAAAACTGAATACACTTGCAGATGGACTAAGCAGAAATCTCATGGACCCACACGAGTGGAAACTGGAACTACGGCTTTTCAACATGTTGACAAGCAAATGGGGGAGCCCAGACATAGATCTAGTTGCCGCCCCCCAGAACTACCAGTTGGACAAATTTTGCACAAGGACTCCTCACAAAAAAGCCTGGAAAGTGGATGCTCTGTCCTTCAGTTGGAAAAACCTGTCAGTCTGGGCCTTTTCCCCTCTGCCTCTGCTCTCCAAAGTTCTGCTAAAAGTCAAACAGGACAAACCAAAAATGATTTTGATTGCTCTAGACTGGCCTTGCTAACACTGGTACCCACTCCTGCGCAGTGTGTCACAAATATCTCCATGGCACTTGCCTTGGACACCTTCCTTGCTGTCTCAGCAGGAGAACCAAATTCTACACCTTCAGCTCCCAACATTGAACCTTGCAGCTTGGCTGATCACTTAAATTCACCCTTAGCATCCCTCAGCAAACCTGTGATGGATGTCGTCTTGGAGGCGAGAAGACCTAGTTCTAGAAAATCTTATGCTTACAAATGGAAAAGATTCTGTGCCTGGAACCAGTCTTTAGGGATGAGCACAGCAGCGCCCAGTTTACCTCAGATTTTACAATACTTAACTGAGATGCTTCACAAGGGCTTGTCTTTTTCCTCCATTAAAATCCATGCTTCAGCTATTTCAGCTCACTATAACACAGAACCACCCCTCTTTTCTCATCCCCTGCTCAAGCAGTATCTCAGAGGGGCAGAGAACTTGAGACCACCCAAGAGAGCTCCTACCCCTGCCTGGGACCTTAACTTTGTTTTGGAAAAGCTCACTTTACCTCCTTTCGAGCCATCTGCTACTGCAGACTTAAAATTTCTTTCTTGGAAAATAGCCTTCCTTTTAGCAATCATTTCAGCTAGAAGGATATCTGAATTGCAGGCCCTTATGGCAGTGGAGCCTTTCATCATCTTTCATGCGAAAAGGGTATCTCTGAGGACCAATCCGTCCTTCATGCCCAAGGTGGTTTCCAGTGTGGCTCTTAACCGATCCATTCATTTGCCAACCTTCTACCCCAATCCACAGAACAAAGGGGAGCGGATTCTGCATTCCTTGGACGTGCACAGACAACTTAGATTCTACTTGGACAGAACTAGATTTTGAAGAAAATCTGAACAATTGCTAGTGGCATTTGCTGCTGGGGCAGAGGGGAGGGCTATTTCTAAATGAACCATTTCTAAATGGATAAGCCATTGCATTCATTTCTGCTATAAGCACCATGGAAATCCTATCCCCCAGGGGATCAGATCTCATTCCACCAGGGCTGCATCTACTTCTACAGCTTTTCTCAGAGGTGTTCCTACCAGGGATATTCTAGAAGCTGCTACCTGGAGTTCAGTGCATACTTTCACCAAGCATTATCATTTACCAATTTTCTCTAAATCCAGAGCTGGCTTTGCCACTGCTGTCTTGCAGTGCCTTATAGCTGGTCCTAATGTTGTATAAATCCATCCTCCTATCCATAGCTTTGAGAATCTACCAAAATGTAATGACTGCAACAGTGAAATACGAAGAGCATAGTACAGTTGTGTACACTTACCATAAATGTAGATATTAGAGTGTATTCACTGTTGCAGTCCTGGTTACCCTCCCTCTCTTACTATACCTCTATTTTCTTTTACTATGCTTAAAAGCCTTTTTGGTGTATTTGCTTTTGGTTGGAGGTATATTTTTGTGTTTGTAATTTTATTTGCTCCCCAATAGGTGGGCACCTGACATCTGGGGCAAGAAAAACTGATGTAATGGCGTCTGCTGCATGTTTTATACCCCTGACGACCTGACGTCATGGAAGAAGGGACAGCAACCGACGCAGGACCCAAGATTTTGTTAATCAGGCCGACTGAGGGCAGCCTGCCAGCAGATTACCCAAATGTAATGACTGCAACAGTGAATACACTCGAACATCTACATTTATGGTAAGTGTACACAACTGTACTTTACTCTTTCAAAGTGGTTAACTGATTGCAAAAAATTCACATATTCTTCAGTGAATCATCCATTAGGACATAGCGTGACAGCACATTCCACTAGAGCTGTTTCTACTTCCTCAGCTTTTGTGGCTAGGCTGCCTTTGGACACTATATGTGCAGCTGCCACTTGGTCTAAGCCTCATACCTTCATCACGCATTACAAAGTAGATAGGGCCTCCAGGGACAGGGCTTCCTTTGGTTCCACTGTCCTCAGGAATATACTCCCGTGAGCCACCCAGGATGAAGGGTGCTTGAGACGCTACCCGTGTGTAAGAATGAACGACGAGATTGAACAACTTCTCATAAAAAAAGTTATGTACTTGCTATAATGTTCCATGTGAGTTGTTCATCTCGCCTTTATTTTTACATTCCCTCCCGCCTTCCCCTTCCAGGCTTCTCAAAGAATTAGTAAGATTTTGCGGTCTGGTGGGTCTTGTTCTAGGATTTCTTAATCCAGTTGGAGTACCGTTTGTGCTATGTTAAGCATGTTGGGATCAGCAAACTAGATCTGAGGTGAGACGGAGAGCATCATGGGATAGGAACTTGGCCTTGAGTTACTCTGAAACCTCAAGCTTGTGAAAGCGGCCGACTCGGAGCCTAGGTATCAGCTCCGAACCCATGTGTTAAGAATGAAGGCGAGATGAACAACTCACATGGAATGTTATGGTAAGTACATAACTTCTTTTTTTCGGCCGTGGTTCTGGCACTAATCATTTGTTGGATCTAAACCCCTCCTGTAGGATATCTACATCATTGGGGAATATCTACATCATTGGGGGATTCAGTGATTTTCCCCAGCTTGCAGTCATTAGCAGACTGTTATCCAGAGGCCTTCTACATTTGATTTACTTCAGGGAAGTATATTCTAAACAGGCGGTCCCAGTACTGAGGCCTATGGTACACCACTAGTGACTGGCCTCGTGTTGGATTTGGATTCACCCATTTTAACCACATGTGTAATGTCTGGTTGGCTATCCATCGGGTTTATGCCCAGTTTTGTGAGTTAATAACTAAGTGAAGAATTGTGTCAAATAACTTGACCAGGTCAGAGTAGGCAATATGTATTTTTTCATACTCATCCATGGCCTTGCTGACTTTCTCAAAGAAATCCACCAGATTCAGTAGGCAAGACCTGCCCTTGACGAAGCTGAATTAGGCCGGGCTTAGTACTTAGAGGTCTCCTATGTTGTTATGCATCAGGTCATGATTTTCTTTCCATGGCTTTACATATAAGACTAGTCAAAGTTATGGGTCTGTAATTTCCCAGGTTAGTAGATAGTTTCCCTTTATGCAGAGGGATGACTGTTGCAGTCCTCTATCTGGACAAAGCCAGTGCAGAGGCTCTGGTTAAACAGAGATCCAAATGGGCCTGTTAAGTCCTGATTTAAGCTGTTTAAGAGGCAGTCTAGTATATTGCCAGGCCACACTGAAGCTGTGTTTTTAGTTTGAGAGCACAGTGGCAACCTGTTCTTTGTTAATGATTGGTGGTGGAGGATATTTCATGGGAAAGACTTGGGAGAGAACTGGGGTGATGGGGAGGTGAAATATGAGCTAAATTTGTCAGCCAGCAGATTTGCTATGTTGTCTAGCTGAGAGTAGATGATGCCATCTACAACTACTTCTGCACATTGTTGGGTGTTGCCTTTAAGATTGCGGGCATAACTGAAGAATGCCTTATGGTTATCCTTAGCTTTGGAGACTATTTTTAACTATGTCTCCTTTTAGAAACTTGACTTTTTCCTGATTGCTGTGTTGTGGACATTCTGTCTGTCATCCCGACAGGATTTCTTTCTTTTGTTATACAACCTATTAATACCAGGGGTCCACCAGGGAGGCTTGTGTTTGCAGTTTGACATGGGGATATTTTGGTCTGGTACTACTGTTTCTATGCATTTGTTTTATATTGTCATACAGGGCTTTTGTGTATGCCTCTGCATATGTTTCTGTGTTTTCTGGATTTGGGGGAGCTTGGAAACTAGCTATACTATCTGTTAATATGGAGTAGTTTACCTTAGAGAAGTTCTTAGAATTTTTTTGGGTTGCGTGGGGGGACATGTTTTACCTTTATTTCAAGGGAGGACAGCTTTGTGATCTGATCTTGCCAGTGAGGACATAGCATTGGATGGGAGAGGGGGCAGCACTCTGCCATATTTGTGAGTACCAGATTTAAGATGTTTGCTCTCCTACTGGCAGTACAGACTAGCAACTCCAGGGCATTTGAATTTAATAAGTCCAGAAATCCTTGGGCCTGCATGTTAGTGGGTAATATATGCCTCCCAGTTAATGGAGAGGTAGTTAAAATTACATACGAGTATGGTATTTGGGTAGATGTTGATTGATTCTAGTAACTTTAAGTATAATGCATTGGTTTCCTGGTTCATAGCGGGGAACTTGTAGCTAGCAAGAATATGGTAATGGAGTTTTCCCATGGTTAGTTGGATAAGGAGTAGCTCAAGCTTATTCAGAAGTTCATAGGATGATACTAGGCTATTGGCCCCGAGGCCCTTATACGCCTAGCCAAGAATTTCACCCATGTTCCCCCAAAGGTCAGCACCTGTTTCCCCTGTCCAGCATGGACACAGGTGGGATCCCAGGTGTGTATTTTCTGTATCTCATCCAGTCATCCAGGTTCCTCTTAGAGGGCTAGAGAGGTACTCTGCTTACATGGAGAGGAAGGTTATTCCACAGATGGGGGAGTCTCTTGACAGAAATCTATCCCACCAACAATTCTATTTATGTCACAGACCAGGTTTAGGCCTTGTGTGTGGGTTGCCCGGGTGGATTTTGACTTATGTATATACAGCAACTCCGTAAAGGCTGCGTCTGAGATGGCCTTGTATACCAGATACAGGTCACCTCTGAGCAGTCTGTACAAGACTGAGTAGAGGGACATGGCTTTTAGCCTATCTGTATAGGACAGGTGTTTGAGACCTTGGATTTTCCTGGTCAGGAACCTCTGGTGTATCCTGCTGCAGCATGTGCTTGGCAAGGTACATGCCTAAGGGAGCATTGTACTTGATAATGGGTCTGATAAAGGAGGAGTACAGGGATGTTATGACCTCCATATTCCTGGATTAAATACCCTTATCTATTAAGTGGGCCATGTAGAAAGCCTTCTGTACAACGGAGGCAATGTGGTGGTCAAAAGTCAGGTTGCTATCAACCTGGGTCTCCAGGTCCCTTACAACTGCTTGGGTGCTTAATACATTGTTGTTAAAGTGATAATTACTGGGGACGCCATTTTCCCCAAAGGGGATAATGATGCATTTCTTGGCATTCAGTTTGAAGCAATGCTTCTGGCACCAGTAATTATAGGCTCATAGGTAGGTACTAGGCTATTGGCCCTAAGGCCAATGCAAGCCTAGCTAAAAAGGTACCCTGGCTTTCCCACCCAAGAAAATTGTTTTCTTTATTTTCCTTGGAATGGATGATGTGACACAAGCCCAGTATCATGTTTGTTTGTTTGTTTATTTGCATTTTGTTCAGGTTATCCTAACTGTTTGCAGTCAATCTTTCAGAAGACAGCCTGGAGTAAAAGAGAAATTTGAGTTACAAAGATGAGTTCAAAATGCAATCAATAAACAATTATAAAAAAAGAGTTCATTCAACACAATAAGAAGAGTGACAATCTATGTTGTTGTGTCTTTCGGCTTTTCCCGGTTAGGGGTCGCCACAGTGGAACTCCGGTCCGCTAATGATTGGCAGTAGATTTTTACGTGCCGAGTTGCCAGCTCTGATGCACAACCTTCAACTAAGGTATGCCCATTCACGCATGTCTCCACGCAGAAGACACTCTAGCTGAGAATCAAACTGGACAGCGTCTTGCTGTGAGGCGACAACGCTACCACAGCACCACTGCAAGAATTAAAAGAAAGGATTAAGGAGACTATTGAGTCGAGAAGGTGATGAGTCGGTTGACTCAGGGGATTAAAGGTAAAATGAAGGAGAAATAGTTGAAAATTAGAAGTAGAGAAGCATGCCTAAATGTAGGGAATGTTTTCACTTTAGTTATGCCACACTAAGACAATGGAAATGATTAAGAAAGCAGAAATAAGTTTGTAGGTATGTCCTAGGCTGGCTACCCTTGTAGGCCATTTTAAGCCTAGCTAATTTACCTTAAAGGTGAGAATCATATTATGTACCTTATTTCTGTGAGGTAAACACCTTAACCATTGTGCCATTCCTCTCAAATGATAATTTGATACCATATTTTGGAACATTTGAAGGATAATACTATGTTGAAGTTAGGTGAGGCAGGACGTAGCTTGAGGTTAAGTTTTCTGTTCTAGTGCTAGGCTTTTTTAATGTATAGCACTTTTTTTGTTGGAAAACAGTAAGAGCCTCTTATTTATGTAATAACCAGTGAATAAGGAGATTGTCATTTGCAGTCATAAATGAGTACACGTATAAATATCAGATGGAAGAATGTCATCCGTCTAGTTGGCTTGCTGTAACATATGTGTGATATGCATTGATTGAGAAATACATTTTACAATTTAAATTATTGGAATGTGGTTTTCTGAAGTTGGTAATGGTTACTACTACTACATAAAATAGCTTGGACAGGAGCGGAGTTGGTAAAAGGTATATTTTGAATATGGTGTCAGACACCATTTTATTTGATAAATGACAGCTGTTTTGGAAACGTCTTGAGCAGTGAAGTTAACATGCTCAGCAAAACAGAGTTTGTTATCTACAGTTATAACTAGGTATTTATATTGATTTAGTGATAGTGCTGTATACAGTATGTAGGGCAGCCACGGTGGTGCAGCGGTTAGCTTTGTCGCCTCACAGCAAGAGGTTCTCCAGTTCGATCCTCGGCTGGGGTGCCTTCTGTGCCGAGTCTGCATGTCCTCCCTGTGGTCACGTGGGTTTCCTCCGGTTTCCTCCCACATCCCAAAGACATACTGTAGGTGGATTGGACACTCTAAATTGGCCCTAAGCATGAGTGTGTGCTTGTGTGTGCGCCTTCTGTGGAAAGTTGGGCACCGGGCTGGCAACTTGACATCTTAAAAACTCTGTTGCCAATCATGAGCAGACAGGTGATCCGCTGTGGCGACCCCTAACAGGGAAAAGCCGAAAGAAGAAGACTTTATACAGTATGTAGATGGGGTGGACTGTTTTTCATTTTATGCCAATATCATGAGTTTGTTTTTTTTTTGTTAATTACAATCATTGAGTCCAAACAGCAATGCAGTCGCAGCTCTGTCTCTTGTGAGTCAGGCAGAAATAATTTTCCCACTCTTCCACCCAGTTACTGTTGTGTTCTTAAACACCACCACTGTCTTTCTAGTTGCCTGCCCCTTATGTTAATTTGACCATATATCTCATTTCCTCTCTGCTTTTACTGGCTTGTGTGAGTAAGCACAAAATTATCATTTTGTGAAATCACTCCCCTTCAACTATTTAAATTTATTGGCCATCCTACTGTATTCCATAGTACCAGAATACAAAAGTGACCACCCCCTTTCAATATATGTTTCTGTTTTAAAAATAGTGACTCTCCACTAAAACTTAACTTTTTAGACAGGTAAAACTTAAGTTACCTACTTTCACATCTAGGTCCTCTAGTACACACTGCAGTGTTTAGGATAAGCCATTTTTTCATCTTAAATTTAAGCATCTATTGCAGGACCACCAGTTATTGGAGAGCCCACATTCTGCCTCTCAGTAGTCATCTTGGGATTAGTGCTTCTGTTTTTTCCTGGTGAGAGGATAGCAGTTACATTATTTCCTGGAGAATGTTGATCACCAGAAAGCTTAACTGTTTTATAGATGACAGCTTGGAATCTGTGCTTATATTCTGATCCTGGTGAGAGTGGGAGCAGAGTGCATTGATTCCTAACTGTTTCTGTTTGGAGTCCCTGTGACTAGCACTTGCTCTAAAACCTGCTGGAAAGCACTAGGAAGCCTTAAAGTGATACAAGCACTCAACTCTCCTAGTTAATAAGGAGAAATTTATCGTAGGCACTAAACAGCCTGTAATTGCAAAGTACCTTGCCAAGGTAAGGGAAAACAGCTATTGTACTTTACAAAAAAAAAAAAAAAGCACCTAACCAGGCATGTCCAAGGGTCATCTTCCAGTGATTTCTCCTGTCCACCTGGTGAATCTGGGCATACTGTGGCAATGCAGCAATTGCCTCATGTACGCAGACAAACCTCTCCTCCTACCATCCAACACTACACCCTGCAAGAGATGCACTTATATAGCCAAACTGGAAGCAAAGCTCTCTCCAGCCAAGATTGTGCTAGACAATCAAGAGTTTGTTTGGTTAAGGCCCTCTTGGAAGATGTTCACATCACTAGGAGAATTTAAGACAGAGCCCAGCTTTCAGTCATCTGTAGACTTGGTCAGCCACAGACCACTGGTTTTGGCTTCCACCTCAGAAAAGTGTATCCCAAACAGTAGAGGCCCCAAGACCAATCCTTGGGGTACACAGCTCATTACGGGTCTACTACTAGAGGTGGCTTCACCTGTTTTGTCTGAGTGGGTTTTATTAGTGAGCCAGTTAGCTACCCGTCTGGTAACATAGGGGTCGATGCCTAGCTGGGAGAGTTTATATATTATGCCCAAGTGGGGAATAGTGTCAAAGGCTTTGGCTAGGTCAGGGTAAGTGGTGTGCACAGTCTTCCCCTCAGCCATGACTTTGACTGTTTCGAAGAAGGTGACCAAGTTTAATAGGCATGATCTCCCTTTGACAAAACCAAACTGTGTGGGGTCAAGGGTTTGGAAGTTGCCAGTGTCCTTGTTTAGAAGGTCCATGATAATGCATTCCATGGCCTTGCAGAGCAGGCTAGTTAGCCTTATGGGCCTGTAACTGCCTGGGTCAGTGGACGCTCCACCTTTGTGTAGAGGGATGACAGTGGCTGTCCTCCATTTGGCTGGGACAAAACCAGTGCTCAGGCTTTAGCTGAATAAGATGCCTAATGGAACTGAGAGCTCATGCCTGTCGTATTGTTTGACCAGCCTTGAGGTGTGCTTATCCTTTATGTCGATAGATACACCTCTGCCTTTTGCTCTTTCATGCTCAGTGGGTGGTCGAAATGTATGAAAGGCATAATAGCTATGCATTGCTGAATTACTTTCCATGGCTTTGAACCATGTTTCAGTAACTGCACAGATGTCAACATTTTCCAGGGCAAGAAGAGCGTCCAGGGAATGTAATTTCTTGTGGAGGATCCTGACTTTGAGCAATAACACCTTTAGTTTGTCCAGTTGGAAGGTTTGTCTGTTTGGCAATTCCTAAAAAAAGGTAATATAGGGGTGGATAATGGCCAGTATCCAAAAGTCTAGAAGTGATAAGTGAAGACCATCCCTGGCAAGGCAGCTTGGCTTATCAACCATGTCCTCTCAGGCTGACAGACATTGGACCCCTTTGGAATGGCACCAGTAGGTAAACCAGTTGTTAGTCAATTTTCTGCTGGTTTTGTGACGTTATCCTTGGAGACGGTAGAATGTTGTTCATTGCTAGGCTCATACCTGCCTGTGTCACATATTCTGTATGTCAGGTCATTCACACCTGCGTGGATTATGACCGAGTCTAACTGGTACTTAGTGGTCTCAGTGCTTGCATGATGTGATGAATCCTGGCACCTGACAGACCGCTAACTGTAACCTTCTTATCCAGCCTGATAAGAGGGACATCAGTGTGTCTCACAATGGAGTATCCTATGTCCAGAATATTGGGTCGTGGAGTGTTTCGCTTTATGGGCTTGGTAGTTGAGGCACATCTCTCACATACTTTGTCCAGAATTAAGTGGTTGTCAGTTTCATAAGGCAGTAGTTATTGCTTCAGGATACCCATGTCCACCAAGCTTGCTGCAGAGATAACAGGAAAGTGCCCGTCCACGGTTACAGGTCTTAATTTGTACTTGAAAGGATAGGAGTGGAGGATACTTGTAACCGGATGAAGGAAGAGATCTTAAGTGGTTTAATCTGCAGCTAACCTAATCAGCGATGCTGCCCAGTGCCAAATTAGATGCTGTCTGAGCACCAGTAGTTCTTATTGCTATATTAAGGTAACTAGCACAGTAAACTTTCACAGTATAGTGAAAAATAAGTGATGTTTCCAGTTATTTGCATCAGCATGGGGCGCTGGCATGGTGAGCAGGTTCGTGAAATTGTGCTGAATTTATACCAACACTGGGAATACAGAAAACTGAGTCCTCTGGCCAATATGACAGCACTTAGTGTTCTTTTGTGGGATTACCAACTCATATACTGTAGACCAGGTAAACAGCTACTGCCACTGGATGAATAATCCCAGTCCTCCTATTGTAAAAGCACAGTAAATGAATGTCAGGAGTGAAATGCTACCACAAAAAAACTTGGATGCAAGTACAGCAGTGCACTTTAAACAGCTTATAGAAGTGGTTTTAAATCAGTAAAAATACTTTGCTTTGTAGAAAAGAGCCAAGAGCCACTTAATTGTACAGTAGTTATAAAAGGCACTAAAATCAAGATAAGCTGATTAATAAGCTTTCCAGCTAATAAAACAACTACATGCAGGAATCTAATGTGTTTCTCCAACCTATACAGACCAGGCTACCACCCAGTGCCACTAGATGGAAAATCTACTGATCTCTAGATATAGAGAGACAGAAAAGTGTTTGCTAGACTAAAAATACAATACTTTATCCAAAAGAAGAGAGGCAGAATGGACTTGTTTTCAAAATAAGCACAAGGAAAGGGAAATAAATAACTGAAGATCTAAACAGCAGTGTAAAAAGGGAGGCATTTATAAAGCTGAATTTACAGTAAGGGCAGCTTAAAATCACCAGTTTTAAAAAGCAGCACAAGGAATGACTGGGTGGGAAATAACTAGGTAGAGTTGCCACCTTCTCTTATACCCAAAGTGGGACATTTTTTGTAAAAACATGAGAATTTTGCAGGACAAAATATGCCCACAGCCAGTGCAAAGTATAGCACTTCACCCTTTTGCCCAAAGAAAAGCTTATTCTTGCAGCATTTGAGTTGCTTATGCTATTTCATGTAATATTTAGTGTTTCGGATACAAAATAACTGTTTATGCAACTGTTAAAGAACATTCAGGAAATATTTTTTGTCATAAAATCTCAGGACAGTTGCCATTTTTTTATTTTTTTTTGTAGGACACAATTGCCCAAAGAGGGACTGTCCCTCACAAAGAGGAACAGGTGGTAACCCTATCTAGCAGGGAGTCACCAACAGTGCTTGTAGTTTATGCAGGCTTTGAGTCTTATCAGAAAAGACAAAGACTCAGAAGTTCCTGTGTATTTAAGTATCACTCAAGAAACAAATTAACCAATGGAAAAATGGAAAATGTGCAGCCTAGGTAATATAAGTGTCTATCACCCACATAGAACAAAACACCAGGCCAAGCAAATTTCTTAAAACAAAATAGAGCAGTTAAAACAGAAAGCAGCTCACAGACAGAAAAAAAATAGGTTTACTTTCTTCATCCAGCAAGGAGTCTCCAACAGTGCTTGTAGTTTTTGCAGGCTTTAAATCTGATCAGAAAAGAACCCCCCCCCCAATCATCACTTAAAGTGAAAAAAAAAAACATAAGGAGTCAGTGAAGAAAGCATGGCCTTTATTTATAGTAAATATTTAAGCAGTTTTTCAGAAGGATCCTATTTTCTATATAAAAGGGGAAAAACATAGATTACTTGGTTCATAGTCATTTAAAGAAAAGACTTGAGACTGTACCTAGAATTGTTAATACTTGAAGGAGTACAGTTCTCTGTGAGCACTGAATCTGGAACTTATACTTGTCATAGTAATGGTTATTCATGCACTCAGGTGTTCCTGTGACTTGGTTTATAGAAGGAAAACAAAAAGGAAATTTAAAACAAAAGCTTAAGGACATCTAATTGGTACTGTTCAGCATTTTTACAACCGTCATGATGGAGAGTTTCAAGGTTCTTATGTTACAGTTTTCTATCAGTTTAAAGCAGGGGTGTAGCAAGCAAATTCCATTTTGTAGTCACAGGCTCTTAGTGCTACCCCCCTCGGACATCTACCACTTAAATATGGGCCCATCTCTCAAAATGCTACCCCACAAGCCCTTAATAAATGCAAGTAACATTTTCATCTGTCCCCCAAAAAACTATTGAAAGTATTGTTTTTAGATTAGCAATATTGCACCTGTTGTTAAGGGCATTCATGTAGACAGTTTTAGACATATGATTTAAAAAAAGCTATGCCAATATGATGCTCAGAAAAAAAATGTACTCAGTAGAGTACAAAGCTTATGCCTGGCTACACCCTTGGGTTAAAGCCGAAAGTCATGATTTGAGTGTGAAACTTGTTGGGGGGTAAATTTTAAAATGTCAGACTATGGAAGTAGCGGGCTTGAATACCGATTTTAATTGGAAGGCTTTGATGTAATGTAATTATAATCATTTTGTTAACTTGGTGATTATTGTTCCCATTTATGCTATCATTTCTTTTCAGTAGTTCTACCTCAGAAGATGAGTGGGAAAGTACAGCTGTTGTAAGTAAACTTAGCATAACAGTAGATTTTCAAATGATCACTGCTGCAGTAGCCTAGGCTGTGAGGGTTATTATCTTGCAAAGATATTGCAGCCGGCCAGCTTGCAATGCTTCATGGCATCTTCCATGCACGCAAACCATTAGCTCGAGCTGAGTATACTAAAAAGACAGGATTGGGGAGCCAAACCCTTCAGAGCTTTCATGCCCTGAAAGGGCAATGGTAGGAACAACTAAAAAGTCCGAACCCTGGCAGCAATAACACAAAAACAAGGGGAATGGAGGGAGAGAGCAGTGAACATCTATTGATGTGGTGAATTTACTTGCACAACAAACTTTGCTCCTCGTGTTTTTTTTTTTTTCATTGTATACATTTTCAGTGATTTGTGATTTTTTTTTTCCACTGTTAGACATCTACATTACATTCTGTTGGAAAAACCCTTCCTTTTTAGTAGTTTTCCCTTTCTCAACATCACCACTGTTAAGTTCTAACTCATTCCCTCCAGTAGAGCTCTTTTGAGTGTGTACCTTTAAGTCCCAGTGGGTGCGGCTTTAGCCTTTAAAAAATGAAAAAAGAATAAGCACACCCACTACACAACAAAATCCTTTGCAGAGGACAAAGAAAATTGCAGAAACAATACCAAAAATACTGCAAAGGTGAGGCTCCAGGTTCCAAAAATAAGTGAAAAAATAAGTGAAAAAAGTGAAAAAATCCACTGAATCCAAATATCTTGAGCAGCCCAACTTTAATGAACGCACAAGCGCTTTTGCATATAGCTTCATCAGGTGTATAAATATGCTAAAAAGACCACACCTTATATCCTTAGCATCAATATCACATGACATCAATTAAAGTGTGTTCATTAAAGTTGGACTGCTCAAGATATTTGGATTCAGTGGATTTTTTCACTTATTTTTGGAACCTGGAGCCTCACCTTTGCAGTATTTTTGGTATTGTTTCTTTAAAAAATGAAGTGATCACCTTACAGTTCTAACAAATACTCATTGACAGAAGTCCTATATCAGTACAGTTGTGATTGCCATCATACTTGCTTCAAGATAAAATATTCTGATACGTTGTATATAGCATGGTTTTGGAGTTATTAATGCAAATATTAACAGGCAATATGTGACGCCTAGAGGCACAGTAGGAGGTAACTGCATAAATGCCTGCAAGACGTCACTCGGCTGTAATGAGTAAAAAAAAATAATTTCTTAAAATAGATGTGTTTGCTAATTGTTAGCAGTAGTGTTTTTGTATAGTTAGCCATTTGAGTAGTTTGGCCTTTGCCTAGTTGGAGAGGGAGCTATATTGTATTCAATTCAACTTCCTTTAACCTCTTTGTTGTGATGCTTCAGGTCTTACAGAAGATCACATGATGTGGACCTTTTTCAAAACACAGAGAAGGGTGTTTTCTCATTCCTTTCAGTGTCAACGGTGGACAGGGCTGGTCCACAATCCCTTGTATTAGCTACTTCCCCATTGTGTTTTTTTTTTTTTTTTTTTTTTACACCAGTAGCGAGGAAGTCAATCCTGTACCCCCAAGTGTGTTCATTCGGCACTGACCGTTGGTTCTGGCTGGACACTTGAAAGGTATGATCCAACACACACAACTCAGACTTTTCTGTGCCAAGTTTGTCTCTGGACTGATAACCAAACCCAGCACTGTCTCTTTGGCAACTTCATCAGAGTTGTCTCGTACTGCATGCTTGTTGGTTTTTGAGATTTTCACCTGGTACTCTCCTTGAATTCTTCCACCTTCTCTGCTTTGTGGATGTGCTGCTTGTTATCACCCATTTCTCCCTTGGAAGAAGCAGATCTGGTTACTGAAACAGGTTATTTTGATCTGGCTGAGATTGGTGTGGCTTTTCAGGTTATTGGAGAGGATCATTTAATCGCCCTCGAGGTTGGAAATTCAGACTTGTATGAGGATGGCTCTGCCCCATGTCTCCCTTCCATGTCTCAGTCACTGCATACATCCATGTGTCAGAGCCAAAAGTCATGACTCAAAAACACTGCTCAACAGCAAGAGGAGTCTGGCCATACCAGTCCTCCTAGATGTTCTAAGGAAGAGTAGGATGTGTTATAGAAGATGTATTGACTCCTCATCAGAGTTTATCACTTCAGACACCAGTTGGGAAGATCAAGTGCATCCCCCTCTAGTCCCCTGCAGAAGACAACACTTTGGGCAAAATCCTGTAGCTCATGCAGAAGAGGAAATCTTGGCTTACAGACCCATCCCCTCAGGATAGAGAGATGGTCTTTGAAGTCTATGGCTCAGTACCCTGCACTACTTTGGATGGTCTCGCCAACAAGACTGTGAAATCGATCTGGACAGTAGAAGCTCATCGCAGAAGCCTGAGATGTGAATCAGTGTGTCAGAAACTGGACAAAATTCTTAATGCCCCCCCCCCCATGACAGAGTCCGTTGGCTGATTCCAGTATTGTAGCAGCAGCTGCTAAGAAAGAGCTGAATGAGGATGCAGCCATTGTCCCTCAGCCCAGTAAGGAATCCTGGGCTGTGGACAGATTAGGGAACTAGGCATGTGCTTCAGCAGATTGGCACTGAGGGTCTTGAATTACGCCACTCATATGAATCATTTGCAGAGATGTTTGGCACAGCAAGCAATTGGCACTCTGAGAAGATCCCCAACATCAAACTCCAGAATGTAGCTGGAAGCTTTGCCGAGTACAGTTATAAATATTGCCATCCCCTTTATGTGGCTGATATATAACACGGCTTGATGGAACAGTTTGGCAGCAGGAGCAGGCATTGCAGTGAGACATCAGGCTTGGCTTGTGCCTGTGTGACTTTGTGGACAACTTTAAGACATCCTCTGCTAATCCCCCATAACTGATCATCCTATTTTGATCCTTTTGTAATAGGGGGAATGCAGGTGTGAATAAGATAGCAAAATGCTGTCTGCCTTTGGAGTTAAACTTAAGAACCCACAAAGATAATACAGTATGAACCAAATAGGTCCCAAATCACACTGGTTTACGAGGTCCAAACATCAGCCATTTGAGTCAACTTCTATCAGGGTTGGCCATGGCAGAGGGAGCCCTTTCAATTGATGCCGACCCAGAGGCTGAGGGATCCACATTTCCAGGGATACAGTGATGATCTTCGTATTTCACTGTTGCAGTCATTTCATTTGGGTTATCTGCTTGCAGGTAGCCCTCAGTCGGCCGGATTAACAAGGTCTAGGGTTTTGCGTTGGTTGCTGTCCCTTTCTTCCATGACATCAGGGGTATAAAACATACAGCCAACGCCATTACATCAGTCTTTCTTGCCGTGCGGTGCCCGAAGCAGAGGGGAAGGCTATTTCAAAGCAAACCATTTCTAATTTTTTGTAACAATGAGATAAACACCTTTGACTTGGTGATGGAACTTGTTTTAAAAAAACAATTTTGTGTACATAGACGGATATTACTATCTTCTAAGGAAAGGGGTGGCAATGGGGGCCGCTTGTGCCCCCATTTCTGCCAACATTATGTTAATATGGGTGACTAAATACATTTTAAATTCTTTTGCCCCCCTCCCCTGGAGTTTTTACCTCAGGTTTCTGGATGACATAATTATTTTTTGGAAGGAATCTGAGGTTGAACTACAACACTTCGAGTATCCTAACCAAGCCACCACCTTTTTGAAGTTTAGTGCCACATGGGGTAAAAATGACATTTGTTACTTAGATGTCCATCTTTCTAAGGACATTGTGAGGAAAAGATTTGTAAGCTAAATTTTACAGAAAACCTACTTTTTCAAACTGTTACTTGCACTTTGATAGCTGCCATCCGTTACATCAGAATAAAGGCTTGGTAAAGACTCCGTTTGTTCACCTTACCAGGATGACACTTTAAGGGAAGCTAACACACTTTCTGACATGTTTTTATCTAGAGGGTATCCAAAGGCTCTGGTAGAGGCAGTTTATTCTGAGGTACAAAACAAAAGATTTAGGGGTTTTTATACTCAATTTTTGTCTGACCAAGAGACTAGTACACATGTTTTTTTGAGGGTGACTAATGCAGTGGTAAATAATTCCCCTTGTGTATCTTTCATTACCACATACACCCCTGAGTGTCCACAAATTTATAAAACTTTGAATACATACTGGCACATTTTTTCAGTATACATGGAGTTACAAGGGATTCATAAAGAGGGGGTGAGGGTGGTTTACAAAAGAGTGAGATGTTTCAAAGAAATTCTGGAAGCAGCCCCCCAAGACAACAACTTTGTCTCTGTTAGGAGGAAAGGTACTCACAAATGTGGGTTTTGTAACCACTGCAGGTATTTGATTGAACTCGATAAAGTTTATGTAAATTGAATGGTGATTCATATGCATTTTTTATTAATTGTAACAACAAGGACATTGTTTACCTTGCCCTGTGTAAAAACTGTAACTGTTTTTATGTTGGAAAGACACAGCGGCAGTTTAAGGAACGCGTTTATGAACTCTCTCTTGACATTAGGAAGGGTAACATGAACAGTGCCTTGGCAAAGCATGTATCTGAGAACCCTAACCATGAATTTGGGTTTGTAGCCATTGACCATGTTAACAGGGACATCAAAGGGGGGGGGGGTCCCTGGAATGATGTACTAGAACTAAAGGAATTGAAGTGGTAAATTAAGCTCAATGCATGTGTTTTTCCTGGGCTTAATGAAAGCATTTCCATTTTAAGTGTTTTAAAGCTTCGGTCTTTTTATATTTAATGACTTAGTGTTTTTTACTTGCTAAATTAAACGTGACTTTTGGGAGGGATATTTAAATGTAGAGGATTGTGTTAATTTGTTCTGAAGAAGTCTTTTGGATCTACTTTGACAAAAGCGCTTAACTGTGCGCATTAAACTGGTCTGTATTACCTTTGATGTGGCTGGCTCGTTTGTTCCTGTTTTGGTTCTTGGTTTGTGGATAGGTCACAAGTATTTTTTTTAGGTCGGGTTAACAGTATAGGGTTCAGCAAACTCGATCTGGGGGTTGGAAGGTAGTGGAGGTGTATTATGCGTAAGGGGATGAGCTTTGAGCTCAGAGCAGATGCTAGTAAAGTTGCCAGCTCGGATCCGATACGGATCCGTATTCCCAGAGGTTGAAGACAAATGAAGTAGAACTACTCAGATGGAATGTTATGGTGAGTACATAACTTTTTTTTACGTTGATTTTCAGTCAGTTGCTGATTGAATAGTGTTAATTATCTTCCTCCTGTTCATGAGGTAGATAAGACCAGAAAAACAACAGATAAGAATAAACCCCAAGAAGAATTCGGGGGAGGGGGGGTATCTCAGGAAAAGGGATGCCAAGTAGAGTACATCATTGACTCTGAAAGTTTCTCCTTCATGGTCAGATCAGGAGCCATCTTCAGTTCTTATCCCCGTAGAGTCCATTTTGAGCACAGATGAGTTACAGATAAGGAGATTAGGTTAAGCAAATGTACATTGGAGCAGGAACATTCCGTGTTCCATTCCGACCTCTTTTGGTATTCTCATTCTGGTTGCTTAGATCTATAACACGTGCTCAAAGTTAGAACTTGATTGGATGATCAGGTTATTGTTGAGGATGCAGGTAGACATGAGAGTCTTATCTCCCCTTCTCAGTGCTGAGGGTGGAGAACACAGGTCATGCTTCTCCAGTTTTTGCTCTTTCTCCAGTCCACATCTGAAACGCAGTGTACATGGAACCTTTGACAAGGCAACAGTCTCTGAATCTGTCCAACTCTACTTCCAGGTTCTTGGAGAAGAGTGAAACTCTCTCACTGATTTGGTGTCTGGTACTCTATACCGTCTTCAAGGTCCTATGGCTTTGGGTTGTCAGGACCAGTCCCCTCCTTGAAGCCTTCCATTCTGTCTGAGGACTTGTCTTCAACTGGAGCCATCCCTTCTTCTGTGGAGATGGTGCCTGAGCAGGATGGGGGTTCCACGGATCCAGCAGACTTCAGATTCACCTTGCCAGTTATGGAGAGGACAATTTACTCTTCTCAGAGACTTATCAGGCTTCACCGGTCACAGCTGAGCCCTGGGCATCTCTTCTACTGCTCCTTGGCCCGTTCATGTATCCACGGGTCAGACATGAGCCCTGAGCCTCCAAAGGGTAGCCTAAGCACTGGCACAGTCTTTTAAGGACTCAACAACCTGCCATCTGATGTACCTGAAAGAGGACTTACAAAAGGAAGCATTTGGACTCCTCACTGGAGTCTTACATTGGACTTCAATTCAGATGATGGGGCAGGCTCCCCCTTCAGTCTCCAACTTTGGATGTTAACTTTGGCAAGGTTCTGAACCTTATGGACTAGAGGGTTAAGTATCCCACTGACCCCCCCCCCCACCCCCACCCCAAGGAATTCCTCTTTATGGCTTATGAGTCCCCACTCTGGGCCAGTAACCAAGGAGCGTGAATCCTCACCACTGACACTGGAGAGGGACATTCACTTGGAATATAAATGGATACCCTCAGTATTTACAGATGCAGATCTGTCTGCATCAAGCACATTTTCCCTTTAGAGCACACAGGGAACGCGCACAGCCCAGAGTCTGGGTTTCTCTGTCTGTCTCCCTCCAGGTCTCCAGTAAGACTCTCCACTGATACATTTGCAGAGTTAAGTCCTCAGCTGAATGCCCAAGCCAAGTCCACCACCACACACACTGTGAAAACAGGGCTTTGTATCCCTGCTCCAAGTAGCTCGCACACACACTGTGAAATTTGGTTTGCACACACATCTGGTGAAGGCTTGTACAGGTTTACTAACTATGCCTCTTCTGCCCAGACTATAAGATAGTTATTACTGCCACCAAGCACTACAAAGCTAGCTACCTAAGGCTGTTGCAGGGGTAGCCAGTTATACTGTGACTGATAATGGTCACTTCACTACCCCATGTCCCAAGTGTTCTCTCCATCCAGCTGCTTCATTCTGCAAAAAGTGAAACAAGCACATGTAACTTCTGCAGCAGTAGTCAGACTTAACCTATCGCACTACCTAAAGAACTTGTACAGCTGAATTTCACCTGCAGTTGGCAAAGTTCACAAGGAACAGATAACCAAGTTAAATCTATTGAAACAAGCACATGTAACTTCAGCAGCAGTTACTTATCATATCGCACTACCTAAAGAACTTGCACAGCTGAATTTCACCTGCAGTTGGCAAAAGTTCACAAGGAACAAAGTTAAATTTATGTAAGGCAATTTACAAGACTCAAACTAAAAATTTGTTAAGTCTAGTGTGTATTGTTTTGTAGTGTTGAATCTGCTGGAAGGATATCCCCACCCCCACTTACCCACACTCCTAGGCTTTTTACTGCTGAAGATGAAGCTACATTAACACTTCAGCATATTTCACTCTTAAATCAGTGAAATATATCCCTGGAAAGATATTGAAAAGGCCATAGCTATAAAATTAGATGCTGTGGCTCAAGACAAATATTTAGAGTTCAGACACCTTGTCTTTGTATCCATGAACATAACGGTGTAAGAAACCTCTGTGGAAGATTTTCACTCCATATATCTCTAGTTAATCAGTGTATATTAGTCAGAGCCGACAAAAGTAGTAGAAGTAGCGAACTTAAAATCGTCTTAAGTAAAAAAATAAATAAATAAAAAATAAATAATAATAGTAATAATAAATATAGTGTAGTGGGTCCAAAAACAAAATGTAAGAAACTTCTCTGTGTGGAAGATTTTCAGTCCATATATCTCTAGTTAAGTATAGTTGCTGATTTTTTATTTATTTATTTTTTTTTTTTTCTTAAGACGAGTTTAAGTTTGCTACTTCAACTACTTTTGTCTGATCTGATTAATATACAGTGATTAACTAGAGATGTATGGACTGAAAATCTTCCACACAGAGAAGTTTCTTACACTGTTTTGTTTTTGGACCCACTACACTTGTTTAGTGGGTTATTTTGAGACTTCAGGGATAACTCGGAGATTACTTTTTTTTTTTTTTTTTTTTTTTTGTATCTATGAACATTTTACCTCACTGATTGTTTATGGTGGTTAACCATCTGGGGGGGTTCTTCCTGCTCCGCTCACTCTGCTCTGCTGCCCTTCCCCCATATCCTTCCCTCCCCCAGCACCTCTGCTCTTATCCTAAGCAAACCACTCCCCCTCATTCCTATAATCCAGTTAAATACAACTCTACCTTGCCCACACCGGCATTTCATGCACACCTTACCGGTTCTGCTACTTTTATTTAGCCAAACTTATCTGCTCTCCCTTACATCCATCACCTTGAATTTATGCCCTCTGCTATCGTTTTTTGCATCTTACTCTACTTTGCCATCACAATACAATCACCACCTCAAACTATTTTACTTTAGCTCCAGGATGTTCATTGTGTTTCACTGCTGCAGTCATTACACTTGGGTTATCCTGCCATCAGGTGGTCCCGCAGTCGGCCAGAGTTCCAAAGTCTTGGTCTGGCGTCGGTTGTTGTCGCTTCTTCCCTGACGTCAGTGCGCCAGGGGTATATAAGATGCAGCGGACGCCATTTTCTTCATTCTTTCTTGCCGCGCGGTGCCCTGAGCAAAAGCAGTTCGCAAGTGCCGGTCAGCCGACTCCTGAGATTTTCAATTCGAATTTCAGAACCAAAGTCTTCACTAAAGCTAAGTACCCCACTGGGGAAACTTTTTCTTGCCTCAGACCGATGTCAGTAAAAGTTGTTAATTGTATTTCTTGTGGGAAGCAAATACTTCATAAGGATTTTCATTCTTACTGTATTCCATGCCTAGGCCCATACCACGACGTCACTAGTTGTCGGTTTTGTGCTAGATTTAACAAACGCACTATTAAACGTCGGTTTGATTTTGCTCGCCATTACTTTGGCTGAAGGTTTAATTACACCATGCCGTCGGAACAACCGACCGGAATACACAAAAAATGCAAAGACAAGGATAAGGACAGGCATCCGAGGTCCAAAACTGACTATGAAGCCTCTTCTAGGCCAGTCGCCGATTCTCAGTGAAGAGCTTTCGCGGACCCTGACACCCGCTACCTCAGAGCCACAGGCCGCCTCCGACTCCCATGTGGAGATGTCTAGGCCTCTGGATACTCAAGGTGTTGGGCCTACGGAAACTAACCCTTCAGATGGGTCTGGAGCCGCTGAGCAGGCATCGGCTTCTGAGGGTGTTTTCAGACCTTCACAGCTTACCATAAAAACTACAGCCAAGTCTAAAACTCCATTAAAGACAAAGAAGCAAGTGCAGCATTCACCTGGACAGGCCTCCATGCCTAAAAAACAGATGCTCAAAATGGCCGAAGACTTAATTACTCTGATCAGGGGGTCCCATCCCCCTCCTGATAAAAGGCTTAGACAGGATACAGACTATGATTCCTCTGACTAGGTTTCCATCTCTTCAGATTCATCCTCAGACCTAGGATATTCTTTACCCCCCTATGAGGACTCTGATGCTGAGGAATCAATTCCATCAGCCTCTCCGCCTGAGGGACTACTCCTTTGGGGAAAACTTACATACCATGAGGGAGCATTTCCATTGGGAGGGCCAGGATTACTTGGCCTCCAGGAAAAGGCTCAGAGACTTCCTTTTATTACCTCAGCACAGACCCCTTGCTATTCCGCCAGTGTTAGATATTGTGGATGATGTGTATACTGAATCCAGCTTAAATCCTGATTCTTTACCTCCATCCCCAGGTAAGCCTGACAGATACTACATAGTCCCTGACTCTCACAAATTTCTTTATAAAAGCCCTGTTGCTGACCCTGAAACTATTTCTCAGGGACCCAAAGGGGTTAAGGCCTCATCAGCAAAGAATCCAGTCCCCTCTGACAGAGATTCCAGAGCATTAGACAGATGGGGGAAGAAAGTATATACGTCTGCAACTTTAGCAACGAGGGCCTTAAATTGCCAGTTTCACATACTAAAATATCAGCAATTTTTGATGTCTCACTTGAAACAAAAAATGCTTCCAGATTCAGATCCTCCTAATTTCAAGGAAATGCAGGATTTATTGCATGCAGCTGAACAAGTGGGAAAACATACTTTGCAATATGGTTTTGATTCTTTAGAGGTCTCCTGTAGATTAGCAGTTACAAGTTCTGTCAGACAAAACTGCAGAGGATACCTCAGATTCTTAGCTGGTTCAATGCACTATCAATTCTCTGCACTGCCCTTTGTCTTATCTACTGCGCCCAAGGTCTTCACAAAGTGCCTGGCACCAGTAATTGCATTTTGCAGACAGAAAGGAATTCAAATTTATCCGTACCCGGACGACTGCCTGATTCAAGCAGAGAGCAAGGACATTCTTCTAAAGTATCTGGCGTTTGTAAAAAAGTTAAGTTGCCTAGGGTACACAGTAAATGAAAATAAATCAAAACTAGTGCCCTCACAAGAGATAATATTCCTGGGTGCCAGCTTGAATACAACGGCCCAGATGGCTTATCTCATGCCAAACAAGCAAGGACAACTGACTCAATATTTTCAATTGATGGCAACAAGAACCCAACTCCCTGCAAGAAAAATTCTGCAGGCCTTGGGTTACATGGCATCTTGCATACTAATTCCATATGCCAGACTGCATATGAGGAAACTACAATGGTACCTAAAGAGTGTTTGGTCTCAACACTGACAAAGTTTGGAAACAGTTATACCACTAATTGCTTGCCTTCAACAGGAGTTTCAATGGTGGGCTCAAGCTTGTCACCTCAACAAGGGACAGCCTTTTACTCAACCCACAGCCAGGCAAACACTGACAACAGATGCATTGGATTATGCCTGGGGAGCACACATGGCAGGAAAATGTATTCAGGGCAAGTGGCCCGCAGAACAAAGGCATCTTCACATCAATCAAAAAGAGATGCTAGCTGTACAAAATGCCCTTATAGCCTTCAAGGACCTGCTGCATCCAGAACAACTACTACTAAAGACGGACAACACCACAGTTATGTGGTACATAAACAAGCAAGGGGACACTCACTCGTATCCCCTCTGCAGACAAGCCATGACCTTGTGGAACACAGCTCTAAACTGTCAAGTTCATCTGCAAGCACAATTCCTGCCAGGAGAGAAAAACAGACTGGCAGACGACTTAAGCAGAAACATCATGGATCCCCACGAATGGGAATTGAATCCACAAATATTCGGAATGATAACACAGAAATGGTGGAGCCCGGACATAGATCTGTTTGCATCCCCAATGAACTGCCAGCTACAGAAATTCTGCACAAGGACTTAACATCCACAAGCGTGGAAAGTGGATGCCCTCTCATTCAGCTGGAAAAACCTACAAGTATATGCTTTCCCACCACTATCTCTCCTTCCAAAGGTACTCGTAAAAGCCAGGCAAGAAGAGCCAAAGATGATCCTGATTGCACCAGACTGGCCACGCCAGCACTGGTACCCAATCTTAAAGAACTTAGCACAAGGACCACCCTGGATTTTGCCTCAAATCCCACATCTGCTGACTCAGCACAACAATCAGATACTTCACAGCCAGCTAAAGACTTTAAACCTAGCTGCATGGAAGAGTCCTTAGTCAAGCAAGCAAAGCCTCTCTCCAAAGCTGTTACGGATGTCATTCTGGGGACCAGAAAGCCTAGTACCAGGAAAGCCTATTCGGACAAATGGAAGAGATTCTGTGCCTGGAACCAGGCTCACAGCCTTGACCCTCTTGTCCCATATATTCCTCAGATACTACAATAACTGAGATGCTGGACAAAGGCCTCTCCTTTTCATCCATCAAGATCCACGCCTCTGCCATCTCTGCTCATTACAACACGGATCCACCAATTTTCTCTAATCCTTTGCTAAAACAGTACCTCAGAGGGGCTAAAAACATAAGACCGCCCTGTAGAGTACCTACTCCAAATTGGGACCTCAACTTCGTGTTGGAAAAATTAACTTTACCTCCTTTTGATCTAGCTAACAGCAGATTTAAAATATATCTTTTGGAAAACTGCTCTGCTCCTGGCAATAACATCAGCACAAAGAGTTTCAGAATTACAGGCACTAATGGCAGTGGAACCTTTCATCATTTTCCACCAAGACAGGGTGTCTTTAAGAACTAACCCTACGTTTATGCCAAAGGTGGTATCAAGTGTGGCTCTAAACCAAACTATTCACTTGCCAACTTTTTATCCAAATCCACAGAATAAAGGAGAGAGACTACATTCTTTGGACATACATAGGCAGTTACGCTTCTACTTGGACAAAACCAAAGCTTTCAGAAAATCTGAGCAGTTATTGGTAGCATACGCTGCAGGAGCACAGGGAAAAGCCATTTCGAAACAGACTATTTCAAAATGGATAGGACACTGTATACATTTCTGCTATACACACCATGGGAAACCTTTACCTAGCAGCATTAGATCTCACTCCACCAGGGCAACAGCCACTTCAACTGCCTACCTCAGAGGAGTTACCTACCAAGGATATTTTGGAAGCAGCAACTTGGAGTTCTGTACATACCTTCACCAAGCATTACCATCTGCCTCTATACTCTAAATCCAGAGTTGGCTTCGCCACTGCAGTGCTGCAGGGCCTTATAGCCACCCCTAATGCCTTATAGAATCAGCCACCCTACCTCATCTTTGGGATTCTACCCAAGTGTAATGACTGCAGCAGTGTAACACGATGAACATAGTACAGTTTTGTACCTACCATAAATGTAGATGTTCGAATGTATACACTGCTGCAGTCCAGGTTACCCTCCCTCCTTCCCCTCTTGCTTGCTGGTGCGTACCTATGTCTTGTACCCTTTACTACCTATGGGGAGTATTTGCTGATAATTGAAAGTTGTTGATTGCTTTTCTTATGTATGTTTTATTAGCAATTTGTATTGCCTACCTTTTTGGGGCCACCTGACATCTGGGGCAAGAAAAACTGAAGATAATGGCGTCAGCTGCATCTTATATACCCCTGTCACACTGATGTCAGGGAGGAGGCGACAGCAACCGACGCCGGACCAAGACTTTGGAACTCAGGCTGACTGGGGAACCGCCTGACGGCAGGATAGCCCAATTGTAATGACTGCAGCAGTGTATACACTCGAACATCTACAATTACGGTAGGTACAAAACTGTACTTTTCTCACTGCCAGGGACTTTGTGCCTTTGTAGTTCATGGCCTCAAAGATTCCCATGCCCCCTTGAGCCAAGTTGCATGTCAGAAAATTACAGTGGTTCTTGAGGACAGTTTGGATGCAACACTCCCACTGTCTGGAGTTTGTCATCTCACTCCTGTCCTGCTTGAAAAGGGAGCTAGACTGGCAGATTCTTCGGGTTGCAAGGAATGCAGGCCTACCCTTACAACCACTTCTTCCCACTCAAGAGCTGTACAGTGATGCTTCAGATGCAAGATGGGGTGCAACATTGGAATCCTGGAAGGACAGAGATGTCTGGTCTCCAACCCAAACAAAGGAGCACATCAACATAAAAGAAGTAAGGGACTTGATTTTTCCTATTTGCAAGTCTTCAAACCTATGCTTTCCCCAGGGGTTCTAATGTGGTTCACAGGCAACACCACAGTCCTCTTATGTCAGCAGACAGGGGGAACAAATTCTTTTCTCCTGTGCAGACTGGCTTTACAGGCCTGGGAGCTAGTCTTGCAGAGTCAAGCCTCTCTTCAGGCTGTCTAGATCCCTTCAACTCATAATGTTGTGGCAGACGCACTCAGCAGGTCCATGACTCAATACCAAGAGTGGATGTTGTACAGGGGATGTGTTTCTGGATCTGGACCATCAGTGGGGTGTACCTCAAATAGATGTCTTTGCCTTCACCATGAGCAGACAGCTTCCCAAATTTTGTGCCAGGATCCCACATCCATTGGCATGGAAGGTGGAGGCTCTCTCTTTTTCATGGAAGTGTATGATTCTGTATGCATTCCCCCTTCCCTCTCCTCAAAACTGTCCTGCTAAAAATCCAGCAGGAACAACCAGAAATCTTGCTGGTGACCCCCTTTTGGCCAAGATGGCATTGGTTCCCCCCTCTTCTCTCATTTAACCAAGGCAATCGCCACAAGTTACCACACAGAATGGAACTGCTCACACAGGACAAAGGAACTCTAGTACATCCACAGATGTCAAGTCTAAACCTGAACCTGTGGGTGATAGGGTTTTGATTCCCTTCAGACACCTTTTTTCTGAGGACATGCTTCAAGTTCTGCAGGATGCCAGAAAACACAATACTAGGAAATCCTATATTTCCAATGTATCAAAAAGGATTTACAACCACTGTTAGTGGATGTCCCATTGGTTTTGTCCTATCTGTGTGAATTGATGGAGTGGGCTGTCTTACTGTTTAGTTAAAGCACATCTTTCTGCCATCTCTGCATGTCTGCCTTTGTCTCCTCCTTTAGCTTCTAGGTTGGAAGTCACACTGTTCCTAAAAGGCATCCTTCACATCAAACCAGATGTCCTTCAAGGATGCATCTGCAGTCTTTACAAATGGGTTGTCCTGTCGTCAGGCAGCCCTTCGGTCGGCCGGATTCCAAAGTCTGGGTCTGGCTTCGGCTGGTGTCGCACTTCACCCGACGTCATTGCGGCAGTTATTCGGGTATAAAGGCATCAGCCGGCGCCATTTTCCCCAGTCTTTCTTGCCGCGTGGCGCCCGAAGCAGAAGCTGTTCGCAAGTGCCGGTCGGTCAGATCCAGAGATTACCACTACCGAATACTACTTTGAAGACTTCTATAAAGCTAAGTACCCCGTTGGGGACTCTTTCTTGCCTCAGCCGATATCAGAGAAAGTTAATAACTGTTTATCTTGTGGGAAACAAATACCTCATAAAGATTTCCACTCCTATTGCATACATTGTTTAGGCCCAGACCACGACGTAGCAGCTTGTCTAGCCTGTGCTTCTTTTAACCGACGGACGCTTAGACGTCGCTCGGACTTTGCTGAACAGATTTTCGGCTCCGATGTTGCCTACATTATGCCGTCGGATCCTCCGACTACGCAAAAAACGCAAAGAAAAGGACCGACACTCGCGGTCCGCGGTTTCGGCCGAAACCGCGGTTAAGCAAACCACGAGTGTCTCTGTTTCGGCCGAAACCGAGCAAGCGGTTCTTTCTTCAGCCGATAACTTGCCTTCTACCGAGGCCTCTTCTAACTTGGTAGAAACGGCTTCTGAAGTCCAACCTTCTGTTGCGATTTCACAGGATTTATCAGACACCATTCCCCTGGATATTTCTACCCCTGCACGTGGAGCTGCTAGGCCTCCTCCAGCTATGTCTATTAAGGCCTTTGCCAGGGCTAAAGCAGCCAAAGCATCAAAACCTGTGCCTGCCAAGCCCCCCTCTCACAGGCCCAGCACCAGCTCCCATATGCTTTCTTTGGCTGAGGATCTCATCTCTTTAATTCGTGTAGCCCAGCCTCATCCAGACAGGGCCTCTCTTCCTCCTCCAGAAAAGAGGCCTAGAGCAGAGCCCCCTGAGCCAGTATCCACAGATGATTCCTCTGATGACTCAGAACATACAGACCCTCCTGAGGCTTCTTATTCTCCTTACGAAGACTCTGATGCTGAGGAGTTCATCCCTTCAGCCTCTCCTCCTGAGGAATTTTCCTTTGGGGAAACCTTGCATGCTATGAGGGAACAATTTCAGTGGCAGGGCCAAGATTTCTCAGACTCTAGAAAAAGGCTTAGGACCTTTCTACATTTCCCACAACATAGGCCTTTAGCTATACCTCCAGTTCTATCTGTTGTTGATGATGCATTTAATGATGCTTGCACTGCTCCTGATACTTTACCTCCGGCTCCTGCTAAGCCCAATAGGTACTACAGGGTCCCGGACACTCATCACCACTTATATAAGGCTCCTTTTGCAGATCCAGAGACTATCTCCCAGGGCCCTAAAGCTGTAGCAGCTACTTCTTCTAAAACCCCTCCCCTCTGAAAGGGAATCCAGGTCCTTAGAGATGGGGTAAAAAAGTTTACACCTCTGCTACTTTGTTAGCTAGAGCTTTGAACTGCCAATTTCATATGATTCAATATCAAGAGTTTATGCTTGACCAGTTGTCTAAAAGCTGTCCTCTGAAGAATCTTTAGATAAAAGTATGTTCAAGAAATGGTACATAACATACAGCAGGTTAGTAACCATTCTTTAAAATGTGGCTATGATGCACTGGAGGCTTCCTTTAGATCAGCCATGACTGGCACAGTTATCAGGAGGCATGCATGGTTGAAAGAACAGGCATTACCAGACCATGTCAAATCTAAGCTTTTGGATGCACCTATGGACAAGGTCAATTTATTTGGTGCCCCCGCACAGCAGGTACTAAAAAAGATGGAAGAGAAAGCAAAATCTGTGCAAACAGTGAAAGATTTCTTACAAGTTCAACCTCCAAGGTTTAGCAGGAACTGGCCCTCCAAGAATTGGTCCTTTCCGGACTCCTCTAAGGCCCAAAGAGGCAGGAATAGGCGCTCTAGAGGCAGAAACCAATCCAGGGGTGCCTACAGGGATCGCCAGTGGCAGGGTAACAACCAATGAGGCACGGATACAGCCACCACCACTACAACAACTCAATCACAGTGACTTGGCGGTGGCACCGCCTACCAGGGAACAACTAGAAGCACCCTTAGGCGGAAAGCTAACATTATTCTCAAGAAACTGGCACTGCATTACAAGAGAAAAATGGATTTTGCAAACTATAGACCAAGGTTACAGGTTCCATTTCCATACTCTACCAGGAAAGAGAGGAATGCCAAACCTACCACCTACTCAAAGGACAGAAGCTCTAAAACAAATATCTCAATTATTAAGAATGAGAGCTGTGGAAAAGGTACCATCTATGGAGCAAGGGAAGGGATTTTACTCCAGACTCTTCCTGGTACCAAGAAAAGAAAACAAATGGAGGCCTATTCTAGACCTGTCCGCTTTAAACACATTCCTCATTGTTCCAAAATTCAAAATGCTGACCCTACAGCAGCTTCTTCCCATGCTGGGCAAGGAGTCTTGGCTGGTAACTCTAGATCTCAAGGAGGCATACCTGCACGTCCCCATAAGACCAATTTGCAGAAGATACCTCAGATTTCTTGCAGGATCAGAGCATTATCAATTCTCAGCATTGCCCTTTGGCTTATCTACTGCGCCCAGAGTGTTCATGAAATGCCTGGCATCAGTAATCGCTCATTGCAGACTTCAGGGGATTCAAATCTATCCCTACCTGGACGACTGCCTGATACAAGCGGACAACAAAAACAAACTAACAGAAGACTTACAAAGAGTCATCTACCTGCTGCAAGCCCTGGGATATACAGTCAATACAAAAAAGTCAAGGCTGATTCCATCCCAAAGAATAACCTTTCTGGGTGCAGAACTGGACACACCAAAACAAATGGCATTTCTAACTACAGAAAAGAAAGAGCAACTTCCTCTCTACTTCTTGGCATTAACAAAGTAGAACCATCTAACTGCAAGAAAAGTGCTACAAGCTCTAGGCTTCATGGCATCCTGCATAATACTGGTCCCTCATGCCAGGCTGCATATGAGAAAGCTACAGTGGTACCTAAAGAATTTGTGGTCCCAGCACAAGCACAGCCTAGAAACCAAAATTCCAATGATCCCATGCCTGAAGCAAGAGTTCCTATGGTGGGCTCAGGCCTGTCAATCAAACACAGGATTGCCCTTCTGCAAAGGTCAACCAAGACAAACCATCACGACAGATGCCTCAGACCTCGGTTGGGGGGCACACATGATGGGCAAGTGCATTCAAGGCCTATGGACTCAAGACCAGCTGCATCTGCACATAAATCTAAAAGAAATGATGGCAGTAAAATTGGCAATCCAGGCATTCAGATCTTTTCTCCAAGAAGGCCAGTTGATGATAAGGACAGACAACACCACAGTTATGTGGTACATCAACAAACAGGGAGGCACACGCTCATACCCTCTATGCCGGCTGGCACTGGACCTATTGGATGTGGCTCTGAGCTACAACATTCAGTTACAGGCAATTTATGTACCAGGGAAGGAAAACATTCTAGCAGACATATTAAGCAGAACTACAACAGATGCCCACGAATGGATGCTGCATCCGGACATCTTCAAAACCATCACAAGAGAATGGGGATTACCACAAATAGACTTGTTTGCATCCCCATTCAATCACCAGTTGAAGAAATTCTGCACAAGGACTTACCACCCACTTGCTTGGAAGGTGGACTCCCTATCTTTCTGTTGGAAAAGCCTGACAGCATACGCATTCCCACCACTTCCTTTGATGCACAAGGTGCTTCTCAAGATCAAAGAGGAATGTCCGAGGATCATTCTGATAGCCCCAGACTGGCCAAGACAACATTGGTATCCACTGCTGAGGAGCATGTCCCGGGAACAAATATGGACACTGCCCCTGATCCCATTACTGCTGACACAGAACAACTACAACATCCTACATCCAAACCTAAAAACTCTGCAGCTAACTGCCTGGAACATTACATAACAGCAATTAACCCAAATTTATCCCAAAGGGTTAAAGACATAATCCTGGAGGCTCGTAGACCTTCAACAAGAAGGAATTATGCAGCAAAATGGAAAAGATATCTCATCTGGAGTACTGCAAAGGGGCAAGATGTGACACTGGTGAACATAGCCAACATCCTGGAGTACTTGGCGGAGCTCTTCCATACAGGCCTGTCTTATTCTTCCATCAAGATACATGCATCAGCTATTTCAGCAGAATACAGCTTGGATCCTCCTGTCTTCTCGCATCCTCTGCTCAGACAGTTTCTGAGAGGAATTAAAAATGTAAAACCTCCCAGGAAACCTCCATTGCCAGCATGGGACTTGAACTTTGTGCTAGAAAAACTGACTCTTCCTCCTTTCAAACCAGCAGCAACAGCAGAATTACAATACTTATCCTGGAAGACTGCTTTCCTGCTGGCAATAACTTCAGCAAGAAGGGTCTCTGAACTACAGGCATTAATGGCAGTACAACCCTTCCTGATCTTCCATCAAGATAGAGTGTCCATGAGAACAAATCCTACATTTATGCCTAAGGTGGTATCCAGAGTCTCTTTAAATCAGGCTATCCACCTTCCTACATTCTTCCCCAACCCACAGAACAGGGGAGAAAAGCTCTTACATACCTTGGATGTACACAGACAATTACGCTACTACCTGGACAGGACAAAAAAACAATAGAAAAACTGACCAGCTTCTGGTAGCATATGCAACAGGAAAGGAAGGAAAACCAATTTCTAAACAGACAATCTCCAAATGGATAGGAAATTGCATTAGATTTTGTTACTCCTACCATGGAAAGAAAACTCCAGAGAACATCAGGCTTCACTCCACAAGGGCTACAGCCACTACCACAGCTTTCTTACGAGGAGTGGCTACCAAGGACATTATAGAGGCTGCTACTTGGACCTCCGTGCATACATTTGCCAAGCATTATAACTTACCTCTATACTGTAGATCCCGTGCTGGTTTTGCCACTGCTGTTTTGCAAGGGATCCTGACTACACCATAATCTATTCTCATTTCCTCCTCCCCTAGTTTAGCTATGGTATTCTACCCATTTGTAAAGACTGCAGATGCATCCTTGAAGGACATAGTACAGTTTTGTACCTACCATAAATGTAGATGTCCGAGAGGAATGCATCTGCAGTCAGGATTACCCACCCTCCTTCCCCTCTGAGGTACTCCTAGGGTATTTACCAATCTTCAGCTAGCTTGGGGGGATCTATTATGGTGTATTTGTTTGTATATATGTACATACATGCTTATTTTGTGTGTTTGCTCTCTACTATTTGGAAACTTTGGCATTTATCCAAATTTAGCCATCCAAGAGGGCACCTGGCATCTGGGGCAAGAAACACTGAGGAAAATGGCGTCGGCTGATGCTTTTATACCCGAATAACTGCCGCAATGACGTCGGGTGAAGTGCGACACCAGCCGAAGCCAGACCCAGACTTTGGAATCCGGCCGACCGAAGGGCTGCCTGACGACAGGACAACCCATTTGTAAAGACTGCAGATGCATTCCTCTCGGACATCTACATTTATGGTAGGTACAAAACTGTACTTTCCTCCTCCTTGAGGTCTCAGTTTTGTTTTGGAGAAACTTAACACTGGCCCCATTTGAGCCAGCAAGTTGTTCTTCCCTACAACATTTCAACTGGAAAACTGTTCTCGTGGCAGTTACTTCTGGCAGAAGGGTCTCTGAGTTACAAGCTCTAATCTCTACCTTCCTCTTAAGCCTTCTACAGGGATATGGTCTCTCTGTACACAAATCCCTCTTTTATGCCCATGCTGGTTAATGAGCTAACCCTCAGTCAGTCTATCAACCTGCCAGTCTTTTTTCCTTCCCCTCAATCCTCCAGTGAGAGGATTCTGCGCACTTTAGACATGCACAGGTAACTCGGATACTACCTTAACAAAACCAGTCCTATCCATAAGTCTGAATGCTTGTTTGTTTCTTGTCACCCAAGGGCCCTAGATCAACCTGTTTCTAAGCAGACTATCTCCTCTTGGATTTCTAAAGCCATTTCTTTCTGTTACTTAACCAATGGAAAGAGTCTTCTCCTGTGAGGACACATTCCACATGGGCAGTGTCCTCCTCTGGAGCCTTCTTTAAAGGTTTGGACACTTGCTCCATCTTGGAGGCATCTACCTGGTTTTCTGTTCATACATTCACTAAATACAATAAACAAGATGTCCTTTCCAGGGCTGGGTTTGCCATAGCTATTCTGCATGGTTTTGTGGAAAATGCTTCTGTTCCTCCACCCAATTCTTCCTCTACATGGGCTTTGGCACTCTTCCTCATGTTATGAATACTGCAGCATATGAATAGAAGGACGTAGAATAACTGCATAAAATCTTACCATAACCATAGATGTCCTTCTCTTCTGTATTTTGCAGTATTACTTAGTGCCACCCCCCTCACCCCACCCCTCCACCTTTTCTCAATGCTTGCCTGGCCCCTTTTAACATGCTTTCCTCACCTAAGATCAGGCTGGTGCTTTGCAGCATTCAGTTCTGAGATTGGTATGTGCTGACGTCCGCTTTATACCTGGCATCTCTTTATGGGAGTTGTGTAGCTTCACACGTACCACACAGTAGCATTTTAAGACTTTTGTATACTGGCTGGATTCCCTCATGTTATGAATACTGCAGCATATAGAAGAGAAAGACGTCTATGGTTATGGTAAGATTTTACACAACTATCTTTTCCTTCTAGGTAGGCAAGTGCCTCAACCTGCCAAGTTCTATTCTCTTGGTGTTGGCTTTTTCATAGGTATTAGTGGCTGCCCTCTGTTTCATTACTTATCATGCCATCTACCCCCTTTACTTTCACATTACCATAATTGTTTTGTGTGTTGACTTTTTCTCACTTTTTCTTTCACTTTACTCTCTTCCACACTATTGTATGAACTTCTCTTACAACTTTTGACTGACTTCTTCATGAGTGTATTTTCTTCCCTATCTTTTCGGACACTATTCTTTCTGATGTCATTTATGTGCTTTTTTTCTGTCCAGTCCCACTGTTCCCTTTCTTACTTTTCTAGCCAACTCAATACCATTGTAATTCCCCTACTCTGATGCCTTCCTGTTCTCCTTAAATCACCACATATTGTCACTTTTTAAGCTGCATGAGACGCACTGTTGTGCCACATCCTAAATAGCTTACTCTTCTCTCTGTCTTTCCAGTTCTTAAGTCTGTACTGTTCCTTTAATATTTCTTCCTTGTCATGACCTTGGGTATTTCACATTTTAAAATGCATGTGTTGTCTTTTATATTACATATGTATAATTTTAAGGATTGATTCAAGTTGTGACGTTTTGAAAATCCCTGTTTTCATAGCCTTGGGATACAGTAATCCCAGGGGTATTATATAGAAGAAGAGGGTGTGAGACCAAAGCCCCTCTATAGGTAGAAAGGGTTGCTGTCATCTGAAAAAACTAGTTTAGAAATTGTATTTTAGAAATTGTTTTAGTTTCCTAAATTTTAAACACTTAATATTTCCAGAAAGATGTATCTTAGCTGATAGCTAGGCCTTTCTACCTCAGATGTTATCAGTGTATTGCTCTTTTACACTGTTACAGCAGAACCACTTTTAGAAGACCACCTGTAAATCTGTTGAACCAAACTTGTGAATCAAAGTTTACTGTGTCGTTTTCCAGAGACACTTTCATGTGCAAATGACTGTGGTAATGCTTTTCTTAGTACTGAACTTACCACAGATTAATCTAACTTCTCCACAAGTTGCAGAGTTACTTAAGTATCAAAAGTCTGAAGTACAGTGATGTGTGTGTCCATTTCTTGCAGGGTCTAGGTCTGCTCATCAACTTGGTGGAGTACAGTGCTCGTAACAGGCATTGTTTGGTCAATATGGAAACATCATGGTCCTTTGATTCTTTCTGTGCTGGTAATGAAGATGACAGCTTACGGATTGATGAATCAGTCAGTGCCATCCGTGCTTTGGTGCAGGTATGTGTATTTTTTTAATGTTTATATTGGTTGGCCATACCTGTGAATCTAAGCAGTAGGCAGAAGTTCTTTAGTTCTTTGCTGTGTAAAAAAACATCTGTATCCACTGATTAATACAGCAGTTTATTTAAAATAAAAAAAAAAAACAGGTCTGAGAAGATTTCAAGTTTTTAATTGAGGGTATGACTGCAGTTTCAGTCATTGTCAATGCTGTTAGTAGCATTCATGTGTAGCATTTGTTTATGCATGTGAAAATTGAATGCATTTGTTTTTAAAGAGGCCCGAGGAGTTAAACTCCAAATATATACAGAAACGTAGTAATGTCACAGACTGGCTAGTACAGATTTGGCTATTCCCACCCCCAGTTGCTTGGATTAATTTTCCAGCATATAAATAAGTCACTGTGGAGAGAGAGAGGGGAGTTAATCACATCTCCATCTCTGGAATGCATTCCTCCTGTAAAGTAAGCGGTGTAATACTTTTCTTTTGTTCAAAAAGAAACTGGTTGATTGGATGGACATTAACAAATTCACCTCTGCTTGACTAGCACCATAGTCCTCCTCAAAAAAGGAGGCATTTAAGGGTGGGTATTGACAAGGCGTAAATGGTCATAAGATTCAGTTGCCTTGTATTTCCTACAATCCTATTAGTAGTATAAATACACTTGATGATTGAGTCTGCAGTCATAACCAAGTTATGTAATTTTGAAGCGTGGATGTCAAAAATTTCACCTTGAAAGTAGAGCAAAGCTTGAGAGTTGAATGTTGATATCAGTGTCAGGAACACACAGTTATGAATAGAAAGACTTGATCATAACTATTTGTTTTACACAGAGCTTTAGATGCTGCAGTGTACTGTTAGAGAAGAAAAAGTACAGGAGTGTTGAGTGTTATACAGCTTTGAAAGCCATAAAGCATTTAGCACTGGCCCGTAGACAGCGGCCAGAAACTAAGTGTTGAATAAATGGTTTTGAAAAAAAAACTGTTAAATAATTCACTCTGTTGCACTTTTTATTTTATTTACTTTGGTGTGGGTATGTGTACTGTGTGGTAGTGAAGCAGTTTACAGTTTTTAAAGCTATTTCAGCTTCTCATTGCTGATGTTCTTCATGTTTCACTGTTGCAGTCATTACTTTTGGGTAATCTGCTGGCAGGATACAATCAGTCACGTAATCTGCTGACAGGTTGCCCACAGTCGGCCTGAATTCCAAAGTCTTGGGTCCTGCGTTGGTTGCTGTCTTCTCGTCCATGAAGTCGGGTCGTCAGGGGTATAAAACATGCAGCTGATGCCATTTTCTTCAGTCTTTCTTGCTGCGTGGTGCCCGAAGCAGAAGCATTTCACAAGTGCCGGTCGGCCGACTACTGAAATATTCTTGTTTGAGTTTCAGAACCGAAGTCTTCACCAAAAGCTAAGTACCTCATTGGGGAAACTTTTTTCTTGCTTTTTACTGATGTCAGAAAAAGTTAATAATTGTATTACTTGTGGGAAGCAAATACCTCATAAAGATTTCCATTTATACTGTATTCCTTGCCTAGGCCCTGATCACAACGTGCCTGGCTGTCAGTTTTGTGCTAGATTTAACCAACGAACATATTAAGAATCGATATATCTTTGCATCAAAGTAGTTTGGAAACATTTAACTAGTCAGAAATGTCTGATAGTAATCTGACTACCAGAGTACATAAAAAACGCAAAGAAAAGGACAGAGAAAGGCAGTCGAGATCCAAAACCGATGAAGCTTCTCCTAAGACAGTCGCCGGTACTCAGTGAGGTGCTTTCGCAGCCCCTGATACCCGCTACCTTCGAGTCGCAGGCCTCTACTGACTCCCATGTGGAGTCCGGCATGCCGCAAAATACTCAAGGTATTGGACCGAAGGATACATCTCCCACGGATTTGTCTGGAGCCACTGAGCAGGCACCGGCTTCTGAGGGTGTATTCAGACCTCAACATTTGTATATCAAACCGACGAAAGCTGCAAAACCAAAGACAAGAGCAACTTCTAAAACTAAAAAACTAACGCATGAGCCACGTGCACAGGCCTCTATGACTAAAAAACAGATGATCAAAATGGCTGAAGACCTTATTACCTTGATCAGGAGTACGCATCCCCCTCCTTATAAAGAGGCCTAGGCAGGAAACTGACTATGAATCTTCAGATCAGGTTTCTATTTCTTCTGATTCCTCTTCTGATCAGGAATTATCTATGCTTCCCTGTGAGGATTCTGATGCTGAGGAAGTCTATTCCATCTGCATCTCCTCCTCAGGATTATTCATTTGGACAAACCTTGCATACTTTGAGGGAGCCATTTTCACTGGGAGAGTCAAGACTTCTCAGAATCAAAAAAGAGGCTTAGGGATTTCCTTCTTCTCCCTCGGCACAGGCCTTTAGCCATTCCTCCTGTTTTAGACATTGTGGATGATGTGTTTTCGGAATCAAGCTCGACCCCTGACTCCTTACCTCCAGCTCCCAGTAAGCCTGACAGATATTACAGGGTCCCTGACTCATATAAATTTTTATTTAGAAACCCTGCTGCTGATCCTGAAACTTATTTCACAGGGTCCAAAGGGAGTTAAGGCCTCAACAGCAAAAAATTCTACCCCCTCTGACAGAGATTCAGGGGCACTGGACAGATGGGGGGAAAAGGTTTATACAGCTGCAACCTTGGCAATCGGGGCCTTAAACTGTCCATTTCATATACTTAAGTACCACCAACATGTTATGGGATTGCTGAAACAGAAAATGATGTTAAATTCAGAATGTGCAGAAAATAAAGAATTGCAGGAATTATTGCATGCAGCTGAACCAAGTTGAAAAGCATACTTTGCAATGTGGTTTTGATTCCTTAGAGGCCTCCTGCAGGGCCGCAGTTACTGGATTTGTGATTAGGAGGCATGCCTGGTTAAAGGAACAAAATTTGCCTGATCATGTTAAAGCTAAATTGCTAGATGCACCCTTACAGCATGATTCTCTGGTATTAAGGCAGAAGAGGTTTTAAAGAAAATTGAAGACAAAGCTAAGTCTATGCAAACTGTTAAAGACTTCTTACAAGTGCAGCCACCAAGATTCAGTAGACACTGGCCTGCAAACAATTGGTCCTTTCCTGTGTCAGACAGAGCTCAAAGGGGCAAATCCAGATGCCCTAAGGGTTCCAGATACCAGGCGCAAGATTCATACCGGTCAAAGCAATGGGGCGCTTCCACCTCCAAATCTGGAGGAGATAATGTGCAAACCTACAGAAAGCAATCCCAATGACTTCCCTCTGCCTACACCAAGCACTTATCTTTTGGCAGCACCCATAGGAGGAAAATTAGCACTTTTTGCTCAAAATTTGCAGTTAATAACCCAGGACAAGTGGGTACTAAATATCTTATCACAGGGATACAGATTCCATTTCCACACTTTGCATATGGCAAATGGTTGGCCAGATCTGCCAAAATATCAATGGGCAGAGGCACAGAAACAGGTTACGTCCCTCATGGATAATGGGGGCCATTCAGACAGTACCAGAACAGGAAAAAGGACAACGTTTTTGCTCGACTGTTCTTGATACCTAGAAAGGACAAGGCCTGGCCGCCAATACTGGATTTATCGGTTCTGTACACATACCTGGACATTCCAAAATTCAAAATGCTGACTTTGCAGCAGCTTCTGCCCATGCTGGGCAAGAATACTTGGCTTGTGACTTTAGACCTAAAAGAGGCATACCTGCATATCCCAATAAGACAGTCATGCAGAAGATACCTCAGATTCAAGGCTGGCTTAATGCATTACCAATTCTCTGCACTCCCCTTTGGCTTATGTACTGTGCCCAGGGTCTTTACAAAGTTTCTGGCACCAGTAATTGCATTTTGCAGACAAAAAAGTATACAAATATATCCTTACTTGGACAACTGTCTAATTCAAGCAGAGAACAAGGGGACACTTCTTCGACACCTGGCGTTTGTGAAAAGGCTTCTAACATGCCTAGGGTACACAATAAACGAAAAGAAATCACAACTGGTACACTCTCAAAAGATAACATTCCTGGGTGCAAGCTTGAATACAACTGCCCAGATGGCTTATCTCATGCCAGACGAGCAAAGGCAACTGACTACTTACTTCTAACTGATGGCAACAAAAACCCAATCTTCTGCAAGACAAATTCTGCAGGCTCTGGGCTTTATGGCATCCTGCATCCTACTGATTCCATATGGAAGGCTGCATATGAGGAAACTTCAGTGGTACCTAGAAAGTCTATGGAGTCAACAGTCTTACAGTCTGGAAACAATGATTCCTCTAATTCCCTGCCTGCAACAGGAGTTTGTATGGTGGGCAAAGTCATGTCACCAAAACATGGGATGGCCATTCACTCTACCCCCTGCCAGCCAAACCATAATAGACGCATTAGATTATGCTTGGGGGCCCACGTGGCAGGAAGATGCATTCAGGGCATAAGGTCACCAAAACAAATGCATCTACCTATCAACCAGAAAGAGATGCTAGCTGTTCAAAATGCCCTAACAGCCTTCAAGGACTTATTTCATCCAGGACAACTACTGATAGAGACGGACAACACCATAGTCATGTGGTATATAAACAAGCAAGGGGGCACACACTCATACCCCCTTTGCAGATTAGCCATGGCACTGTGGGACACAGCTTTGACCTACCAAATACATCTTCAAGCTCAATTCCTGCCAGGAAAACAAAACAATCTGGCAGACGATTTAAGCAGAAACCTTATGGATCCTCACGAGTGGAAACTAAATCCACAAGTCTTCAGCATGATAACAGATAAATGGGGGAGCCCAGACATAATCTGTTTGCCTCTCCTCAAAATTATCAATTGAAAAAATTCTGCACAAGAACTTGTCACAGACAAACATGGAAAGTGGGCGCCCTATCCTTCAGTTGGAAAAACCTATCCGTTTATGCCTTTCCTCCTCAGCCTCTTCTCCCCAAGGTCCTCCTAAAAGTCAGACAAGAGAAACCAAAGATGATACTAATTGCCCCGGACTGGCCCCGCCTATACTGGTACCCAGTCCTAAGGAACTTATCTCAATACCCAGCTTGGACCTTGCCTCAAGTCCCAGCAAAACAATCAGATCCTTCACAATCAACTACAGACTCTGAACCTGGCAACATGGCTGATCATGTAGTCATACAAACAGCTCCTGTCAGTAAAGCTTTGATGGATGTCATTTTGGAAACCAGAAGGCCTAGTACTATAAAATCTTATGCTGACAAATGGAAGAGATTCTCTGCTTGGAATCAAGCACAAGGAACTGATGCAGCAGAACCAAATATTCCTCAGATATTGCAATACTTAACTGAGATGCTTGACAAAGGCCTATCTTTCTCATCAATTAAAATCCATGCCTCTGCCATTTTGGCTCATTATAATACAGAGCCACCAATCTTTTCTCATCCTTTACTAAAGCAGTATCTTAGAGGAGCCAAAAATGTAAGGCCTCCTAGAAGATCACCATTGCCTGCATGGGACCTCAATTATGTGTTGGAAAAGCACACCCTGCCTCCATTTGAACCAGCTGCTACTGCTGATATGAAGTTCTTATCATGGAAAACAGCTCTGCTACTGGCAATTACTTCAGCAAGAAGAGTTTCAGAGCTACAGGCCCTCATGGCTGTAGAGCCTTTTATCATATTTTACCCAGACAGGGTATCTCTGAGGACAAATCCTACTTTTATGCCTAAGGTGGTTTCCAGTGTGGCTCTTAACCAAACAATTCATCTGCCAACCTTTAATCCAAATCCGCAGAACAAGGGGGAGAAAATTCTGCATTCCTTGGACGTACCTAGACAGCTAAAATTCTACTTAAGCAGGACTAAAGCTCTAAGAAAAACTGAGCAATTACTAGTGACATATGCTGCAGGATCAGAAGGCAAGGCTGTATCAAAGCAGACAATTTCAAAGTGGATAAGCCACTGCATCTGTTTCTGCTACTTACACCATGGTAAACCTGTGCCCAAGGGCATTAGGTCTCATTCCACCAGAGCTGCAGCTATTTCAGCAGCATTTCTAAGGGGAGTATCAACCATAGACATTCTAGAGGCTGCTACTTGGAGTTCTGTTCACACCTTTACAAAGCATTATCATTTGCCTCTCTACTCTAAATCCAGGGCAGGATTTGCCACTGCAGTTCTGCAGGGCCTTATAGCCGTTCCTAATGCTGTTTAGCTCCAGCCTCCCAACCATAGCTTTGGGATTCTACCCAAATGTAATGACTGCAACAGTGAAACACGAAGAACATAGTACTGTTGTGTACACTTACCATAAATGTAGATGTTCGAGTGTATTCACTGTTGCAGTCCAGGTTACCCTCCCGCCATCCCCCTGTCATTCTGGAGTTTCTTTCCTTCACTATCTTCTACAACCTATGTGGTGGTTTTGCTTGTAGATGAAGGTAAAGTTTATACTGATGCATGTATGTATGTATATATATATATATATATATATTTATATATATATGTGTGTGTGTGTGTGTATTTGCTACCTTTTTGGGGGCACCTGACATCGGGGACAAGAAAAACTAAAGAAAATGGCATCTGCTGCATGTTTTATACCCCTTACGACCTGACGTTTTAGAAGAGGAGACAGCAACCGACGCAGGACCCAAGACTTTGGAATTCAGAACGACTGAGGGCAACCTGCCAGCAGATTACTCGACTGAGGGCAACCTGCCAGCAGATTACCCAAATGTAATGACTGCAACAGTGAATACACATCTGCATTTATGGTAAGTGTACACAACTGTACTTTCTGCTTAGAGCTTAACAGCACTGAGAGGTGGTTAAAATGTTAAGCACCTCTTTTAGATTATAATGGCGATAAACTGATTTGGCTTTTTCTTGAATTCAGAGCATAAGTGTGTTCCATGTACTTCATAAAAAAACTGCATGCAGTCATGCATACATACATATGGTATGTATAGCATAAAGGATTATGATCAGATTGCTGACCATGGTGTCTAAAGATGAATCTTGGTGTCCATGTCGAGAACGCACAGTGAGATCGGGTCAGTGACCATAACCCTTTTAATTTTTTGTCGTTCACAGAACTTTATGTACCGTACCAGTTACAGAAAAAAATAGTATAGGACCACAGAGTGTTTTACCAGCTTTGAAAGTTAGTAAAGCATTTAGTGCTATCAAATAGACAAGAACATGCTTCTCTACTTAAGAATTCCGGAGAATCCAAAAAGAATTGGGGGCAAAGGTAATCAAAATCGAGGATGTTTTTTTAAGTACTACTCAAATTCACTTATAAAACAGGTTTGCATCAGTGTGCATTTTCTGAACAATAAGAAGTATGCAATCTTAATGTCGGGCATTATTGGCTGACGGTAATCTTCAGTGATTTGCCAAAAAAAAAAAAAAAAATTTGAGACTTCCTCTGTGGAGGACTACTTCTAGGAAACTCACTTCACTGTTCCCAGATGGAGAATTTGTAGTGGAAAAGCAATGAAATTTGCACTGAAGTGTATTTATCTATACAGGAAACTCCTCCATGTGAACAAGGGCAAAATCCAAGAAACCAAGTAAGATTAAAAAAAATTAGTAAAAGTGGTAAAGAAACTATGCAAGGTCCAGAAAGCCATGTGGCCATGGAGGCAGACAAAGCAGCATGCGGCTAATCCAGATGTCCCCGATTGTTTGTGGAGGAAAAGATAAACAGAGCATATACAAAGGTATTTAAGACAAGTAGTACCTGGAAAGACTATATAAAGAATAGTAACCAAAAAGTAGAGGAGATTGAACAGGCTGTGTTGAGAAGCTCTGACATAACATTATTCCAAAAGGAGAATGCAGGAATGAAGGGAAGATTACTAGAGCAAGGCATGGTGTAGGACAAAATTAAAATTAACTTGGTTGAATGAAATTAAAAAAAAAATTGTCTTGTAGAAGACGATTCCCAGATGGCCATTTTAAGGTTTTCAGCAATCCCCAAAAAGGTGGAGGGAGCAAGACTGCAAGAAGTCCATAATGAGCTGCATTAGTAAATTGTCAGGGATAGAAGAACAACAACTGAAAATCAAAAGAGAACATGGTTTATATGCCAAACACTTCAGCAGTGAGAATGGCAAGCATGATGCTTATGAAATTTCAGACCTGAGAACAGAAGGGAATGTGAACTGTCCAGATTGTGGCAGAAAGGATAAGCAGTTGAGTTTGACCAAACAGGAGTATATAGCTGATCATAACTACTCTGATATCACCAGATAGGAAAGGACAAATTTCTGCTTGCAATAAAACCGTGTAACCAAAGAAGTTAAAATTAAAGTTTCTCTCTCCAGCAAGTCGTGTTTTTCCACCTCAGATGGCATGAAGACCGACTTAGAAGTAGAAGGGGCACTGGAAGATTTGCAGATACAAGATGCCGACAGGAATGTTTGTCATGAAGAAAACTTTGTGCGGAATTAGTGCAAGATTCTATCTAGGAACAATCTGATAACACTGATGAAACATCCCCCTTTGTTTAAAAAAAAGTTTCTTGTCTAAAAAAATATGCAGGACCCCCACACATGAGGAGCGATGGTATTCTGTCACTGGATTACCACATAATAAATGATATGGGGAAGGGAAGTAAAACAAAACTGCAAGTCATAGACACAGAGCAGAAAGTCCAGTGGCTGAATTTGGAAGGGAACTGGATACTTCCATTCGGTTTTGTTAGTACTGTTAGACCTATAGGCACCATTAAATATTCTTCCTGTAAAATACTTCACTTATGACTTATCTTTTACTAATTAGTAATTATCCTTTTAAGTAAAACTATAAATTCTCCTACAGATTTGTTTTAATATATTTATTTAATTCATTCATCTTCACTGCATATGTATATAAATTTTATTGATACATGGTCTGGAATTCTTCTCACTGATGGTTGCATGGGAAGTGTGATAAAAGTAATGGAAGGAGGGGAGGGGACAGTATTAAAATTTTGTAAGGCTTTTATGCAGTGCTATATTTTACTTTCTTAATTATCGTTTTTAATGCTTTAACAATCTAAAATTGAAATGATGGGGGAATATTTTCTATATACTGAATGTATTTACCAATCTAAACTGACTAGGGGTGGAGATACCTAATTAGTGGGACTGTAGGAAGGCTCTGCTGTTTGATTAGCTAAAATTGATGCAAGCCTATGGGAGTAGTTGACATGAAGTACCTGAGAAATGTCTTCTACAGTGTAAATAAGTAAATGCTTTGAAGTGTAGCAGATGGTTAACCATACACTCAGTCTTATTAGTGTAAATATTCAGCAGCTGTAGAAGAAATCGTAGAAGGGTAAATAAGAAAGATGTATAAAAATCATGACCAAAAATGATGGCCTGGTTGAAAGCAAGATAAGGAGCCAAGAAATAAGTGAATGTTCTGGGTCAGAAAGGTGGTTATGTATATAGCACAGAGTCCGGCTAATGAACTGGTTATGTGGGGCAGCCGTTTCTCATAAAAACAAATGTGAAACAAAGCATTCTCACGTTTGGGGGAGAGGATGTAAGAATAACATAAAGAAGTTTTGATATAAAAATGGCTGTTCAACAAAATACAAGTACTCAAGTAGGTGGAGTATTTACGCTAATTGGGGCAGAAAGTTGTACACAAACAATTATATATGTAATTATGTTGAATATGGAGTTTTTCTTTCTTAATTTTTGAGACATATGAAAGGCAAACCCTGGGGATTAAAACTAGCGCCAGTAATTAATGTAATCAATCAGTCAGAATGCGAAAAGAGCTGAAAAGAGGAGTAACAGAAACTGGAGAAGGATTTTTAAGAAAGATTGAATGCTGGAAAAAGAGAGATAATATGCTGGAACAGATGACAGGTTTGACCTTATTGTCATCGAATGTGAATAGTTTAGCAAACTTAAAGAATAAGGAATAAAGGATTAAAACATATATTTGAAAATAAGACATAAGTGACAGTGCTTTAGATGACTCGCTTAAATGCATTGGAGTATAAAAGGCTGATTAAACAAGGGAATTATGGATATGGGACACTGATGATTTGGGAACGAAAAAGTAGTTAATCTTGGTGCAGAAAAATATTAATTTACAATTTGAAGAGGACAAAATTGACACACTAGAACAATGGCTCATGGCAAGGATATTTATGGATTGGGAAGGATAGTCCCGTTAATCTGACTTGTATATACCACCAAAATTAAAAATAGTGTAGTTGAAAGTCTTAACAAAAATAATCACTTTTCAACAAGGATCACAGTTTATAGGATGGGTATGGTAATTAATATAGGTTCATAGGAGGTTACTACACCATTAACCAGAGGGTCGTTTTAAGCCTAACCTATTGCACCCATTCTATTTCAAGAGAAAAATTCAGTGTCTAGGATTATTATTAGTAATGACTGCCCATGTCCAAGAGTGATGTGGCAGCTATTACCAGTTGGAGTTTGCGGTTTTCCTATCCATTCATCCAGGATCCTTTTGACCAGAGTTATAGAGGTGCTCTGCTTAACATGAATTGGTAGCCTATTCCAGAGAACTGGCAACCTCTATGAGATGAATTTCTCTCTCCAGCATGTCCTATTTAAATTGCTGGCCAGATTTAGGTCACTGGAGAGGGTAAATCTAGTCCCATTTGACTTACAGATGTGCAGCAACTTCATCAGGTTGGGGTCGGAGTTTGTTCTGTCAGCCAGACACATGTCTTCCTTAAGCAGCCTATATGCTGCTGAGTACAGTGACAAAGACTTCAGTCTGTCCATGTAAGGCATGTGCTGAAGACCCGGGATGATCATAGTTTAAAAAAAAGCTCTGGGGTCTCTCCAGTTGCTGCATATGCCTGGTACGGTACATACCAAATAGGGTGCTATACTCTATTATGGACCTGATAAAGGGATGAGTATAGGGGTTTATAACCTCTTTTGCCCTTGAGGCTATGCCTTTGCTAATTAAATGTGTGATATAGAATGTCTTTATGTCTTACTACAGTGAATATATGGCGGTCAAAGTTTAGGTCACAGTCTACTTGTGTGGCCAAATCCCTTAATACAGTGTACGTACTTAAGGTATTGTTGTTTATTTGATAGTGGAGACATTGCTTTTACCGAAGGGGATGATGATGCATTCTATTGCATTTAGCTTGAGTCAGTGGCTTTGGCACCAATCTTTGGTCTGTGTAAGCCTCTTTTGGAGCACACTGACATCATTTGGGGAGTCCACGATTGTAGTCCATAATATATAACAAAAGGATGTTTTGATTGACTGAGAAGACTTTAAGTTAATGAAATAGGCAAGTTATTTGGAGAAATTCTTACAGATGTAAGGATTAAAAGACATGGCAGAAGTCCTTACCTCTCAGTGGGAATATACTTGTTTTGATTGGAAATATAGACTGGGCAAGGCTACCTAGGTTTTATATACCAGACCATGAAAGTTTTGCAAAAGGACTTTAAACAATTCCATTCTCTATATCAGTTCATGGAGCTGTAATTCTATAGATTACAGGATTAGCCTGTCTAGATATATCAAGTCATTAACATTTTCCTATACATTTAGTTAGAAAAACAAGGTTTAAAACTGGATTCATGAGATTATAGAAGTATTTTTTTCCTTCCTTTCCCTAATTCCCCTAGCAGCTCCACCCCTTCACTGGCCTACTCTACATCCCAGTTGACCTGTTTTACCTATCCTCTATTCCAAACAATGACTAGCCCCAGCAGGCCAACACACTTCAAAGTTCTCCTCTGGTCTGTGTCTTACCACTCTACTAATATCTTATAGCTTAAGCTACTATGAATCCCTAAGTTTTACTGGATTTCAACACCCTGCAAGGAAAACAACCCCATTCTCTTTCTCTTACAGCTTCTCACTCTCATATTAACATAACATCCTCATCATCCTACCTTCTTCCACGATTTCACCGATTATCCTATACTAAATATTTCCAAATCAAAAAGGAATACCCTATATTCTTTAAAGTCTTCAAACTTAAATATCATCTTCAACTAGGTCTACTTCAACACGGTGACATTCATCCAAACCCAGGGCCTTTCACTACCACTACTGACTCATCAGCCAATATTTCCTCTTCTACCAACCCCACCAAAACCTTAAACTCTCTCTTTATAGGCCACCTTACGTAGCTTAAACAATAAAATTACACAACTTCATGCCCTATTTAGACACCTGTTCTTTTGACATCTTATGCCTAACTGAAACTTGGCTCAAACCCATAACTAAAGACAACAATACAATTCCACCAGGGTATAACATACTCCGACTTGACTGTCTAAATAAAAAGGGGGGGTGGGGTGGCTCTTCTGTTTAAATCTGTATTGACAGTCACCTCAGTAGACATTCATCCACCATTACCTTCTAATCTCGAGATTTTAACTGCTAAGCTCCAAATAAATACTAATAAATCCATAAACATTAATGTTAAGTTGTCTATCTTGCCTTCGTTCTTGCTGGATGGGTTCAGCGCCGATCCTCGGCTCCGACCTGGCCTTTTTCTAAAGCTCAAGGGCTGTTTACCGGCTCGAGGCCTCCCCTTATCCCACAATGCTAGGCGTCAGATACCCAGATCTCGTTTGCTGCTTCAACTATGAGGTTGCATTTTTTTACTGGCTCCAGGTCATATAATTCTTTTTATAACTTTTCATAGTCGGGGTTGTTGCTATTTTAGATTTTCTTTTCCATTAGAGTTGTTAAATTGTAACCCCTTTAGACCCACTTATAATCCCCTTTTTTTCTATTAATTACAGAGTTTTATTCCCTTCCTCCCTTACCTCTCCCCATCCCCCTTTGGGGTAGTGGTTAGGCCTATCTCTTTATAGTGTGGTTATTTATATATATATATATATATATATATATATATATATATATATATATATATATATATATATAGTTTTATAGTTTTTGGTTAATTATAACTGCTATAGTTGTAGAGATTGTATTGTCTGTTCTAGTGCGTGTGTGTCTGTGTTTAGTGTTTAAGCACTAGTTTAACTTCCCTTGGTATCTCTTCTACCATGTCCAAAGATTCCAAGGTTTCAGGTTTCAAGAAGTGTGACTCGTGCTGTCAGAAGACGTCTCTGACAGACGGTCACACTTCTTGTGTTTATTGTTTGGGCCCCCTACACCTGCAGGACTCTTGCTCAGTCTGTCATGCTTTCAGTCTGAGAGTCCTGCAGGAACATAGAAATAAACTTATTTTGAGAGGCTTGTTAAAGCCTGAAGGATCCCCGACTAAGCCTTTGTCGGAGAAATCCTTAAAGCCCGCCAAACCGTCGGCTCCCTGTTCAGAGCCGACGCCGGGCGGAGCTTCTACTTCCTTGTCTATTCTGGCCAGAACCGACACTTTGAGACCTCAGTCGGCCCCAACTTTGCCATCGGAGCCTTCTCTGAGCCGGAAGCGTTCGAGATCCCCCTCTTTAGAGTCTGTTCGTTCGGCTCCTAGGTCCCTATTACTACAATCGGAGGAGTCATAGGTCCCATTCCTCTCGGTCCTACAGGTTATCTGACCATGACTTAGAGGGGGTGGTCAGTAGGCTCCTTAAGTCGCAGGCACTGACCAAAATGTTGACTAGCCCTTCTCAGCAGACTGTGGCTATCCCTGTTTCTTCAACTATTCCTCCTCCGACTCTACTACCGTGTTCGGAGCCGGAGCTTGTTGGGGCTCGAATCGTCGGAACGTCTGAGCCGATACCCCACCCTTCGGCTCCTTCGTTGGCTCTGATCTCTTCATTGGTTTCGTCCTTAGAGGGATCTGGGCACCGAGACTCCCTTGTCGGCTCCGAGGGGGCGAGTGGCATCGGACCCTTGTCCGACCCCGTTCTCCCTCTCGGGGCCTCGGCGCAGGTGAGCTCGGCTCCGACATCGGCCTCGGAGCCGGGAGGGGTTCATGTCTCTTCAGAGCGGGGGCCCTCTTCTCTGCCTGATAGGGGTGCCTTTGAGGTCATGAGGAGCGTGCTGACTCCTGGGTCGGCTCCGCGATTGACCCCTTCAGCTCCTTCCCCATGGTGCCTGTGTCTGTCTCTGTCCACCCTCCTGACCCCAAGCGTGGAGAACAAGCGCTCCAGGTAGCTCCATTGGGTGCATTTTCCTCTTCCGAAGCCTCCCCTGATCATTCGGAGGAGCCCCCTCGGAAGAGAAAATGTAAGAGGAAGCATGTTGACTCCCCCGAGTCAGTCACCTCTGACACTGACTTGGAGGATTCAGAAGGGTCCCCAAGTTCCCCCTTTGAGGATGTTTCCTTTTCAGACATCCTTGAGATCCTTAAGCAAAGGGGGAACTGGACTGCCCTCAACCTTTCCGAGGACGAGTCGGTGTATCTGGCCGCGTTTGGTTCTAGTCTCACCTCCTGGGTGTCTCCGCCTTTCGACCCACTCATGGACGTAGTGGCTCGGAAGGTATGGACGGTCCCTGACACAGTGGAACCAACTCCCCACAGGCCCACAAAGTTCATCACAGCCCCGTCCGACAAACAGATGTTCATTGTGTTACCCTGTTGCAGTCATCACACTTGGGTTATCCTGCCATCAGGCGGTCCCGCAGTCGGCCAGAATTCCAAAGTCTTGGTCCGGCGTCGGTTGCTGTCGCTTCTTCTCTGACGTCAGAGCGCCAGGGGTATGTCAGAGGCATCCAACGCCATTTTCTTCAGTCTTTCTTGCCATGTGGTGCCCGAAGCAGAAGCAGTTCGCAAGTGCCGGTTGGCCGCCACTTGAGATTTTCGAATCGAGTTTCAGTCCGAAGTCTTCAAAGCTAAGTACCCCGTTGGGGAACCTTTTCTTGCCTCAGTCCAATGTCAGAAAAAGTTAACAATTGCATTTCTTGTGGGAAGCAAATACCTCATAAGGACTTTCATTCTTTTTGTATACCATGCCTAGGCCCAGACCACAACGTCACTGGTTGTCAGTTTTGTGCTAGGTTCAATAAGCGAACTATATAGCGTCACTTTGATTTCGCTTGACACTACGGTAGAAAATTTAATTACACTATGCCGTCGGAGCAACCGACTACCGGCGTGCATAAAAAAATGCAAGGATAGGGACAGGGAGCCTAGATCCAAGCCAGACTCCGAGGCCTCGGCTGGCCCGGTCGCCGGTTCTCCGGTTTTCAGTGAGGCACCTACGCAGCCCCTGGCTACTGCTGAATTGGATCCCCAGGCCGCATTGGCTCCCCCAGCAGAGATTTGTAGGCTGACGCAGCCTTTTTCCTTAGGCCCAACCGACGACATCGCAGTAGGGGAAGCCAGTGCTGCAGAAACACCTTCTGTTTCTGAAGGTGTCTTCAGATGGACTACCCTCACCATTAAATCTTATGCTGAGCTTAAGACTCCTCTAAAACCAAAAAAGCCTACACTTCAGTCTCCAGGTCAAGGCCCTATGCCTAAGAAACAGATGCTTAAAATGGCCGAAGATTTGATTTCTTTGATCAGGGGTTCCCAACCCCCCCCCGACAAAAGGCCTAGACAAGAGGAGGATTATGCCTCCTCTGATCAGGTGTCTGTCTCCTCAGGCTCCTCTGAAGAACAGGATTACTCCTTCCCCCTTATGAAGATTCTGATGCTGAAGACTCAATTCCCTCAGCTTCTCCCCCTGAAGACTGACTACTCCTTTGGGGAAACCTTACACACCATGAGGGAACATTTCCACTGGGAAGGTCAGGACTACTCTGACTCAAAGAAAAGTCTCAGAGTTTCTTTTACTTCCCCAGCACAGACCTCTTGCTATCCCCCCTGTTTTGGACATAGTAGATGATGTTTTCTTAGAATCTAGTTTAAATCCACATTCTCTGCCTCCTGCTCCAGCCAAACCAGATAGATACTATAGAGTGACTGACTCTCACAAATTCCTTTACAAAAGCCCTGTTGCTGATCCAGAGACAATTTCCCAGGGTCCCAAAGGGGCTAAGGCTTCTATGGCTAAAAATCCTGTACCTTTGGAAAGGGTCTCCAGAGCACTAGACAGGTGGGAGAAGAAGGTTTACCCTCTACTACTCTAGCAATGAGAGCACTAAATTGTCAATTTCGCATGCTTAAATACCAGCAATTCCTTAGGTCTCAAATAAAAAAAAAAAGATGGGCATTCTCCCTCAACAGTCTGAACTCAAGGAAATGCAAGATCTGTTGCATGCAGCTGAACATGTGGGCAAAACATACTTTACAATGTGGTTTTGATGCCTTGGAAGCTTCCTCCAGAGCAGCTGTTACTGGGTCTGTTATACGTAGGCATGCTTGGTTAAAGGAATAATCTCTGCCTGATCATGTTAAAGTAAAGTTACTAGATGCGCCCCTACAGCAGGATGCTTTATTTGGGGTTAAAGCAGAGGAGGTTTTAAAGAAAATGGAGAATAAGGCAAAATCTGTGCAGACGGTCAAAGATTTCTTACAGGTACAGCCCCCACGCTTCAGCAGAAATTGGCCAACAAAAAATTGGTCTTTTCCAGCTTTTGACAGGCCACAGAGGTTAAATACAGGCACTCAAGGGGCAGTGGACAAGCACAAATCTCTTACAAACCTCGCCAATGAGGCACAACAACACAGAAGGGAGGAGAAGACAGGTCCCAAACCACTAGAAGGCAAACACAATGACTTAAACATCAAACTGCCAAGCAAAACCCCCTTGGCAGTTCCCTTGGGAGGAAAATTAACACTTTTTTGTAGACAACTGGCGCATCACAAAGGACAAATGGGTCCTAGACATTATCTTACATGGATACAGATTCCATTTCCACACCTTGCCAAGGATAAAAGGAATGCCAAACCTGCCACAAAATCGATGGGCAGAGGCACAAAAACAAGTTACAGCTCTCATGGACATGAAAGCCATCCAACTGGTACCTACACAGGAGCAAGGCCAAGGATTTTACTCAAGGCTGTTTCTAGTCCCCAGAAAGGACAATGCTTGGAGACCCATTCTGGACCTTTCAATTTTAAACACTTTCTTGCAAGTGCCCAAATTCAAGATGCTGACACTACAGCAGCTTCTTTCCATGTTGGGCATGAAAGCTTGGCTAGTAACGTTGGACCTCAAGGAGGCATACCTGCATGTCCCTATCAGACAAAATTGCAGAAGATACCTCCGTTTCATTGCAGGTTCAACCCATTAAAAATTCTCTACACTGCCCTTTGGCTTATCTACTGTGCCCAGGGTCTTCACAAAATGCCTGGCACCAGTAATTGCATACTGCAGACAGAGGGGAATTCAAATATACCCATACCTGGACGACTGTCTCATACAAACAGAAAACAAGGACATTCTCTTACACCACCTGGCTTTTGTAAGATGACATCTAAGTTGCCTAGGGTACACAGTAAACGAACAGAAATCAAAACTAGCACCCTCACAAACTATGACATTCCTGGGTGCCAGCTTGAATACAACGGCCCATATGACTTATCTGATGCCAGACAAACAACTACAATTAACTCAATACTTCAGAACATTGGCAACAAAGACCCAACTCCCTGCAAAAAAATTCTGCAGGTCTTGGGCTTCATGGCATCTTGCATACTACTAATACCATTTGCAAAACTGCATATGAGGAAATTACAATGGTACCTAAAAAGCATATGGACTCAACACAGTCACAGCTTGGAAACAATGATAACTCTCATTCCCTGCCTTCAACAGGACTTTCTATGGTGGTTACAGGCTTGTCACCTCAACAAGGGTCAGCCTTTCACCCTACCCCCAGCCAGGCAAACTATGACAACAGATGCATCGGACTATGCCTTGGGGGCACACATGGCAGGACGGTGCGTTCAAGGCTTATGGACAGCAGATCAAATGAATCTGCACATCAATCAAAAAGAAATGCTAGCTGTACAAAATGCTCTGACAGCCTTCAAGGACCTCTTGCATCCAGGACAGCTTATCATAAGGACAGACAACACCACAGTAATGTGGTACATAAACAAACAAGGGGGCACACACTCCTACCCTCTATGCAGGAAAGCAATGACCTTGTGGAACACAGCACTGGCTTACCAAGTTCAATTACAAGCTCAATTCCTGCCAAGAAAAAAGAACATATTGGCAGACGACCTAAGCAGAAACATCATGGATCCCCACGAATGGAAACTGGATCCATAAGTATTCACAATGATAACTCAAAAGTGGGGGCTCCCAGACATTGACCTGTTTGCCAGCCCTCAAAACTATCAGCTAACAAAGTTTTGCACAAGGAATTTTCACCAACAAGCTTGGAAAGTGGACGCATTCTCATTCAGTTGGAAAATGCTAACAGTATATGCCTTTCCTCCACTACCCCTTCTCACAAAGGTGCTTCTGAAAGTCAGGATGGAGTGACCCCGAATGATACTCATTGCTCCAGACTGGCCACGCCAGCACTGTTACCCACTATTAAGAAATATGGCCCATGGCCCACCATGGATTCTACCACAAATTACCCACCTCTCACACAGCAAGACAATCAGATTCTACACAGCCAGCTCAAAACCTTAAACTTGGCTGCATGGCAAATCACCTAGGCAACCAGCCAGCTCCTCTCTCACAAGCTGTTATGGAAGTTATTCTGGTGGCTAGGAAGCCCAGCACCAGGAAAGCATATGCAGACAAATGGAAAAGGTTTTGCACCTGGAACCAAGCTAAAGGCCAAAATACCCTTCAGCCTGACATACCTCAGATTCTGCAATATCTAACTGAGATGTTACACAAAGGGCTTTCTTTTTCATCTATTAAAATCCACGCCTCAGCTATTTCTGCTCACTACAACACGGATCCTCCCTTATTTTCACATCCACTCTCAAGGCAGTTTCTCAGAGGGGCCAAGAACATTAGGCCTCCCAGGAGAGCACCAACACCTACTTGGGACCTCAGTTTTGTTCTGGAAAAACTCACACTACCTCATTTTGAACCAGCTTTCTCAGCTGACCTACAGTTTATATCATGGAAGACTGCCCTGCTGCTAGCAGTCACTTCAGCTAGAAGAGTTTCAGAGCTTCAGGCACTAATGGCAGTAGAGCCTTTCCTCATTTTTCATCAAGACAGGGTTTCTCTACGAACTAACCCCTCCTTTATGCCTAAGGTGTTATCCAGTGTGGCCCTAAATCAAACCATCCATTTACCCACCTTCTTTCCAAATCCATAGAACAAAGGAGAAAGATTCCTGCATTCCTTGGATATTCACAGACAGCTACATTACTACTTGGATAAAACAGGTTTTCAGAAAATCTGACCAGCTTCTTGTATCCTATGCTACAGCATCACAAGGAAAGGCTATCTCAAAACAAACCATTTCCAAATGGATAGGACATTGCATACGTTTTTGCTACACCCACCATGGAAAACCAGTTCCTGCTACCATAAGGCCCCACTCTACCAGGGCAGCAGCTACATCTACAGCCTTCCTCAGGGGGGTACCAACCAAGGATATTCTGGAAGCTGCAACTTGGAGTTCAGTACACACCTTCACCAAACATTATCACTTACCACTTTACTCTAAGACCAGGGCGGGCTTCGCCACTGCAGTTTTGCAGGGCCTTCTAGCCCCCTCTAACCCTGTTTGACTCCTCCGCCCATCCTTAGCTTTGGGATTCTACCCGTGTGTGATGACTGCAGCAGGGTAACACGATGAACATAGTACAGTTTTGTACCTACCATAAATGTAGATGTTCGAGTGTATACCCTGCTGCAGTCCAGGTTGCCCTCCCTCCATCCCCTCTAAAACTAGCTGAACTTATCTCTATTCTATACAACCTCTGTGGTGTATTTGCTTGTGCCAAAGGGTTTTGTTTTACTTTTTCAAGATAGCTATATATATATATATATATATATATATATATATACATATATATAATGTTAAGTTGTCTATCTCGCCTTCATTCTTGCTGGATGGGTTCGGAGCCGATCCTTGGCTCCGACTCGGCCAATACTAAAGCTCGAGAGCTAATTCCACCGGCTCGAGGCTCCCCTATATCCCACAATGCTAGGCGGTAACTACCCAGATCTCGTTTGCCGCTATAGCTGACGAGGTGCTTTTCTACCGGCTCAGGCAGGTTAGTCAAAGATTTAATTCTAAAATCTTCTATCTTAGACCCCTAGTACTCCTTTTTCACTAAAACCTTTAGTTTTAAATACCCCTTTACCTGGTTTGTCAACTTTGTTGCCCTTAATTCCTTCTTTTATTTACCACTTTAGTTTTAGGCCTTAGGCCCCTTCTAGTCCCCTTGTGCGACTGTGTGTGTGTGTGTGTGTGTGTGTGTGTGTGTGTGTGTGTGTGTGTGTGTGTGAGAGTTTTTCTTGGACCCTTTATTATGTCCAAGGAATCGAAGGTCTCAGGCTTCAAGAAGTGTGACTCGTGCTGTCAGAAAATGTCTCTAACAGACGGTCACACTTCTGGTGTGTATTGCTTGGGACCTTTGCACCTGCAGGACTCTTCTGCTGTTTGTCATGGTTTTAGCCCTAGAGTCCTGCAGGAACGCAAGAATAAATTAATTTTGCGGGGCTTATTAAAGCCTGAAGGCCCCCCGACTCAGTCTGTGTTGGGGAAGCCTTCTAAAACTTCCAAACAGTCGGCTCCGGTTTCTGAGTCGACTTCTGGAAAGGTTAAGTCTGCTTCGACATCGGCTCCGGCCGAAGCCGATGTTTCCAAGCCTCATACTGTTACCTCGGCTCCAGCTGGAGCCAAGGCTGATAAAACTCCGTTGGCTCCGATACTCTTATCGGAGCCACATTCTAAGAAGAGATCTAGATCCCCCTCTATCGGCTCCGTGCACTCGGCGCCAGGATCCCCTCTTCTTTCTGAATGGAGCCATAAAACTCATTCCTCACGGTCTTCCAGGCTATCTGACCACGATTTGCAAAGGGTAGTGAGTAGACTTCTCAAGTCCAAGGCACTGGCCCAAATGCTGCATAGCCCGACTCAGCAGTCAGTGGCTATTTCCGTTCCCCAATATATTCCTCCTCCGACTCCTTTGAGTTCGGAGCCAGGGCTTGTCGGAGCCATGACTGTCGGTGCGTCGGATCCGATACCTTCCCTTTTGGCTCCGTCATCTGCTCCAATCTCCTCCTTGGAGGGATCTCGGTGCCGGGCTTCCCTCGTCTGCTCCAAGGGGGCGAGTGGCATCGGACCCTTGTCCGACCCCGCTCTCCCTCTCAGGGCTTCGGCGCTGGTGAGTTCGGCTCCGACATCGGCTTCGGAGCCGTCCCTGTTGGTGCCGAGGGAGGTCCTTGTCTCTTCGGAGCGGGGGCCTCTGGCCTTGCCTGACAGGGGTGCCTTCGAGGTCATGCGGAGCATGCTAGAACCAGGGTCTGCCCCACAGTCGGCTCCTTCAGCCCCTCCATCTACAGTGCCTGCGGTGATTTCTACTCACCCCCTTACCTTAGACCGCAGAGAGACAACTCCTCAAGTTTCCCCATTGGGAATTTCCTCCTCTTCCGAGGCCTCTCCTGATCCGGTAGGAGATCCCCCTAGGAAGAGGCAGTGCAAGAGGAAGCACATTGACTCCCCTGAGTCTATCACCTCTGACGCTGACTTAGAGGAATCTGAAGGTTCCCCTCGATCCCCCTCTGAGGATGTCTCCTTTGCTGACATCCTCGAGATCCTGAAACAGAGGGGGAACTGGCCAGCCCTTAACCCTTCGGAGGATGAGTCCGTGTATCTTGAGGTGTTTGGCTTTCGCCCTTCTACCTCCTGGGTGTCCCCTCCCTTTGACCCCCTTATGGAAGTGGTGGCAAGGAAGGCTTGGACGGCTCCTGATTCAGTGGAACCCACCTCGAGGAGACCATCTAAATTTATTACTGCCCCTAGAGATAAAGATTTTTTTATCCAAAGGTGTCCCTGTTGATGCCATAGTGGTGGCTGCGGCCACTAAGAAGGAGTTAGCCGATCCTTCAGTTCCTGTCCATCCTCCTAATAAGGAATCTAGGACCATGGACAGGTACGGCAAGCGGATGTTCTCATCAGCGACCTTTTCAATGCGGTCGCTGAACTACTTATGCCACTTCACTGTCTCCAGAGAGATTTACTCAAGGATATGGGTGAACTGATAAAGGATCCTACAGCTGAGGGGTTCCAAGACAGAATGAACTCCCAGTTGGCAACCCTGAATTCCATCGTTAACTCCTCCATGCGGCTGGTCTCATGTGCTGCGGATGGGGCGAGTAGAGCCGCAGGCACAGGTGTTGCCTTACGACGTCACACCTGGATGCGGCTGTGCAACTTTGCGGACCCTTTCAAGGCGTCCTTCACCAATTCTCCCTTTGATGGATCATCCTTGTTTGGTCCACAGGTGAAGGATACATTGACCAGGTGTGAGGTAGAAGGTAAGACTCTCTCTGCCGTAGGAGTCCATTTTTCTACCCCTTCTAGACCCTATCCCAAAGGTCAGAGGGGAGGAAAGATGTGGTTCCGTAAACAATCCCAGGGAGTCTCATCTGACGCACAAGGTCGATTCCCCTCTAGAGGCAGAGGGCGGAATAATAATAGACGCCGCTCTAGAGGCAGAGGAGGTCCGCAAAACCCAGGGTAGCAGAGAAATGTTCTCTGATAAACCCTTTCAGCATCCCTGAGGGGCTGCCCGGCTGTCCACCTTCGGAGGCAGTCGGGTGAAGGTTATTCCTGTACCCAAAAGCCTGGCTTTCCCTTACTCAAGACAAATGGGTACAGTCGATCATATCCGAGGGTTACAAAATTCCCTTTATTCACATCCCATTCCAACCCAAAAGATCCCTTCCAGACGTTCCACCTGGTCTAAGGGTACAAGCAGCATTAGAAATTTTAAAGCTGCTATCAAAAAGAGCTATCCAATCAGTCCCAGCAGACCAGCAAGGATCCGGAATCTACTCCAAATTCTTTTTGGTACCAAAAAAAACAGGGGACTGGAGACCCATACTGGATCTCAGCTACTTAAACAAGTATGTCAGGAAAACAAAATTCCGGATGGTCACACTACAGTCCATTCTACCCGTCTTGGGTCAGGACAATTGGATGTGCTCGATAGATCTTCAGGATGCGTACAACCACATCAAGATGAACAGACGCTCCAGGAGATATCTCCGCTTCAGGCTGGGAGCCAGTCACTACCAGTTCAGGGCCCTGCCCTTTGGTCTCACTACAGCCCCCCGTGTGTTTACCAAATGCATGGCAGTGGTCGCGGCTCACTTGAGACGTCAAGGATTCCAGGTGTTTCCATATTTAGACGACTGGCTCCTTACCGCCACCACCAGACATCAGCTTCTTCTATCCAGGGACTTCACCATCCAATCTTGCCAAGCTCTAGGCATTTCAATAAATTTTGAAAAATCTGCCTTGTCAATCTATTACCTTTATAGGCGCCACATTAGACACACTCAATCTTTCAGCCAGACTCACAGAGCAGAGAGTGTCAGATATTCGAAAACAAGTTTCCCTTCTCTTACAATGCAACAAAGTCAAAGCCAGACTAGTTTTGAAGGTGTTAGGACTCATGGCAGCAGCTATTCCCCTCCTCCCCTTAGCTCGCTTTCACATGAGGATCCTCCAATGGATGCTGTTTACTCAATGGTCCTTTCAACAGCTCCCGATGTCCCATACCATATTGATAACTCAATCATGCAAGAATCAACTGTCTTGGTGGATCACATCACCTCAACTTCTCCGAGGAAGACCCTTCACTCCCCCCCCCCCACAGTCGCCACGTTGACGACAGACGCCTCCCTGATCGGGTGGGGGGGCATTATCAGGGCAGGACAGTCCAAGGCACGTGGCAACCTTTCGAGTGCCACTTGCACATAAACGTCTTAGAGATGAGAGCAGTGCTTTTAGCGTTGCAAGCCCTTCACGACTCTCTTCCCACTGGGACTATTGCAATTCAAACGGACAACATGTCCGTAGTGTGGTACATCAACAAACAAGGCGGAACCAGATCATACCCTTTGTCGAGAGGCACTCAGACTTTGGCAATGGGCGATCTCTTCTCAGCGTTTTCTGATAGCAACGCACATTCCCGGGAAATCCAACGTTATTGCAGACAAATTGAGCAGGGCAATTCTCATGCCCCACGAGTGGTCTCTAAAGAAATCAGTTCTAGAAGAAGTATTCCTAAGATGGGGCCAGCCTTGCTGCAATCTTTTTGCTACTCCCCAAAACAGCAAGTGTCATGACTTCTTCACTCTCTTCCCGTTACCAGGCCATCCCACCAGAGACGCTCTAGTCCACGATTGGCCCCGGGGACTTCTATATGCCTTTCCCCCCTTTCCACTGATATCTCAACTAATTCAGAAAGCCATCGTCTTGAGAGTGACAATGATCCTCATTGCCCCTTACTGGCCTCGACAGATATGGTTTCCGTTTCTTCATCGTTACCTTTTGGAGCAGCCTTGGCATCTGGACCCAGTACCAGATCTGATAACCCACCAATCGGGTCAGCTGCACCAATCTCTGCTTTCTCTAAACCTCACAGTGTGGTTTCTCCGATTCCAACCTTAGCCAGGCTTCCCTCAATATCTCGCTTGGTCCGAGATATCTTGATAGCCTCTCATAAATCTTCTACCCAGAAGATTTATAGTAGCAAATGGAAACGCTTCTCCTTTTGGGCAACATCAAAAAACATAGATCCCTTTACTGCACCTATCCAGTCTATTCTAGACTTTCTAGCAGAACTCTTTCATTTAGGATCATCTGCATCTACCATTAGAGTTCAATTGGCTGCCATATCTAATTTTCATGTTGGTGTCTCGGAGTCTAGCATCATGGCTCACAAACTCTGTAAAGCCTTTTTAAGGGGCGTATTTCTTCTCAAACCTCCAATCAAAGATCCCCCGCCTCAATGGGATTTGAACTTGGTTCTGGCATCCTTAATCCTTCCCCCCTTCGAACTGACAGCTTCATGTTCTCTGAAGTTGCTTTCTTGGAAGACACTTTTTCTGGTAGCTATAACTTCAGCGAGATGGGTATCTGAACTCCATGCTCTGTGCAGTCGTCTTCCTTACTTAGTGTTTCACAAAGATAGGGTATCCCTCCGTACTAATCCATCCTTTTTGCCTAAAGTTTCCTCTCAAGTAAACCTAAACCAAATTATTGATCTCCCCGTCTTTTTCCCTAACTATTCAAACAGGTCGGAACAAAAGCTACATTTTTTGGATGTTCATCGCCAACTTAGATATTACTTAGACAGGACTAAACAATTCAGGAAATCTAATCAATTGTTTCTGTCATATGCGGAAGGGAAATTGGGCCTTCCTGTTACTAAAGTATCCCTCTCTAGATGGCTCACCTCTACAATTACCTTCATCTATGAGATCAGACATCAAAAACTACCCTCAAGACCTAGAGCTCATGCAACTAGGGCATTAGCTACATCCGTAGCTTTTCCAGGATAGGCTGCCAATAGATTCCATTTGTGCAGCAGCCACCTGGGCTTCTCCACATACATTCATTTCACATTACAAATTGGACACTGTTTCCAGAAGCCGTGCCAATTTTGGTTCCACTGTTCTCAAGAGTCTGTTCCGATAGGCCACCCGGGATAAGGTGCTAGGGACGCGGTCCCATCCAGCAAGAATGAAGGCGAGATAGACAACTTAACATTAAGAAGTTATGTACCTACCATAACGTTCAATGTTAGTTGTCTTTTTCTCGTCTTCTTTCTTGCGTCCCACCCTCCTTCCCCCAAGCCTGGACAGACCGACAGGAATTCAGTTTGTGTTCTTCCTCTGGAAGTCGTCATTCCCACACGTTCTTCCACCTCTTTTTCTCCTTTCTTAGGTCTGCGATACCTTTCACGCAGGTTGTTTTGAGGTGGGTTTCCCTACTCCATTCTATGGAGACTAGGGTTGCTTGGTATAGCTATCAAACGAGATCTGAGTAGTTACCGCCTAGCATTGTGGAATATAGGGGAGCCTCGAGCCGGTGGAATTAGCTCTCGAGCTTTAGTATTGGCAGAGTCGGAGCCGAGGATCGGCTCCGAACCCATCCAGCAAGAAAGAAGGCGAGAAGAAGACAACTAACATGGAACGTTATGGTAGGTACATAACTTCTTATTTTTGCCTACCTATTAGGGGCACCTGACATCTGGGGCAAGAAAAACTGAAGAAAATGGCGTTGGATGCCTCTGATATACCCCTGGCACTCTGACGTCAGGGAAGAAGCGACAGCAACCGACGCCAGACCAAGACTTTGGAATTCTGGCCGACTGCGGGGACCGCCTGACGGCAGGATAACCCAAGTGTGATGACTGCAGCAGGGTATACACTCGAACATCTACATTTATGGTGGGTACAAAACTGTACTTTTCTCACTAAGGGTGTCCCTGGTGATGCCATGGTGGTTGCAGCAGCCACTAAGGAGGAGTCGGCTGACCCTTCAGTGCCTGTCCATCCACCTAATAAAGAATCTAGGACGATGGATAGGTATGGCAAGCGGATGTTCTCTTCAGCGACTTTTTCTATGCGGTCGCTGAACTATCTGTGCCATTTCACCCGCCTTCAGAGAGATCTCCTTAAGGAACTGGGTGATACCCTTTAGGATCCATCTGCTGCGGGGTCCCAGGAAAAGATTAACTCCCAGCTGGTGACCCTTAATTCTATAGTCAACTCCTCCATGCGGCTCATTTCTTATGCAGCCGATGGGGTGAGTAGGGCCACAGGCACAGGCATGGCTTTGAGAAGACATGCCTGGATGTGGTTATGCAATTTTGCTGACCCCTTTAAGGCCGTCCTTCACCAATACCCCTTTCGATGGTTCGGCTTTGTTCGGACCACAGGTGAAGGATACCCTTACCAGATGTGAGCAGGAAGGCAAGACTCTCTCTGCCGTGGGAGTCCGTTTTTCTACTCCTTCTAGACCATACCCTAAAGGTCAGAAGGGTGGGAAAATGTGGTTTTGCAAACCCCAAGGAGTCGTGCCTGACGCACGTGGAGAGTTTCCCTCCAGAGGCAGAGGAGGGAACAACAACAGACGCCGCCCGAGGGGCAGAGGGGGTCCGCAGAATCAGGGTAGCAGGGAAACTTTTTCCGACAAACCCTTTCAGCACCCCTGAGGGGCTGCCTGACTGTCCACTCTCGGAGTCAGTCGGGGCAAGATTATCACTGTACCCAGAAGCCTGGCGACTCCTCACACAAGACAAATGGGTACAGGCTGTCATATCCAAGGGTTACAAAATCCCCTTTGTCCACAACCCCATTCAAACAAACAGATCCCTTCCAGATGTTCCACCCGGTCTAAGGGAACAAGCAGTACTAGAAATTTCAAAACTGCTAAGAAAAAGAGCCATCCAGCCAGTCCCAACAGACCAGCAAGGATCCGGGATTTACTCCAAGTTCTTTTTGGTACCAAAGAAGACTGGACTGGAGACCCATTTTGGATCTGAGCAGATTAAACAAATCTGTTCAAATAACGAAGTTCCGGATGGTCACGCTTCAGTCCATTCTACCCTTTTTGAGTCTGGACATTTGGATGTGCTCCATAGACCTACAGGATGTGTACTACCATATCAGAATGAACAGACGTTCCAGGAGGTTTCTCTGCTTCCGGCTGGGAGCCAGTCACTATCAATTCAGAGCCCTGCCCTTTGGCTTCACCACAGCCCCCAGGGTGTTCACCAAATGCATGGCAGTGGTTAAGGCTCACCTGAGACGGAGAGGATTCCAGGTGTTTCCATATCTAGACGACTGGCTCCTACCTGCTTCCACCAGGCATCAACTAATCCGAGCCAGGGATTATACCATCCAAACTTGCTCAGAGCTAGGTATCTCTATAAACTTCGAAAAGTCTGCATTGTCGCCTTGTCAATCTATAACCTTTATAGGCGCCATATTAAACACAAAAGAACTGTCAGCAAAACTTCCCTTAGAAAGAGTATTAGACATTCGCCGACATGTTTAAATGTTGCTACAATGCAAGAGAATTCAAGCCAGATTTGTATAGAAAACCTTGGGTCTCATGGCAGCAGCTATCACATTACTTCCCTTGGCTCGTTTTCACATGCAAATTCTTCAATGGATGCTCTTTACCCAATGGTCCTTTCAACAGCTTCCAATGTCTCACAACATAGTAATTACTCAATCATGCAAAGACCACCTTTCTTGGTGGATGGTCTCCCCTCAAGTTTTTCAGGGCAGACCGTTTGTACTTCCTCCTCCGGTTGCCACTGTGACAACGGATGCCTCCCTGATCTGGTGGGGGGGGGGGGGGGGGGCATTTTCAGGGCAGGACTGTCCAGGGCACTTGGCAACCCCTAGAGTACCATCTGCACATAAACGTCTTGGAGATGAGAGCGGTACTTTTAGCGTTGCAAGCTCTTCAGGACTCTCTACTTTCCGGGACTATTGCAGTTCACACGGACAATATGTTGGTAGTGTGGTACATCAACAAGCAGGGCGGAACCAGGTCCTATCCCTTATGTCGAAAAGCACTCAGACTTTGGCAGTGGGTGATCTCCTCTCAACAGTTTCTGATAGCAACGCGCATCCCTGGGAAGTCCAACGTCATAGCGGACAGGCTAAGCAGAGCAATCCTTATGCCTCACAAGTGGTCTCTCAATCAGTTAGTAGCAGACAAAATTTTCCGCAGATGGGGTCAACCTTGCTGCGACCTTTTTGCAACCCCTCTCAACAGCAAGTGCAGCGACTTCTTCACTCTCTTCCCCCTCCCAGGCCATTCCCCCAGCGACGCTCTAGTTCACGATTGGCCCCGGGGTCTGCTCTATGCATTCCCTCCTTTTCCCTTAATTCCAAAACTGATTCAGAAAGCGACCACTTTGGGATCCAGGATGATCCTCATTGCTCCATACTGGCCTCGACAAATTTGGTTCCCATTTTTGCATCGTCACCTGCTGGAGCAGCCCTGGAATCTGGACCCAGTGCCAGACCTCTTGATCCATCAGTCGGGTGGGCTGCACCAATCCCTTCACTCTCTCAACCTCACAGCTTGGTTGCTCCACTTCCAACCTTAGCCAGGCTTCCACATGTTTCTCAGCCAGTGTGCGAAATCATACTTTCTTCGCACAAACCTTCTACTAGAAAGACTTATGCTAGTAAGTGGAAACATTTTTCTTTCTGGGCAGAGGCTAGGAAGATAAACCCCTTTACAGCCCCTGTCCATAATGTTTTAGATTTTTTGGCAGAACTTTTTCGAGCAGGTTCTTCAGCTGCCACCATTAGGGTCCAATTGGCTGCTATTGCAAATTTTCAAGTTAGCCTATCAGAGTCCAGTATCATGTCCTACAAACTTTGTAAGGCTTTTCTTAAAGGGACTATGTTACTTAGACCCCCGGTTAAAGATCCCCCCCCCCATCCGTGGCATTTGAACTTGATATTAACTTCATTGATTCTCCCTCCTTTTGAACCTGCAGCTTCTTGTTCCTTAAAGTTACTCTCCTGGAAGACTCTCTTCTTAGTAGCTATCACCTCAGCCAGAAGAGTATCGGAACTTCAAGCCCTTTGTGTTTGCCCCCCATATCTTATTTTTCACAAAGATAGAGTTTCACTAAGGACTAATCCTTCCTTTTTGCCCAAAATACCCTCAGAGACAAATCTCAATCAGGCTATTGATCTTCCTGTCTTTTTTTTTTTTTAATTATTCAAACAGAGCTGAACAAAAGTTACACTATTTGGACGTTCACAGGCAGTTACGTTTTTATTTGGATAGGACCAAACAGTCAAGGAAATCAGATCAACTCTTCCTGTCCTATGCTGAGGGGAAGCAGGGCCTGCCAGTTTCTAAAGTAACCTTGTCCAGGTGGCTGGCCTCTATTATTACCTTGATCTACCAACTGAGACATAAAGAACTTCCTTCAAAACCAAAAGCTCATTCCACCAGAGCATTGGCTACGTCGGTAGCTTTTCAGGCTAGACTTCCAATGGAATCTATTTGTGCTGCAGCAACATGGGCCACTCCTCATACCTTCATTTCGCATTACAAGTTGGATATGGACTCCAGGAGTCAAGCTGATTTTGGTTCCACTGTGCTCAAGAGTCTGTTTCAATAAACCACCCAGGGCTAAGGTGCTAGGGACGCTGTCCCATCCAGCAAGAATGAAGGCGAGATAGACAACTTAACATTAAGAAGTTATGTACCTACCATAACGTTCCATGTTGTCTTCATCTCGCCTTCTTTCTTGCGTCCCACCCTCCATCCCCCTAGCCTGGTTAGGACTGAGAAGAATCCCTTTTGAGGCCTTCTTCCTACGGTTGACCTTGTTTTTTAGGTTACGTCCCCCTCTGTTTGTAGCACTGTAGGTAAACCTTTGGTGGGGACTAGTATGTTTTTTTTTCATGGTGTTAGCTTTCCAAACAAGATCTGGATATCTGACGCCTAGCATTGTGGGATAAGGGGAGGCTTCGAGCCAGTAAATTGCTCTCAAGCTTTAGAAAAAGACCTAGTCAGAGCCGAGGATCGGCTCCGAACCCATCCAGCAAGAAAGAAGGCGAGATGAAGACAACTAACATGGAACGTTATGGTAGGTACGTAACTTCTTATTTGCTCATACATCCCCCCAGGAAATAACATTAATACTCTTGAAAATACCCTCAGCTGGCTCTCAGTGACCCTCCCACAAGAAAACCATACTCCTTGGTGATTTTAATATTGACTGGAATGGTTGTACCTCTCTCAGTCCTACTACTCATATAAACCTATTTGGCTTTCACCAAACCATTACATTCCCTACCAGGACCCACAAACCTAGCAAGAAACAAGCTACCTTAGGTTGGATACTAGTTAACAGCAATCCCCTCTATTACAAAACGGGCATTCTTCCCAATGAAATTAGTGACCATTCCCTTACCGTCATAACTAGAAAAAAGACCACCATTCCCAATGAAACAATATTTAGAACAACCCGTAACAAAAAAAATTTCACCCCTGTGAACTTCCAAGCAGAGCTCAAAGCATGCAACCAATCACCACTAAAATGCCTGCCTCTTGACAAAGCAGTCTCTTTCTTTAACAGTAAATTTCTGCAAATCCTTGAGAACCATGTCCCTCATGTACTGTCAGAACTAAAAACAAACCTGCTCCCTAGCTCTCTAATGAGAATAGACACAGCATTAGACTAAGAAATAAAATCTGGTCCAAATGGAGGAAAACAAAAAACCCAATAGATCGCCTAAACTTTAGACAACTTCGAAATGCCACTAAAAAGAGCTATAGTCCATGACAAAAAAAGCTACTACCTCAAACTCCAACAAACCCAACAGCAAAACCCACAAAAGTTCTGGTCAGGAATCAACAAACTGCTGCATCCACGTCACTCCAAAACTCCTACCCCCCTCTAACCTAACTCAAAGCCCTCCCAACCAAATTGCTGACACATTTAATAAATTTTTCTCTGAAACTGTCCAATCCCTAGCTAACACCTTACCACCCGTCACTACCACAGAATCTCCCCCGCTGACCAATCTTATCTAAAACTTCATCTTCAGCCTGTTCCCACATCCCTCATCCACACACTACTTCTTAAACTAAAACCATGTACACCATCAGTAGATCTCCTCCCAGCAGAATACCTGCAAAATGCAGCAGGAGTACTAGCCTACCCAATCTCCATCCTCATAAATAGAACCATTACTGAGTCCTACATCCCATCTCTCTGGAAAATCTCACATGTTATCCCCTTGCATAAGGGAGGCAACTCAAATTAACTCTCAAACTTTCGCCCTGTAGCCCTCCTCTCACCCCTAGCAAAAGTTATGGAGAGATGTAGTCACCATCAACCACTGCATCACCTCCTTGAAAATAACCTATTAGTGGACTGCCAACACGGTTTCAGGCCTTTCCACAGCACTACCACTGCACTCCTATCCTTTACTGACTACATTAATAAAAACAGAAATAGTAACCTGCTCTCTTTATAGACCTCTCCAAGGCCTTTGATATGGTGAACCAATTACTATCAAATATTCTCAAATCTCTTTCAGTTGATACTCAAGCAGTTAAATGGTTTCATTCATACCTTGAAAATAGACAACAAGCTGTGCGCTGGGAGAACAACTTATCCTCCCAGCTCCCAGTCACTCTTGGAGTCCCACAAGGCTCTATTTTGGGTCCACTCCTCTTTAGTATTTACATTAATGATCTGAAAACCTCCCTTCCCCAAACTACCTGCAGTACAATATGCCGATGATTCAAAATCTAATCTGTGCTGCTTCCTCTCCAACCGAACTCCAAAACAGGACACAAACTGTATTCACCTTAGTGGAAAAATGGTTCCACCAACAGTGTCTCCTCTTGATCCCCAAAAAAACAAAATTACTACTGTTTATGCCCACACAAGACCCCTCCACTCAGTCTCTTACATACCTCTAATAATGGTACTGTCATCACTCCCAACACTACCACTAAACTTCTAGGTGTAACAATAGATAATAATCTCAACTTTGACACACACATTAACCTAACTATTAAATATGTAAATAGAAAACTCGGTTTCCTGTATATAAACAAACCATTTCTCACAGCCTCAGCCAAGATTACTATTGCTCAGTCTCACTTGATTTCGACCCTTCTCTATGCCTCCCCCATATACACAAACCTAACCAAAAGCAATTTAAATAAACTGGCCACTTCTTACAACAAAATAGCCAGATTTGCCACGGGAACCCCATTTAGAACCTACCACTGCCCAAATCTAAAACTACTAGGATGGCTGGAAATACAAAATCAGCTACTCTACCAGCAACTCACCTTTATCCACAAGATCTTACACCATCCCACAAATACACATATACTCGGCAACCTTCTCAATTCTTATCAAAACCTTCCAACCCTACGTTCCGCAAATAGGTTGCAAGTAACCACCTTAAAATCTAAAAACAAATCAGGGGACTGTCTATTTTCTAACTCTGTTGGTAAAACATGGAACAAACTCCCAACTGAACTAACTTCTGCTACATCCACCCATCTCTTCAGGAACCAGTTAAGAATTTTCTTAAAATCCCAATGGCTTTGCCCATGCACTAAGCCCGACTGATAGTATCTTCCCCTGCCTTTAGCCTTTTTTACATCAATTCTCTTACATTTTCTTCTGCTCTCTCTTCTAAAAAAATATAAATAATTTGCTCTCTTCATTACCCATCACTGTCCTGTGTCAATTTCTTCGACACAATGTGTTAACTGACTAATGCTTATATTTGTCTGTGCTAACTGTTCTCCAAATGACTGAAACAAAAATCTTCATAGTGTTACCCTATCTGCTTACTTCTGTTGAAATAACAAGTGTATATGAATGTATAGTTATCTCACTGTTTTTGGATGTGTAGTTATCTATCTTCATAGTGTTACCCTATTTTGCTTACTGCTGCTGAAATAATAGCTGTACATGAGTGTATAGTTATCTAATTGTTTTTGAATGTACAGTTATCTATTTGCATTTTGTTTTAACTGTTTTTCTTTTTCTCGGAGCTTTTCTCTTCGGGCCTCTACTGAAAATGGACATGTATCCAGTTAGACTAGCCCTGTCAACAAATGTAAAATAAATGAAATAAATTTTTGCAGAGTGAAGATAATCAGACTTAATAGATGGGAAACAGTGATGATCATCTTAAGAACAAGAGTATCCTTGAAGGAAAAGGAGAAATGGGAAGTAAGCAACAAAAGATGTTTGGAAGGTCTGGAAAAAAACTTACGAAAGCACAGAATAGACTATGTTCGATGACCAAACAAGAGGGAAAAGGGCAGCAAAAGGAAATGATAGAACAATTTCCGGAGACAAGTAAGGAATACAGAGGGACAGCACTGAAATAGTTTTGGTTTGAAGTAAGCCCCTAAACCGTAAGACCCTTGCCCCAGAGCCTGTGAGCACTAAAAGTAAAGACTTTGGTTAATAAGTTAAGAGATCAGTCAACAGGGAAGTTGGAGACGCATTCAATTAAAATCCCAGAACAATTAGACAATATTATACCTACTTAAATAATGTGAAAGAAAGAGGGGAGGATGTGGAGAAGGAATCTGAAATAAATCTTTGGATATTTAAACCTAGAACATATGCCAGTGGTAGAGAGTAAAGAATTAAAGGAAATTCTGGAAAAGGAAATGGTAATTGCTCAGAATTACCAATCAAGTTTGGATGTTATCTCTGAGGAAGTTTGGAAGTTAGGAGAAAGTGATAGCTCTATTAAATGCAGAAATTAAAACTATTAGGAAAGGAGAGAGGAGATAAATCTTGTAAGAGGGCAGTCATGGTAAAACCTAAAGAAAGGTGAAATCCTATAGAGCCAGGATGCTTTGACAATCTCCATCTTATATCATAGCTATAAGATTTTTATAGTTAGTGAGAATAATGAATAAGTACCCCACTGTGCTTTCACTGAAGAGAGACAGGCATTTAACAAAGTAAGCTAAACCTATAATGTGAAGTTGTTCTATCGCTGTTCATTCTTACTGATGGATTTGGAGCCGATCCTCTGCTCCGACTCAGCCAAGTGCAAAAGCTTGAGGTCTTCAACCAGCTCAAAGCCAGCTCCCTTTGCCATGATGCACCCTGGTCTTCCCTCAGATCTCGTTTGCCACTGCAACTTGATCGGATGTTCACCAGCTCTGGCCAGTGAATAACTTTCTTTAATTGTAGTTTTTTTTCTGCTAAATAAGTGCTTATAATAGTTTAGCCTGTTAGTTATTAGTTAGTTTAAAGCATAGATATTTACAGTTAATTACTTCTATAGTTAAATTAGTAGTTATTAGTGGCCATGTTTAGGCCTTTCTACTCCCTATCTCTAACATTTATATTGTGTGTGTGTGTGTGTGTGTGTGTGTGTGTTAAATTAGAGCCCTTCTTTTTTTTTTTACAGGGCAGATAGTTTAACTTTAGTTTAAATTTATACTAATAGTTACATTTTCTTAGAGCCTTTTTTTAAAAGGCTTTATTAGTAGCTTCAGTGTTGATATTTAGTGTTTGAGCCCTTTTATTTACATGGCAATAGTTACTTGTGAAGTATTAGTGTTAGTATTTTTTGTACTTCTGAAAATACTTGCTGTTCTTTTCAACAGTGATATATTTCTTGAGTGTATTTGTCTCTGATACTATGTCTCATCAGGAAAAGGAAAAATCCAAGTCTGGATTAAAAAAAATGCCCAAGATGTGGGGAAAAGATGTCTGTCACCAATGGACATACTGAAAGTGTCTACTGTTTGGGTGAAGTACACCTGCAGGAAAGCTGTGCTATATGCCACTCTTTTAGCCCCAGAATGTCGCATGAAAGGAAAAGAAAACTCATGGATAAGGGTCTTGTAAAATCCTCCTTCCAAGAATCGCTGGATAAGTCTGACAAGCACTCCAAAAAGCCTACAGAACCGACAAGTCCAACTACAAAATCAGCCTCCAGTAAAGCTTTGACATCGGCTGCGCAGTCTACAGAACCAACTGTTGTTGTGGTTAAGAGCCGGTATCTTCAACATTAAAATCTCCCATTTTACAATTGGTAGCTTCGTCACATTCTTCACAGGCCTCAAGTAGACTGTCTGATTTGGATGTGGACCACGTGGTGAAGAAGCTTTTACAGATACCAGCGCTGACAAAAATTTTATTGACACCGACCCTGGGGGCTTTGGAGCTGACTTTTCTTTTCCTCCGATCTGCATGGAAGTTTCTGAGCCGGAGAGCGCAGAACTGATGATCGTGGAACCTTCAGGACCAACACCTACTCTAGGCTTATCGGCCCTGAGTGCCCTGATGTCTTCAGCGCCGACCGAAGGATGTCTGAGCTGACACTTGCCGAATGGGCCCGGGGAGGATAGTAGGACTGATTTGTCAGTGCCGACTTTACCTCTCGGGGCTTCGGCTCGAGTGAGTTCAGCCCCGACCTCTAGTTCGGAGGCCTCTGTACTGGTACAGACAGTTTACATCAAATCCTCTGATCCAAGGGATTCCTCTTGTCAGGACCAAGGGGCCTTAGAGGCCATGAGGAGGGCTTTATCCACGCTGAAGACCACTCCCATCAGTCCCGGCAGCTCCCCCCCTGAAAGCACCGATGTCTGCCTCTACATCACACGCTCCATTAAAGCGTAAATATCATGAGCTTCAGGAAGCCCCATTGGGTGAGTCCAGTTCTTCTGAGACCTCTCCAGAAGCTCCTACTGAAGAGGTGTCGAGGAAGAGACTTTGCAAGAGGAAGCATCTGGACTCCCCACAGGAGTCCATCACTTTGGATACTGACTTGGATGAGTCAGAAGGGTCCCCACGGTCCCCCTCAGAGGATATTTCCTTTGCAGATATCTTAAAAAGTCTTAAACAGAGGAGTGGCTGGAAATACCTTAACCCTACTGATGATGAGTCAGTCCTCCTGAAGGCTTTTGAGTCTCAGCCCTCCACCTCTTGGGTGTCTCCACCTTTCGATGAGTTGCTTGAATTAGACACCACTGAGCCTGTACCCCAGAGGCCTAATAAATTTATAACTTGTCCTCAAGATAGAGCTTATCTCACTAAAGGTGTGCCTGTTGATGCTAAGGTGGTAGCGGCAGCCACCAAGAAGGAATTATTAGAGACTTCATCTGTTCCTCCTCCTAATAGAGAGTCCAGGATTATGGACAGGTATGGGAAGCGTATGTTTAGTTCAGTGGCCTTTGTCCTTCTGTCGCTGAACTATCTCGCTCATTTCACTAGATTACAAAGGGATCTCCTGAAGGAGCTGGGAGACACCCTGCAGGGTTCAGTAGCTGCGGAGGTTTCAGACAAGGTAACTTCCCAGCTCTCCACTCTTAATTAGATTATGAACTCGTCCATGCGTCTGTTATATGCAACTGATGGTATGAGCAGAGCAGCGGGTACAGGAATTGCTGTCGAGACATTCCTAGATGTGCTTATGTTCCTTTGTGGAACCCTTTAAGTCTTCTTTCATTAACACCCCCCTTTGACTGTTCATCCCTTTTTGGGCCAAAGGTAAAGGAAACACTTACCAGGAGCGAAAGACGGGAAAGCCCTTGTCTGCCATCAGAGTACGTTTTTCTACCCCGAATAAACCTGACCCCAAAGGAAGAGGGGGTGGAAAGCTATGGTTCCGTAAATCTCAAGGATCTTTCCAGGACACTCGTGGTGAAACCCCCTCTAGAGGCAGAGGAGGGGGTAATAATGGAAGACGTCACCCACGCGGCAGAGGTGGGGACCGCAGAACCAGGGTGACAGATCAGTTCTTTGGCAAGCCCTGTCAGCGCTCCTGAAAGGAGGCCCGACTGTTAATCTCTGGAGGCAGTCGGGTGATGCCTTTTTTGTACCTGGATGCCTGGCTAAAAATAACAAAAGACAACTGGGTGCAAAGCATAATATCCAGAGGATACTCAATTCCCTTTGCTACTCCTCCCCCTCTAGTGAAAAAAATCCCAGATGTTCCACCCAGTCACAGGGAACAAAGCAGCCTTAGAGGTCCAAAGGTTGCTGGGGAAAAGAGTCATCCAGCCAGCCCAGCAGACCAGAGAGAATCCAGAACTTACTCGAGGTTCTTTTTAGTTCCAAAGAAAATGGGGGACTGGAGACCTGTTCTGGACCTCAGCAGACTAAACAAGTCAGTAAAAAAGACGAAGTTCCGGATGGTCACACTTAAGTCAGTACTCCCCTTTCTGGGGAAAGACAATTGGATGTGCTCTATAGATCTTCAGGATGCATACTACCACATAAAGATGGACAGGCCATCCAGGGATCTACGCTTCCTGCTGGGAGCCAGCCATTATCAATTTTGCACTCTGTCATTTGGTCTCATTACAGCCCCCAGAGTGTTCAGCAAATGTATGGCAGTAGTCACGGCTCACCTGAGATGTTTGGGATTCCAGGTGTTTCCATATCTAGACTGGCTCCTCACTGCCACCACCAAGCATAAATTCATTCAGGTGAGGTACACAACTTTAAATCTCTGCAATCAACTCGGGATTTCCATCAACTCAGAAATGTCTGCCTTATATTGCTATCGCAACCAACCATTTTTATAGGACCAGAACTAAACAGTTACAATTAGGTTAATTCTGCCTGCAGAAAGAGTTTGTCTCTTATGAAAACAAATATTAGATTTGCTTCCAAGGACAAAAGCCCCAGTCTCAATGGTATTCAAATTGATAGGATCAATGGTGGCAGCGATCATTGCCATTCCCCTCACTCCAGTGCACATGCGAGTTCTACAGTGGCTCCTATTCTCTCAAGGGTCCTTTCTGGAACTCCCAGTGTCACACCAAATCATCATAATGAATACGTGCAAGAAGGATTTTCAGTGGTGGCTGACATCTCAACAGGTAACTCTGGGCTGTCTATTCGTTCTACCCAATCCCATAACCATGGTGACCACAGATGTTTCCTTGATAGGGTGGGGGGCATTATCAGGGAAGAACAGCCCAAGGCATGTGGAAGAAACATGAGGCTCATCTGCATATAAATGTTCTGGAGATGAAAGTGGTACTTCTAGAGTTGCAGTCCTTTCAAGCCTCTCTACCTCCGGGAACAATTGCAATTCAGACAGGCAACATGTCAGTGGTCTGCTACATAAACAAGGAGGAACCAAATCTTATCCCCTGTGTCGAGAGCCCCTATGAGTATGGCAGTGGGCAACTTCCACACAACGCTTTCTGACAGCAGTGCACCTCCTGGGGTGGTCCAGTGTGATATCAGACAAGCTAAGCAGGGCAATTCTTTTGCCTCACGAATGGTCCCTAAAGAAATAAGTAGTGGAACGGATATCCCGCAGGTGGGTCCAGCCTTGCTGCCATCTCTTTGCAACCCCAACAAACAACGAAATGCAGCAGCTACTTTGCCCTGATGCCCCCGCCAGGGGATGCCCCAAGGGATGCACTGGTGCACAATTGGCCCCTGGGTCTCCTTTGTCCCCCCCCCCCTCTTCCCCTTCCCTCAGATACCCAAAGTATTACAGAAAGCAAAGTCTCTGGAAGGACCATAATCTTAATAGCCCCTTACTGGCCTCGGTAGATTTGGTTTCCCTTCCTTCAGCCTCATCTTTTGGAAGAACCCTGGATCCAGGACCCAGTTCTGGATCTGCTGACCCATTCATCGGGGGCTCTTTATCCTTCTCTTCATTCCCTCAAACTAACAGCTTGGTTGCTCCAATTCCAACAATAGCCAGGATTTAGGACCTCTCAGCGGCAGCCCAACATATTATAACATCCTCTCATAAGTCATCTACCAGAAAGTTATATCTTAGCAAATGGAAGAGATTTTCTCTATGGGCATCTCAGAATGATGTTGATCCCTACCTAGCTCCAATCCCGTCTATACTGGAATTTCTGACTAAACTTTTCAATGAAGTAGCTGCTGCAGCTACCATTAGAGTTCAATTAGCAGCAATCTCAAACTTTCATCTAGGCTTCCATGGTTCTAATGTCATGTCACATCGACTCTCTAAAGCCTTTCTTAAAGGTACCATTAATTTGAGACCACCAACCAGAACTCCAGCCATGCCATGGAATCTAAATTTTGTTCTCTCCCAACTTATATTACCTCTTTTCGAACCAGCCTCATCCTGTCATTTGAAATTTCTCTCATGGAAGACTATATTTTTGATAGCTATTACTTCTGCTCGGAGAATTTCTGAGTTACAGGCCTTGACCATCAAACCTCCCTATCTGATTTTCCGTAATGACAGAGTTTCACTCAGAACTAATCCATCCTTCTTACCAAAAGTTTATTCAGAGACAAATAACCAATCTATTGAATTGCCCGTTTTCTTTCCTAAATAAACAAGTAGGATGGAACACATGCTGAACAAACTTGATGTTCATAGACAACGCCAATTTTATTTAGATAGAATGAAACAATTCAGAACAATGGATCAGCTCTTTGTTTCTTTTTCGAAGTCAAGAAAAGGTGCCCGCCCCAGTGACAAAAGTCACCTTGTCAAGATGGCTATCAGATTGCATTTCCTTCATTTATAGTTGAGAATGCTCCCTTACAACAAAAAATAAAGGCCCACTCTATTAGAGCTGTTTCAACCTCATTAGCCTTTTCTGCAGGTTTACCATTTGATGCTATTTCTGCAGCAACTACCTGGTCAAGACCTTATATTTTTATCACTCATTACAAAGTAGACAAGGCCTCCAGGGACAGGACCTCCTTTGGTTCCACAGTTCTGAGGAACATTCTCCTGTGAGCCACCCGAGAAAGATGGTGCTTGGGACACTACCCATTAGTAAGAATGAACAGCGAGGTAGAGCAACTTCACATAAAGAAGTTATGTACTCACCATAACATTCCATGTGAGTTGTTCATCTCGCCTTCATTCTTGCATCCCACCCTCCAACTCCCATTTCGTCTACTTGAGGTCTGTCACCCTTTGGTATATGGTGCTTTGTCTCTTATCCAGATGTTCTTCATCTCACATTGCTGCAGTCCTTACATATGGGTAGTCCGCTGTCCTCGGTCGGCCCGAATACCAAAGTATAAGGCTGACGGCGGTCAAGGTGCTTAAGACTGACATCAGGACGTCAGGGTACAAATGCGCATGACCGACGTCATATCCTCAGTCTTTTTTGCCGCATGGTCCGATGCAGAAGCAGCGTTGCAAGTGCCGTTCGGCGTTCTGAAATTTTTCGAGTTCGGAGTTTCAGACCGAATCAAAGTTGGCTAAGTACCCCGTTGGGGAATATTTTGTTTTTTTCTTGCCTCAGTGTTTTACTGGATATCAGAAAAAGTGAATAACTGTATTTCTTGTGGGAAACAGATACCGCATAGGGATTATCATTCTTTGTGTATTCCTTGTTTGGGGCCTGAGCACAACGTTGTTGGGTGTCGCTTTTGTGCTAGGTTCAATAGGCGCACTATTAAGCGAAGGGTAGATTGTGCTAGGCTGGTCTTCGGGAAGCGGTGCAATTATAATATGCCGTCGGATTCTCCGGCGCCCGCTTCTTCGAAGAAGCGCAAAGACAAAGCAGTTAAACCCAGGCAAGAAGAGTCATCCGTTCCGGACGCCGGTTCTTTAGAGGCGTCCGTGGAACCGGTGGTTCCGACGGAGGCTTCTCTGGAGTCCCAGGGGGAGACTTTGATATTGCAGGATGTGGCCTCTCAGGAGGCAGGTCAGGCTGAAGGGGCTTCTCAGGTTACTGTACTCCCCTCCCTTCCTAGGGTGGTTAGGCCCTCTCCTTCTGTTTCCAAGGCTTCTCACAGAGGCAGGCCAGGTTTAGCTTCTGTTGGTGTCACTCCTAGTGCAGCAGGGTCTGTGCCCAAGAAGCACATGCTTAAAATGGCAGAAGATTTGATTACTCTGATTAGAGGATGTCCTTCATGGATGCATCTGCAGTCATAACAACTGGGTTGTCCTGTCGTCAGGCAGCCCTTCGGTCGGCCGGATTCCAAAGTCCGGGTCCGGCTTCGGCTGATGTCGCACTTCACCCGACGTCATCTCTGTTGGCCTTCGGGTATAAAGGCATCAGCCGACGCCATTTTCCTCAGTCTTTCTTGCCGCGTGGCGCCCGAAGCAGAAGCTGTTCGCAAGTGCCGGTCGGTCAGATCCAGAGATTACTACTTCCGAATACTACTTCGAAGACTTCTAAAAGCTAAGTACCCCGTTGGGGACACTTTCTTGCCTCAGCCGATGTCAGAAAAAGTCAATAACTGTTTAACTTGTGGGAAACAAATACCTCATAAAGATTTCCACTCTTACTGTTTGCCTTGTTTAGGCCCAGACCACGACGTAGCAGCCTGTTCAGCCTGTGCCTCATTCAACCGACGAACGCTTAGGCGTCGGTCGGAGTTTGCTGAACAGTTTTTCGGCTCAGATTTTGCGTACATTATGCCGTCGGATCCTCCGACTTCCCAGATTGTTAAAAAACGCAAAGAAAAAGACCGACACTCGCGGTCCGCGGTTTCGGCCGAAACCATGGTTAAGCAAACCGCGAGTGTCTCGGTTTCGGCCGAAACCGAGAAAACTGATCAAAGCACAGCTGATTCAATGACTACTACTGAGGCTCCTGCTACCTTACTTGAAACGGCCTCAGAAATCTTACCTCCAGTGGTTACTAGTGACTTATCAGACACCATCCCTTTGGATGTCTCTACCCCAGCACGTGGTGCTGCTAGGCCTCCTGCAGCCATGTCTATTAAGGCCTTTGCCAGGGCTAAAGCAGCCAAATCTACTAAAACAGTGCCTGTTAAGCCCCCCTCTACTAGGCCCACTTCTAGTTCACAAATGCTTACTCTGGCAGAGGATTTAATATCCTTAATTAGGGGATCTCAATCTCACCCAGACAGGGCCTCTCAGCCCCAGAAAAGAGACCTAGAGCAGAGCCCCCCGAGCCTGTGTCCTCTGATGATTCCGCGGAGGACTCTGATATTACAGACCAGCCAGAGGCTCAATTCTCCAATTATGAAGACTCAGATGCTGAAGAATCCATTCCAGCTGCTTCTCCACCAGAAGAATTCTCCTTTGGGGAAACCTTACATGCCATGCGAGAACAATTCCAATGGCAGGAACAGGATTTCTCAGATTCCAGAAAAAGACTTAGGACTTTTCTGCACCTACCACAACACAGGCCTTTAGCTATACCTCCTGTCCTCTCTGTTGTGGAAGATGCATTTAATGATGTCTGCACTGCACCAGATTCCTTACCTCCAGCCCCTGTCAAACCAGACAGATTTTACAGGGTTCCAGACACTCATCACCACTTGTACAAGGCCCCACTTGCAGACCCCGAAACCATATCCCAGGGGCCTAAGGCAGCTGCCTCGACCACATCAAAAAACCCTATTCCTTCTCAAAGGGAAGCCAGGTCTTTAGACAGATGGGGCAAAAAGGTTTACACCTCTGCTACTCTCTCAGCTAGAGCTTTAAATTGTCAGTTTCACATGATACAATACCAAGAGTTTATGCTTGATCAGTTAACTAAAAAGCTATCCTCTGATGACTCTATAGATAAGAAATATATATTAGAAATGGTAAATAACATACAACAGGTTAGTAACCATTCCTTAAAATGTGGCTATGATGCACTGGAGGCTTCATTTAGATCAGCCATGACTGGCACAGTGATAAGAAGACATGCATGGCTGAAGGAACAGGTCTTACCGGATCATGTTAAAGCTAAGTTATTAGATGCACCTATGGATAAGGCCAGTTTGTTTGGTACACCTGCCCAGCAGGTAATGAAGAAAATGGAAGAAAAGGCAAAATCTGTACAAACAGTTAAAGATTTCTTGCAGGTTCAACCCCAAGGTTTAGCAGGAACTGGCCTGCCAAAATTGGTCCTTTCCTGACTCCACAAGATCCCAAAGGGCAGGAATAGACGTCCCAGAGGCAGAAATCAATCCAGAGGGGTGCCTACAGAGGGCGACAGTGGCAAGGTAATAACAGAGGCACAGACACAGCCACTGCCACTACAACAGCACAGTGACTTGATTCTAACTCCGCCTACCAGGGAACAAATAGCAACACCATTAGGCGGAAAATTAACCTTATTTTGGAAAAAACGGGCACTATATCACAAAAGACAAGTGGATTCTGCAAACCATAGACCAAGGATACCGGTTCCACTTCCACACTTTACCAGTCAAAAGAGGAATGCCAAACCTGCCTCCAAATCAAAAAACAGAAGCTCTACAGCAGATAATGCAACTAACAAAGATGAGAGCTGTGGATAAAGTGCCAATAACTGAACAAGGCTAAGCATTCTACTCCTGACTATTCCTTGTTCCTTGAAAGGAAAAAGCTGGAGACCTATTCTCGACCTGTCCATCTTAAATATATTCATCATTGTCCCAAAATTCAAAATGCTGACCCTCCAGCAACTTCTTCCCATGCTGGGCAAGGAGTGCTGGCTGGTAACTCTAGATCTCAAGGAGGCATACCTGCACGTCCCCATACGACCAATTTGCAGAAGATACCTCAGATTTCTTGCAGGATCAGAGCACTATCAATTCTCAGCATTGCCCTTTGGCTTATCTACTGCGCCCAGAGTATTCACAAAATGCCTGGCATCAGTAATCGCTCACTGCAGACTACAGGGAATCCAAATTTATCCATACCTGGACGACTGTCTGCTACAGGCGGGCAACAAAAGCAAGCTGACAACAGATTTACAAAGGGTCATTTACTTGCTACAAGCACTGGGATACACAGTCAATTTACAAAAGTCAAGGCTGATACCATCCCAAACAAGGACATTCTTGGGCGCGGAATTGGACACAGTAAAACAAATGGCATTCCTAACTGCAGAAAAACAAAAAGAACTCCCTCTTTACTTCTTGGCACTAACAAAACACAACAAGCTAACAGCAAGAAAAGTTCTACAGGCCTTGGGCTTCATGGCATCCTGCATAATCTTGGTTCCACATGCCAGACTGCATATGAGAAAACTACAGTGGTACCTAAAGAATTTATGGTCCCAACACAGGCACAGCCTAGAAGCAGAAATTCCTCTAATCCCATGCCTAAAACAGGAGTTTCTATGGTGGGCTCAAGCATGCCAGTCAAATCCAGGCCTACCTTTCTACAACTATCAAGCAAGCCAAACCATCACAACAGACGCCTCAGACCTAGGATGGGGGGCTCACATGCTGGACAAATGCGTACAAGGATTGTGGACACAGGACCAGCTCCATTTGCACATCAACCTAAAAGAAATGCTGGCAGTACAGCTGGCAATCCAAAAATTCAGACCATTCCTCAAAGCAGGACATTTGATGATAAGGACAGACAACACCACAGTCATGTGGTACATCAACAAACAGGGAGGCACTCATTCATACTACCTATGCAGAATGACTTTGGACCTTTGGAACCTGGCTCAGCTACAACATCCAGTTACAGGCAATGTTCGTACCAGGAAAGGAGAATACTCTAGCAGACATGTTAAGCAGAACCACCTCGGATGCTCACGAATGGATGCTACACCTGGACATCTTCAAGGCCATCTCAAAGAAATGGGGAATGCCACAGATAGATCTATTCTTCCCCTCTCAATCACCAGCTCAAAAAATTCTGCACAAGGACGTTCCACCCACTTGCATGGAAAGTGGACTCGCTCTCCTTCAGCTGGAAAGGCCTGACAGCATATGCATTCCCACCTCTTCCCTTGATACACAAGGTATTACTAAAATCAAGGAGGAACGCCCAAGGATAACCCTGATAGCTCCAAACTGGCCAAGACAACACTGGTACCCATTGCTGAGGAGCATGTCTCGGGACAAAATATGGCCAATACCCTGATGCCTTTGATGTTAACCCAGAACAACTACAGCATCATGCATCCAAACCTAAGAACTTTGCAACTGACTGCATGGAATATCACATAGCAGCAACTAATCCAGAGCTTTCCCAAAGGGTTAAAGACATTATCCTTGAAGCCCGCAGACCTTCAACAAGAAGGAACTATGCAGGAAAATGGAAAAGGTTTGTCATTTGGAGTGCTGAAAGAGGAAAAGATGTGTCCAATATAGACATTGCTAACATCCTGGAGTATTTGGCAGAGCTTCTACATACAGGCCTGTCCTATTCCTCCATCAAGATACATGCATCAGCTATTTCAGCAGAATACAGCTTTGATCCACCTGTCTTTTCACATCCTTTACTCAGGCAGTTCCTCAGAGGGATCAAGAATGTAAAACCTCCTAGGAAACCACCATTGCCAGCTTGGGATTTGAACTTTGTGCTGGAAAAGTTGACACTCGCACCTTTTGAACCAGCAGCAACAGCAGACCTGCAGCATCTATTGTGGAAAACTGCTTTCCTACTGGCAATAACCTCAGCAAGAAGGGTTTCTGAACTTCAGGCCCTAATGGCAGTACAACCCTTCCTAATCTTCCACCAAGATAGAGTGTCCATGAGGACTAATCCTACATTTATGCCTAAGGTGGTATCCAGAGTGTCTTTAAACCAGGCAATCCACCTACCTACCTTCTTCCCAAACCCACAAAACAGAGGGAAAGAATGCTGCATACCTTGGATGTACATAGACAGCTACGCTACTACCTGGACAGAACAAAAAGTAACAGAAAAACTGACCAGCTGTTTGTAGCCTATGCACCAGGAAGGGAAGGAAAAGCGATTTCCAAACAGACAATCTCCAAATGGATAGGAAATTGCATACGATTCTGTTACTCCTTTCATGGAAAACCAATTCCACAGAACATAAGGCCTCATTCGACAAGGGCAACAGCCACTACCACAGCCTTCTTACGAGGAGTGGCAACCAAGGACATTATTGAGGCGGCTACTTGGACCTCCGTGCATACATTTGCCAAGCATTATAATTTACCTCTGTATTCTAGATCCCGAGCAGGGTTTGCCACTGCTGTACTGCAAGGGATCCTATCCACACCATAATCTATTCTTCCTCCTCCCCTAGTTGGCTATGGTATTCTACCCAGTTGTTATGACTGCAGATGCATCCATGAAGGACATAGTACAGTTTTGTACCTACCATAAATGTAGATGTCCGAACTGGATAGCATCTGCAGTCAGGATTACCCTCCCTCCTTCCCCTCTGTGGTACTCCTAGGGTATTTACCCTCCTAATAGCTAGCTGGCGGGGGGGAGTCTCTTATGGTGTATTTGTTTGTATATATGTACATACATGCTTATTTTTTGTGTTTGCCTTCTATCTTTTTGGAAACATTGGCATTTACCCAAAATTTAGCCTTCCAAGAGGGCAACTGGCATCTGGGGCAAGAAACACTGAGGAAAATGGCGTCGGCTGATGCCTTTATACCCGAAGGCCAACAGAGATGACGTCGGGTGAAGTGCGACATCAGCCGAAGCCGGACCCGGACTTTGGAATCCGGCCGACCGAAGGGCTGCCTGACGACAGGACAACCCAGTTGTTATGACTGCAGATGCTATCCAGTTCGGACATCTACATTTATGGTAGGTACAAAACTGTACTTTCTTTGCCCCCTCCTGATAAGAGGCCTAGGGTGGAGCCAGAGTTGGAGAGTTTTGAGCAGGCTTCGGATGTTTCTGTGTCTTCGGCTGAAGACTTGCAGGAGTACTCTCCTTATTCTGATTCTGATGCAGATGATTCCACTCCTTCTGCTTCTCCTCCAGAGGATTTTTCTTTTTCAGAGACTCTTCATTCCATGAGGGAACATTTTAAGTGGGAAGGTCAAGACTTCTCTGATTCCAGGAAGAGGCTTAGGGAATTTTTGCTTTTACCCCAGCATAGGCCCTTGGCTATACCCCCTGTTCTGGATGTTGTGGAGGATGTGTTTGCAGAGGCTTCTCTTAATCCTGATTCTCTGCCTCCTGCTCCTGTTAAACCGGATAGGTATTACAGGGTGCCTGAGGCTCATAAATATCTTTATAAGAGTCCTAGGGCGGACCCAGAAACTGTTAGTCAGGGACCTAAGGGTGTCAAGGCTTCTGTTGTAAAAAATCCGGTTCCTCCAGATAGAGGCCAGAGCTTTGGATAGATGGGGAAAGAAAGTCTATACATCTTCTACCTTAGCTATGAGGGCTTTGAATTGCCAGTTTCATATGTTGAAATATCAAAACTATCTTCTTTCTCAGTTGAAGTCTAAGGTGGATGCTCTGGCGGAAGGCATTGAGTGTAAAGAATTTACAAGATTTGGTGCATGTTTCTGAACAGGTGGGTAAGCATTCTTTACAATGTGGTTTTGATGCTGTACAGGCCTCGTCTAGGGTGGCTGCCACTGGTTCAGTTCTTCGCAGGCACGCATGGCTGAGGGATCAGAATTTATCTGACCATGTTAAGACAAGGATTTTGGATGCTCCTTTACAGTCTGATGTGTTGTTTGGTTCACCTGTGGAGTCAGTCTTGAAGAAAATGGAAGACAAGGCTAAGTCTATGCAGGCTGTTAAAGATTTTTTGCAAGTTCAGCCTCCGAAGTTTAGTAGGAATTGGCCTGCTAAGGGGTGGACGTATCCTTCTTATGATTCTCAGTCTAGGGGTAGATCTAGACGTGGTAGGGGCAGAGCTCAGAGTTCTTTCAGACCTAGAACAGGGAGTTCACCTGCACAATCTTCGGGTGAGGGCAGGGGCCAGTCCTTTCGTAAACAGGCCCAATGACCTACCTTTTCAGCTGCCAGATCCTTCTTGCCTGGCAGCACCTTTGGGAGGAAGGTTGGCACTCTTCAAAGAAAATTGGAATTTGATTACCCAAGACAAATGGGTATTGGATATCATACACCGAGGTTACAAGTTTTATTTCCATACCTTGCCTCCTTTCAAAGGCATGCCGGACGTTCCTCCTCAGCAAAGACTAGAGGCTCACAAACAAATTTCTCTGCTACTTCAAATAAGGGCCATACAACCGGTTCCTCTGCCAGAAGTGGGCCTAGGATTTTATTCTCGCCTGTTCCTAGTACCAAAGAAAGGGAACACGTGGAGACCAATCTTGGATTTATCCATCCTCAACACATATCTGGACATTCCCAAGTTCAAAATGTTGACGTTACAACAGCTTTTACCTCTGCTGGGCAAAGATCACTGGATGGTGACTCTGGATCTCAAGGAGGCTTACCTTCATGTTCCTATCAGGCTCAGTTGCAGAAAGTATCTGCTGGCTGGGACTTCTCATTATCAGTTCTCTGCATTGCCCTTTGGCTTATCTACTGCGCCCAGAGTGTTTACGGTTCTGGCTCCAGTGATAGCTTTCTTCAGGCTAAGAGGAATACAAATCTATCCTTATTTGGACGATTGCCTGATTCTGGCCCAAGGAAAGGACGAACTTCATCATTTACAGTATGTGATAGCAGTGTTAAGATGCCTGGGGTATTCTGTGAACGAAACAAAGTCCAGTCTAGTACCCTCTCAGGACATGTGCTTTCTGGGTGTGAGACTGAATACAGCATCCCAGATGGCCTTTTTGACCCCGGACAAACAAAAGAATCTTTCTCTTTACTTCCATCAATTGTCTCGTCAGTCCAGGCTGACTGCAAGGACAGTCCTTCAAGCCTTGGGGTTCATGGCATCTTGTATTCTGGTACTTCCCAATGCCAAACTGCATATGAGGAAGCTACAATGGTATCTCAAAAATGTATGGACACAGCACTGCCAAGATTTGGACACTGTCATTCAGATACCTTGCATTCAAAAGGAATTTTTGTGGTGGGCTCAGGAATGTCACCTAAACAAGGGACTCTCTGTGACCCGGCCAGAGGCGAGTCAGATTCTAACGACAGATGCCTCAGACAAAGCTTGGGGAGCTCATCTAAATGGAAAGTGGGTACAAGACATGTGGCCTGCCAGACTTCAACATCTACATATCAACTTGAAGGAGATGTTAGCAGTCCAATTTGCATTAATGGCTTTCAAGGATTTACTACTTCCAGGGCAGGTGTTGGTTCTAACAGACAACACAACTGTCATGTGGTACATCAACAAGCAAGGGGGAACGCATTCTTATCCTCTATGCAGACAAGCAATGATTTTGTGGGAGACTGCTCTCAGTTTACAGCTAAATCTTCAGGCAAGGTTTCTGCCGGGAGCACAGAACTCCTTAGCAGATGTGTTGCAGACAAATTATGGATCCCCACGAGTGGAAATTGGATCCTCATGTATTTCAAAAATTGACAGTGTTATGGGGAACTCCAGACATAGATCTGTTCGCTTCTCCACTAAACTACCAGCTGCCAAAGTTTTGCACAAAAAGGTTTCATCCCACAGCCTGGAAAGTGGATGCTCTCTCATTCAATTGGAGCAATCTTCATGTGTATGCCTTTCCGCCTCTTCCTCTCCTCCCAAAGGTACTCCTGAAGGTCAGACAGGACAAGCCAAGGATGATTTTAATAGCTCCAGATTGGCCTCGACAGCACTGGTACCCATTACTGAGAAGTCTGGTACGGGAGCCTCCATGGCCTTTGCCTTCGATTCCACACCTGCTGTCTCAGGAGAACAGTCATTTACTCAATGTCAAACTTCACTCTCTACATCTAACAGCCTGGCATATTCTGTTTTAAACCCTGGAGGGTCTCAGCTTCCACAGCAAGTTTTGAATGTTATTTTGGAGGCCAGAAGGCCTAGTACAAGGAAAGTGTACTCAGATAAATGGAGGAGATTTTTATTTTGGAGTACAGCAAAGGAATTTGATGTTTCTAAGCCTAATTTAAGTGTGGCTCTTCAATATCTTACTGAGTTACTGGACAAAGGTTTGTCCTTCTCCTCTATTAAGGTTCATGCTGCAGCAATTTCTGCTCACTATGACTGTGACCCACCTTTGTTTTCTCATCCTTTGTTTAAGCAATTCCTTAGAGGGCAAAGAATATAAGACCCCCACGTGAGCTCCTACTCCTGCTTGGGATCTCAATTTTGTGTTGGAGAAACTCACTCTACAACCTTTTGAGCCTGCAGCTACTGCCGAGTTGAAATATTTATCATGGAAGACTGCTTTTTTGTTGGCCATTACCTCTGCGAGAAGGGTTTCTCAATTACAGGCCCTTATGGCGGTTGAGCCTTTCTTAATTTTCCATAAGGATAGGGTATCTTTGCGTACTAATCCTTCCTTTATGCCTAAAGTGGTTTCTAGTGTGGCTTTAAACCAAACTATTCATTTACCTACTTTTTATGCAAACCCCCAAAATAAAGGGGAAAAGATTTTGCACACTTTGGATATACACAGGCAGTTGCGATATTATTTGAGCAGAACTAAAGGGTTCAGGCAGTCTCAGCAGTTATTTGTTTCATTTGCTTTGGGTTCTCAGGGAAAGCCTGTTTCAAAACAAACTATTTCTAAGTGGATTGGTTTTTGTATTGCTTTCTGTTATTCCCATCATGGTAAGGAGATTCCAGCTGGGATTAGGCCTCATTCCACTAGGGCTACTGCCACTTCTACAGCTTTTTTAAGGGGGGTGGCTACTAAAGATATTTTGGAGGCAGCTACTTGGAGTTCAGTGCATACTTTCTCTAAGCATTACCACCTTCCGCTTTACTCTAAATCTAGGGCTGGTTTTGCCACTGCAATTTTACAGGGCATTTTGGCAGCTCCTAATGCTTTATAGTTTTGCCATCCTCCCTTACCTCTGCTTTGGGATTCTACCCATATGTAAGGACTGCAGCAATGTGAGATGAAGAACATAGTACAGTTTTGTACCTACTATAAATGTAGATGTTCGAAGATCCACATTGCTGCAGTCCAATTTACCCTCCCTCCTTCCCCTCTGTAGTTAGAGGCGGTTCTGTGGTTTGGTTTGTGAATATTGTAAATATTGTAAATAGGATTAGTGCAGGGGTGGTTGGTTGTTTTTTGCTGTCTTTTGGTTTGGCCTTTCTTTTTAGGGCCTTCTGACATCTGGGGCAAGAAAAGACTGAGGATATGACGTCGGTCATGCGCATTTGTACCCTGACGTCCTGATGTCAGTCTTAAGCGCCTTGACCGACGTCAGCCTTATACTTTGGTATTCGGGCCGACCGAGGACAGCGGACTACCCATATGTAAGGACTGCAGCAATGTGGATCTTCGAACATCTACATTTATGGTAGGTACAAAACTGTACTTTCTGAGAGTGGCATATTAATGGTACTAGGTAGTCAGCTGGTAGCAAACAAGATCTGAGGGAAGACCAGGGTGCATCATGAGATAGGGAGTTTGCTTCGTGCTGGTTGAAGACCTCGAGCTTTTGCAGTTGGCCAAGTCGGACCAGATCATCTCCGAACCAATCAGTAAGAATGAAGGCGAGATGAACAACTTGCATGGAACATTATGATGAGTACATAACTTCTTTTTATACAACATGGAGAAATAAGGGTAGACTTTTAATGGCAGGACTTGATGCAGAAAAGGCATTTAACAGGGTCATTTGGAAATGTATATATTTAGTAATGCTTAGGTGTATTCTGTCAAATGGGCTGATTTAATGATGATCTTGTATGACCAAGCAGAAGCACAATTAAAAGTTGTTGGAGTTCTATCCCAGAAATGCGAGGGGAACCAGACAAGGGTCTCTCCCCTTCTGATTACTCCTTCCACTGTACCTGGAACTTCTGACCCTTAAAATAAGACATTTTTCAATGATCCTACACTAAGGCACTGTACGAGCACATCCACTCGTGCATGAATTGTGCCATCCCAAACAGAACCAATATGCTCTTTTCCAAAAAAGGAAGCCAATCTGGTGGTCCCCTGCTATAAAAAAACTATACAACAGAAGGAAGAAACTGTTGCAAAAAAGAGGAAAATCCCAGGATGCAAAAAAACTCCCTCACCAGCCTCAGTAAGAAGCTGAGATCCCTCATAAAATCCTCAAAAGCTTGTTACGAAAATAAAATTGCCAAAGATTCCAAAGACAACCACAAGGCATTCTATAGTTATGTCAAGAATCTAAATGGCAATGCTCAGATCTGCTCTGAGCTACAACAGAATGGCATTAAATATACTGACCCCAAGGATATTGCCAATATCCTGGCAGATCGATTTAGTGCCAACTTCACCCCCCTCTCACCCCCTAAAGGGCCCATCTCAATACCAAAAGATTGCCAAATTCCGATAATCACGGCCACACAGGTAGAAACTGCACTCTCCAAAGCTAAGAATACAGCATCCATGGGACCAGATGACATCCCAGGCTGTGTACTACATGTACTACAAAATTAACTCGCACCTCACCCAAGTGTCATGTTTAATCATAACCTCACCTCAGGCTTCGTGTCCACTGAGTGGCGCACAGCTACAGTTATCCCGTTCCACAAGGGAGGATCCACCTTGGATCCCGTGAACTACCGTCCCATCAGTCTGACAAGCCTGATCTGCAAGGTCATGGAACGCATTATCATGGAACTTATAAACAAAGACATTGGCAACCTTCAAACACCGGACCCCACCCAGTTTGGGTTTGTGAAGGGCCGATCTTGTCTCCTGCATCTGATTGACTTCTTCGAATCGGTCTCCACAGCCTTTCTGGACCTCGCCAAGGCCTTCAACACCATCCCCCAACTCTGGAATCATAGATGAACTTACTAAGCTGGGCATAAATCCCTACGTCACTCGATGGGTTGCCAACTGGCTTGCTGACACAACCCAGACTGTAAAAATAGCCGACACCAAATCCAGCTCCAGACAAGTGGAGTACCTCGGGGTTCATTCCTGGGACCACTCTTGTTTGGCATCTACTTCTCTGAAATACAGGCCAACACTAAGGGACTCTGGTTAACAAAGTTTGCAGATGACTGCAAACTGGGAGCCATTATTGAATCCCCAAATGATGTGGATATTCTACAAAAGGGCCTTACAGAAACAGATGCCTGGTGCCAGAGCCATGGGCTCAAGCTTAATACAAGAAATGTATAGTTATCCCCTTTGGAAAAAAACTTGTACCTGTGAATTACCACATAGGTGGCAGGACACTAAACATTGAAAGTGTGATGAGAGACTTAGGGACCCAGGTGGACAGTCGTCTCACTTTCGATAACCACATCACCACAACAGTCAGGAAATCCTTCTATGTGGCACACCTCATCACTAAGGGCTTTTCATCCAGAAAAAAGGAGGTCATTGTCCCCCTGTACTCATCCCTCACTAGACCCATTATAGAGTATAATGCCCTGTTTGGTATGTACCTCACAAGACATCTGCAACAGCTGGAAAGTTCACAGAAATACCTCACTAAAAGAATCACAGGCCTAAAGCAGATGCCATATGCTGACCGTCTAAAAAAAACTCCAGCTATACTCTGTGGCATATCATCTACTCCGAGTCGATCTCTGCTTAACATACAAGGCCATGTCAAACCCTGAGCTGTTGGACATGCTCCACTTAAAGAAATCCTAATCCCTCAGGGCCACATGCTCCAGGGATCTAAACCTTGTCATCACAATGAACAAAACATGCTGGAGGGATAGATTCCTGACCCAGAGACTCCCCCATACTCTGGAATTGACTGCCCATACATGTCAAGCAGAGTGCCTCATTGGCCCTCTTCAAAAGGAACCTTGATGATTGGATGGGAGATAGGAAATTCACCCCGGGGATCATGTCAGTCGCCTTGCTAGACAGGGGCCCAGAGAAGTAAATATTGTGGGAAGAAATATCCAGGGAATTGTTATTGCTAGGCTTGCATAAGCCCTAGGGCCGATAGCCTAGTACCAATCTATGAACCTATTTGCTATGGCTAGTATGGGTAGACAAGGGAAACTGGCCTTATTTACAGACAATGATATTCTTTATGTAACTTATCCAGAATTAGATATACCAAAAATGTTTACTTATGATAAGAGAGTTAAGCAGCTGGGTATGAAGTAAATGAAAGCAAAACAAAGGTAGTTGTTTTAAAATGTACCCCCTCATTTGATTTGGTACAGTCCTACCTGTACTTAATAAGGTATGAGCAAATGAGGTACCTAGGTATATGGTTATGGAAAGAGGTAAGGTTATCAGCAAAGAGTAGGTGGAATGAGACTGAGCAAGAAATAGGTTAAGATATTGTGAAATGATGGCTTTGGACAAGAGCTGCAGAATACAAACTATGAAGATGTTTTAATGCCATTGTTTTTTCTTTTTTTAATACAGGACAGGCATATTTTTGAAAAGCCTGTGGAAACTGATAGAGTAAATTATAAACTTAGAATTTTCTTCTGGGGCAGCTTTGGGTTACCATATTTAAAAAAAATAAATATAAACACATGCACACACACACACGCACATATATATATATATATATATATATATATATATATATATATATATATATATATATATGTGTGTGTGTGTGTATGTTTACACACACATATATATATATCTATATCTATATATATATATATATATATATATATATATATATATATATATATGATTTAAGCTAGATTACTTTGCTTACTACAGTACGTGTACTCTATAAATGGAAAGATGTTGTATAAGAGCAAGTAAAGAGAAAAGAAGGGACTATGAGATTAAAATGCTGGACAGGGATTACAACAGAAGTGAGGGTAGAGGAAGCTCAATGCGTATAATGCACTAAAACAGATCCTTAATGTAGAAAACTAGATTGGATAAGACTACAAAGAAGAAATTAATGTGAAGGGCTTGTAAGGCCTTGACCGACAATTACAATTCCAAAGACATGCATCTGGAGCATTTCTCCCCGGGCCTCCGCTGAAAACAGGCTCTGTGGAACTTAGTCGGACATTCCCGGTCAACAAATGTTAAATAAATAAAATAAAATAAATAAATTACAAAGGGCTAAGAGAGCAAGTTAGGCTCAGCTCAGGTGACTGTCTTGGGAGATAGTTTACTAAAGGTGAATGGAGAGAAGTATGTTTGTCATCAAGATTTACAGCAAAAACTGTGAAATTCAGAGTGTTTTCATGGAAATGCCTCTATTACTACTTTTATACACCTGTTAAGCTTCAGCAGATGTTTTTGCAGGTGGGAGGGTACTGTTGGTGTAACAGAGGAGAAAGGTGTACATGGGGAAAATATTTTTTTAGATCTGTCTAGCCCTAGACACACTGAAGATTGATGTACAAGATACCATTATAAAGATGAGCTCAGATATTAAAAATAACTAAAGAACAAATGTAATTGAGTTGGCAACCAGGGCAATCAGTACCTAGGGGTATGCAAGCACAGACATCATTAATAACATTAGCTTTTTATTGGTTAATTTGTTTAAATCAGTTTGCTCATTTGCTACTGTTATATTAAGAAAAAAAAATGCACTTTATGCATCGCCGCTTAGCTAGGGTTAAACTATTCCCGGCACCATAAAGTCTGCTCTTCAAATGTTCCCTTAGAACTAGCCAGATGTTCTTAGTGTTTCACTGTTGCAGTCATCACACTTGGGTTTTCTGCCTGAAGGTAGCCGTCAGTCGGCCCAAATACCAGAGACTTTGTATTTCTGCATCAGTTGCTGTCGCTCCAGGACTGACATCAGGTCGTCGGGGGTATAAAAACAGGCAGCCGACACCATTACATCAGTCTTTTTTGCCGAGGATCCCAAATCAGAAGCAGTTCACAAGTGCCAGTTGGCCGCTACCTGAATTTCGTTTTCGAATTGAATAATCCCGAAGTCTTCTAAAGCGAAGTACCCCATTGGGGATCCTTTTTTCTTGCTCTAACCAATGTCAGAAAAAGTTAACAATTGCCTTGCCTGTGGAAAGCAAATACCACACAGAGGTTTTCATTCTTACTGTGTCACCTGTTTAGGCCCAGACCACGACGTACCTCGCTGTTGGTTTTATGCCTTGTTCAACTCCCGAACCATTTGTCGTTGGGCTCTTTTTGTCGCTAAGTTCTTCCGCTCTCGATCTCCACATTCAGAAATGGCTTCGGTAAGCCCATCCAACTACCGATATTCCGAAAAAACGTATGGATAAAGACGTAGACAGACCGCATAGGTCCAAAGTTGCCGACGACGCTTCCGCTAAGCTAGTCACCAGTTCGCCGGTATTCAATGAGGCACTTTCGCAGCCCCTGATGCCTGCTTCTGTGGATTCGAAGGCCTCTACCAAGACCCATTCGGAGTCCGGTATGCCGCGAGACTCTTCTTCAACTAGGGAATCTGCGGATGTCTCTACCTTGGATGGGTCCGGAGCCGCTGTGCAGTCACCGGCTTCTGAGGTAGTTCTTCGCACTATCAATGTTCGACTCAAACAGACTTCTTTTTTATCTAAAACTGACAAATTCCTTAAGCCAAGTGTACGTGCTACGCCTAGAAAACTGACGACCAAAGCGCATGCACCTCCTCCCATGCCTCAATGACAAATGCTTAGAATGGCTGAAGACCTTATCTAGCTGATTAGGGAAAGTCAGCCTTCCCCTGCTAAGAGGAAAAAGGGACCAGTCCCCTGCAGCTTCAACAGTCCAGGAGTCTGACAACTCTGAAGTATCTGATTATGAACACATGAGCTTATCTCCTTATGAGGATTCAGATGCAGAGGAATCCATTCCCTCTGCCTCCCCTCCAGAGGATTTTTATTTTCGTGAAACTTTACATGCCTTAAGAGAGCATTTCCACTGGGAATGCCAGGACTATCCTCATTTCAAAAAGAGACTCAAAGAATTCCTAGATTTACCACAGCACAGACCTTTAGCAATACCCCCTGTCCTGGAGGTTGTTGATGTCTTTATGGTATCCATTCTTACTCCTGATACTTTACCTCCTGCTCCTAGGAAACCAGACAGGTACTACAGAGTACCTGACGCTCACAAATTTTTTTTTAAGAATCCTACTGCTGACCCAGAGATAATTTCCCAGGGGGGGCCCAAAGGTATCAAGGCAACAAAAGCCAAGAATCTCACCCTTTCGGACAGGGATTCCAGAGCTTTGGTCAGATGGGGTAAGAAGGTATGTACCTCTGCTACTCTTGCTATTAGGGTATTAAATTGTCAATTTCACATGCTGAAGTACCAGCAACATATTATGGAACTTATTAAACAAAAGATGGCAACCTTTACAGACTGTGCAGAAAATAAGGAATTGCAGGAGCTTATGCACTCTGCAAACCAAGTCAGCAAGCATACTTTGCAGTGTGGCTTTGACGTCCTAGTGGCATCTTGCTGGGCAGCAGTCACTGGTTCTGTATTGAGAAGACATTCTTGGCTCAAGGAGCAAACCTTGCCAGACCATGTCCAGTCAAAGTTATAAGACGCTCCTTTGAACAAGGACAGTTTGTTTGGCACCAAAGCAGAGGAGGTTTTTAAAAAGATGGAAGAAAAAGCTAAGTCTATGCAGACTGTTAAAAAATTCTTACAAGTGCAACCACCTAGATTCACTAGGCATTGCCCTTCCAAAGATTGGTCCTTTCCAGCCCCCTCCCAGCCATCTCAAACCAGGCCCAGGCGAAACAGACCACCCAGACTACAGTCTCAGGATATGCAGAGATCTAAGCAATGGAGTGCTCCCACCCCCCAAAGCAGGGAGTGGTAAGCCAGCTCCTTACAGAAAAAACTCACAATGACTTCCCCACTCCACCCCCTGCCTCTGCCCAACTACTTGTACCCCTAGTAGGAAAAATTGCCTTTCATGCAAAAAACTGGATGTCCGTCACACAAGACCGATGGGTCCTCAACATTGTATCCCAGGGGTACAAATTTTACTTCCACTCACTGCCAACCCCAAGAAGGTACCCAGACCTCCCGCCAAACCAGTGGGCAGAGGCTCAAAACCACGTTTTATTCCTGCTCTCCATCAGAGCTATTCAGCCAGTTCCAGTGGAACAGATAGGTCAAGGATTCTATTCCAGACTGTTAATGGTACCCAAAAAAGAGGGCTCTTGGCGCCCAATCCTGGATCTTTCAATTCTCAACACCTTCCTGGTGGTACCAAAATTCAAAATGCTTACCCTGCAACAGCTCCTACCTATGCTAACCAAGGATGCCTGGTTAGTCACCCTAGATTTAAACGAAGCCTATCTGCACATCCCTATAAGGGAGTCATGCAGGAAGTATGTACGTTTCAGGGCCGGATATATGCATTATCAGTTCTTTGCACTTCCCTTTGGCTTGTCCACTGCGCCCAGAGTATTCACAAAATGCCTGGCTCCAGCCATTGCATACTGCAGGCAGAAAAATATCCAAATTTACCCATACTTGGACGACTGCCTGATTCAGACGGACATTCAGGAATTGCTGTTGCAGCATTTGTCATTTGTGAAAAATCTCCTCACTTCCCTGGGGTACACCATCAACTAAAAGAAATCAAAACTGGTACCCAGTCAAAGGATTGTATTCCTGGGAGCAATCTTGAGCACAACATCCCAGATGGCATTCCTCACTTCAGAAAAACAAGTCTATCTGACAGCCTCCTTCAAACAAATGGCCACCAGAACCCAGCTATATGCAAGAGAAATGCTGCAGGCCCTAGGGTTCATGGCCTCATGTATACTACTAATTCCATATGCAAGACTGCATATGAGGAAGCTTCATTGCTACTTAAAAAATCTTTGGTGCCAGCACTCTCAAGACCTGGAAACAGTCATTCCTATCATACCCTGTCTAAGGACAGAGTTTCTTTGGTGGGTAGAAGTTTGCAACCTCAACAAGGGACTCCCCTTTACTCAACCCCCAGCTGCACAGACCCTAGCCACAGATGCATCAGACTGTGCCTGGGGAGCACACATGGACGGCAAATGCATTCAGGGCCACTGGAGCCCAAGTCAAATTCATCTACACATCAACCAAAAAGAGATGCTAGCTGTGCAAAATGCCCTGACAGCTTTCAGATCCCTACTCTTTCCAGGGCAACTTCTAATAAAAACAGACAACACCACAGTTATGTGGTACATCAACAAGCAGGGGGGAACACATTCCTACTCACTCTGCAGGCTAGCCATGGCTCTGTGGAACATGGCATTGGAGATGCAAGTCTATCTGCAAGCTCAATTCCTGCCAGGCAATCAAAATTCACTGGCAGACGACTTGAGCAGAAATCTCCAAGACCCACACGAATGGCAGTTAAAACCCAACACCTTCAACCTTCTGATTCAGAAATGGGGGGACCCCAGAGGTGGACCTTTTTGCCTCCCCCTACAACCACCAGCTCAGCAGATTCTGCACCAGGAACCCTCACCGCAGGTCCTGGAAAGTGGATTTTCTATTCTTTCAGTGGGTAAATCTCTCATTTTATGCATTCTCACCCCTGCCCCTTCTCTCAAGAGTATTACTCAAAATAAGACAAGACCGAGGACAATTCTTATTGCCCCAGACTGGCCACGCCAGCACTGCTACCCACTCCTGCGCAGCCTGACATCGGTGCCACCTACATCAAAACCCTTCTCTGCTCTCTCAGCAGGAGGGGCAGATTTTGAATCTGCAACTGCAATTCCTAAAACTTGTAGCCTGGCTTATCCCTTGAATCCTATTCCAACAGCTCTAAGCAAACAGGTGCTGGACATCATTCTTGAAGCCAGAAGACCCAGTATAAGGAAATCCTATGCGGATAAGTGGAAAAGATAATGCTCATGGAGCCTAGCTAAAGGAGAGGACACATCTCTGCCCTCCCTGCCTTTAATTTTGGATTACTTAGCAGACTTACTCCACAAAGGCCTGTCCTTCTCTTCCATTAAGATACATGCCTCAGCCATTTCGGTGTATTACAACACTGAGCCACCTCTCTTCTCGCACCCTCTTATCAAACATTTCCTGAGAGGGGCAAACAACTTAAGGCCACCAAGGAGGGCACCCACCCCTGCTTGGGACCTTAACTTTGTACTGGAAAAGCTCACACTACCACCCTTTGAGCCTGCAGCATCAGCAGACTTAAATTCCTCTCTTGGAAAACAGCATTGCTTCTAGCCATCACTTCCGCTAGAAGATAGTATCTGAACTACAAGCACTTATGGCTGTGAAACCCTTCCTTATTTTCCATGCTGACGGTCTTTCACAGGACAAACCCTTCCTTTATGCCTAAAGTGGTGGTCAGTGTGGCTCTCAGTCAATCCATACATTTGCCAACCTTTTTCCCTAATCCTCAAAATAAAGGGGAAAAGGATCTTGCACTCCTTGGATGTGCACACACGGCTCAGATTTTACCTGGATAGGACTAAGGCCTTCAGAAAATCAGACCAGTTATTAGTCAGCTTTGCAACTCGGACAGAGGTCAAGGCCATTTTAAAGCAAACTATTTCTAAATGGATAGCACATTGCATCCATTTCTGCCTACCAGGGACATCCTGGAAGCTGCTAGCTGGAGTTCAGTGCACACTTTCACCAAGCACTACCATTTGCCTATCTTCTGCAAATCCAGGGCAGGCTTTGCAACAGCAGTCCTGCAGGGCATTCTAGCCTGACCTAACTCTTCCTGACTGCCTCCACCCTTCTTCAGCTTTGGGAATCCACCCAAGTGTGATGACTGCTACAGTGAAACACGAAGAACATAGTACAGTTTGCAACAGTGAAACACAAAGAACATAGTACAGTTGTGTACACTTACCATAAATGTAGATGTTCGAGTGTATTCACTGTTGCAGTCCTGGTTTCCCTCCCTCCAGCCCCCTTGTTTCTCTCTCTCTTTCCCCTCTGTGTCTGTTACTCACCCCTTTCTGTGTTATTGGTATTTACTTTTTACTGGTGGTGTTTTCCCCACCATAACTTAGCTCTCTATTTGGGGCAAGAAAAACTGTTGTAATGGCATTGGCTGCCTGTTTTTATACCCCTGATGACCTGACTTCAGTCCTGGAGCGACAGCAACCAACGCAGAAATACTAAGTCCCTGGTATTTGGGCCAACTGAGGGCTACCTGCAGGCAGATAACCCAAGTGTGATGACTGCAACAGTGAATACATTCGAACATCTACATTTATGTAAGTGTATACAACTGTACTTTTTTTTAGTTTTAGCACTCAAATCTGTTTTTTTGAGCTCAGCACTTGTTCAGAACTTGTTTTGAGCACTAAATAAGCTACAAATTACTACAGCACTCAGCTTTCCTCACTTGTCTAGAGGAAAACAGTTTTTAGTACTTAATAAATAAGCACCTATCCAGGCATGTCTAAGGGTCAGCTCCCAGTGTGTTCTCCTTTCTACCTGAGGAAACTGGGCATCTTGGGGCAATGCAGCAATTGCCTCATGTACACAGACAACCCTCTCCTCCTACCACCCAACACTACAACCTGTGAGAGATGCACTTGTATAGCCAAACTGGAAGCAAAGCTCTCTTCACCCAAGACTGGACTTAGACAATCAAGAGGAGAAGGTAAACACTTGTGCCACACCACACCCATCACATAGTCCCTCAAAACCTACACCACCAAAAGACGAACATAGCAACACAAAACGCACACCTACATTCGCGGAAGCTCTCAATAAAAATCTGCTCAAGCAACAGAGACCTCCAAAGCAGAAACGCAAGCAACCTCCACCCCCAACACAACCCAAATGACACACATAGCCCACAAACTCAGTGGGCCACTCAACCACAGCCCATAAGGCATAACAATGTACCCAACACTCTACTCATAGTTAGTCAGGCACACTGATGTTCCACTCACCAGGCTAAATAAGGAGAAAGTTATTGTCGGGTGCCAGGATCCGCCACATAACACACGCACTCAGGTCACTCCACAAGTACAAATATGACTGTCATTGTCCATGTTGGTGTCAGTGACCTGAGATGTGCCTTCCTGGACTACATGAAAAGAGACATGGAGGAGCTCTCTGATCTTGTAGCCCTGGCAGGTATGACCCTAGCCCTGAGTAGCATCCTGCCATCACCCAGAATGATACCACAGTACAAGGACAAAATGATTGACTTCAAGAATTGGCAAAGCTTCTGGTGTCATTCTAAGGGGATCCAGTATCTGTCTGCCTGGGATGACATGATCGACAGACCACGATGCTTTGTCAGAGATGGCCTGCACCTTTCACCCTTGGGATTCCAGATACTGGCTAAGGCTCTTGCACCCAGAGAGCGCCTTTTTTAGGCAAGGTTCGAATGACAGATTCGCCACCGTAACAGGTACAAGCAAGCAAAATCTAAGGGTGAATGCTACTCAATGCTAGAAGTCTAAACCTCAGAATGCATTCACTCGAGGCACTTCTTTAAAATGGAGAACATCGACATCTGTGCAGTGACAGAGACACCTGGTTCAAGGCTCCAGAGAGCACCCCTGCATTACCAGGCTATAATTCATACCACACCTTTCGGCCACCTAATTTGGACCGAAACACTAAAGGCAGAGGCGTGTCCATATTCATTAAGGATATCCACACCGTCAGGCTAGTTGCTCAGCATAATGCATCTGTGATTATCCAAGTGCAACTAACTCTGGGCAAGACTGCAATCCAAATTGTAACTTGCTACAGATCTGTCACCATGTCCCAGGATTCCCACTCCTCATTTCTTGATACACTGGAAAATATTAGGGTACAACCCAACACCCTAATAATGGGCGATTTCAACTACCCTACCATTAACTGGGAAAACTACTCGTGTACCAACTCTTTTGCTCAACATTTTCTGGAATTCATAAATTCCAATGCCGTGGATCAACTTATCCACACCCCCACCAGGGGCAACAATATCCTAGACCTGGTCATTACCATCATGGGCAGCCGGTGTTCCACACCAGAAGTCAATTCCTCATTTGTCAGATCCGACCACAGGGTACTCACCCTAGACATCCACATCCCGCCCCCACCCCCCATTAGGGAAACCACCATAAAAAATTTCTCCAAAGCCAACTTCACGCTTCTTAAGACAGAAGTGGCAAACTTCACGACACCCATGCATACTGACAATAGAGATACGAATGCTGAATCCTACACAAATGCACTTTATAAGCACTTAGAGTGCATGGATCATACTATCCTTAACAGAACCAAGATGCTATCCTCCAAAAAAGGAAGCCAATCTGGTGGTCCCCTGCCATAAACAAACTCTGCAACAGAAGAAAGACACTGTTGCAAAAAATAGTAAAATCCCATGATTGGATGAACTCCCTGGTCAGCCTCAGTAAGAAGCTGATATCCCTCGTAAAATCCTCCAAAGCTAGTTACGAAAACAAAATCGCCACTGATTCTAAAAACAACCACAAAACATTCTGTAGCTTTGCCAAGAATCTCAATGGCAACACTCAGATCTGCTCTGAGTTACAGCACAATGGCTCTAAATATACAGAGCCAACTGATATTGCCAACATCCTGGCAGACAGGTTCAGTGTTAACTTTACCCCCCCTTTCACCGCCTAAAGGGCCCATCTCTGTACCGGAAGAATGCAAATTTCCTGTAATCATGGCTGCACAAATAAAACCCACAGTCTCCAAAGCCAAGAACACAGCATCCATGGGACCTGACAACATCCCAGACTGCATTCTACATGAAGTACAGAATGAACTGGCACCCTATGTTCAGTCATAGCCTTACCTCAGGCTTTGAGCCCACTGAGTTGTGCACGACTGTTATCCCACTCCACAAAAGTGGAGCCACCACGGACCCCGGGAACTACCACACCATTAGCCTAACGTGCCTGGTCTGGAAAGCCATGGAACCTATCATCATGGAACTTATAAACAGACACTGGTAATCTCCAAACTCTGGACCCCACCCAGTTCTGGTTTGTAAAAGGCAGATCATGTCTCCTAAACCTGATAGACTTCTTTGAAGCAGTCAGCAATGCCATAGACGAGGGTAAGGTGGTTCACACAGCCTATCTAGATCTCTCCAAGGCTTTTGAAACCATCCCTCACTCTGGAATTATAGATAAACTCACTAAATTAAGTATAAATCCCTATGTCACAAGATGGGTTGCCAGCTGGCTCACTGACAAAACCCACTCTGTGAAAGTAGCAGACTCATAATCTGACTTCAGACCAGTGACAAGCGGAGTGCCACAGGGTTCAGTCCAGGGTCCTGTTCTGTTTGATATCTACTTTTCTGAAGTACAGGCTAACACAGAAGGTCTTTGGCTAATGAAGTTCACAGATGACTGTAAACTAGGAGCCATAATTGAAACTCCTAACGATGTGGGCGTCCTACAAAAGGGTCTCACTGAGACAGATGCCTGGTGTCAAAGCCATGGCCTCAAGCTCAGTGCCAAAAAGTGCATTGTCATCCCCTTTGGTAAAAACTCTGTACCCATGAGCTACCACATAGGTGGTAGTCTACTTAACACCAAAACTGCAGAGAGACCTTGGGACACAGGGGGACAGCAGTCTCTCCTTTGATAATCACATTGCCACAGTAGTCAGGAAATCCTTCTATATGGCACACCTCATCACAAAAGGTTTCTGGCTCGGCCACATATCTTTTCTGTAGTCCTAACACATGCTGTTTTTAGGTGGTCATTCTTGTTCAACTCCACCTTTTTGTCTCTCTTCTTGAGGTGCTAGAGCCCTGAGTAATTCCCTGAACTGTTGTACTTTCTCTTCAGTCAACTTCCAGGTCTTCAGCCTGGTCTCTGTTGACCTTATAGCCTTCTCTGACCACTGCTTGCAGCTGATTGTGGCAACTAGTGGTTTATGCTGTGGCCGACTGTTTCACTGGGAATGACTGCAGTTGTGGATTCTGCCCCAGTACCTTTTCCTTGCTAGGAGGAAGTCTACCCAAGTTGCATGTTGACTACTTTTGTGTGTGGTCTTGTGTGTCTGTTTCTGAACCATGTGTTGACTGCTATCAAGCCATTTGACAGACAGAAGTCCAGAATGGCTTCTCCTCCTTCCTTTATGTTGCCCCACCCATGTGGACCCAGACAGTCCTCATATCCTGTTCTGTCTATGGATCCAGGCAGTCCTATCCTGTTCTGTCTATGGATCCAGGCAGTCCTCATATCCTGTTCTGTCTGTCCCAATATTTGCATTCATGTCACCCATTATCAACACCAATTCATTTTGTCCTGCTTTTTCTAATGGTTCCTGCAACTGCTGTCTGTATGCACTCTTTCTTGACCATCACAACCCTGCTGTGGGGCATAAGCTGGGCTTATGAATACTGCCCTATCATTACACTGGACTCTGATTGCCATGAGTCTGCCATTAATTCTGATGATATCCCTCACTGCCTTCTGAAGCCTCTCTCTCTCACCACAATTCTTCCACCATTTCTAGCCTGTCCCCCTCCTTAGTAGTAGTGTCTGGATCCCAAGCCAGGGAATCTTCCTAGACATAGTCCACAAATGTGGAGTGCCTCAGATAGATTGTTAGACTCCAACAGGAAACAGCTTCCACGTTCTACACCAGGACTTGCTTTCTTCAAGCTTGGAAAGTTGATAGTGTCCATTCCTAGAAAGGGTAGTCCCTTTATGCCTTCCCTTTCCCTCTTCTTCCCATGGTCTTAAGATGCAAAGGGAATGCCTACAAATCCTACTGGAGAAGCACTTTTGTCCAAGGCAGCATTGGTTTCCCCTTCTCTTCCATTAAGCCAAAGGGCCATTATCAGAAACTTCCCTCTATTGTAGCCTTGCTTACACAGCAGTAGTACTCACTTCTACATCTGAACCCACCATCCCTCAACCTTATGGTATGGATGATAGAATTCTATTGCCTTTTAGACACCAGCTCTCTGAGGATGTGCTGAAGGTTCTCCAGGAGGCAAGGAAACTTTCCACCAGGGAATCCTACATAGTCAAATGAAACAGATTTTCTGAATGGCATCCGTCTAAAAAGAAGGATCCAGTTCAGTCTATCTCACTACTGGCCCTCTATCTGTATGTTATATATGATATATGACAGAGCTAGATGCATCAAGGCCTTTTTAAGCACTAGAAATTATTGGCCTTGACCCAAAGTCCTGCCATTTCAAGGAGGAGGGCATCCTTATGTCTAGAAGCCTCAAGTCTCCTTGCACTATCACAAGAAATTAACTTTTTTGTTATAGATGCCCACCACTTTGAGAAGGGTATAAAAAGTATCTCTTCCAAAAGGTACATATGTTTTGAAAAATGGAAATGCCTACGAAGTGTGGGTGATAGAGCTATGATTCCTTTCATACACCTTTATTCTGAGGACGTGCTTCAAGTCCTGCAGGAGGCCAGGAAACCTAATACCAGAAAAACTTACCTCTCCAAGTGGAAGAGATTCTCGATTTGGTGTCTTAACAAAAACCAGGACACGCTTACAGCAGAGCCCCCCCCCCAAGGTTCTGTCATGTCTGTGTGAATTGGTTAATGCAGGATAAGCTTACTCCTCCACAAAAGCACACCTGCCAGCTCTCTCTGCCTGTCTGCCACTTCCCCCACCATTAGCTTTCACACTTGAAGCAAAACAATTCCTGAAAGGTGTTCTTCACATCAGACCTCCCAGGAGATCTGTAGCTTCACCCTGGAACTCAACTTTGTGCTAGAGGAACTTACTCAACCCCCTTTTGAACCAGCTTCTTTTAGCCGTCTCAAACACTGTACTTGGAAAACTGTCCTCCTGTTGGCTGTTACCTCCACCAGGTAGGTTTTGGAATTACAAGCCCTTATGGCATCTCCTCCTTTCCTGTCTTTCCACAAAGACAGGGCTGCCCTTCAAACCAATCCCTCCTTCATGCCAAAGGTAGTCAATGAATTGTCCTTAAACCAGGATATTAATTTCCCCTCTCCCCAGAACAGTAGTGAGGGGATTCTTCACACTGTTGCTGTCCACAGACAACTCTGGTTTTACTTGCACAAGACTAAACCCTTCAGGAAATTGAACCACAACTGTGTGCGCCCTTTCACATTAGGGCTCTGGGATTGCCCTTGTCCAAACAGAGACCAAATCCATTGCCTTTTGCTATTCCCACCATGTTTGAGTTCTTCCAGGCTCAAAGCTCACTCCACAAGGGCAGTGTCTTCTTTGGGGATTTTCCTCAAAGGGTTAGACACAACTCTGTCTTAGAAGCAGCTACTTGGACATCTGTCCACACCTTCACCAAACATTATAAGCTGGATTCCATTTCCAGATCCAGGGCAGGATTTGCCAGGACCATTCTCCATGGTTTCATAGAAAATTCCTCTGACACTTCCTCTTCCATTTCTGCATGAGCTATATCTGTCATTATGTGAGGAATACTGTAACATGGAAGAGAAGGACATCTATGGTTATGGTAAGATTTTACACAACTTTCCTGCACCCTCCTCTTCTCTGTTGCAGTATTCCATCCCTCCCTTCTAACCCCCACTTCCTGGATAAATTGAATCCGTTTCCTTTAGACTCTCTCTCCATCTGGATCCTCATTTCTGAGGGTGCTGTGCGCATATGTCCCTTTTGTGACAGACATCTGCTTGCGGCCTATGTCAGACGTACTACACACTGCAGATAGTAGAAGACGTTAATGTACTGGCAGATGTCGGGTCATCACCTTGGCAGGTAGCTCCCTTATGTCAGGAATACTGCAACAGAGAAGAGAAGGACATCTGTCATTATGGTAAGATGTCCTTCAAGGATGCATCTGCAGTCCTAACAAATGGGTTGTCCTGCCTCAGGCAGCCCTTCGGTCGGCCGGATTCCAAAGTCTGGGTCTGGCCTCGGCTGATGTCGCACTTCACCCGACGTCATAGCTGCAGTTCTGCGGGTATAAAGGCATCAGCCGACGCCATTTTCCTCAGTCTTTCTTGCGAACAGCTTCTGCTTCGGGCGCCACACGGCAAGTGCCGGTCGGTCAGAACTAGAGAAGATTACTACTACCGAAGACTTCTAAAAAGCTAAGTACCCCGTTGGGGACTCTGTCTTGCCTCAGCCGATGTCAGAAAAAGTGAATAACTGTTTAACTTGTGGGAAACAAATACCTCATAAAGATTTCCACTCTTACTGCCTACCTTGTTTAGGCCCAGACCACGACGTAGCAGCTTGTCTAGCCTGTGCTTCTTTCAACCGACGGACACTTAGACGTCGGTCGGAATTTGCTGAGGAGTTTTTCGGCTCCGCTTTTGCTTACAACATGCCGTCGGAAACTCCGACTTCACAATTAGCTAAAAAGCGCAAGGAAAAGGACCGACACTCGCGGTCCGCGGTTTCGGATGAAACCGCGGTTAAGTCAACCGCAAGTGTCTCGGTTTCGGCTGAAACCAAGTCCACCGTTCTTCCTTCGGCCGAAAGCTTGCCTCCCACCGAGGCCTCATCCAGCATGGCTGAATCTGCTACTGAAATTCCACCTGCTCTTACAGGTTCACGGGATTTATCTGATACTATCCCTTTAGATATATCTACTCCTGCACGTGGAGCTGCTAGGCCCCCTGCATCCATGTCGATTAAGGCTTTTGCCAGGGCTAAAGCAGCAAAATCAACCAAGACTGTGCCTGCTAAGACCCCCTCTCACAGGCCTAGCTCTAGTACTCAAATGCTTAGTCTAGCAGAGGATCTCATTTCTTTGATCAGGGGATCCCAACCTCACCCTGACAGGGCCTCTCACCCACCTCCAGAGAAGAGGCCTAGAGCAGAGCCCCCTGAGCCAGTTTCTTCAGATTACTCCTCTGATGATTCAGAAAATACAAACCCTCCAAAAGGCCCTTATTCTCCTTATGAGGACTCTGATGCAGAAGACTCCATTCTTTCTGCCTCTCCGCCTGAGGAATTTTCTTTTGGGGAAACCTTGCATGCTATGAGGGAACAATTTCAATGGCAGGGTCAGGATTTTTCAGACTCCAGGAAAAGGCTTAGGACCTTTTTGCATTTGCCACAGCATAGGCCTTTAGCCATTCCTCCAGTACTTACTGTTGTGGATGATGCATTTAATGATGCTTGTACGGCTCCTGATTCACTTCCTCCGGCCCCTGCTAAGCCCGACAGGTACTAAAGGGTTCCGGACACACATTATCATTTGTATAAGGCTCCTTTTGCAGATCCTGAAACTATTTCACAGGGACCCAAGGCTGTAGCAGCTACCTCTGCCATAAACCCCCTCCCCTCTGAAAGGGAATCTAGGGCCTTAGAGAGGTGGGGTAAAAAAGTTTATACTTCTGCTACTCTTTCGGCTAGGGCCTTAAACTGTCAATTCCACATGATTCAGTATCAGGAATTTGTTAGATCAGTTAACTAAAAAACTATCCTCGCCTGAACCATTAGACAAAAAGTCTCTTCAGGAAATGATACATAACATTCAGCAGGTCAGTAATCATTCCTTAAAATGCGGCTATGATGCACTGGAGGCCTCCTTTAGATCAGCTATGACTGGTACAGTGATCAGGAGGCATGCATGGTTAAAAGAGCAGTCCTTACCAGACCATGTAAAATCAAAGCTCCTAGATGCTCCCATGGATAAGCACAATTTGTTTGGCTCCCCTGCACAGCAGATGCTGAAGAAGGTGGAAGAGAAAGCAAAATCTGTCCAGACAGTCAAGGATTTCTTACAGGTCCAGCCTCCAAGGTTTAGTGGGAACTGGCCTTCCAAGAATTGGTCCTTTCCAGACACCACCAGAGCACAGAGAGGCAGGAATAGGCCAAGGGGCAGGGGTCAATCCAGAGGTGCCTACAGGGACGCCAGTGGCAGCCCAACAACCAGCGAAGTACTGCCACAGATCCAGCCACTACCACTTCCACAGGACAATCACAGTGACTTGGCTCTGAGACCGCCTACCAGGGAACAACTGGAAGCACCCTTAGGCGGAAAGCTAGCCTTATTTTCAGTAAACTGGCATTACATCACAGGAGACAAATGGATTTTACAGACAATAGACAAAGGTTACAGGTTTCACTTCCATACTCTACCAAGGAAGAGAGGAATGCCAAACCTACCTCCAAATCAAAAGACAAAAGCTCTAGAACAAATGGACCACTTAGTAAGGATGAGAGCTATAGAAAGGGTACCGTCTATGGAACAAGGGCAAGGATTTTACTCCAGACTTTTCCTGGTGCCAAGAAAAGAAAACCAATGGAGACCTATTCTCGACCTGTCCGCTCTGAACACATATCTCATTGTTCCAAAATTCAAGATGCTGACCCTACAGCAGCTTCTTCCCATGCTGGGGCAAGGAGTCTTGGCTGGTAACTCTAGATCTAAAGGAGGCATACCTGCATGTCCCCATACGACCAAATTGCAGAAGATACCTCAGATTTCTTGCAGGATCAGAGCATTATCAATTCTCAGCATTGCCCTTTGGCTTATCTACTGCGCCCAGAGTATTCACGAAATGCCTGGCATCAGTAATTGCTCATTGCAGGCTTCAGGGAATTCAAATTTACCCTTACCTGGACGACTGCCTGTTACAAGCGGACAACAAAAACAAATTAGCAAAAGATTTGAAAAAGGTCATTCATCTGCTGCAAGCCCTGGGATACACAGTCAGTATAAAAAAGTCAAGGCTGATACCATCCCAAAGGATAACTTTCTTGGGTGCAGAACTGGACACATCAAATCAAATGGCATCCCTCACAGCAGAAAAGCAGAAGCACCTTCCTCTCTATTTCATGGCATTAACAACGCAGAACCAGCTAACAGCAAGGAAAATCCTGCAAGCCCTGGGTTACATGGCATCCTGCATAATATTGATTCCACATGCCAGACTACATATGAGGAAGTTGCAATGGTACCTAAGGAATTTATGGTCTCAGCACAAGCACAGCCTAGAAACCCAAATTCCAATAATTCCATGCCTGAAGCAAGAATTCCAATGGTGGGCTCAGGCCTGTCAATTGAACAAAGGACTGCCCTTCCACAGCCCTCAACCAAGCCAGACTATCACCACAGACGCCTCAGACCTCGGTTGGGGGGCACACATGCTGGACAAGTGCATACAAGGCTTATGGACTCAAGACCAGCTGAACCTACACATAAATCAAAAGGAGATGCTGGCAGTAAAACTGGCAATTCAGACATTCAGACCGTTTCTTCAACAGGGTCAATTGCTGATAAGGACGGACAACACCACAGTTATGTAGTACATCAACAAACAGGGAGGCACACATTCATACCCTCTATGCCGGATGGCAATGGACCTCTGGAATGTGGCCCTGAGTTTCAACATTCAGCTCCAGGCAAAATTCGTACCAGGAAAAGAAAATATACTAGCAGACATCCTAAGCAGAACTACCACGGATGCCCACGAATGGATGCTGCATCCAGACATCTTCAGATCCATTACAAGGAAATGGGGGCTACCAGAAATAGACTTATTCGCATCCCCACACAACCACCAATTGAAAAAATTCTGCACAAGGACATACCACCCACTTGCTTGGAAGGTGGACTCCCTATCTTTCAGTTGGGAAAACCTGACAGCATATGCATTCCCTCCTCTTCCTTTGATGCACAAGGTGCTATTGAAGATCAAAGAAGACCGCCCAAGGATCATCCTGATAGCTCCAGACTGGCCGAGGCAGCATTGGTACCCATTACTGAGGAGTATGTCTCGGGAACAAATATGGCCTCTGCCCCTAGTTCCCTTACTGCTAACACAGAACAACTTCAAAACCCTGCATCCAAACTTGAAAACGCTGCAGCTAGCTGCCTGGAACATTGCATAAGACAAAATAACCCAGATTTATCTCAAAGGGTTAAAGACATCATCTTGGAGGCTCGCAGACCCTCAACAAGGAAAACTTATTCAGCAAAATGGAAAAGATATCTCATTTGGAGTGCAGCTAAAGGACAAAACATGTCACTGGTAAACATAGCTAACATCCTAGAATACTTGGCAGAGCTTTTCCACAATGGCCTGTCCTATTCTTCCATTAAGATTCATGCATCAGCTATTTCAGCAGAATACAACATGGACCCTCCAGTCTTCTCTCATCCTCTACTCAGACAGTTTATGAGAGGAATTAAAAATGTAAAGCCACCAAGGAAGCCACCATTGCCCGCATGGGACTTGAACTTTGTGCTGGAAAAGTTGACACTCCCTCCTTTTGAACCAGCAGCAACAGCAGAATTACAGTACTGATCATGGAAAACTGCTTTCCTGCTGGCAATCACTTCAGCAAGAAGGGTTTCTGAATTACAGGCATTAATGGCAGTACAGCCCTTCCTTATCTTCCATCAAGATAGAGTGTCCATGAGAACTAATCCTACTTTTATGCCAAAGGTGGTCTCCAGGGTATCTTTAAACCAAGCTATCCACCTACCTACATTCTTCCCCAACCCACAGAACAGGGGAGAAAGATTATTAAATACCTTGGACGTACAATTGCGCTACTACCTGGACAGAACCAAGAGCAATAGAAAAACTGACCAGCTACTGGTAGCATATGCAACAGGAATGGAAGGAAAAGCAATTTCAAAACAGACAGTCTCAAAGTGGATAGGAAATTGCATTAGATTTTGTTACTCTTACCATGGGAAGACAACTCCAGAAAACATCAGACCTCACTCCACAAGGGCTACAGCCACTACTACAGCTTTTTTACGAGGAGTGGCTACCAAAGACATTTTAGAGGCTGCTACTTGGGAGCTCCGTGCATACATTTGCCAAGCATTATAATCTACCCTTATACTCCAGATCCCGAGCAGGTTTTGCCACTGCTGTTTTGCAAGGGATCTTAACTACACCATAATCTTATTAGTACCTCCTCCCCCAGTTTGGCTATGGTATTCTACCCATTTGTTAGGACTGCAGATGCATCCTTGAAGGACATAGTACAGTTTTGTACCTACCATAAATGTAGATGTCCGAGAGGTATGCATCTGCAGTCAGGATTACCCTCCCTCCTTCCCCTCTGTGGTACTCCTAGGGTATTTTCCCATCTTGTAGCTAGCTGGGGGAATCTATTATGGTGTATTTGTTTGTATATATGTATATACATGTTTATTTTTATTTGCTCTCTGTTATTTGGAAACTTTTACATTTATCCAAATTTAGCCTTCCTAGAGGTCACCTGGCATCTGGGGCAAGAAACACTGAGGAAAATGTCGTCGGCTGATGCCTTTATACCCGCAGAACTGCAGCTATGACGTCGGGTGAAGTGCGACATCAGCCGAGGCCAGACCCAGACTTTGGAATCCGGCCGACCGAAGGGCTGCCTGAGGCAGGACAACCCATTTGTTAGGACTGCAGATGCATACCTCTCAGACATCTACATTTATGGTAGGTACAAAACTGTACATGTCCTTCAAGGATGCATCTGCAGTCATAACAAATGGGTTGTCCTGTCGTCAGGCAGCCCTTCGGTCGGCCGGATTCCAAAGTCTGGGTCTGGCCTCGGCTGGTGTCGCACTTCACCCGACGTCATCTCTGCTGGTCTTCGGGTATAAAGGCATCAGCCGACGCCGTTTTCCTCAGTCTTTCTTGCCGCGTGGCGCCTGGGGACTCTTTCTTGCCTCAGCCGATGTCAGAAAAAGTAAATAACTGTTAAACTTGTGGGAAACAAATACCTCATAAAGATTTCCACTCTTACTGCTTACCTTGTTTAGGCCCAGACCACGACGTAGCAGCCTGTTTAGCCTGTGCTTCCTTCAACCGACGAACGCTTAGGCGTCGGTCGGAGTTTGCTGAACAGTTTTTTGCTCAGATTTTGACATTATGCTGTCGGATCCTCCGACTTCTCAAATTGTTAAAAACGCAAAGAAAAGACCGACACTCGCGGTCCGGTTTCGCCGAAACCACGGTTAAGCAAACATGAGTGTCTCGGTTTCGGCCGAAACCGAGCAAACGGGTCAATCTTCAGCCGAATCCATGACTACTACCGAGGCTCCTGCTACCCTAGTTGAATCGGCCTCTGAAGTTTTGCCTACTAATGTGGTTCCTATAGAATTATCAGACACCATCCCTTTGGATGTCTCTACCCCAGCACGTGGTGCTGCTAGGCCTCCTGCAGCCATGTCTATTAAGGCCTTTGCCAGGGCTACAGCAGCCAAAACTGCTAAATCGGTGCCTGTTAAGCCCCCCTCACACAGGCCCAGTTCCAGTTCTCAAATGCTTACTCTGGCAGAGGATCTCATCTCTTTAATAAGGGGATCCCAATCTCACCCAGACAGGGCCTCTCAGCCTCCAGAAAAGAGACCTAGAGCAGAGCCCCAGAGCCAGTGTCCTCAGATGATTCTTCTGATGATTCAGACATTACAGACCATCCAGAGGCTCCTTTTTCTACTTATGAAGATTCCGATGCTGAAGAATCTATTCCATCTGCCTCTCCACCAGAGGAATTTTCCTTTGGGGACACCTTACATGCCATGAGAGAGCAATTCCAATGGCAGGGACAAGATTTCTCAGATTCAAGAAAAAGGCTTAGCGCCTTTCTACACTTACCAACATAGGCCCTTAGCTATACCTCCAGTTCTGCCTGTTGTGGATGATGCATTTAATGATGTTTGCACTGCTCCTGATACTTTACCTCCAGCCCCTGCCAAACCAGATAGGTTTTACAGGGTACCGGACACTCATCACCACCTATACAAGGCCCCACTTGCAGATCCTGAGACTATCTCCCAGGGGCCTAAGGCAGTAGCCGACCTCAGCAAAAACCCTCTCCCTTCTGAAAGGGAATCCAGGTCCTTAGAGAGATGGGGTAAAAAAAGTTTACACCTCTGCTACTCTCTCAGCTAGAGCTTTGAACTGTCAGTTTCATATGATCCAATACCAAGAGTTTATGCTTGATCAGTTAACTAAGAAACTGTCCTCTGATGACTCCTTAGATAAGAAATATGTTTTAGAAATGGTGAATAACATTCAGCAGGTTAGTAACCATTCTTTAAAATGTGGCTATGATGCACTGGAGGCTTCATTTAGCTCAGCCATGACTGGCACAGTTATAAGAAGGCATGCATGGTTGAAAGAACAGGTCTTGCCGGATCATGTTAAAGCAAAGCTGTTAGATGCTCCTATGGATAAGGCCAGTCTATTTGGTTCTCCTGCTCAGCAAGTAATGAAGAGAATGGAAGAGAAAGCAAAATCTGTACAAACAGTTAAAGATTTCTTACAGGTTCAGCCCCCAAGGTTTAGCAGGAACTGGCCTTCCAAAAATTGGTCCTTTCCAGACTCCTCTAAATCTCAGAGAGGCAGGAATAGACGTTCCAGAGGCAGAAATCAATCCAGAGGAGGTGCCTACAGAGGACGCCAGTGGCAAGGCAATAACCAGCGAGGCACAGACACAACCACTGCCACTGCAACAGGACAATCACAGTGACTTGGCTCTGACACCGCCTACCAGGGAACAAATAGCAGCAACCTTAGGCGGAAAGTTAGCCTTATTTTCAAAAAATTGGCACTATATCACAAAAGACAAGTGGATTTTGCAGACCATAGACCAAGGCTACAGGTTTCACTTCCACACCTTACCAGTAAAAAGAGGAATGCCAAACCTACCTCCAAATCAGAAAACAGAAGCTCTAAAGCAGATAGCTCAATTAACAAAGATGAGAGCTGTGGAAAAGAGTACCACCAACAGAACAGGGCAAAGGATTCTACTCCAGACTCTTCCTAGTACCAAGAAAAGAGAAAAGTTGGAGACCTATTCTCGACCTGTCCGCCTTAAACACATTCATTATTGTCCCAAAATTCAAAATGCTGACCCTACAGCAACTTCTTCCCATGCTGGGCAAGGAGTGTTGGCTGGTAACTCTAGATCTCAAGGAGGCATACCTGCACGTCCCCATACGACCAAATTGCAGAAGATACCTCAGATTTCTTGCAGGATCAGAGCATTATCAATTCTCAGCATTGCCCTTTGGCTTATCTACTGCGCCCAGAGTATTCACAAAATGCCTGGCATCAGTAATCGCCATTGCAGGCTACAGGAATCCAAATTTATCCATACCTGGACGACTGCCTGATACAAGCGGACAACAAAAGCAAACTGACAAAAGACTTACAAAGAGTCATTTGCTTACTACAAGCCCTGGGATACACAGTCAATTTAAAACAGTCAAGACTAATACCATCCCAAACACAAACATTCTTCAGTGCAGTATTGGACACAGTAAAAAAAAGGGCAGTCCCAACTGCACAAAAACAAGAACAACTCCCTCATTACTTCTTGGCATTAACAAAGCAGAACTAACAGCAAGGAAAGTACTGCAGGCCTTGGGCTTCATGGCATCATGCATAATCCTGGCCCCCATGCCAGATTGCATATGAGAAAACTACAGTGGTACCTAAAGAATTTATGGTCTCAACACAGGCACAGCTTAGAAACCGAAATACCACTAATCCCATGCCTGAAACAAGAGTTCCTATGGTGGGCTCAAGCATGCCAGTCAAACCCAGGCTTGCCCTTCCACAACTTTCAAGCAAGCCAAACCATCACAACGGACGCCTCAGACCTAGGTTGGGGGGCCCACATGCTGGACAAATGCATACAAGGATTATGGACCCCAGATCAACTGCACCTGCACATAAATCAAAAAGAAATGCTGGCAATAAAACTAGCAATCCAGAATTTCAGACCATTCCTCAAAGAAGGCCATTTGATAAGGACAGACAACACCACAGTCATGTGGTACATCAACAAACAGGGAGGCACTCATTCATACCCCCTATGCCGAATGACTCTGGACCTATGGAATATGGCTCTGAGCTACAACATTCAGTTACAGGCAATATTTGTACCAGGAAAAGAAAACATCCTAGCAGACATGTTAAGCAGAACTACCTCGGATGCTCACGAATGGATGCTACACCCGGACATCTTCATGGCCATCACACAGAAATGGGGAATGCCACAAATAGACCTATTCGCATCCCCACTCAATCACCAGCTCAAGAAATTCTGCACAAGGACATACCACCCACTTGCATGGAAGGTGGACTCTCTATCCTTCAGTTGGAAAGGCCTGACAGCATATGCATTCCCACCTCTTCCTTTGATGCACAAGATACTACTGAAAATCAAAGAGGAGCGTCCAAGGATAATTCTGATAGCTCCCAATTGGCCAAGTCAACACTGGTATCCATTGCTGAGGAGCATGTCACGGGGGAGAACGTGGACACTACCCCTGATGTCTTTGATGTTAACTCAGAACGACTACAACATCATGCATCCAAATCTAAAAACTCTGCAACTAACTGCCTGGAACATTACATAACAGCAACTAACTCAGATTTATCCCAAAGGGTTAAAGACATTATCCTGGAGGCCCGCAGACCTTCTACAAGAAGGAACTATGCAGGGAAATGGAAAAGGTTTGTCATTTGGAGCACTGAAAGAGGAAAAGATGGGTCAAAGATAGATATTGCCAACATCCATCAAGATAGAGTATCCATGAGAACTAATCCAACATTTATGCCTAAGGTGGTATCCAGAGTGTCTCTAAACCAGGCAATCCACCTACCTACCTTCTTTCCCAATCCACAGAACAGGGGGGAAAGACTGCTGCGTACCTTGGATGTACATAGACAGTTGCGCTACTACCTGGACAGAACCAAGGGCAATAGAAAAACTGACCAGCTTCTAGTGGCCTATGCAACAGGAATGGAAGGAAAAGCAATTTCCAAACAGACAATTTCCAAGTGGATAGGACATTGCATCAGATTCTGTTACTCCTACCATGGAAAACCAATTCCACAGAACATAAGACCTCACTCTACAAGGGCTACAGCCACTACCACAGCTTTCTTACGAGGAGTGGCAACCAAGGACATTATTGAGGCGGCTACTTGGACCTCCATGCATACATTTGCCAAGCATTATAACTTACCTCTATACTCTAGATCCCGAGCAGGGTTTGCCACTGCTGTATTGCAAGGGATCCTAACTACACCATAATTCTTCTTCCTCCTCCCCTAGTTTGGCTATGGTATTCTACCCATTTGTTATGACTGCAGATGCATCCTTGAAGGACATAGTACAGTTTTGTACCTACCATAAATGTAGATGTCCGAACAGGATAGCATCTGCAGTCAGGATTACCCACCCTCCTTCCCTCTGTGGTATTCCTAGGGTATTTACGCTCCTAATAGCTACTTGAGGGGGGATCTCTTATGGTGTATTTGTTTGTATATATGTACATACATGCTTATTTTTTGTGTTTGCCTACCTTTTTTTTGGAAACATTGGCATTTACCCAAAATTTAGTTTTCCAAGAGGGCAACTGGCATCTGGGGCAAGAAACACTGAGGAAAATGGCGTCGGCTGATGCCTTTATACCCGAAGACCAGCAGAGATGACGTCATGTGAAGTGCGACACCAGCCGAGGCCAGACCCAGACTTTGGAATCCGGCTGACCGAAGGGCTGCCTGACGACAGGACAACCCATTTGTTATGACTGCAGATGCTATCCTGTTCGGACATCTACATTTATGGTAGGTACAAAACTGTACTTTTCTTACATAACTAATCTTTATTTCTATAGCACCATTGCCAAAAAGCACAGAAAAAATGTCTAAAATTTGCAGCAAGGGAAATCACTTCCAGTTTACAGCCTTACTCCTAGGCTTTTCCGCTGCCAGAGTCTTCACAGAATGTCTGACTTCATCATTAGCCTTTTATATGACGGGGTGCACACAAATGTTTCCTTACCCGGATAACCTGATTGTGGCAGAATCCCAGCAAAGCATCCTTCTGCCCTGGACGTGACCCTGATTTTTTTTCAGGAGCCTGGGCCGCACAGCCAAAAGAGAAATTATGGTTGATCACTGTGTAGAATATAGTTTTCCTAAGGTGATTCAAAACAGGGAAGTCTTTCCGAATCTGACCAGGTTGTGAGGTCTATCAGAGATGAAGAAAGAGGGACCAATTTACCCTCCCATCTGCTTCTGGCCTAGCTTGGGGCGTGCACTGAGGATTTCTCAGAGAACAAGATGTTTGGAACACAACTCTAAGGAAGAGGTATATATTTGTAAAGGAGATGTTTGCCATGATATATGCACTCACAGTCATGAAGTCCATCTGAAAATCAGGATGTTTTGCAGGTGATAACAGACTAATGTGGCATAGCAAGAAATAAAAGGGAGTCTTTCCACATGTACTTTGTCCATGATGGATTTTTAGATGGCTGTTCAGTCCCATATGACCCAAACGTCATTGTGTCCCATCTCAGAACTCATCAGATCATCTAAGCAGATCAGATGCAGGTCCCCACAAATGGATGTTGCAAAGGGATGTCTTCCTTTTGGATTGTTCACAGGTGGGATGTCCCAGGAATAGCCCTGTTTGCTTTCCCAAATAACAGCTAAAGTTCTACTTCTGGATAGCTCAGTACCTCAGAAAGCAACTTGGGCTTGTAGATGCCTTCTCCTTCAGATGGACAGGTCACTTTGTTTGCATTTCCCTCTGATCCACCTTCTCCCCTGAGGTGGTCTAGACAGCAAAGAGGTGATAAGAATACCCTTAATCACAACCTTTTGACTCGTGTAGCACTGTTTCTCTCTTCTCATTCGTATGCTTGGGTAAAAATCTTTCCTGCTACCTTTACAAATGGACCTTCTCAGTCAGAACAAGGGGGCTCTATTGCACCCAGCCTGGATACAATACAGCTCACTGCCTGGATGAATCAACTCCCTGGCATTTCAAGCACTAGTTCACTAAAACTGTGCTAAACATAATCAAGAAGACTAGGAAGCCTGCCACAAGGAAGTTAACTAAGTGGAAGAGATTTTGTATGTTGTACCACAGGAATGATCTGACCCCCCCCCCCCCCAGCACAGCACCTGTGTCCATGATTCTGCAACCCTTAAATAAGCTGCTGCTTTGGGTTTTGCATAGCCTACATGCTTGTAGAAACCATTTCCCCAACATCTGTGTAGCATGTTAAACATTTCTTTAAGGAAGTCATTCATCTGAGACTAGCTGAAAACCTGTTGCTCCTCATGGGGCTTTGTCTATGTCCTGGCTGATAAGTCCACCCCCCCCCACCCCCACCCCCTTAAACCTGCTTTAGTCTCTGCCTCTGCACTCCCGAATATCTTAACATGGAAAATGGCTTTCTCACTTGCCATCAAGTGAGCCAAGAGGATTCCAGAACAACAGGCATGTGCAGTGTCCTTTCTAGTCTTTTGTAAAGGCAGGGTCAGTATTGGAACCAGTCACACTTTTAATTCCAAATGTAGTGAATGAGTTATCCGTCAGGTACATTATTCAACTCTCTCTTTTCTTCCCTTATTCCCTGTACAAGGAAGCATGAATTCACCATTCCTTAGTTGTATGAATACATTATTGATTCTGCTTACATTAATAAAAGAGCATCAGCTCTTATTTTTGTCCTTAGCATGTCGGAAAGAGGGGCAAAGTTTTCAGGCAGACAGTCTCAAAGTGGTTAGCATGGTGCATCTTCTGTTCCTGTCACCTTGAAAAGAAACTGAAAGGGACTATGAAAACCTGTAGCATTAAGTAAATGAAAGCCACTGTGGCATTTCTGATAGTGTGAATGCACAGGCTATTCTTGAGGCAGCAACCTGGTCATCATTCAACACTTTCCCAAACACTATAGCTTGGACATTGCTCCCAGGGCTATGGCTGGGTTTGCAGCTACTATTCAGCAGAGCTTGTTGCACCCCAGTCCTTCCACTCTAGACTGCTGAGATGTTGGAATAGTCCTAGTAGTATGGACTACTGTAACAGTGATCTGTAAGAACATTAAAATAAAATTAGCTGTTTGAGTAGGTCTGTTGCAGTTCTGCATGTTAAGTTGTCAATCTCGCCTTCATTCTTGCTTGATGGGTTCGGAGCCGATCCACGGCTCCGAATCTGCACTTGCTAAGCTCGAGAGTCACTTTTACCAGCTCGAGGCAGCCCCATATCCCATGATGCAAGGCGGTAAGTACCCAGATCTCGTTTGCCGCTTCGCTGATGTGGTCCTCCTTTTGCCAGCTCCTGCTAAGTGATTTAGATATTACTGTTTTAGCCCCCTTTTCAACTTAAAACTTTATTTTTAACGTTTATAGTTAATTTAAGTCCCTTTCTGACTAGAAAATCCCTCACTCCTTTATATTTTTAGTCAGGCATTCTCCCCTCCCATCCCCCCCTTTGTTAGGGTGTGTGTGTGTGTATTAGAAGTCAGTTATCTGACTATTTGGGATAACTATTTCTTGGGACTGTGTTGTGTGTGTGTGGTTCCAACTATGTCCAAGGAAAGGGTCTCAGGCTTTAAGAAGTGTGACTCGTGCTGTCAGAAGATGTCTCTGACAGACGGTCACACTTCTTGCTTATACTGCCTGGGACCTCTCCACCTGCAGGACTCCTGTGCAATATGTCATTCTTTTAGCCAGAGTCCTGCAGGAGAGGAGAAATAAATTGATTTTGAGGGGCCTTCTTAAACCGGAGGGCTCTCCGGCTAAGTCGGCCCCGACTAAGACTTCCAAGTCTTCCAAGGCCCAGGCTTCTGTCTCTAAGCCTGCGGCCTCGGTTCCGACTCTTTCAGAGTCGAGATCAGCTCCGGCTGGAGCCGATCCTAGTTTTCACAAACCTTCGGCACCAATGGCTATCGGTGCCGATACTGGTTTGGTCACATCGGTGTCGGCTCCGACTGGCTCCGACCACCATGTGGCTCAGGCTTCGGTGTCGGCGCCGACCGACACCATTACTTTTGTGTCTGTATCGGCTCCGGCCGGTGCCGATACATCGAGACCTTCTGTCGGTGCCGAAAAGTTGTCGGCTCCGACAGCATCCATGGTTTCGTCGGCTCCGATGGTTCCTTCGAGGAAGAGGTCCAGGTCCCCTTCCTTGGAACCGATACTTTCGGCTCCGGCCTCTCCTCTCCTCTCGGAATGGAGCCATTGGAGCCGATCATCCAGGTCATCCAGGCTTTCTGACCATGATTTAGAGAGGGTGGTCAGTAGATTATTAAAATCACAGGCACTGGCCCAGATGCTACATAGTCCGTCTCAACAGACGACTATTAGTCCACACCCCCTTGCAGTTCCTCCTTCGACTCTACCTCAGAGTTTGGAGCTGGAGTCTTCGGGAATGGTTTCTGCTATGGCTGAGGGACAGATACCCCCTCCTTCTGCTCCCTCAGCCTCCACTCTTATCTCCCCTTCGAGACCTTCCTTAGAGGGATTCGGTGGTCGGGCTTCCCTGGTCTCCTCCGAGGGGGTGAGTGGCATCGAACCCTTGTCCGACCCCACTCTTCCCCTTGGAGCCTCGGCCTTGGTGAGCTCGGCTCCGACATCGGCCTCGGAGCCTTCCCTTTCGGTGGGCCCTGGAGTTCCTGGTTCTTCGGAACGGGTTCTCTCGGACCTCCCTGGGAGGGGAGCCTTCGAGGTGATGGAGTGTGCTAGCCACTGGACTCAGCCAGCAGTCTGTTCCCTTAGCTCCTCCCTCTACGGTGCCTGTCGATATCTCTGCCATCTCTCTTGCTCCCGGACCCAGAGATCCTCCGCCTCAGGTTTCCCCACTGGGAAGAACCCCCTCTTCCGAGGATTCTCCTGATCAGTCAGGGGATCCTCAGCGCAAGAGGACCTGTAAGAGGAAACACGTAGACTCCCCCGAGTCTATCACTTCAGATACCGACTTAGATGAGTCGGAGGGATCCCCAAGATCCCCCTCTGAGGATGTCTCCTTTTCAGACATCCTAGAACTCCTTAAACAGAGGGGAAACTGGCCCTCCAAGAATCCCTCTGAGGATGAGTCGGTATACCTGGAGGCGTTTGGATCTCGGCCCTCCATCTCCTGGGTGTCTCCGCCTTTCGACCCCCTTATGCAGGTTATCGCTCGAAAGGCTTGGGCTGCTCCTGACTCTGTAGAGCCAGTTCCTAGGAGGCCTTCTAAATTTATTACTGCCCCTTCGGACAAGCAATTTCTCACGAAAGGTGTCTCTGCTGATGCCATGGTGGCGGCGGCTGCCACTAAGAAGGAACTTGCAGATCCTTCCGTACCTGTCCATCCTCCTAATAATAAGGACTCTAGGACCATGGATAGGTATGGTAAGCGGATGTTCTCTTCAGCGACCTTTGCTATGCGCTCGCTGAACCACTTATGTCACTTCACCAGACTCCAAAGGGATATCCTTAAGGAGCTAGGTGAAGTAGTACAGGATCCCACAGCTGCAGGGGCTCAAGAAAAAAATTGCTTCGCAGCTAGGAACCCTTAATTCTATTGTTAACTCCTCCATGCGACTGATATCATATGCAGCAGATGGAGCGAGTAGGGCTGCAGGTACAGGTGTGGCTCTTACACTCCAAGCCTGGATGCGGCTCTGTAATTTTGCAGATCCCTTTAAGGCATCCTTCACAAACTCTCCCTTTGATGGGTCAGCTTTGTTTGGCCCTCAAGTGAAGGAAACATTGACCAGGTGTGAGCAGGACGGCAAGACTCTTTCTGCCGTAGGGGTCCGTTTTTCCACCCCTTCTAGATTTTACCCTAAAGGACAGAAGGGTGGCAAAATGTGGTTCCGCAAATCCCAAGGAGTCACGCCGGATTCACGTGGTCAATTTACCCCTAGAGGCAGAGGGGGTAACAATAACAGACGCCGCTCTAGAGGCAGAGGGGGTCCACAAAACCAGGGAAGCAGAGAGCCTTTCTCTGACAAGCCCTTTCAGCATCCCTGAGATGTTGCCCGACTGTCCATCCTTGGAGGCAGACGGGGGAAGACTATCGCTGTACCCAGAAGCCTGGCTTTCCCTAACTCAAGACAGATGGGTACAGTCGATCATATCCGAGGGTTACAAAATTCCTTTCGAGGAAACTCCCTTTTCTCACTCAAATTCCCTTCCAGATGTTCCACCCGGTCTAAGGGAAATTGCAGAGTTAGAAGTTTTAAAACTTCTGCAAAAAAGAGCCATTCAGCCAGTTACAACAGATCATTCAGAGCCCGGAATCTACTCAAGATTCTTTTTGGTCCCCAAAAAGACGGGAGACTGGAGACCAATATTGGATCTCAGCAGACTCAACAAGTCTGTGAGAAAGACAAGATTCCGAATGGTCACACTTCAGTCAATTCTGCCCTTCTTACAGAAGGACAACTGGATGTGCTCAATAGATCTTCAGGATGCGTACTATCACATAAAAATTCACAGACGCTCCAGAAGGTTTCTCCGCTTTCGGCTGGGGTCCAGTCATTTCCAATTCAGAGCCATGCCCTTTGGTCTCACTACAGCCCCCAGAGTGTTCACCAAATGTATGGCAGTGGTCACGGCTCACCTGAGACGTCAAGGATTCCAGGTGTTTCCGTATCTCGACGACTGGCTCCTTTCAGCCACCACCAGGCATCAGCTTCTTCAAGCCAGGGATTACACAGTAAATCTTTGCACTCAATTGGGCATCTCGATCAACTACGGAAAATCCTCCTTGTTGCCCTGCCAGTCTATTACTTTCATAGGCGCAAACTTAAACACTGTTCGGATGTCAGCTACCCTCACAGACCAAAGAATCTCAGATATACAAGGTCACGTGAGAATCATTCTAGCCAGCAAGAAAGTACAAGCCAGAATGGTTCTAAAAGTGTTGGGCCTCATGGCTGCGGCCATTACCCTTCTTCCCCTGGCTCGCTTCTATATGCGCCTTCTTCAGTGGATGTTGTTCACTCAGTGGTCTTACCAACAACTTCCCATGCGTCACCAAATACTGGTGACACAGATTTGCAAGAATCATCTTTCTTGGTGGATTACTTCTCCCCAGATTCACCAAGGCAGACCCTTTGTACCCCCAACCCCGGTAGCCACTGTCACTACGGATGCCTCCCTGATCGGGTGGGGGGGGCATTATCAGGGCAGGATGGTTCATGGGACGTGGCAACCTTTCGGATACCACCTGCACATAAATGTCCTAGAGATGAGAGCAGTGCTTTTAACGTTGCAAGCCCTCAACGACTTTCTTCCCTTGGGGACAATTGCAGTCCACACAGACAACATGTCTGTAGTATGGTATATCAACAAACAGGGCGGAACCAAGTCCTACCCCTTGTGTCGAGAAGCGCTCAGACTTTGGCAATGGGCAATCTCTTATCATCGGTTTCTGGTAGCAACGCATATCCCTGGGAAAACCAACATTTTAGCGGACAGATTGAGCAGAGCTATTCTCATGCCTCACGAGTGGTCTCTCAAACAATCTGTAGTGGAGGAGATTTTTCTAGAATGGGGTCGCCCATGTTGCGATCTTTTTGCTACTCCCAAAAACAGCAAATGCCCAGACTTCTTCTCTCTCTTCCCACTGCCAGGCCATCCCCCCAGAGACGCTCTGACCCAGGATTGGCCCCAGGGACTTCTTTATGCCTTTCCTCCCTTTCCTCTGATCCCACAAGTAATCCAGAAAGCCACCGTTTTGAGAGCCAAAATGATTCTCATTGCCCCTTATTGGCCTCGACAAATTTGGTTTCCGTTCCTCCATCGTCACCTTTTGGTGCAGCCGTGGCATCTGGACCCAGTGCCAGATCTTCTGATTCACCAATCGGGTCAGCTGCACCGGTCTATCCCTTCTCTCAACCTCACAGCATGGTTGCTCCACTTCCTTCCTTAGCCAGGCTTCCTATGATCTCTAATCCTGTTAGAGACATCATAGTAGCTTCCTTAAAATCCTCTACTAGGAGGATTTATACTAGCAAATGGAAACGTTTTTCTTATTGGGCAAAAGCCAAGAATATTGATCCCTTCACTGCTCCAGTACAAGCAGTTTTGGATTTCTTAGCGGAAATTTTTCACTGGCTCCTCTTCTTCCACGGTCAAAGTTCAGTTGGCCGCTATCTCGAACTTTCATGTCGGGTTCGCAGATCACAACATTATGTCCCACAGGCTTTGTAGAGCCTTCTTGAAAGGAATTTTTCTCCTGAAACCTCCAATCAGGAGTCCTCCTCCTCAATGGGACCTAAATTTAGTGCTGACATCCTTGATTCTTCCTCCCTTCGAGCCAGCTGTTTCATGTTCCCTGAAATTTCTTTCATGGAAAACTTTATTCCTGGTTGCTATTACATCGGCTAGGAGGGTGTCTGAACTTCATGCTCTATCTGTTCGTCCCCCCTATTTAGTCTTCCACAGAGACAGAGTATCATTGAGAACTAATCCGACCTTTTTGCCTAAGGTCGCCTCAAAGACTAATTTGAATCAGGCTATTGATCTTCCTGTATTTTTCCCAAACTATTCAAACAGATCGGAACAAAAATTACGTTATCTTGATGTCCACCGCCAACTCAGATATTATTTGGACAGAACAAAACAACTCAGGAAATCCGATCAACTTTTTGTTTCTTATGCTGATAACAAGAAAGGCCTTCCTGTCTCAAAAGTGACCTTGTCTAGATGGCTTTCTTCTGTCATCTCTGAAATTTATCAGCTCAGGGGAAAACATCTGTGCTCAAAACCTAAAGCACATTCAACCAGAAGCTTAGCCACTTCTACAGCTTTTCAAGCTAGACTTCCATTAGACAGTATTTGTGCAGCAGCCACTTGGGCCACTCCTCATACATTTGTTTCCCATTACAAATTGGATTTGGCCTCCAGGGACAGAGCCAGTTTTGGCTCTACAGTTCTCAAGAGTCTGTTCCATTGAGCCACCCAGGATAGAGGTGCTAGGGACGCGGTCCCATTAAGCAAGAATGAAGGCGAGATTGACAACTTAACATTGAGAAGTTATGTACCTACCATAACGTTCCATGTTAGTTGTCTTCTCTCGCCTTCTTTCTTGCGACCCTCCCTCCTTCCCCCAGGCCTGAACAGACCTTTCTCTCTACAAGGAAGTATGCTTCTGAAGACCATACAGTGCTGGTCCTTCTACCATCCTTCAGGTTTTTTTCTCTCCTTCTTTCTTCCTTTTGGAAGTTATTATGCTAGGTGCTATTGCCTATTGTCATCAAATGAGATCTGGGTACTTACCGCCTTGCATCATGGGATATGGGGCTGCCTCGAGCTGGTAAAAGTGACTCTCGAGCTTAGCAAGTGCCGAGTCGGAGCCGAGGATCAGCTCCGAACCCATCAAGCAAGAAAGAAGGCGAGAGAAGACAACTAACATGGAACGTTATGGTAGGTACATAACTTCTCATTTTCTCCCATATCCTCTTTTCTTGGGCATCCTTGTCTGGTGTGAGGTGTCCTATCCCCGTGTAACTTAGCTCCTCTGGGGGTAAGGGTTCTGAGTACTGCAAGTCGAGCCGGACAGCGGGACTAATAGTAAGGATGCCTGCAGCAGTGATCTACTTGAACATCTACAATTATGTTAAGCTTGTACTCTTTTGTACTTTTTAGTACTCTCCATGTCTATTATTAACATCCACTATTATGGTAATTTTTACGTACTTATTGGTACTCTTCCTGTCTATAATGAATGATATTGCAGTAGTGGTATCTGAGAAACTTGGTTCAGCTATGTGGTAAACCATTGCAGCAGTTGATGTTGGAATGAAGGGGTCACTGCTACAGTATAGATAGCCACCCACCATTCCCCCTCTTGTCCTTTTTTATCCCCATGACTCCTTGTTTTGGAGGGCGATAACTTCAGTATTAAAAAAAAAAAAATCCTGTGACTTGTCTAATGCGCACTACCTGTACTAACAAGAGACCTGTCTAGCCTTTCACACAGAGCAGCACCTGTCAGGTACACTTGGTGAGGGAGAACACACTCCCTTTCACTCAAAAAAAGAGTTAAAGATAGCATGGGACACTCTCCTCTTTCTACCTGGAATATTCATGACATTTCTGGGATGGGAAGGAAACTGTCCCACATGGGGTGGTCATCCCAAGCTCTGGAAATCAGCCGTGCTGGGCAGTTGACCACCTGCAACTGAATTCCAGTCTACAGTGAAAGGTGATGTAGCAGTGATCACAGGAAACAAACAAAAGCCAGCAAACAGTTCCCAAGGCTTTATTGGATTAAAGTAAGTGTCATAAAGGCACTATATAACACTCTCACCATCATAAGTATAAAAAATGCATGCCTCAAACTAGTTTCGGTAATATACCTTCTTCAGTGAGGACAAATAGCAAACATAACTCCATTCAACAGACTCCATATTTATATAATTGCTTAGCCAATAGACAAATGGCTAACACTTAACTGCATATTTAAAGTATGCAGAACATTTATTAAAGGAAATACACTTCCAAAAGGCATTTGTTGTTGATTTCAAAAACACAAACTGTGTATAAATAACACTGAATCAACATAAATACATTGATATAGCCAAGATATAGTGTTTGATACCATATAAATGTATATAGTAATTTATAAATGGTCATTTAATCCGGGTGGAAATAAAGCTCCCAAGTGTATAATCCAATATTTTTCTTTCTTGCTAAGAATACTTTGCCAACCTAACTGATTTTGTCTATTTCCCTGTACTTTATCAATGACAGTAAATATAAATTTTGCAGATGGATGCTTAATAGTATGTTGATGCAGGGCATTACTGATTTTATGATTACGAATATCACTGCGATGTTCTCCTATTCTAATTCTTAGAGACTGTGAGGTTTTACCTACATAAAAGGCCTGGCAATGGCATGTGGCTAAATAAATCACCCAACTAGTTGAACAATTTGCAAATATACGAGTATCAAATATCTTGCTAGTGTTAGCACTAGAAAATTCTTTAGTTTTATTTATACTTCCACAGGAGGAACAGTGACCACAAGGGAAGGTCCCCAAAAGCTCATCCCCAGTGATAGTAAGTTGTCTATGTGTTGCACACACACTATCCCGATGTTTATAGTGGAAAAGTAACATACGCAAAGTTTTGCCCCTCCTGTAGGAAATGGAACATTGTTCAGTCAGTATATGACGAAGATGATCATTGGCCATAAGTATGTTCCAATTATTGTTCAACACATTTCTGATAAGTTGGTGATTTTTCCCAAAGGTAGTAATGAATCTAATGGTATCTTCCCTAACACCATCCTTCTTTTGATATTGTAAAAGATCCGATCTCTCTTGTTGATCTGTCCACACCGTTGCTCTAGAAATGTCCCTATATGGATAACCTCTATCCAAAAATCTCCTGTTTAAATCCTGTTTAGCGTCTTCATAATCTGCCGGAGATGAATTAATACGTAAATATTGTGATTTTGGAATGTTGCGGATGGTGTGACGTGGGTGCATGCTTGAGGAATGAAGTAACGTGTTAAACTGTGGATATTTCCTATGTATTTTTGTATTAAGGGTATTGTCCTCATTGCGATATACCGTAACATCCAAAAAGTCAATGGTTAACTTATGATATGTTACTGAGAATTCAATACCCCAAATATTGCTGTTCAGATGTTCCACAAATTCCATCAAATAATCTACATCCGCACGCCACACCATCCAGCAATCATCAAGATAGCATCTCCAAATATCCATCTCCTCTAAATAAATGTTATGCAGGGGATCATATATAAGACATTCCTCCAAGTATGCCATAAAGAGGTCGGCATATATTGGGGCGAAAGAAGCCCCCATGGCTGTACCTCTTAATTGCCAATAACAATCACCCTGAAAGAAAAAAACATTCTTATTGAGGACATGCTCGGACATACATACTAATAGGGTGTTAAATCCTGGTGGATAGAGATCAGATCTTTGAAGCCAATAATCTAACGCCTGTAGACCAGCCCAATGGGGGATACTTGTATACAAAGATTTCACATCTAAGGTACACATTATCCATTCTGGATCTAGTTGTGTATCCACAATGATGTTGAGAAATTCAGTTGTATCCTGTATACGAGCCCTGACCATGGGCAGTAATGGCTTAAGGTATGATGTTAAGAAAACCGATAGAGGTTCTGTAAGGGACCCATGTCCAGACACAATAGGTCTCCCAGGGGGAGCAGTAATAGATTTGTGGATTTTAGGTAGCAAATACAGAATCTGTTTTTGTGGATCATTAACTTGGAGATGTTGAGCAGTCTTTTGTGAAATGATTCCTTCTTGTACAGCCTCTTGGATAAATAAATCAATGTCTTGTTTAAACCTAGGGGTCGGATCTATCCCCATGTGCATGTAGCACTGGGTATCTGACAATTGTCTCAATCCTTCCTGTACATAATAATCAGTGTTCAGAACAACCACTGCACCCCCTTTGTCCGCTTGAATAACTACAATTTTCTGATTTTGTCTCAATTCTGAGAGCTTGTCTCTCCAAAGAGGTGATATTATCATGAGCTATATTAGTATCAAAATGTGGGAAATGCAAGTCCCTCAGTACTGCTTGTTGAAAGATCCCTACGTTCTTGTTCATAGGAGGTTGAAATGTTGATTTTTTAAAAATAAAATCAGTAGATCTTTGAGTAGAAGAGTTGTTCTGATCATTGAAAAAAAATTTTAAATTCAACTTTCTACAAAATTCTAACACATCAACTGATACCAAATAATGGTCAGAGAAAAAGCTGGGGACAAATCCCAATCCTTTATTAAGAATACAATGTTGTTCTTTTGTAAGTATATGGTCTGACAGGTTTAAGACATTGTCAAATGGTTCAACTATTTGTTTAGCAATGCCTGGACTAACCCTGTCATGGAATCTGTGTTCATGTCTACTCTTATGTTTCCTCCCCCTCGGGATTTCCCAACATATCTAAAGGGAACTTTGATTGAGTTTTCTTTTTTAGAGGTGATTGGACACTGGTACCTCCCTCACTGTCAGTGTAGGATGACTCCTCTCCTGATGTGCTAGTATAGCTCAAATCATGTTGTTTCAAAATAGACCTGGGTCTTTTCTTAGATCTTCCTCCATTCACCCCAGATCCCAGATCCTTGAATCGTACACTTCTTTGAACTTGAAAGGGTTGACCTCTCTCATAATCATGTGTATCCCTAGAGAATTTTTTAAGTTTCCTATCTTTCACCATATTGTCATAGGTCGTCAGTTCCTTGGACAACCGCTCAACACAACTAGGATATTTAATACTGTCTTTATATTTTTGGCATTCCATACTTAGATCTTGTACCTCCTTGAGCAAAACGTCTACTGTTCTCTCGTAGTAATCCAATAAAATTTTAACAAATACCATTGAACCCTTCCTCAGGGCATCATCCCATTCCTCTGTAAGCCTCTGTTCAGATCTACCTACAAGAGGACGTAGCTTGATACGAAGACCTCTGGGTGCCAAACCTTTATGAAAATAGGCCTTGAACAACCTCAAGTGCCAAATATTAGCTCTAAGGCCCCTAAGGCCCTTATCTAACCTACGGAATGCCAAATCACAACCCCCTTCACTATTAGGGTTGTGCTGATAGGGAAGATATAGCCATTTTTGGCTTGGAAGATATCCCAAGCAACAACCCAAGTAAAAACAACCCTACTATTTTCATAAAGGTTTGGCACCCAGAGGTCTTCGTATCAAGCTACGTCCTCTTGTAGGTAGATCTGAACAGAGGCTTACAGAGGAATGGGATGATGCCCTGAGGAAGGGTTCAATGGTATTTGTTAAAATTTTATTGGATTACTACGAGAGAACAGTGGACGTTTTGCTCAAGGAGGTACAAGATCTAAGTATGGAATGCCAAAAATATAAAGACAGTATTAAATATCCTAGTTGTGTTGAGCGGTTGTCCAAGGAACTGACGACCTATGACAATATGGTGAAAGATAGGAAACTTAAAAAATTCTCTAGGGATACACATGATTATGAGAGAGGTCAACCCTTTCAAGTTCAAAGAAGTGTACGATTCAAGGATCTGGGATCTGGGGTGAATGGAGGAAGATCTAAGAAAAGACCCAGGTCTATTTTGAAACAACATGATTTGAGCTATACTAGCACATCAGGAGAGGAGTCATCCTACACTGACAGTGAGGGAGGTACCAGTGTCCAATCACCTCTAAAAAAGAAAACTCAATCAAAGTTCCCTTTAGATATGTTGGGAAATCCCGAGGGGGGAGGAAACATAAGAGTAGACATGAACACAGATTCCATGACAGGGTTAGTCCAGGCATTGCTGAACAAATAGTTGAACCATTTGACAATGTCTTAAACCTGTCAGACCATATACTTACAAAAGAACAACATTGTATTCTTAATAAAGGATTGGGATTTGTCCCCAGCTTTTTCTCTGACCATTATTTGGTATCAGTTGATGTGTTAGAATTTTGTAGAAAGTTGAATTTAAAATTTTTTTTCAATGATCAGAACAACTCTTCTACTCAAAGATCTACTGATTTTATTTTTAAAAATCAACATTTCAACCTCCTATGAACAAGAACGTAGGGATCTTTCAACAAGCAGTACTGAGGGACTTGCATTTCCCACATTTTGATACTAATATAGCTCATGATAATATCACCTCTTTGGAGAGACAAGCTCTCTCAGAATTGAGACAAAATCAGAAAATTGTAGTTATTCAAGCGGACAAAGGGGGTGCAGTGGTTGTTCTGAACACTGATTATTATGTACAGGAAGGATTGAGACATTTGTCAGATACCCAGTGCTACATGCACATGGGGATAGATCCGACCCCTAGGTTTAAACAAGACATTGATTTATTTATCCAAGAGGCTGTACAAGAAGGAATCATTTCACAAAAGACTGCTCAACATCTCCAAGTTAATGATCCACAAAAACAGATTCTGTATTTGCTACCTAAAATCCACAAATCTATTACTGCTCCCCCTGGGAGACCTATTGTGTCTGGACATGGGTCCCTTACAGAACCTCTATCGGTTTTCTTAACATCATACCTTAAGCCATTACTGCCCATGGTCAGGGCTCGTATACAGGATACAACTGAATTTCTCAACATCATTGTGGATACACAACTAGATCCAGAATGGATAATGTGTACCTTAGATGTGAAATCTTTGTATACAAGTATCCCCCATTGGGCTGGTCTACAGGCGTTAGATTATTGGCTTCAAAGATCTGATCTCTATCCACCAGGATTTAACACCCTATTAGTATGTATGTCCGAGCATGTCCTCAATAAGAATGTTTTTTTTCTTTCAGGGTGATTGTTATTGGCAATTAAGAGGTACAGCCATGGGGGCTTCTTTCGCCCCAATGTATGCCGACCTCTTTATGGCATACTTGGAGGAATGTCTTATATATGATCCCCTGCATAACATTTATTTAGAGGAGATGGATATTTGGAGACGCTATCTTGATGATTGCTGGATAGTGTGGCGTGCGGATGTAGATTATTTGATGGAATTTGTGGAACATCTGAACAGCAATATTTGGGGTATTGAATTCTCAGTAACATATCATAAGTTAACCATTGACTTTTTGGATGTTACGGTATATCGCAATGAGGACAATACCCTTAATACAAAAATACATAGGAAATATCCACAGTTTAACACGTTACTTCATTCCTCAAGCATGCACCCACGTCACACCATCCGCAACATTCCAAAATCACAATATTTACGTATTAAACGTATTAATTCATCTCCGGCAGATTATGAAGACGCTAAACAGGATTTAAACAGGAGATTTTTGGATAGAGGTTATCCATATAGGGACATTTCTAGAGCAACGGTGTGGACAGATCAACAAGAGAGATCGGATCTTTTACAATATCAAAAGAAGGATGGTGTTAGGGACGATACCATTAGATTCATTACTACCTTTGGGAAAAATCACCAACTTATCAGAAATGTGTTGAACAATAATTGGAACATACTTATGGCCAATGATCATCTTCGTCATATACTGACTGAACAATGTTCCATTTCCTACAGGAGGGGCAAAACTTTGGGTATGTTATTTTCCCACTATAAACATCGGGATAGTGGGGGTGCAACACATAGACAACTTACTATCACTGGGGATGAGCTTTTGGGGACCTTCCCTTGTGGTCACTGTTCCTCCTGTGGAAGTATAAATAAAACTAAAGAATTTTCTAGTGCTAACACTAGCAAGATATTTGATACTCGTATATTTGCAAATTGTTCAACTAGTTGGGTGATTTATTTAGCCACATGCCATTGCCAGGCCTTTTATGTAGGTAAAACCTCACGGTCTCTAAGAATTAGAATAGGAGAACATCGCAGTGATATTCGTAATCATAAAATCAGTAATGCCCTGTATCAACATACTATTAAGCATCCATCTGCAAAATTTATATTTACTGTCATTGATAAAGTACAGGGAAATAGACAAAATCAGTTAGGTTGGCAAAGTATTCTTAGCAAGAAAGAAAAATATTGGATTATACACTTGGGAGCTTTATTTCCACCCGGATTAAATGACCATTTATAAATTACTATATACATTTATATGGTATCAAACACTATATCTTGGCTATATCAATGTATTTATGTTGATTCAGTGTTATTTATACACAGTTTGTGTTTTTGAAATTAACAACAAATGCCTTTTGGAAGTGTATTTCCTTTAATAAATGTTCTGCATACTTTAAATATGCAGTTAAGTGTTAGCCATTTGTCTATTGGCTAAGCAATTATATAAATATGGAGTCTGTTGAATGGAGTTATGTTTGCTATTTGTCCTCACTGAAGAAGGTATATTACCGAAACTAGTTTGAGGCATGCATTTTTTATACTTATGATGGTGAGAGTGTTATATAGTGCCTTTATGACACTTACTTTAATCCAATAAAGCCTTGGGAACTGTTTGCTGGCTTTTGTTTGTTTCCTGCGATGATGTTGGGCCGTGCAAGCTTGAACGTGCGTGGGTTTGTGTGTCACTCGATGTAGCAGTGATCCCTGTATTCAGCCAATGTCTGTTGTGAGTTATCACACATCTATTCTGCACATGCCGTCTGTTAAGCAATAGTTATTCTTAATAAATCCTTTGTGTGGAAATAATAGAGTTTATCCCAGGGTTTTTCGCTTGCTTTGTTCTAAACATAATTCACATTGCTAAGCAATTTGCTTTAACTGATTAGGGCAGACTAATTTCTTTTGAGTTATTGTGGTGTTTTGTTGTGCTGCACTGTCCAATACCTAATACTGTCTTGTAGATGCAACCAAATCGGACAGTATTTTTCTTCAAACCATTTCCTTCCAGTATCTCTCTGCCTGGTTACAAGACTGTGATACCTGTGATTTATGATTCATTTTCAGTGTGCAACTTGTATAAGTATTTGATCTGAAGTAGTTTACTTCATTTGTGCATCAACCTATGGGTTATCGGATCCATATTGGATCCGAGCCGGCAGTTTCCAACAGCTAAGATCTGAGCTCCAAGCTCCTCACCCTACCCATAATCCCCTGCCATCCCTTCCTGACCTCAGCTATAGTTTGCCGCGGTTACACCAGCAGCTTGATCTCGAGCTTCCAGGCCTTAGAGAGCATTTTTCTGAGAGAAAAATCTTTCCTTTTTTTGGATTAGCTAAAGTTTGTGTGTGAAGTTGTTTGAGTGTGTGTTTAGGATAGTTACCTTAAAGTAGTCGTTAGATCCCCTTTTTCGTATTAACCCCCCCCCCTTTTGTGAAAGCGTTAGGGTGTGTGTGGTGTTGGGTCCTAGTCAGTGTGTTTTAGTTTACCATGGCAGAGGCACCCAAAACATTTTTTTCTAAATGTACCGAGTGTGGCCATAAGCTCTCCCCAGCGGATGGCCACACTCGGTGCGTTTTATGCCTTGGGGTTGAACACCTGTCACCCGGCTGAGCTATTTGTGCAGCGTTCAACCCCAGGGCTCTCAAGGACCGGAGGTCGAAGCTAATTCTGGTGGGACTTCTGCCCCCGGACTCTGCTCCGGCCTCCGGTCCCCCCATGGCTCCTGCCGCAGCTGCGGCAGCGCCTTCTGCTTCTTCCCTTGGCCAGGACTCAACCTCCCACCTTGGGCCAAGAGGATAGGGAAGCCAGAAGAGAGAAGTGCAGAGAGAAGCATCACAAGCGGTGGGCCGAAGCCTCTGCATCGGCCCCACCAGCCAAGCGGCCCCCCCCCCCCGAGACCTCCGAGCCTTCTCCTTCCCGGCTCCGTTCACCCTGCTTCTCGCCGGGGCCGGAGGAGGGGGAGACCCGGTCACCTTTGAGGTCATCACGGCGGCACTCCCGTCCCGCCTCGCTGGCCTCTTCTAGGTCCACAAGAAGTTTAACTGATGCAGACTTGGACCGGATGATGCGAAGATTCCTCCAGGCCCAGCTGCAGGTGGGAGTGCTCCTGCCCCCCCCCCTCCGGGGAGGGGAGCTCGACCCCCTGTTTTTCCCGATTGCTCCTTCCTCGACCCACTTCCCGGGTTCGGGGTCTTCAGAGCCAACTAGTGTTGGAGCCGGGGGACTGTCGGTGCCGATAGAGTCGAGTGCTTCGGCGCCGATGGCTCCCTCAAGTCTGTCGGGTCCCTTTTCTGTGGATCCGAGCTCTCCGAGCCGAGAGCTGAGCTTCGGATCCGAGACAGTTAGTATGCCTTCGGCTCCGTCCAGGTCGGAGCATACTGCCCCTTCAGATCCGATCACCTCGGCCCTGGCTCTGATCCGAGTGTCGGATCCGAGGGAGGGTCTGCTCTCGGATCCTAGGGAGAGCAGCTCTCCTTCGGCTTTCGACGTTGTGGAGAGGGTTCTGTCGAGGGACTCCAGGCCCCTGGCCCTAGCTACGGCTCCACCCTGCACTCCCTCTCAGACGGGCCCGACGTCTGTCACCCGGCCCCAGGGACAGCCTGCTCTTACGCCCCAGATCGTTCCCTTGTTTGACCAGGATGTGGTTGGTGAGGCCTCCTCGGACAGCCCCCCCGAGGAAGTCCCTCACAAACGCAAGTGCAAAAGGAGGCACTTGGACTCCCCTGAGTCCTTGACAGAGGACACAGACTTGGAGCAAGGGGAAGGCTCCCCAAGATCACCCCCTGAAGACGTCTCATTTGGAGACATCATGGAGATGCTCAGGATCAGAGGGGGATGGTCTGCCCCAAAGCCTACCTCGGACGAGTCTGTGTTCTGGAGGCGTTTGAAGCAGGTCCGTCTACCTCTTGGCTGTCCCCTCCAGCCCAACCCCCTGGTAGGCCTAATCACTACCAGGGCATGGAAGGAGCTGGACACTGTGGAGCCCGTTCCCAAGAGGCCGGACAGATTGCATTGGAGTAAGGGGACCCCCGTAGATGCCATGTTGGTGGCGGCTGCCACTAAAAGGGAACTAGCCCAGGAGAGTCCCACGGTCCATCCTCCTGAGAAGGGGTCTTGGGCGATGGACCGTTTGGGGAAGCGGGTGTTTGCTTCAGCCACCTTCTCGGTAAGGTCGCTGAACTATATGGCACACGTAATACAACTCCAGCGGGATCTTATTAAAGAGTACGCTGGGACGCCCCCAGAGTCCATGTCGGCAGAGGACAAACAAGTGTACTCTACCCGAGTGGCCACTCTCAGGTCTATTTCCAATACCTCTGTGCGGCTACTATCCCATGCTACGGAAGGAGCCGCTAGAGCTAGCAGAGCGGCCGTCGTCCTAAGGCGACAGGCGTGGCTCTGCCAGTTTGATTTCGCGGAACCCTTTAAGGCGGTTGCTAACGCCCCATTTGATGGTTCTGCCCTCTTTGGCAAGACCGTATGCGACACCTTGGTCCAGAGCGAGAAAGATGGGAAAACGCTGTCTGCCGACTGAGTCCGCTTCTCTGCTCCTCAGAGGTCCTTCTTCAAGAACCAAAAGGGACAGAAGAAGATGTGGTTCCAGAAATCTCAGCAGTCCCGTTTCGCTCTGGACACCCCGTCCTTCAGAGGCAGAGGAGGACAGGGTGGATGCTGCCCTAGAGGCAGAGGGGGCCCGAAAAACTTTGGTCCAGAGAACCTTTCTCTGATGGGCCCACGCAGCAGCCCTGAAGGGTTACCTGACTGCTCCACTCTGGAGGCAGTCGGGGAGCGTTTCTCGAGGCACCTAGCAGCTTGGGAGGCCATCACGACAGACCGCTGGGTGCTTCGGATTATATCCAGAGGCTACACGATTCCGTTTCTCCATCCACCTCTCAGACCCAGATCCCTCCCCGATGTCCCACCTTGATCAGAGGGAGGCGGCAGCTGCAGCAATTCAGCAGCTGCCAGAAAAAGGAGCGATCCAGCACGTCCCCCCGACCAGTACGGATCAGGCTTTTACTCCAGGTTCTTCTTGGTGCCAAAAAAGACGGGGGACTTAAGACCAATCCTCGACCTTTCCCTCTTGAACCTGGCAGTAACTAAAGAAAAGTTCCGGATGGTCACCCTTCAGTCCATTCTCCCCCTCTTGCAGGAGAACGACTGGATGTGCTCCATAGACCTCAAGGATGCGTACTACTACATCTTGATGGACTGACGATCCAGGAGGTTTCTCCGCTTCAGGTTAGGAGCCAGCCATTACCAATTCAGGGTCCTCCCCTTTGGTCTCACCACAGCCCCCAGGGTGTTCACCAAGGTATTAACTGTGGTAGGGCCCACCTGAGACTCCAGGGAATTCAGGTCTTTCCATACCTGGACTGGCTCCTGACCGCCCCCACAAGGCATCTACTCTGCATGGCCAGGAATTATTTTCTTCACTTAGCTCCCCGGCTGGGGATCACGATCAATGTGGGAAAATCTTCCCTTTTTCCGACTCAGGTCATAGATTTCATCAGAGCTAGGTTGAACACAAACCAGCTGATAGCCTTCATGACTCCGGACCGGTTGCAATCTCTAAAACTCCATGTGCAGGCCATTCTTCTTTGCCCAGCCCCTCCGGCGGAATTGGTCCTGAGGGCCCTAGGCTCGATGGCGGCAACTATCAACCTCTTACCCATGGCACGCCTAAATATGAGAATCCTGCAATGGACCCTCCAAGTCCAATGGTCCTTCCTACATTATCCCCTGAGCCACCCCGTCCCTCTCAGCAGGGTTTGCAGGAGAGCCCTCTTGTGGTGGCTCCAGTCTCCAGAAGGGGCGCCCCTTTTCTATGTCCCCTCCCTTAGCCACGGTGACCACGGGCGCTTCTCGCCTCGGGTGGGGGGGGCATTGTCTGGGCATTACCATCCAAGGCACGTGGAACCATGTGGAGACCTCACTGCATATCAATGTCCTGGAAATGAGGACGGTGCTGTTAGCGTTGCAAGCACTTCAGAGCCTTCTTCTCGTCGGGACAATTGCAATCCAGACGGACATGTCGGTCGCCTGGTATATCAACAAGCAAGGGGGAACCAGGTCCTATCCACTTTGTCGAGAGGCCATGAGAGTGTGGGAATGGGCAATTTCCACCAACCGTTTTCTCATAGCGATGCACATTCCAGGACGGTCCAACATCCTAGCGGACAGATTGAGATCTTCTCCAAATGGGGTTAACCTCGTTGCGATCTTTTCGCATCTCCATCAAACACAAAGTGCCATGACTACTTCGCTCTCATTCCCCCTCCCAGGGAATCTCCAAGAGATGCTCTGGTGCATGTTTGGCCACCCGGTCTACTTTATGCTTACCCTCCTCTTCCCCTGATGCTAAAGTTTCTGCAGAAAGCCAGCCAGTTGTGGAGCAGAATAATCCTCATTGCCCCATTCTGGCCTCGTCATGCTTCGTTCCCATATCTATGGTCTCATCTGGTGAATCCTCCCTGGATTCTAGATTCCATTCCGGATCTGATCTCTCACTCATTGGGCCTGTCGGCCCCGAACCTGGACAACCTCAAGCTCACGGCTTGGTTGATCCAGTTCCACTGTTAGCTAGGACTCCCTCTTCCCCGGTCAAAGCCATCCTAGTAGCTGCTCACAAGCCGTCTACTAGAAGGGTTTATAATAGCAAATGGAAACGTTTTTCTGTTTGGGCGGAGCATCAGAGCTTAGACCCCTTTACAGCTCCATTGCCAGCAGTATTAGACTTTCTGTCAGGATTATTTGACCAAGGGGCTAGCTCCTCCACGGTCAAAGTACAATTGGCAGCTATCTCTCATTACCATGTTGGATGTGATCTGGGCCCTTTGACCTCGTCCAGATTGTATAAGGCCTTCTTAAAAGGCACCTTCTTACTAAGACCCCCGGTGAAGGATGTAGTCCCTCCTTGGGATTTTAGCGCTTGTACTCCAGGCTTTAACAGATTCTCCCTTTGAAGCCTGCAGCTTCGGTGGATCTCAAATTCTTATCCTGGAAAACAGCTTTTCGTGTTGCTATTACTTCGGCAAGAAGAGTTTCGGAACTTCAAGCCCTTTGCGCCAAGCCACCGTACTTAATTTTCCACAAAGACAGAGTATCCCTCAGGACCAATCCCTCCTTTCTGCCCAAAATTACTTCCGAATCTAACATCAACCAGTCTATCAGTTTACCAGTCTTCTTTTCCAATTACCAGAGTAAAGGTGAGTACAAATTGCATTCCCTAGATGTACACAGACAACTACGATTCTGTTTACACAGGACAGCTGGTTATAGGAAATCAGACCAGCTGTTTGTATCCTTTGCTAAACCTAATTTGGGAAAACCTGTTTCGAAAGTCACATTGTCCAGGTGGATTTCCCAGTGTATTCTTCTGGCTTATGAGAGTTCTGGCCGGCCTGCACCCCATGGAGTCCATGCCTATTCTGCTCGGTCTATTTCTACCTCCACTGCTTTTCATTCTAGAGTATCTTTGGATGACATTTGCTCAGCAGCCACGTGGGCTTCATCTCATACCTTCATAAACCACTATAAGTTGGATTTTATCTCCAGAGGGAGAGCATCCTTTGGCTCCGCAGTGCTCCGGAACATCCTTCCATGAGGACCTCCCAAGATTCAGGTAGCTGGGGACTCTGTCCCATAGGTTGATGCACAAATGAAGTTAACTACTTCAGATTAAGAAGTTATGTACTCACCATAACGTTCCATCCAAGTAGGTAAACTTCATTTGTCAGCAACCATCCCTCCCTCCGTCCCCCTGACCTACTTGGATGTTCCTGGTAATCCTGTTTCATGATGGATTGTATCCAGGTTAGTCTATAGAGGCGATCCTCTTCTCTGATATTGCAGGTATTGCTTTTAGGCAAGCTCGATCTGAGGTCAGGAAGGGATGTCAGAGGATTATGGGTAGGGGGAGGAGCGTGGAGCACGGATCTTAACTGTTGGAAACTGCCGGCTCGGATCCGATATGGATCCGATAACCCATAGGTTGCTGACAAATGAAGTTTACCTACTCAGATGGAATGTTATGGTGAGTACATAACTTCTTATTGCTGTTGTATGGTCTTTAGAGAGATATAAAGCTTGCAATATCAGATAACTGTTGGGATTATATGGTCAGTAATTTCTGTTGACAGAATAAAAAAGTTTCCCAAGAGTTAATTGGTAACTGGTTTAAGCTACAACTGTTAAAATACAGCTGGTCAAAGTTGTATTTAATCACTTTTTAAAGAACAGGTATTTTCCATGTGCAGGTTTGCTGTTTGACTGCTATGCACTGCCTGAGTTTTTCTTCACTGTTGTGTGATTATGGATTTAGTGCGTTTATGTTGAGGGACTATGAGTCTGCAAGGGAGGTTGCCACCTATAAAAAAAATACTTTAAACTCAGAGCTTTACTGTGGTTTTCAAGGGAAGTTTATTTTTAAATATTTTGTGATCCGTGTTTGTTTTAGTACGTTATACATTGATCTTTTGTAGGGGAGAAGATCAAAACTTACAAAGTAGTAATTCTAAAAATTCCACATGTAACTAGTACTTTTTGGAGGATCTATTTTTGTAAAGAACTTCACTGTGTATTCCTTGCTGCTGATGAAAGACACTCCATTTCAAATGTAGCCTCATGGATATATTGCATTGAATGGTCAAGCCTTATAAGGGCAATTTTTCACTCGTACCTAGAACTGAAATTATTCTGAGACAAGATTGAACACACTTGTCAGACCTCATGAAGATGAACATTATAAAATGTACCTAACAGTTAATTTTGTCTGATGACCCATTCCTATGACTGTTCCAGAATCAATGAAAAGTAGTGCAGCTTCTGCTGTTTGCAAGTCACTAACGAAAGATTCACAATCTAGGTATCTGTCCATGTTCTTTGTGAATGAACTTATCTATGTCTGACACTTTGACGCCACACAAATGAGGGCAGCTCCAAAGGTTTTACATATTCTGCTCATTCCCAGTACCCATTTGATTGTGTTTAGGGTCAAGAAGGAGCCAGAACCTGTCCTTGCAACCGATGGGATTAATGCAAACAGCTAGTCATTGGTGGGACTCCTCTAGCATAGGATGAGTGTACACACAGCTATGTAGAATGTGCAAGATTACTGGTTCACCTGACTTCATATCTTTATGTGGAAGGAAACTTGAGCCCCTGATAAAAACAAGTGTACAAATAGAGGACATGCAGAATCCGTACAGAAAGCAGCCCATCAGGGGACCAAACTGGAGAAACCCAAGCTGTGGAGCAGCAGCACTAACCTTGTGCACCACTGTGCCCGTCCTAGTTATGTTTTTATTAGAGTAGTAAAATGCAATTAGACTGCAACTCTGGTAACCTCTCCATATCCGTTTGGAGTATTATTTGGCCTCTTCAAGTTACCACTTTCTTTTCTTTCCTATTAAATATGTAGTTCCTATGCTCATGTTTTTAAGGGTTGGTGTCAAGATACTTGGCAGCAATTAGAACAAATCCTGATGAACTAAAACAGTTCTGCAGAAAAACACTTTTTCAGCAAACCAAAATACAGCTATGTTCATCATGTTGATTTCTGTTGCAGTAGCTTTAGCTGTATGGGTTATATCCTACCAAGGATGTAGCAGGCAGCCAGCTTCCAAAGCTTCAGGGCACCTTCTACTTGTCAGGTAACTCTAGCTGAGCTGACTAAAAGATAAGTTTAGGCACGAAGCCATTCAGAGCATTACTGCCTCCAAAGAGTACACTGCTCTGAGGCTTTCAAGGATTGATAGCTTTTGCTTTCTTTTCCTTGGCAGATAAGTTCGCTTTTTTGGGGGGTCTGCCATTTTCTTAATTTTGTTGATGTTTTATTACATTCCTCTTCAGTATAAGTTATTTTATGCTAGAAGTGTGTTTTAATGGACTGTCTGGGGACTGTAACATACTTTTAAACTGAGGACTTGTTTTTGTCAGCTTAAAGGTGGTGTAATTTTTTCCCTGTGGAGAAATTGTATTTATTTTACTTTTGTGGGGCTGACAGTGTATTAACATGCTTTTTACTGTGTTTTTTTTCAATAAGAAATAACTTTTGTGAACTGGTAGTATTTACCTGTAATTGCTGCTTATCTTCACTGGGAGAAAAAAGCACCATGTACAGTTTGACCATGGCACAGACTAACAGTTCCAAGGTGTGCCCTCCTCAAAACCACAAAAAGAAACTAATTAAATTAAAAATTGAGCCACAGGTGGGTGACTCTGTTGTGGGCATTTGGCGTACTTCAGATCACTCCACTTTTGCTCCAAATCCCTCTGGTGTACAGCCACTGTCAACCAGCGATTAGCCACATCCTCTATGGATGTTGGGGTCTCCTCACTGGGTAACGGGGAGCCACTTATGTTGGTACTGGGAAAGGGAACAGGGAAAGTTCACTGTTGTCAGAATGCTGTGCCCATTCCAGGGGAAGTTGCTGCTGCCAGTAATACCACAGTTGACCCCATTTTTTCCTGCAAAAAGAAACGGAAAACCAAGCATGTATCTACTTTTCTTCCATTTTTCTTAGATAGGACTAGTTTACTGGGTCTAGCTCAGGGTTTATTTCAGGCTATTGATCCTTTTTCAGGCCATTGATCCTTCTTGTAAAGTAGTTTCTGGTAAAAGAAAGAGGGATTCCTCTCTTCCTGAAGAGATTCAAGATTCCGAATCTGAACAAGAAGATGCAGGGGTGTTTCCAGGGTTTCTTCCTCAGATTTTTAATTCAGACTCTGAGGAGAACTCCATGTCTAATTCACCCTATGGGGTTTCTCTTTGTCTGTGACTGACTAGAATATGACAGTGTTTTCAGTGGGGAAAGCAGTGAGGTTTCTTTGTCTCTCAAAAACATTGAGTTGATAAGAGGGATTTTCCAGAACCTACACCCCTTCCCCTCCTAGAGTGTCTGCTTTAGAGGGTATGTGTGGTGTTGCCTGCAGTTTCCTGATAGTCAGCCTGTTGCCCCTAAAAAGGCAGATAGGATACATAAAATTCTGCAGTCTTTTACATTTTTCTACACTTTTCCCAAGCCTGACCCAGCATTTATAGCTTTAGTTGATCCTGCTGCTGCTAAAGACTTAGTTAATTCCATTCTCACGCTTTGTAATACGGATAGAAAATTATTGACAGGTATTGGAAAACGGTGTGTACATCTGCAACTTTGATTTTCAGAATTTTGAATTGTCAAGCTCGTATGTTTGTTCTGACAAATTATAAAAGTATAAGGAATGTTTTATCTGCGGTTTCTGCTTGTGGGGAATTTTTTGATTTAATTAACTTGGTTCCTTCAACTGCACAGGTCACCACTACTCATTGTTTGCATTGTGTGTGTAACTATTGATTCTTCTTCCATTTGCTATGGCCACTGATATTGTTTTGAGGAGGTTTGCATGACTGCATTCTCAGAATCTCCCAGATGATAAAAGTGAAATTTTAAATTCTCCCATGGAAAGAGACTTATTTTGATCCATGTGCTGCAGAGGTGATGAAAAAGTGTGATTAAAAGAGGCAAGCTCATCTATGGAACCTCAGCTCTCTTTTTCTGAATTTTCAAGGGATTTTCTTTCTCTTCATCCAGCTTTGGCAAAAAAAATAGAATAAGCAGTTAAAACAAAGTACAGGTAAGTAGATGCTTAAAAAGAAAAGGCAAGGGGGTTCCAAAAAGTCAGACCCCCCAAAACCAAGGACAGTTCAGATAGTCTGAAGAACTGTTCAGGAGACCTTGTGGCTCCCTCCCATCCTGCCCCCTTTTTCTTGAAAGTGTGTATCTCCATTTTTTACTCTTTGGCAACAGATAGTTTCAGACAAATGTATTCTGAAAATCATTCGTCATAGTTAAAGATGGTAGTAGGAGGAAATTCCACCTTTCCAGGAGGGGGTCATTCAGCATCCTTCAGGTCAGACACTGTTGTTTCCCCCAGTTCTTCACATGCTGTCTCAGAGTGATAGAACCAGTTCGGCTTTTCCAGTTAGGGAAAAGTTTTTATTCAAGGATGTTCCTACTGCCAAAGAAAGAAAATGCTTGGAGACCATTTCTGCATCCTTCTTTCCTAAACCCATTGGTGTTAGTGGCCAAATTCAAAATTATGGCTCTTCACAACCTGTTACCTCTTCTTCCTCTTTCACGTTTCCTGTCAACACTAGACTTGCTTATCACATTCCTGTTCATCCAGACGTAAATGCTTCTTAAAGTTTTGTGTGTTTGGATCACATTATCAGTTCTCTGCCATACTCTTTGGACTATCCACTGCACCAAGAGTGTTCACAAAGTGTCTGGTTCCAGTTACAGCTCATTGCAGCCTACAGGGTATTCACATTTTTCCATATTTAGATAGCTTGTTTATCTTTGCAGTCTTATTCAAATTGTCAGGAATGTCTTTTCTGGGTGAGAGAGGTCTTATACAAGCTGGGATTCCAAAAAAAAACATTTGAAAAGTCTTTCCTGACTCCTTCACTCAGGACTGTGTTCCAAGGATATCAACTTCACACCTAAGTTCACAGTTTTCTTCCACTGGAAAGAATAGACCTTTGTCTTTTTCTGTGGTTTCCCACTCAGACTTTGGTCACTTTTGAGGGAGTACCTCAGGATTTTGGGTCTCCTGGTATCTATGGTTCTCATGTTACCCAGGGCAACACTCCACATGATAAATGTGCAGTGGTATCTGAAATCTGTTTGTTCCCAGCATCAACGCACTTTATTTTTTCAAAGTGCCAGCTTTTGTCAGAAGAGAAATCTATTGGGGGAGACGAAAGATATCCTTAAATTCAGGCCCCCCATTTCTCTCCCTGCTGCAAAGCGGTCAGTAGTCAACACAGGTACTTCAGACTTTGCTTGGCGAACAGTTTCATGAGGGATAAAAGTGCAGGAGGGTATGGCACACCAAGGATAGATGCAAGCACATAAATATTAAGGGAATGCTTCCCCTGATCAAGGCACTCAACTCTCCGAACCTTCTTTGGTCCCTGGAACCTCCTTCAAGTGGTTACAAACAATACCACATGTGATGCATCAGCAAGCAAGGGGAACACGGTCGTATCCTCTTTGTCAACTACCCGTGTTAGCTTGGAGGACATAGCTTCACAGCACAGTCTCACTCTACAGACATCCTACATTCTGTCAGAGCAAAATTGTGTGGCAGACAAGCTGAGCCAAGACCAAGGCAGACCCTCACAAATAGAAACAAGATTGGGGGGTTTCCAAGATTTGATCCATCTGTGAGAAGTTCCTCAAATTAGACCTCTTTGCCTCCTGTCTGAACAATCAGCTGGCAAGATTCTGTTTCAGGGCTCCATGAAAAGTCCTGGAAGACGGATACTTTTTTCTTTTCCTTGTACAGGAATGTTCCTGTAAGCTTTTTCACCTTTTCCTCTAATATCCAGTACACTTATGAAGATTCATAAGGAATCCTCCAAGGTCATTGTGGTGATTCTCTTCTGGCACAGGCAGCCATAGTTCTCCCTTCTTTTGGAAATGGCCAGGGGCAATTCCCACAATCTTCCTCACAGACTGGATCTACTTGCACAAAAACGGGTGACTGATGCATTGTCAGTCAACAGGTCTTAATTCCTTTTAGGCACCAGTTTACTGAGGATTGCAGTATGTACTTATGGAGGCAAGAAAGCCTGCTGCTAGAAAATCATATATTAGCTAATGGAAATGTTTTTCTAGTTGGTGCAAACAACATAACCAGCTCTCATTTAGGGCTGGTTGTTCTCTTGTTCTTCATATTGGTGCGAATTACTATCCTAAGGCTTTTCTTATTTCTTTATCATAGTCCCTTCATTGACAATTCTACATGTCTACTTGTGGATCCTCCTCTTTCAATGCTGTTTCATATAAAAATGTTTTGAAATGTGTTTTGCATAAGAAGTGTCCAAGAAAACTGGTGGTCTCTCCTTGGGATCTTTATTTTGTGTTAGAGGAGCTAACACTTGCTTTGTTTGAACCAGGTTATGTGGCTGAGTTGAGGCTGTTAAAATGGGAAAAATTTTTACTGATTGCACTGACCCTCTACAAGAAGAGTATTGGAGTTGCAAGCTCTTATGGTGAATCAACCCTATCTCATTTTCCATAGAGAGAGGGTTTCTTTGAGAGCCAATCTTTCTTTTATGCCTAAAGTGGTATCCGAGTTTACTTTAATTTTAACTAAATTGTCTCCCTTTTTTTTTTTCATGAAGCTAAAAATTAGGGAGAAAAGATGCTCCATATACTGCATGTCCACATACACCTCTGGTACTGTCTTGACAGAACTAAATCTTTCAGACCTTCAGATAAGTTGTTCATTTCATGTGAAGGTAAAAATGGACAATGTGTTAAGGCATACTATTTTCAAATGGTTGTCCAAGGCTATTACCGTTTGTTAACACTCACCATGACAGAACTTTTCCAGACAGGATCATGGCCTAATTATGCTAGGGTCTTGTCATTTGTGGCGTTTTGGTAAGGATTGGATTCTAGAAGCAGCTACTTGGTCTTTTGTACATACTTTTACAAAGCACTATAAACTTGATTGTCTAGGTCCAGGTCAAGCTTTGCTATGAACTTTCTCCACAGGCTCCTGGACTCCTCTTCTTCCACCTCCCAGATGTAGTTAGCTAAGATAATCTACCCATGTAGCTAATGCTACTGCAGCAGTGATTAACATGATCATACTACAGTTGTGTAAGTTAAACTTACCAAAACATTAAATGTTTGAGTGATCAGTGCTGCAGTAGACGCTCCATCCCACCATTCCCCATGTTTTTTATATGCCAATGTGGACATTTATTTCTTTGCTCCTAGCTTTGTCATTTCAGAGCTCAGCCTCCCTCTAGCTTTTGGCAGGAAAGCTCTGAAGGACTTTTGCGCCCAAACTTATTTTTTAGTCAGCTCAGCTCAATCTGCCTGACAGTTTGGACGTGTGGAAGGTGCCCTGAAGCTTTTGAAGCTGACCGGCTGTTATATCCTTGGCAGGATATAACCCATATAGCTAAGGCTACTACAGTAGTAATTATTCAGACATGTACTATTATGGCATGTTTAACTTAAGAAACTGTACTTTTTTCCTGTGGGGAAGCTAACCCCCACCCCTTAACATGTTTATTTTACCTCCATTCTTGTCGCACAGCAGTGGGGATGAAGTGGAGTCAGGTTAGTTGAAAGTGGTTTTCAACTGTCTCACAGTTTCAGGACACAGTAATAGTCATTGCTTAACTGACAGGTTCCCATTTTTAATTATCATTTCACTTCATTGATACTCAGTGAAGATTTCCCTTACAGCTGTCAGATTCTTGTTTTTATAAGCATGCCACTTGATTAGCAGTCACACTGCCTGTCAAAACTACTGTAAGGAAATATTCAGCCACATTAAAGATTTCTTTCCAGTAGTTGTATGTAATTCTTTTTTGGGCCACAGAAAACTGTTCTTTTACATAATTAAATTTCACTTAGTTAATATATGCTCTAGTGTATGGTATTCTTTGGAATATTTGTTGTTTTTAAATGTTTAATTGACTGACACACTTTTATGGCTATTTCCACTGTTCCCTTTTCTGTGGATATAACTATTTAAGAGTTTTATCCAGTAAGCTAAAAACTGATAAAGCAGAGTTGAATCCTCACAATCAGCTTCAGGGATGCTATAGTGTGTGCTTGCTTTAGGATGTGTGAGCTAGAGGTCACAGAAGAACTTTGCTGTAAGGTGGCTCTTAAAGGATATTTTAACCATACAACATCACTTCTATATTTGACTTTCTCCACAGTTGTTCCTACAGAGAGAAAGGGCAGCACAACTGGCAGAAAGTCAAACAGATGATTTTATCAAAGATGCTCCATCACAACAGCTTGATAAGAGTGGGGAATGGCAGGAGACAAGTGGTGAGATACAGTGGGTTGCTGCTGAAAAGAGTAATGACAGCTCAAATACAAGACAAGTGGATGCAGCAAATGATGACAAAAAGGAGGAAGAGGATGAAGAACTTGATTTAAATAAAGGTATTTGGTTTTATGTCCATGGATTATGTGTTAAATGCATATTAATTTATCCTGCAGTACTTGCACTTTGTTGTTTTAACATTAACACTCCTCTCTCCATGTTTTTCCTCTCGTGGTAATCTTTTGACTGCATGACTTTTTTTTAGATGATATTTTTTAGATTTTATTGTATTGCTTTTATGTGAAATATTACTAATGTCAACTGCTTTTTCAGTACTTGCTAGGTATTTCTATGTTCATCAGTCACTGGTACAACTGATTTTAAAATTTCAAATTAAAATTGTTGCTTTACTAGTGGACCTGGTACCTAAAAAGTTTAAAATAAAAGTGTGTATATTTTTAGTTATGTCTTTTCTTGCTCCCATATCCCCTTGCAGCCAACCATCAGCTGCTATTGACCCGTTTCCTCATTCACTGGGTCCTGTCCCTCCACACACACCACAACGGCAGCCATGTAAGCTTTGCAATGGCTGGCTTTGGGTGGTGCTTGTATGCTTCCACACATGCACATTCTCCTGACCAAGCACTATACTGCTAACAGCGAGTCTTGCGAGCCTCAATTTCCATAGTGATGGGCAAGCTGGTATTTTCCGCTCATTCCCATCCTCCCCTGCCCAGTCCCTCCAGTCCCATGCCAAATTGATCATGTGGGGGCACAGTCAGAGCTTAATTCCTCTACACCACAAGGATGTTTTTCCAGTCTATATCTTGTTGTTCTGCCAGTGTCCTTTTCCTAAATGATTTGTACTTTTCCTAGTTCATTTTGCCATAAAGTAACCTGTATTGATGACTACTGTCTTGGCACGATTTACTTCTCTAGCGAAAATTTCATCATCTCACAAAGCATTATGTCTTCAGTGAAACAGGCTTTGTGCCATTTGTCTCCATTTACTTGTATTGCGAATACTGTGACGTCTGAGTTCTCCACCCCACCCATAACTCCAAGCCAGGAGAGCTTATGGAGTTAATATGCAGGATATCTGTAAATGTCTTTTTAAAATCTCAGGCTTAGATTCGTAGTACAGCAGCTAATTACATGGGAATATGCGTGACTACGAGTTGTGCAACTGAGCAGTATTGCGAGCTTTACTTGTAGCACATGTTTTGGCCAACTACATTCTTGCACAGACTCCTTCACATCCACATAGACTTGCACTAGAGGTAAAAACACAGTCTTAAACCTGCAAATAGTTATAAACATGCGTGTACGCACACAGCTGTTATCCTGTACCTGATGCAGCTGTTCTAAACCAAGGAAGGCTAAAGCCGCCAGTCATGGCTGTGCTGTACCCCTGCCAATCCTGTATGACAACATAGACCACACTCCTACACGCATACAGGTATACACTGATACTTGTAGGCACGGATTTGTATCCAAACACACACACACTACCTGCATACTCTCCAACCACCATCTCCCCCTTTCATACAAGCCACAGATTGCCAGCCAGCATACATCCACTCAAAGTAAATATTCGTGCACAGACCTGCTAACAAAGTCCCATACTCATATTCAGGACTAGTTACCTGGGTCAGCAGTCTGTGCAGGGTAAAGCTATGCTTCCCCTGTGCAGGTTCTCCACTTTGAAATATATAGGCAAATGTTTTTTTTCTTAGCAGTGTACACTTAATGCTATTTCTGCACTGTTTTTCATGGTAACGTGTGTAGTATTGAGTGTATGACTTCCAGAATACCCTGGTATCCTAAGTGATCAGTATACCAGGCTACTTTTGCATATCATTATCATAACCCCCACTCCCTGACTACTGCAATTAAGTAAAGCTGCAGAACTTTCCCTGCTTGGTAGTACAGAGCTGTGCTGTAATATGCAGCCTGTTGTGTGTGAATCGGAGCACGATTGCATAGTATACAGGCTGCAGTCTGTCGGGTTGCATGCTAGGCAACTTGTCTATGAATCCCAGCATCTGTATCTGACCCAGCTTTTTCTTTTACTGTTGCTATGAGGTCTGAATTGATCTCAGGGCTAAACACCCTTCTTAATAGTGTGGAAAGCAAGTTTTTGGAGCATATATAGTGGCCTTTAGATAAATACGTTGCCAAACACACTCAGTTAAATATCATGGAAGGAAGCATCACCAAGCAACTGGAGAATGTGGCACATGAAGTCTATAACAAGATCCTAAGGGACAGAATATGTAGACCAACTTAGATGGCTTGTGAGGTATTTGAAGCATGCCATTTAAATGTGGTTATTATGCATTTGATGCAGGTAACATGGGGCTTACTGGTAAGGATAATTGCCTGTAGTTAAGTCTGGCTTTGAGTCCAGGCTTTCCCAGATGGTGGCAGCTGTTTAATGCACCTTTGAAAAAATATTTGTTGTTTGCCTCACCCAAAGGAATTTTTTTTTAAGAAGCTGGAGGAGATATTGGGTAACAGTGGAGTTAGTCAAGGAACTTTTTTTTCACTCACCATGGAATAGCCTTTCTTTAAAAAAAAAAAAATATATATATATATATTTCCAACAGAAGATGTACTTTGAGAGACTGGCTGTCTTGGGGTGGTGCTGGAGGCAGCGGGTAAGCAGGTCGTCTGCGTTCAGTATTTATTTATTTATGTAGGTATTTACAGTTTGTTTACCAGGATGGTCCACTGGGCCAAGAAGAGCCCATTTTCAACGGAGTCCTGGGGAGAAAAGTTCCATAAAAATGAAAATTACATTCAAAATTTTACATTACAGTAAATACAGTGGTACAAGTAAAAGCATAGCATTTAAAGATACAATTTCTGGAAAGAACAAGTAAAAGTTATAAGTTATAAAAGTATAAGTAATTATTTGCAGATAAATTTGATCCTGCTATAGAAGTATACAAATAGGACACTGAAGTACATGAGATGTCAGAGGTGTAGAAATTAGGAGAAAGTATGTGGGGTGGGAGCAGAAGCATTCCCAGAGAGATATTAAGTGTGAGTGAAGTGAGTTTTTAAAGGTAGTGTGTTTGTGGTGGTCCGGATGGATGGTGGTAGGGAGTTCCATTAACGTGCAAGGGCAAAGGATAGGAGATTTTTGCCTGGGGGGATGGGTAGGTTTATACAATTCTGTCAGGTTTTGATTGTTCGATCTTAAGTGTCTGTCTGGAAGGTGCATTTTAAATGTGGAGGAAAGGGAGGGACAGAGGGAGGGGCTGAAAATGAGTTTGTGTGCATGAATAAGTTGAGTATAGGTGAGATAATTGGGCAACTGTAACCAATTTAGTTTGTGAAGGGCTACACAGTGATGGGTAAAAGATTTGTGGCCTGTGGCAAACTTGGTGATATTATTATTGCAGGAAGCGAGTTTAGTCTTGAGAGGATTGTAGGTTAGTTAGGAGTGGGGCACCATATAGGAGAGAAGGTATGAAAAATGTGGTAGAGAGAATGAACTTGGTAGAGGGAGTGAGGTAGCAATTAGGGCGGTAAAGCATTCCAAGTTTTTGGTGGGTTTTTTATGTTTATTTGTAGGTGGGAGTTGAATTTAAGCTGGTCATCGATGTGGACACCTAGTAGTTTGGCCTCCGATACTAATTCGAGGGATGTATTGTTCTGGCTGGTGATGAAAAATGAGTTTTTATTTATAGTAGTTGCTTTAGAAGAGGTAAATAAGTTTAGTTTTTGAGTCATTGAGTGCTAGGTGGTTGTCTATCATCCACTGTTCAGTGGTAGTAAAAGCGTCTTGGGTTAGCTTTATAAGTGTGGGGATAGAGGGGGCAGAACAGATTAGAGTTGAAGCATCTGCCTATTGGATAAGATTTGCGTTAGGGATTGAGTGGTGGAAATAGTTTATGAAAATATTGAATAGAAGGTGACCCAGTATGGAACCCTGTGGAACACCAGTGGGGGTGTTGAGGGAAGGAGGAGGTGTTTTTTTCCCATTTAACTGCTTGTTGCCTATTGGAGAGGTAACTGGTGAACCAGTTGAGAGAGGAAGGGGATAGGTTAAGATTAGACAGTTTAGCTAGGAGAAGGTTGTGAGAGATGGTATTGAAGGCCTTAGAGAGGTCAAGTAGGAGGTAGAAACTATACTGCTAGAGTCATGGGCTTTAACAGTTTTAAGGAAGGAAAGAAGAGCAGTGGTAGTGTTGTGGTCAGGTCTAAATACATGTTGTGTGGGAGTTAGTAAGTGATTGCATATAAGATAGGGGAGGAGTTGTAGATGGATACACTTTTCAAGAAGTTTAGAGATTGGGGATAGGATGGCGATTGGACGGAAATTTGTGATATTGTTATTGTTGCCCCTTTGTGTAGAGGTATGATGAAGGCCTTTTTCCAAAGTTGGGGGTACGTAGCCTTCATGGATTGAGCGATTGATTAGTATGCACATGGGGAATGCAATGGCTTTGGCCGCTATGTTTAGAAAGTATGAGTGAATGTTATCGGGGGCATTGAAGCATGGTTTCAATTTCTGGAGAAGCTTTTTTATGGTAGATATGGGTATGGGTTGTATAGAGAAAGGAGGTTGAGAGGCTGAAGTAATTGAGAGTGAGGGTGAAGGGGAGGACAAGGGAGGGAATGTAGAAGTAGAGGGTGTAGTGTTTGAAAAAGATGAGGTTAGTTTGGTAACTGAGTTGATGAAAAAAAAAATAGTTAAATTGCGTGGCTAGGTACATGTCTAGTGCATTAGGGTCAGGACAAGGGTTTTCTTTTTTTCCAGGATTAAGGAAGATGGAAATGACATTCCAGATTTTTTTTGGATTTGTTTTATGGCTATTTTGTAGTAAGGAGAAATAGGTTTTGCAGTCTGCTACAATAAGCTTTTTGACTTTGTTGCGAAGTGTTTTGTATTCATGAAGGGTGGAGGGAGTCTTATTTTTCTGCTGGTGTACCCAGGCTTTATCTCTAAGGCGCATGGCAGCTAGTGTCTCTTTGGTTAGCCAAGGGGCAGTTTTGCTTTTTATTCTTTTATTTTTTAGAGGGGCATAGCTGTTTAGGAGTTTTAAGAAAGTTGTATTGAAGTAGGTAACAGCATTTTCTAGGGGTAGAGTTTTTGGAGCACTCCAGTTTATTAATTTTAGAGATTTAGAAAAGTTGTTGGGATTAAAATTTTTTAGGGAGCAAGTAGTGATATAGTTATGAGATAGTGGTATGGGGGATGGAAGGTGGCAAGCAAAAGTGGGGAGGTGATCGCTGAGGGAGTTGGGAAGTGTGCCACAGTCGGAGAAATAATGAGGGTAAGAAACTAGGACCCAGTCTAGGATACTACCACAGGAGAAATGTTTGGAGGGTCAAGTTGTGGAGTTGAGCTGAGCAAAAGTAGAGGCTAATATTTAGGGAGTTTGTGGGGTCCTGAATGGAGGACCAATTAATGTTCATGTCACCCGGAATTATAGTTTCATTGATAATGTTGGTGGAAAGCCAGGAGCGGTTATCTTCGAGTACTGAGATATTGTCTCCAGGGGTAATGTGTAGGGAGGCTATACATGTGTGTTTGTCTATTAACTTGAAGTAGAGCCAGAATTAATTCAGTGTTATTGAATGGGGGAGTAGTTTTAGTATAAGCAGTAACTGAGGAGGATGAGTATGAGAGAGCTACTCCTCCACCTTTTTTGTGGGTTCTATCTTTTGAGATGATAGAGTAGTTGGGTGGAGTTATTTTTGAGTCCTTTATATGAGGTTTTAACCAAGTTTCAGAAATAAGCAGAATATCTGGTTGATTGTTGAGAAGCCAGGTATGGAGGTTGAGGATTTTGTTAGCTATGCTTTTAGCATTTAGAGAGGTGAATAGGGTGGGTTTGGATGTTGAGCAGGGGGTATGGGGGCCTCTGTTTGGGTGTATGTTACCAGACAGAAGGATGGTAATTACATGTTCAGTTAAGCTGGAAAGGTACTCTGACTGTTTTGTATCAGAGTTGTGACAGTAGATTTGTGGAGGTATCGCTGGGTAATGAGGGAGCAGAATACTTACAGGGAGAAATAATTTTGTAGGGAAAAAGTAGATAATTATTGATGGGATATAGGTGGGGGGTATTAGGATTGATGAGTATGAAGGTAGTTTGGGAAGTGAATTGGTAGTGTGAAAGGATGGTGAATGGTTAGAGATGAGGGGCTGGGTGAGAGAGTAGATATAGGATAAGGTGAGTAGTAGTAGTATGTGAATTGAGAAGGTAGCAGGTTTTGAAAGCATAGTGAAATTTGAAATACTTTGAGGGTGTGTTTGAAATTGAGTAGATAGAGGAGTAGGTTGGGTTGAGTATTGCTGGAGAGATGGTGAGGTGAGCAGTGATAGGTAGGGGGTGGGTTGTAAGAAGTTATGATATGTCGGTGAAGGAAAGAATGTACTAGATAGGTTTGGAGTGGGTGTGGTTTTGTAGGGTATAAGTGCAGAGGTGCTGGGGGTGGGTGGGAATGGTGGCAGGGTAGGGGATCGGAGTGAGCCCGGAGGGTGAACGGAGTGGGTAGAGCCGAGGAGAAGAGGTTTCCTACCATGAACAATCAGTGAAATTGGAAACAGGTAGTGAGTATGCGAGCCAGTTCAGGTAAGGGTGTACTTGGGTGCAGCTGTGGGCTTTAATTGACAACTATGAGCCAAATATTGGGAGACATACTTAATTTAGAACTATAAGCCTAGTATTGTGAGAACTACTGAAGAAAAAAATCTAACACGAGCTGGTGCTACTGGGGATATGGGTAAGAACAGGACGATTTACACTGCCACCTAGTGGTAAAATAGTAATTGCTACTGGGATATAATAGCTGAGGAGAGGGGTAGGAGTTGCAGGGGAATGGAGACCACTGCAGGCTGCTTGCAACACGCGATGGGGCACTACACTAAGCAGACTTATTAAGCAAAAAACAGTGGAAGTAAGACAGTAGATAATATAAAAAACAAGTCATCTCTGTGGTATCCCCGAATTCTCAAAACAACCCACTAAAGTGTAGTGGGTCTAAAAACAAAAAAGTGTAAGAAACTTCTCTCTGTGGAAGATTTTCAGTCCATATATTTCTAGTTAATCACTGTATATTAATCAGATCAGACAATAGTAGTAGAAGTAGTGAACGTAAAGTCGTCAAGTCAAAAAGTAATAGAAAATATATAATTCTACAGCATTACTAAGTATTCGAAAGTAATCCAAGCAAGGCAGGCAGTCTGCCTTTTAGGTCTTGGCCAGCCGCGCATTTGTTTTTAAATATATAGTGTTTTTTTTTTTTTTTTTTTTTTTTGTCAGTAGTTGAAAAGGTTCTAGTTGGCTTGTTTTCAGAGGTGGTGATGAAGTGGAAAGCACCTTGGAAGATGGGAGCGCAACACTTAGACCGCAAAGGGAGAAAAACATAAGCCTAGATTAGTATTCTTGCTAGTGTGAGGGGGAGATGGGAGATATAACAGAAGAATTAACTAGGAATTTCAGAGGTTATAGAGGTAGAGGCCAGATGATAGGGTCAGCAGTGTGCAGTTAGGAAGAAACTAGTCCAGTAGTAGTGGACAGTACTGACTATGCTACCACATCTGTCCTTGTCCCATCCTCCTGCACACAGTTTTCTAAAGATGCTGATGTTTCTTCAAAACAAACTGGTTCTGACTCACTACAGTCAAATGAGTATGGGATAAATTTTCTGCAGTCTACAAAATAGAGATCATGGCTTTCCTAACTCTTCCCACAGACCAAGCAAAATTGTCATGACTATTAATAGCTCAACTTTTGTAATCCAGAGCCATAAAAAGAGTTCCTTTAAAGGAACAAAAGTCAGGGTTTCTCAACTAAGCTGTTACTAGTCCTGTCAAAGAATGGCCACTGGAGGGCCCTTCCTAGACCGGTCCTAACTGAAGAAGTTTCAGAATGTAACCAAATTCAGGTTGCTTATTATGCAGACACTTCTCCCTGCACTTAAGACAAATCTGCTGTGGTTCACTCTGGATTTGAAAAATGCTTATGAGCATATCCCCATCTACAAGAATCACCGGTATTTCCTGCAGTTCAGGGTAGGGCCGCAGCACTTTCAATTCACCTCCTTGCTGTTTTCTTTCCACTGTACCAGTAGTGTTTTGCCAAATGCTTAGCATCAGGTCAAGGATTCACATCTGCATCTGTGGATAGCTACTTGATCCACGTGCAAACAGAGGGGATGCAGAGGATAGTGCAGTGCTCTGGACATTTATGGCCAATGTGGGCTTCTCATTGAACCCGATTAATTCAAGCCCAAGACCTGAGATGAAGATTTCCTGACTGAAATCACTGTTGCAGTATTCCTGAAATATAGTTTGTCACCGCTGATGTCCGGCCTGGATACCAAACCTTTACCTTTCTTAGGTCATACATCTGACACACAACTTCAGCTCGTATGCATTGGGGTATAAAGACAGACATCCAAGTGTGGTCCCCCAGACTGTCTCGCTGCCAGTCTGAATGATGGTTGTGCATCCATCAGACTATTCCTTCTTTAGTCATTGGTAGCTTTGCTCTGCTCATCTATCTAGATAAGTGCCCTGTTGGGGAACCTTCCTTTTTATCTTCAAATATTTAGTTAAATTTGTAGATGTCATCTAAGAGGGGTAAATGCAAGTGTGGTAGGCAGATGTCTTTTTTGCCTGTATTTGGAACACGGTCACAAATTTTGTTCTGTCGGTCAGTTATTCATTCCAAAATCCCTTAGACCTAGGCTTTCCACTCTCAACACTTTCTTTGGGACTCAGCATCTTAAGCACTTGATTCTGTCCAAGGTGGCGGACTCTGCTTCATCGGGCATCATCTGCCAGTGAAGAAAAAACTTGAAGCTTCAAGCGTATCCACAGTCCAGTCTTTCTGACTCCTCCTTACTCGCTGAGTTTCAGAACTTGTAGTACATCAGGCTACTTCTCAATTGCCTGTTACCATGACCTGTTTGGAGGCTGGCATGGCTGCCGACTGCCAGTATATCCAAGGAACCATGTGTTATTTCAGAAGGCCCATATGATTCTTTCAAATTCTAGAGAGGAATACCCAGGCATTCACAAGACTCATCTTCCACTTCTAATCCAGGCAGATGTAACGTCTAAAAAGAAAAAGCAGAAGGCTAAACATGTTGCCTCCCCTCAAATACAGGGAAGGAGTGGAGTCAGTGGATGGATTTTTCAGAAGGGCTTTTATAAGATATTGTATCTGTGAAGCATTTGGGTCTCCACAAATACAAGCTGCTACTTCTAAACCTACTGTGGTTTCCTCTTCCTCTGATTAGGAGCAGGACTATGACTTTGGCCAGATCTCTTCTGATTTGAAGAGGGCTCCCTCTCACTGTGTGCCCCTATGGAGGAGGCTTCTTTTGGGGAAACTGTATGGAGCATGATGAAACACTTTGACTATCAATCCACACAGATTTCTGATGTTCAGAAGAGGTAGTACACCCTCTTGGAGATTGGTACCCCTACCTCTTCCCCAGTCCCTTTTGTGCTTGAGGCTTTCCAGGACACCTTTCAGTCTGCCTCTTTTGCATCTGATTCTTAATCACCAGCTCCTAAGAGGTCAGACAGGTTTTACAAGTTTTCTGATGACCTAAAATATCTATTCAAGATCCCTGTAGCAGACCCTTATGCAACATCTCTTCTTCAGATCTGCCTTCCAGGCTGCTGCCAGTGCTAATGCCCTACCCTCTAATAAGGCAGTAGGGCTATGAATAGATGGAGGAAGAAAGTTTACACCTTTGCTACCCTTGCCTTTTAGGGCAGTTAATTATCAGACTCAAATGACAAAGAATTTGATTTCTGTTCTTAACTAATTAAACAAAGTTATATTTGTTTCTACTATAACAGACTCTAAGCAACAGATGCAGAGCTTACTTTTACAGGCCATTCAGATTACCAGACACAGTGTTAAGTGCAGTTACAAATATTGTGGATGCTGCTTTTAGGGCATCTGCCAAGGGGATCTGTTATCCCTAGATATGCATAGCTTCACAGTCAGCCTATGGCTGAGGATTTTAAAATCAAAGATTTTAGATTCATCCTTGGACAAAGACATACTGTTTGGACATCAGTCAGGCAGTGTATTCAAAACACCCCCAAGACCAAGGCAAGACCATGAAAGACTGCAGACAGGTCCCACTTTCCTCTGTCCATAGATACCGTAAGAACTACCCAGCTAAATCTACCTCCTTCATTAGAAGGGATCTTATACAGTCCAGAAACAAAGGAAAACATCCAGGAAATATGCTGTAAAAAAAAAAAAAAAAAAATCCCAAAGGGAATCTCCAGCTGGGAGGGTGCCCTTTGGAATCAAAAACCTGTGACTACACCTGTAGCATTCATCCCCTGTCCCAAACCCCATTCTCTCTCTCTCTCTTAAAGGTTTTCACTCTTCCTGGCCAAGTAGGAAGCTATCACCCACAGACAAGTTGGTCCTCTCCATCACCACGGAAGAATATGCCATGTTACAGGAAGACATTCTCCCTCTGAGAGGCATCTCACTCTCTCCTTTAAATCAAATATCCCTTCTAACTCCCATTATTCAAGACCTTTTCAGTTAAGGTATCATCGAGTTAGTACAAAAAGAACTAGTGAGAAAAGTGTTTTTATTCCAGGATTTTCCTAGTTCCAAGAGAAGGGCAGTGAAGACCTATCCTAGACCTGTCCCTGCTGAACATTTACTTGACCATCTTTCAAAATGCTCTTGCTTCAAACTCTACCTTTCATCTTCCTACAGGCTTTCTTAGTATCATTAGATCTCAGGGACACCTAACTACACATTCCCAGTTGCCCTTCTTACAAGAACTTTATTGAGTTTTCCTCTGGCTCTTATCATTTTCAGTTTACTGCTCTGTCTTTTGATTTTTCCACAGCCCCAAGAGGATTGAACAAGTGCCTAGCGCCTGTAGTAGCTTCTGTCACACTCGAGGGATTCAGATTTTCCCCTACTTGGACGACCTTCTGATCCAGGCTGTCTCACCAGAGTCTCTTCTTCAGGCTCTCCAATCCACCCTCCATCTTCAGACAGGTGTGGATTTCACTATAAATTACCAAAAATCTCACATGATCTCTATGCAGGACTGGGTGAGTCTGGGATGCAGGTTGGACATAAAATGCGTGCCTTCTTGCCTCAGGAGAAGGATCTCACCCTGTTCATTTACTTCCAGAACCTCTCCTCTGCAATCCATTGCTCTGCAAGGAAGATGCCAAGGACTTTGGGATTCATGGCAGCCACCATCCCTATGCTACTCCTTGCCTGATTCTACATGAGGAATATTCAGAATATTCAGTGGTACCTGAAGTCTGTGTGGTCACAGCACTGTCACCCCTTGGACACCCCAATTCCCCTCATCCCTTGTCTCAAGAAGGAGCTTATGTGGTGAAAGGGAAAAGTCATCCTGAAACCAGGATTACCTCTCACACCACCTCCTTCACCTCTTTAGTAGGTTTACATGGATGCCTTGAATAAGGCATTGGGGCTTTGACAGGATCACACTGAGTACAGGAGAAATGGCAGACCCAGTTCCTGAAAGAGCACATCAACCTGGAAGTGTTGAGGGTTCTTCTGCAGGCTCTTCAGATTTTTGTCCACTTTTAGAGACCAGGACCACTCCAAATATACACAGAAGAAAACAGTCATGTTGTACATAAACAGGAAGGCACCAGGTCTTACCAACTTTACAGTTTAGCACAGGATGCTTGGAATGTGGCAACACATTTGAACATCAGTCTTATAGCTACGTACATACCTACTCAGGACAATGTGCTAGCACATTACTCAAGTTGCTCCATTGAGGACCCCCACTAGTGGACCTTGAACAGAGGTGTTCTACAACATTGCATTTCAGTCTGGCACTCCTTAACCAGACCTTTTTGCTTTGCCAAACAGCCATCAACTCCCTCAGTTCTGCACCAGGGACCCCTTTGCCCCACAGGGACAGATGCCTTCTCTTTCCAGTGGACAGGAAAGTTCTTCTATGCCTTCTCTTATCTGCTTCTCCTTCCAATAATTCTTCTCAAAGCACAAAAGGAAATACCCAAACTCGTCTAACTGGCTTCATTCTGGCTGAGGCAGCATTGGTTACTCCTGCTATTTTACATAAAGGGAAATTACAGGAGGATTCCTCTGTAGCTAGACTTGATTACTCAGCAAAAATAATTACTGCTTCATCCATATCTTAACATCCCTCAGTGTAACCCTATGAATGATAGGATTTTAATCCCTCAAAGACATCTTTTCTCTGAAGAGGTTGTACAAGGCTTTTACAACAGGCTTAAGATACCTATTACCAGAAAAGCTTTAACGGCTAATTGGAAAATGTTCCTTCTGATGCTGCAAACATAGTCAAGACACACACTTAGCATAAGTCCCTTAGGTACTGCAGTTTCTGTGTGAGCTTCTTCAGTCAGGCTTAGTGTACTTATCCATAAAACCTCATTTGTCTGTTACCAATGCCTGCCACCCTTTTAGCACCCCCCCCCCACACACACACACACTTATGGCTGCCCTTACAGAGTTCTGAATCTTAAACTCCCCCCAAGGAAGTACATCTCCTGTTTGGGATCTTAATTTTGTGCTAGAAAAACTTAACTCAATCTCTCTCTGAACCAGCTTCATCTGCTTCTCTGAAATTCTGTACTTGGCAAATTATCCTCCCCTTGGCCCTCACCTCAGCCAGAAGAGTTTCTGAGATAGAAGATCTCATGGCCATTACCCCCTTTCTTATTTTTCACAGAGACAGTGGTACTGGCATGGCTAACCCCCACCCTTCATGCCTAAAGTAGTGAACGAACTGCCTCAGTCAGGCTGTTCATCGTCTCAACTTCTTTGCCAATTCCCAAAACGGGGGGAAAGTATATTGCATTCTCTGGACATTGACAACTCTGATTTTTACCTGGACAAAACTAAGTCCTTCAGAAAGACTGATCAGCTGTTTGTATCATTATGGTCCCTAAGCTGGGACAGCCACTCTCCAAACAAACTATTTCAGCCTGGATTTCGAAGGCTATTACTTTCTGCTACTTACATTATAGTAAGAGCTTACCCTTCTGCTCTAAAGCACATTCCACTAGGGCAATTGCTTCTTCTGGAGCTTTTCACAAAGGGACAAGCTCCAAGTCCATCGTGGAGATAGCTACTTGGTCTTCTATACCCATCTTTAACAAACACTACAGAATTGATGTGTTTTTTCCAGGTCCAATGCAACCTTTGCTAGTTCAGTCCTGTCTGGACTGCTGGATAATTCTTCTCACTAGTCAACAACCTTTCCTTCATCCTTCAGCTCTGGAAGTCACCCATATGTCCGGAATGCTGCATGTAGTGATTTCAGTAAGGGCATAGTATAGTTGTGTAAGAACTTAACATAACATTAGGTTCATAAGTATTTACTAGGCTAATGACCACAACGGCCTTTTTAGGCCTAGCCATGCATCCCAAATCTCTGACAAGTTCTAATACACTTGATTAAGAGTAAGCATGTGCCTGGAAGATGACCCATTTACAGGTTACCTGTGTCCATTAGAGACATAGGTGCCAAACCCAGGATGAATTTCTGGTTTCCCATCCAATTGTCCAAGTTGCACTTGAATTGGGTTAGGAAGGAACTCTACTTCACAGGGACGGGGAGCCTCTTCCATAGATGGGGTAATATGTGGGGTACATACCTGTCTCTCCACCAGGTCCTGTGTATATCACAGGCAAGCTTTAAGTCTTTAGAATGAGTAATTCTGATATTTGTTTTGTGGCTATGCAGGAGGTTCATTAGAGTGGGGTCCGACAATGCACTGTATGCCAGGCATAGATCTCCCCTCAAAAGCCTGTAGGAGACCGAATGCAGAGATAGGCCCTTGAGGCAGTCTGCATAGGACATTTTACTTGCACCCTGTATTCTTTTAGTGAGGAACCTCCATGGACGTTCCAGTTGTTGGATATTCCTGGTTAGGTATGTACCAAAGGGGGCATTGTATTCAATGATGGGTCTGATGAATGCCGAATACAGTGGAACAATGACGTCCTTGAACTTGGATGCCATATCTTTGTTTATAAGTTTAGCAACATAGAATGATTTCCTCACCACTGCAGATACATGGTAGTCAAAGGCTAGACTCCTATCTGTGTGTCACCAAGTCCTGACTACTGGGTCAACTCTAAGGGGTGTGTTGCCAGTTTGATAGTTAGCAGGGATGGATGACCTCCCAAAGGATACTATTATGCATTTCTTGGTATTTAGTTTTAGTCCATGGCTTTGACACCAGTTGTTTGTCTGCGTCAGCCCCTGCTGGAGAACATGTCTGTCAGTGTGAGATTCAGTGACAGCTCGTAACTCGCAATCATCTGCATATTTAATCAGCCAGAGACCACTGACATGGCCTTGACTTCTGAGAAGTAAATGCCAAAAAGGCCAGTCCAAGGACTGAACTCCACTTGTAGAGGTGGACTCCCTCCCCAGTTCTAACTTCCTGGGTCCTGTCTGTGACCCAGTTTGCTATCCACTGGGTGGCATACAGGTTTGTACCTAACCTCTCGAGTTTGTTAACAATGCCAGAGTGAAGTATTGTGTCAGATGCCTTGGCCAGGTCAAGGTAGGCAGTGTGAATGATTTTGCCCTCATCCATTGCTTTGGCAACCGTCTCAAAGAAATCCACCAGGTCGAGTAGGCATGATCTGCCCTTGACAAAACCAAACTGGGTTGGGTCCAGTGTCTGGAGGTTTACTATATCTCTGTTGATCATCTCCATGATAATTCTTTTATGGCTTTACATACAAGACTAGTGAGACTTATGGGTTTGTAGTTTCCAGGGTCTGTAGATGGCCCACCCTTGTGCAGAGGGATGACTGTTGCCTTTCTCTAATCATGAGGCATGAAACCGGTTTGGAGGCTACAGTCAAATAGTAATTCCAGAGGCCCTGATAGGTCATGTTTCATACTATTTAGAAGGCATCCTGGGATATTCTCTGGACACATTGATGCAGTATTATTGGTCTTAGAGAGAGCATTAAGGACCTGTTCCCTAGTTATAGTAGGGGGAGTTATATTTGATGATATTTCCTGAGGGAAGGTTGATGGGGAGAGAGGTTTGCTATGGCTTCTGGCTCTCAGTGTAGGTGGCTTCATTTACAATAAGCTCTACACACAATTGTTTATTGCCTTTTAGGTTGTGGACATAGCTAGAGAATGTTTTCTGGTTGTTCTTGGCCTGGGAAACCAAACTTGCCTCAAATTTGGCTTTGGTAGACTTTATATGTCCTCTGAGTCTTGTTTAGTTTGAGTGCGCCTTTATCCTGCTGGGTGCTGCACCTCCTAATTTTTGCCATAATTATCTTCCTGTTATACAGTCTATTGATTTTTCTGATTCCACCAGGGTAGCTTGTTTTTTGAGTTAGTTCTGTACTACTTCCTGGTGGGTTATAGCTGCTTCTATGCAGCTATTATCATGCTTATATAAGGTTTCTGTCAATAATTCTGCATAGGCAACAGTGTTCTCAGGATTTATGGGCACTTGAAATTTTGCCAGGTTCTCATTTAATAGCTGGAGGTTAGCCTTAGAATAGTTGCTGAATATTCCAGGTTTAGCTTTTTTTTGGGGGGGGGGGGGGGGCAGGTTTTATTTTTACTTCAAAGGAGAGCTTTTTGTGGTCTGACTTTACCAAGGAAGGCATTACAGTAAGGGGTGTGCAGCACTCTCCCATATTAGTGAGGACAAGAGCCAGTATGGTTGTACCCCTGGTTGGTGTATTGATTATCTGGTCCAGGAAGTTTGTGTTTACAAAATCCAGGAATCTCTGTTCATGTACTTTTGGTGTCATATAGGATTTCGAGTTAATAGTGAGGTAATTAGTCACCCATGAATATGGTATTGAGTTGGAGGATTAGTGTTTCTAATAAGTTTAAATATATGTTATGGGTTTCCTAGGTGGGGGGGGGGGGGTGTAGTTTGCAAGGAAGTGGTATTGGATTTCGCCTGTGGTGATTTGAACATAGAGCAGCTGAAGTGCATTGTCCTGTTTGACTAGCCTTAAAGTATATTTATCTTGCCTGTGAAGTAGCTGGCCTAAATGTTTGGAAGGCATTATAACCCAGCACTGTTGGTATGCTTTCCGCAGCTTTAAACCATGTCTCAGTGATGGCACAGGCATCTGCATTCTCTAGGGTAAAGAAAGCTTCTAGGGAGTGGAGTTTTTTGTTTAGACTCCAAGCAATGAGCAGCAATACCTTTAGGTTTTCTTGTTTTTGATTTACTGTGTCAGACGTACTTTTAGTTTGGCATTGCCTAAAAAAGGCACTATGGGGGAAAACAGTGTTTTAGCTAATATTCGAAAGCCTGGAGGGGAGAGAGGTGCAGACCATCCCTGGCAAAGCAGTGTGGTCTGTTGACCCTCTCCTTCCATGCTGACAAATATTGCACCCCCTTAGAATAACACCAGAAGCTAAGCCAATTATTAGTCATTCATCTTTTGTTCCTACTGTGGCATCATCCTTGGAGAAGATAAAGTGCTACTCGGTGGTAGGCTCATACCAACCTGAGACACACATTCCAAGAGCTCCATGATGTCTCTCTTTTTATAGTCTAGGGAGGTACGTCACACATCATTTAATCCCACATGGACTATGACTGAGTCATGTTGGTAATTGTGGTGCAATGATCTGAGTGCCTGCTTGATGTGGTAGATCCTAGCCCCTGATAAGAAACTAACAGTGACTTTCTCCTTTCTCAGACTGGTGAGAGGGGCATCAGTGTCTCATGATGGAGTCTCCAGTGACTAGAATGTTGGATTGTTTGGTGGCTTGTCTTATGGGTTTAGAGGTAGAAGCTCCATGAGATGTAGCTGTGTGTGTTAATGTGGGTGTTGTTTTGAAAACACATTTGGGGTTGCTGGGGGTGTTTATTATGTGTACTTCGTCTAGGAGGTTTTTTTGGTTTGGGAAGGTTACATTTAAGTGCCTCAGCATATGCGAGTCAATATGCCTGCTTTAAATTGTCCATAATGGGTGCAGCGTGTGTACTACTGACAAACTTATTGACATTAGGAGTACTTGTATATGGCATTGTGTAAATACATCTCTCACATACCATATCAGTTTGTTTGAGAATGAACTAGTTGTCAGTAAACCTGAGGCAATTTCTCCATTGCCTCAGGATGCCCATATCCACCATGCCGGTAACGGAGACAGTAGGAAAGTGCATATCCATGGCAACAGACCCTTTTTTATTGATTAGACAGTTGGAGTGAGAATATCGGTCACTGTCCAGAGTATCTGGTTTGCAACTATGGGAACAGTGCTTGTCACTACAAACTAGGTGTCCTGTGTGCAACTAGGTACTGGAGAAATTTCAGTTGTGCTTTTACAGGGAAAATGTCACTCAAGGTGTCTGAGTCTGTACAGAGCACTGCCAAACACTTGAGTGAAAGCTAATAATACGTAGACCCTAAAAATTTAAGGATGAAGTATTTAGGTAGATATTCTGAAGTTAGAAACAAATCAAGCGGTACTTACTGAAAACAAAGAATTAGCTAGTCAAGAATGATGAAGAGGGGAGTCCCATGAATGGCTGTTACTAATGCTGGGCTCACCACACCTTCACTCTGTTGGGATAGAATGCTCCTTTGCTGCTTCTATCACCAGAAGCAAAATGTTAGCACCTATCCCAAGATGAGAAGCAGGCCAAAGCCTGGTGATCCACAGTCTTGTCCCAGATGATGCAATGGGTCTGTAGGCTTTTTTAGCCTTTTCCTTGTAGATGCCTTGAATAGTAACCAGATCAATCAGGAACATTAAGAACAGACACTCACTTTCCAACTAGAAGCAGTTAGGAATCAATGCACTCTGCTTCTTCTATCACCAGGACCAGAATATAAGCACAGATTCCAAGCTGTCACCTATAAAGCAGTTATTAGGCTTTCTGGTGATCCGCAGTCTCCAGGAAATAGTGTCCCCGTACTACTGCTCTCAGCAGCAGAATACAGAAGCACTAATTCCAAGATGACTGCTGATAAACAGAATGTGGGCTCTCCAGTAACTGGTGGTCTTGTAATAGATGTTTAAAGATGGCACCCTAGGAGGGGGCTGACTAATGAAGATAATCAAGGGGTGGGAGTGGCAGACAGGGAGAATGGAGAAGAGAGCAGTCAGGACAGGATTACCCAGGAACTTATGGATCCCTCCCCCACAGGGAAGAAGGGCTGAAAAACTATCAGTGTAAGGTGAGGACTGACTGAGAGTTACCTTGGGCTTTTGGTTTGGTTTGTATGATTGTATGTAAGCAGTGTTATTGCTGTACTTTAATTTGTTTTATTTTTTAATTTTACACCAATTGTCAGACTAATTTTAATTGGATCCCAGGGGTAAACTAGCAAATGTCAATAAGGAGGGAGCAAAATTTCTTTACCAAATTAAAAAGTAAATGCTTGGGACTGGAGCACTGTGTGAGTGTAAGGCTGATTCAAAGTAGTATAGCCCAGTCTAGTGGCAATTGGCTAGATCCCTTCCCTGTTGTTGTGCATACACCATTAATCCTCAACAGTTTATAAAAACTAAATTGTAGTTCACCTATTACAATTGAAAAGCTGGAGGGAGTCAGGTTTTTGCTTCCCAGAGGTTTTACTTAGTTAAGATAGCCAGCTTCAGTGGAGAAGGTAGACATTGCTTTATGCAGTGAATCCCAGGTGTGTGTGTGTGTGTGTGGGGGGGGGGGGGAGGGGGGGGGGTCACACACAAAATAAACCTGTGCAAACTGAAAAATAAAGGTAAATAAGACAAAATTACTGCAAAGGTTACAATTTCTACCTTCTCCACTGAAGCTGGCTATCTTAACTAAGTAAAACCTCTGGGAAGCAAGAACCTGACTCCCTCCAGCTTTTCAATTGTAATAGGTGAACTACAATTTAGTTTTTGTAAACTGTTGAGGCTTAATGGTGTATGCACAACAACAGTGAAGGGATCTAGCCAATTGCCACTAGATTGGGCTATACTACTTTGAATCAGCCTTATACTCGCACACTGTTCCAGTCCCAAGCATTTGCTTTTTAATTTGATAAAGTAATTTCACTCCCTCCTTATTGACTACATTTGCTAGTTTACCCCTAGGATCCAATTAAAATGAGTCTGAAAATTGGTGTAAAATTAAAAAAAGAATAAAACAAATTAAAGTACAGCCAAAAATCTTGCTTACATACAATCATACAAACCAAACCAAAAGCCCAAAGTAACTGTGAGTCAGTGTTATCTATCCTCATCAACAGAACCTTATCCGAAAAATGCTATCCCCTCCCTCTGGAAAATATCTCACGTCATCCCACTCCGTAAAGGTGGTAGCACCTCAGACATATCCAACTATAGACCCATTGCCATTCTTTCCCCACTAGCCAAAATAATGGAGAAATGTGTACACAGGCAACTAGTGCAATACCTTTCACAGAATAACATACTATCCGACTCCCAGCATGGTTTCAGGCCATACCACAGCACCACCTCAGCCCTCCTTTCCTTTACTACTGCCATAAACCAAAACAGGAATGACAATAGGCTAACCTCTGCCCTCTTTCTTGACCTATCAAAAGCCTTTGACATCAACCTTGAACTTCTCATTCTTTCACTAAAATCTATTTCTCTCAACAAGCCTGCTATCCAGTGGTTCCAGTCCTACCTGACTGGTAGACAGCAGGCGGTACTATGGCAAACTCTCCAGCCAGTTACCTCTCACACTTGGTGTCCCTCAAGGGTCCGTACTAGGTCCACTACTCTTCTCTATTTTTATCAACAACTTCCACACTGCTATCCCTAAAGCCACCTGCATTCAATACGCAGATGATTCCACTCTCATCTGCTCAGACACCTCCCCATCCGACTTGCAAATCTTAACCCAAAATACATTTAACACTATCGAGAACTGGCTCACTAACCAACACCTACTTCTGAACCCCAATAAAACTAAACTTCTACTCTTCTCTCCCACTGGTAGATCCACCACACTTTCATTCTCTGTCACATCTAACAGTGGTACCACTATTTCCCCAGATAATCGCACCAAACTGCTAGGGGTTATCATAGACCATCTCAAATTTGACCTACAGGTCAACAAAACCATACAGACCATTAATAAGAAGCTTGGATTATTGTATAGAACCAAGACTTTTTTAACCCCACTGGCTAGGACTGCAATCTCCTGATCACACCTACTCTCTACTCTTTTATATGCCTCGCCTGTACTCTCAAACCTCAACAAATCCGAACTAGGTAAGCTGTCTCATAGCTACAATCATATTGCCAGATTCGCCACTGACTCCACCTATAGAACCCACCACTGCCAGAACCTTAAACAACTAGAGTGGCTAGAACTGCCCAGATTAATTCAATTCAATCAATTCTTCTTAATAGCGCACAAAATTTTGTACCACCCTGAGGATACCCCCTCACTTATTAAGCCATATAGCTACCTAAGATCCCTACAGTCAGCTGATAAACTACTGGTCCAAACCCACAAAGCTAATAACTCTGCTGGTGAATCCCTGTTTGCCAACTTCATTGGCAAAACCTGGAATTCGTTGCCAAACTGTATAACCCTACAATCCTCCAAAAGTCTCTTCAAAAAAAGCCTCAAACAGTATCTGAAAGTGAATTGGCTATGCCCATTTACCAACCTTGATTAAGTTATAAACTAAAAGCATATTCTGCAATTATCATAACTTGTAACTACATCACCAAGCTCTGCTTCCAATCTGATGTCTGTTACTTTTAATTGTCTGTCCATGAGAATTGTGAGTCCCTACTAGGGAACACTACAAACCCATTGTATATAATCACTTTGTTTTTGTAGTTGTTTGCTAACTTCTGTGTAATCTATGTAAGTTGGTCTATGTAGAGCTTTTCTGCCCGGGCCTCCGCTGAAAATGGACATGTATCCAGTCGGACTATCCCGGTAAACAAATTTAAAATAAATAAATAAGATGAAAAAAATGGTTTATCCTAAACACTGCAGTCTACACTAAGCAGTTAGATACAAAAGTGGCTAACTTAAGATCTGAAGTAGGCAGACTTCATTTGTCTGCAACCTGTGGGTATCGGATCCGACCTCGGATCCGAGCCGGCATTTCAAAAGCTTAGGCTCCGAGCTCCTAGCTCCTCCCTCTACCCATAATCCCCTGCCAAGCCCTAACTGACCACAGATTTCGTTTGCCGCTTTTCAAGTTGCAACGGACTCCTCGAGCTCCTGGTTAAAGATAAGAGTTTTGACAAAAAAAATTTTAAAAACTTTAAACTTTTAATATTTAGTTAGTTAGAGTGTATGTGTTAGGCTTTCCTCTCTCTATCTTGTTAATTTTTTTCACGGGTTTGCGTAGTTTGTGTGTTTGTACTGTGTGTTTTAGGCCTGTTAGGGCTTAGGATGTCAGAAGCCCATAAGGCAGTGTTTTAGTCTCCACCGAAAGTGTGGCCATAAGCTGTCCCCAGCAGATGGCCACACTCGTGCCTTAATGCTTAGTTGAACACCTGTCATCTGGTTGTACCATATGTGCAGGGTTCAACCCCCGAGCTTTAAGGGAGCGGAGGTCGGCTTGTCTGGGCGGACTTCTCCCTCCAGATGTGGCTCCGGCCTCTGCCCCTACTAGCCAGCAGCCTTCAGTGGGTGCTGCGGTCTCCTCCACCGGGCAGGGGACTCAACCTCCCACCAAAAGCCGGAGGAGAGGGAGACTACAAGGAGAAGACAATGCAATGCCAAGAAGTCACACACTCAAGAACTATCTCAAATTGTTTATGTTCTGGCTGATCAAGTCTTTAACCATCGGGTCCCTTTCATGTTCTTCTGGGCCCGAGGGAGGCGTAGCCTTCATGAGTCCCGAGGAGCTCTCTAGGTGCTGGTGGCCTCATCTGATCTAACTAATGGAAGCACATGGACGATGAAGTTTTCAACCAAATTGAGTTATGTAAGCCCCTGAGCTTTGTACTTTGTTTCTTTCCCAACCCGGGTTGGAGCTTATCCGGGAGAGTTGATTCGGGGTGGTTATTCATTGTGAGAAATAGTCCGAGCCCTTGATCTTGTACTTCAGAACTGACCGATCCGGAGCTGTTGTCTTGGCTCTGAAGGTCTGAGCACGGTCTCGGATCGGTCTTTGCAATAAAATCTGACAGTAGGGTCGGCTGGTTTCCAGAGCTGGCTTGACCTTCGGACATCAAGGCCTGTTGAGGACTACCAGCCCGTCCCTGCCAGCTCACCGACTGCCATTTCATTCAGGCAGCCTCCCATCCTGTTAGTCCTAACCTTGTCCAAAGCTTCCTTGGAAAATCAAGTGAAACAGATATCCTCTTAGGCCATCCCCAAAAATTGAAGCTTACAGTTGTATGGATGTCATGGACAACTCCAACCTTTACGAAAAAAAAGTCTGAAATTTTAAAAGGAGAATGTTGTTTCACCCTGACTCGCGCTCTGCAGACATTATGCAGATAACAGCTTAGAGGACTGCCTCTCCACCAAAGAAACAACAGGCAGGAAGTTCTGTTGGTTCAAAGGCATGCTTCTACCCTAGGGAGGCTTGTTCCTTCAACTCCATGCTCTTGGACCTTCCACCAGAGCTGGAACTAATGCTAATCCAATTACCCACCAGCATCTAACTAATAGCATAGGACGACCAGTGGAGGCCGAACCTTGAGCGACTGGATTAATAAAGAGAACCCGTTTGTTTTTGTCAGCCTAACACTGGGTCAACTGCCAGCTCTTTTCCTGTTCAAGAAAGACAACAACTGGTTTAGTGACACTTTAGGAACGACATTAAGTTGCTTAAATTAAAAACTGCAGCTGAACTGCTTATTTTAGGCAATGTTTAAATGAGAAACTGGTTCCAAAAGGCCTTAGGAACAACTTCATCCTTCTGGACTACTGTTGGACCAAGTGTATTTTCAGAATTGAAATGTTTGTTTCAGGAACAGGGGTTAAAATGCTACGTGATGTTAAACATTAGATATGCATATCTTGTCTCTTATTTCTGAAGTGAATGTTTTGGATGAAGAAATCAATTAATACTTTTTTTGCAGTTTAAATATGACTACGATGATTTTTCTAGCATTGATGCATTGTTACTTAAATTAAAAATTAAAAAAAAAGAAGTTAGTAAGGGATAGAACAGCTTATTTTTCTAACCAAGCATATTCCCATTTGAACATTCCAAGTGCAGGGTCCAATACTGTTGGTTTAAATGGGCCTTCTACTTCTGTTAATGCTGAATTAATTCTTGAAGGTGAAAATGGTGAACACCTTACTAATACACCTAGACAGGAAGGAAGAAGTAATAGGTTAAAAGGGTCCACTGCTGTTAACTACAATTATAAGAACCAAAGAGGACCAGGAGAACTAAACAGGTTCCTTTAGAGCTCCCTAATGATAAAGTTTTTGGAATCAACAGAAGAAACAAGGGGATGTGTATTGGAGAAACGTTAACATGTTTCTCCCACAGGTCCGGGATTTTGCAAGGCCCTGTTATATATACTAACACAAGGAAAGACTTTACTATCTATAACTTTTCATCTTTGGAACTAGATTCTGACTTAGTTGAATTGTTAGCTCTTGGATACACTTTATTCCAAGTACCTATGGAAGTTTAGCTAAAGTTTTGATTGATCTGAAAGAATCAGATTTTTACTAAAAATTTAGACAAATTAAATGACATTACTCTACAAAATTTATATTTTGAACAATGTGTAATGACATCTATTACATACCAAAGTTTGTAATGTGAATACCAAGATCAAAGACCAAAGAATCTCCCATGAGGGCATAATGGTAGCATGACCCAAGTAGCAAAAGTGAAAACCTATTTGCAAAGACCCTTTCTTACTGATTCAACAGATTAAGGACTTGAGTAATTTTACTGTGGAGTATTGTTTACAACTCATGAGGCAGTGATGTCACTTTGACAAATCCTAGATGACTGTACAAAGTTGAGAAGCTGGCTCCTTGCCTTCACGTGTGCAAACCTGTGAGGACTACCAGACCCCGGTCCCTGCCACGGCTCCACCTCGCACTCCCTTGCAGCTGGGCCAGGCTCCCATCAGCCGGTCCCAGGGACAGCCCGTCTTGATGTCCCAAGTAGTTCCCTTGGAACATCTAGCTGCTGAAGAGGACTCCTCGGACAGTCCCCCCGAGGAAGTGCCTCGGAAGCGTAAGTGCAAAAGGAGGCACATGGACTCCCCAGAGTCCATTGCCGAAGACACAGACTTGGATGAAGGGGAGGGCTCCCCAAGATCACCCCCGGAAGACGTCTCCTTTGGAGACATTATGGAGATGTTAAGGATCGGGGAGGGGGTGGTCTGCCTTCAAGGCCTCCACAGACGAGTCTGTGTTCTTGGAGGCATTCGGCGGGTCCATCTACCTCTTGGGTGTCCCCTCCTGCCGATCCTCTGGTGGACCTTATATCCACCAGAGCATGGAAGGATCCGGACACCGTTGAGCCTGTACTCAAGCGTCCGGACCGTATCCTGAGCCCCGGACCGCACTCACTGGAGCAAGGGCCCCCGTAGATGCCATGATGATGGCTGCAGCCACAAGAGGAGTTAGCACAGGAGAGTCCTCTATGCATCCTCGGGCAAAGAGTCCCTCGATGGATCACATTGGGAAGCGAGTTTTAGTTCAGCAACCTTCTCTTGAGAGCTGAACTACATGGCACATGTTATCAGGATGCAGCGGGACCTGATTAAAGATACGCTGCATCCCCAGAGTCCATGTCGGGTGAGGACAAACAAGTGTACTCCACCCGTGGCCACTCTTAGAGCAGTTTCCAATACTTCTTCGGCTACTTTCTCACGCTACCGAGGGAGCCGCTAGAGCTAGCGGAGCGGGCCTAGTCATGAGGCGTCAGGCCTGGCTCCGCCACTGTGATTCGAGAGCCCTTCAAGCGACCTTCGCAATGCCCCTTTGATGGTTCTGCCTTGTTTGGAAACTGTTGCGACGTTAGTCCAGAGCGAGAACGGGAAGACGCTGTCTGCCGTCGAGTCCGCTTCTCAGCTCCCCAGAGGTCCTTCTCAAGAACCAAAAGGGACAGAAGAAGATGTGGTTCCGAAGTCCAGCAGTCCCAACCTACTCCGGATAACCAGTCCTTCCGTGGCAGAGGAGGACAGGGAGGTCGCCATCCTAGAGGCAGAGGGCTCCTAGGAACTTTGGGTCCAGAGAACCTTTCTCTGACAGACCCACGCAACAGCCCTGAAGGGTTGCCCGGCTGTCCGTCTCTGGAGGCAGTCGGGCGAGGCACCTGACTTCTTGGGAGTCAATCACATCAGACCGTTGGGTGCTTCGTGTGATATCCAGAGGTATACCATTCCCTGAGCAAAATCCCAGATCCCAGCCTCCCAATGTACCACCCGACCAAAGAGGCAGCTGTCAAATCGAGCAGTGCAGAAAACAGCCATCCAGCGTCCCCAGATCAGACGGATCAGGGTTTTACTCCAGGTTCCGGTCCAAAGAAAATGGGGACTTAAGACGATCTTAGACCTTCCCTGCTGAACCTGTCAGTAACCAAGCAAAAGTTCGGATGGTCCCCACAATCTATACTCCTCGGGAGAACGATTATAGTACACCCAGCATACCACATTCATACAGCGGTCCAGGAGGTTTTCCCTCCTGGAGCCAGCCACTACCCGCACCCCGGTATCAGGGTTTCTACTCCAGGTTCTTCCCTTGGTGCCAAAGAAAATGGGGACTTAAAGACCGATTTTTAAAAACCTTCTCCCCAGCTGCTGAACTACAATTTCATCTTTTGGAAAAACTTAGATTCTGACTTAGTTGAATTTTTTTTTGTTAGGGCTCTTGGATACACTTTATTCCAAGTACCTATGGAAGTTTAGCTAAAGTTTTGATTGATCTGAAATGCTACATAAAGTTAAATTTAAAATTATATTTTAACAATGAAACAACAAATGTTAATGACAAATTGAAACTGACTAGCTTTTTAACCCTCCTACACAACAAAATTTATTACTATTTGAACAAATGTGTGAATTAGATATAAGACATCTGTTTTCTACACAAAAATCAAGTAGTACTTTGAATGAGATGAATATTTCACTTGCACAACGTGAATGGCTAAAAACCTGGGCTCTTTAACTGTCAGGTTTTTGAAACCTGACAAAGGAGGGCTTGGTAGTGTTCGACAACGCTCAATACACAGAAAAAATGATGCAAGTGTTATCATCTGATGCCTATGTTACTTCTTCCCTTAATGAGATTAATGTAGTTCAGGTCGCATCTGGGTATTTCCGTGACCTTTTCCTAGCAGGCAAAATAGACTTAGAGACATACAACTATATTGACATTATTCAGCCAAAGTTGCCTGTAATGTTGAATACCCAAGATACACAAAGACCAAAAGAATCCTCCCATGAGGGCATTAATAGATGGTAGGTCTTCTATGACCTACCCTGTTCAAAATTGATAGATAGTATTCTATCAAAATATGTAAAGAAAATACCTACTATTTGCAAAGACTCCTGGTCTTTCTTACGTGATATCAACAGTATTAAGTTTGACCTTGAGTGTAACTTTTGACTGTGGATGTCATTGATTTATATACATCCATCCTCAAATGAGGCAGTTGAATGGATTCAACTGCTTCTAAAGACTTAAATGCACCACAAGTGGAGATTGACGCTTGTAACAGAACTGTTGAGCATAGTACTGTCATCAAACTTTTTGTTTTTGAACATAAATTCTATTTACAAAAATGTGGAATAGCCATGGGCTCCTTGAGCCAGTGTGGCTAACCTGTTTGTAGCCTTTTGGGAAAACCTTTATATACTATCTAATGAAACTGTAATGCAGAAGATAAAATATTACACTAGGTTTTGGACATATTTATCCTTTTAAAGGGAATGAAGTTGAAGCAAAACTTTTGTAGACTATTTGAACAATTCTACACAATGTTTAAAATTTACTTATAGGTTTTCAACAATAGAAACAGACTACTTGGACGTGAGACTAACTAAAGAAGTAGATGAAGAGATTTATTTGTCTGGCATTTTCAGGAAACAGACTGCAACTCTTTCCTGCACTACACTGTCTACATCCACCTAGGCAGAAAAATCTATTGTCAAAGGACAACTGGTAATGCAGGCAGGATGTGTAGCACTTACAGCGATTTTAAAGCTGAGTGCCAATTTTGAAAGGTATGTTTATAAACCGCTGATACCCTGTCCCTCTTTTAGAAGGGCTTATAAATGAAGTTGACACTAAAAGAACAAAAGGGTTGTATAAACCACTACTTGATCAATCTAATGTAGGTGGTCTACTAATGATAATGAATTAGCACACCAAAATTCCTTACTAAATCAGCAGAGAAACTTTTCTTTAAGTTTTATAACCCAATTTAACTTGAATTCAACAGGAATTTGGGCCATTATCTTAAAAACTGGCCACTAGTTATTAATTTAACTTGATTGACAAGTTAGGTCACCTATGTAATTTACAGGAGAAGTAATAATTTGAAAGAACTTTTACAGCATACTTCTAACACTTATGGTCACATAAGACCTAGAGGTTCATTTAAATGTGGATGCTGCAACATGTGTAAAGTGATGAGAACTGGAAATACCTTTATAGTTAGGAATAAAAATACAACATTAAGCAGAGGATTACTTGTGATTCAAAGTCAGTGGTGTACATTGCTTTGTGTAATTCCTGCCCTTCCTTTACATAGGAAAACCAATCGAACTAAAAGAGAGAATATACCAGCACCTTTATGCCAAAAAAACCTCTTTTAGAGAATGCCTTAGCAAAACATGTTAGCAGTAACCCTGATCACTTTTTGTTTTATGGGTAAACTGGGGACTTAAGACCGATCTTAGTCCTTTCCCTGCTGAACCTGTCAGTAACCAAGCAAAAGTTCCGGATGGTCACCCTACAATCTATACTCCCCTCTTGCGGAGAACGATTGGATATGCTCTATCGACCTCAAGGGCCGTACTACCACATTCGGATGGACAGGCGGTCCAGGAGGTTCCTTCGCTTCGGCTGGGAGCCAGCCACTACCAGTTCAGGGTCCTCCCTTCGGTCTCACCTCTGCCCCAGGGTGTTCACCAAGGTACTAGCAGTAGTAGCGGCCCACCTGAGACTCCAGGGATTACAGGTCTTTCCGTACCTGGACGACTGGCTCCTGACTGCATCATCAAGGCATCTACTGTGCTCAGCCAGGGACTATTTCCTTCTTATAGCCCCAAGGCTGGGCATCACCATAAACTGGGAAAAATCTTTACTGCACCCCACACAACTTATAGATTTCATAGGAGGAAGGTTGGACACAAGATCAATGCGGGCCTTCCTCACCCCAGACAGGCTGTCCAGCCTGAGGTGTCATATTACAGCAGTCCTGCAACCGTTTCCGACGGCGGCTTCGGTCCTGAGGGCCCTGGGTTCAATGGCAGCAGCTGTTCCACTTCTTCTTCATGCTCGCTTACACATGCGGGTTCCTCAATGGACCCTACAGGTCCAGTGGTCCCCGCTATACTCCTCTCTCAACAGCCCGATAGCGGTCAGCAAGGCATGCAAGGACTCCCTGTTTTCGTGGCTCCAGTCTCCGGAGCCTCTAGCAGGGAGACCCTTTTGTGCAACATTCCCCTGAGCCACGGTGACTACGGACGCTTCTCGCCTTGGGTGGGGGGGGGGCATTCTGCGGGCAAGATTGTCCAAGGCACATGGAACACCTCAGAGACCTCGTTGCATATAAATGTCCTGGAGATGAGGGCGGTGCTCCTAGCGTTGCAAGCACTTCACAGCCTTCTTTCTACGGGGACTATTGTGATCCAGACAGACAACATGTCGGTAGTCTGGTACATCAACAAGCAGGGAGGAACCAGGTCCTATCCCCTTTGTCGAGAGGCCATGAGAGTCTGGGAATGGGCAATTTCCACCAAACGCTTTCTTGTAGCAACGCACATTCCGGGAAAATCCAACATCCTTGCGGACAAGCTCAGTCGCACCATTCTTTCCCCGCACGAATGGTCTCTCAATCCTCTGGTAGCGAAGAAGATTTTTGCCGTCTGGGGGCAACCCTGTTGCCATCTTTTTGCTTCTCACTCAAACGCCAAATGCGATAGTTTCTTCGCTCTACTTCCCCCACCTGGGGAATCCCCGAGAGACGCTCTGGTGCATGCTTGGCCTCCCGGTCTCCTTTATGCCTATCCTCCACTACCTCTGATGCAGAGACTCTTGCAGAAAGCCAACAGTTTGGGGAGCAGAATGATTCTCATTGCCCCGTTCTGGCCTCGTCAGCCCTGGTTCCCTTATGTATGGTCTCACAAAGTGAATCCGCCCTGGATTCTGGATCCGATCCCAGATCTCATCTCCCATCCTCTAGGTCTCTCAGTCCCGAATCTACACACCCTGAAATTGGCAGCCTGGCTGCTCCAGTTCCATCCTTGATTAGGACTCCCGGTATCTCGTCACCTGTCAAGGCCATTTTAGTGGCGGCTCATAAACCTTCCACTAGGAAGGTTTATCGGAGCAAATGGAAAAGGTTTTCTATTTGGGCGGTCCAGAAAAATGTTGATCCTTTTTCGGCACCTATGTCTGCGGTACTGGACTTCTTAACAGACCTCTTTCATCAAGGGGCTAGTTCTTCCACAGTAAAGGTACAAATGGCAGCGATTTCCCATTATCATATGGGTCATGAGTCAGCTCCCCTCATGACTGCGAAACTTTGCAAAACCTTTCTTAAAGGAGTTTTTCTGTTGAGGCCACCGGTCAAAGCTGTACCACCTTGGGACCTATCCTTAGTTCTACAGGCCCTTACTGCTCCCCTTTGAGCCTGCAGCTTCTGCAGATCTAAAGTACCTTTCCTGGAAGACTGCTTTCTTGGTAGCCATCACATCAGCCAGAAGAGTGTCGGAACTTCAGGCTCTATCGTCAAACCGCCTTACCTCTCCTTTTTCCCGATAGGGTGTGCCTCAGGACCAATCCATCTTTTCTTCCAAAAGTTTCTTGAATCTAATATTAATCAATCAATCAACTTACCTGTGTTTTTCCCCAACTATAAAAACAAAGGAGAATATAAGCTGCATTCTTTAGATGTTCATAGAAAATTGCGCTTTTACATTCACAGAACGGCTGGTCATAGACAATCAGATCAACTGTTCGTCTCCTTTGCTAAATTTGCTATGGGCAAAGCAGTTTCCAAAGTCACACTGTCGAGATGGATTGCTAATTGTATTCTGCAGGCTTATGACACTTCAGGTAGGCCTGCTCCTCAGAGGGTTACTGCTCACTCTACTAGGGCAGTTTCCACGTCAGCCGCGTTTAAGTCCCGAGTGCCATTGGATGATATCTGCGGCAGCCACTTGGGCCTCGTCTCATACCTTCATTTCTCATTATAAGGTGGATGTTGTTTCCAGGGGAAGAGCATCCTTTGGCTCAGCGGTGCTCCGGAACATCCTTCCATGACGGCCGCCCAAGATTTACGTAGCTGGGGACTCTGTCCCACAGGTTGCAGACAAATGAAGTCTGCCTACTTCAGATTTAGAAGTTATGTACTCACCATAACGTTCCATCTGAGTAGGTGACTTCATTTGGATGCAACCATCCCCCCTCCATCCCCCTGACCTTTATGCAATAAGAGTTTATTCGTCTATTTAGATACTTTTTATTCTAGTATTATATAGGCAAACTCAATCTGAGGTCAGTTTGGCAGGGGATTATGGGTAGAGGGAGGAGCTAGGAGCTTGGAGCCTAAGCTTTTGAAATGCCGGCTCGGATCCGATACCCACAGGTTGCATCCAAATGAAGTCACCTACTCAGATGGAACATTATGGTGAGTACATAACTTCTAATTTTAGCTGTCTAAGTGGAGAGCCACTGTTTTTGAAAGAGCAAGATAGATTGAAGGCACTTCAGTATTTTGGTACTATGGAATACAGTGGGATGGCCAATAAAGTTATATAGTTGAAGGGGAGTGATTTCACAAAATGATGATTTTGTGCTTACACCAGCCAGTGAAAGGAGAGAGGGAAGGAGATGTATGGTGAAATTAACATAAGGGACAAAGCAACTGGAAAGACATTGTTTAAGAACACAACAGTAACATGGTGGGAGGGTGGATAAACATTCTGACTCAGAAGAGAGACAGCTGTGGTCTCTCCAAGTTTTAATACACAGTTAAAAGCAGAAAACAAGTAAAACAGTGTAAAGAAAACAAATCACAATATACAAAATAGAAAAAGGCAATAAAGTAATCAAGTACAAGAAATTAAAAGCAAACTAACCTTTCCCTCACAGCAAGCTGTGGCAGAGTATGGGTGAGCTTTTCCAGTAAAGCTTTGAAATGTTTTATTGTTACCCCTTAAGTAGAAGGTTTAGTTCCTAGCTCCACCCCCTCAGTTCACCGATGATTAACCTTAACTGACCTGTTCTAACTCTGTGTGACTCCTTACTTGATCTGTTCTAATTTCTGTCTGATTCACAAGAGTCACAGCTGTGGTCTCCAAGTTTTAATATGCAATTAAAAGCAGAATAAAAGTAAAACTGTGTAAAGAAAACAAGTCACAGTATACAAAATAGAAAATGTAGTAAAGTAATGCAAAGTACAAGAAGTTAAAAGCAAACTAACCTTTCCCTCACAGCAAGCTGTGGCAGAGTCTGGGTCACTGTTGAACTATTCCAACCCATCCTCCATTCCCCTCTGCTCTTATTCACGTCCATCTTCAGTGGTGCCCCCCCACCACCACCCTCACTGTAGTCTTTGGCTGTCTTACATAGGTATGGGGAATTTTACTTTATCCATTTGAACTACACCCCTCCTAGCTTACCCAAGTCTCCTTTCTCAGTAGTCTTTAGGCCTAGATAGTCTGAGGAGCCTGGCTTGTACATCTGTCTTTATACATACCTCTCAACTGTACAGATTTTCGCAGAATGTCCAGATTTTGGACTCATATTTTGGTCCGTTTTAAATGAAATTGTGGTTTTCTGGCAAATTAGTGGTAAATCATTAAAGACTGAAGTTTGAAATTGATATGAGTTTCAGACTTCATATCCTTCAGAAAAATCCATGCTAATGTAAAGCCTGTTGTTCGGTCAACTTTTCAAGTTTGTAAGAGCAGTGTTTAAAAATTGTCCCTATTTTTGGATCATTGTCCTACTTTTATTTATGGCTTTGTCCAGATTTCTTGCTCTAAGAGGTTGAGAGGTATGTCTTTATACCCCAGTGCATGTGGGCTGAGGTCATGCATCGGACATCTGACCTAGGGAAGGTAAAGCTTTGGTGCCCTGGCCATATGTCAGCGGTGATGACCCACAAGTCAGGAATACTGCAGCAGTGATCAGTGATATCTGGTGTTGCAGTAAGCTGTTACACAACTATAGTGTCTTCTGGCAGTTGTGTTAAACATAACTGTAAGCACACCATTCTTGCTGTGTAACAAGCCCCTTCAGTTGAGAATTTTTTTTACAGCTTAACCTCGAAAACACGCACAACAATAGAACATTCCTGAGTGCTTTAGGCTAAATACCCACTTCTGTCCTAATGACAAATTGGGCCTAGTTTCACATGAAAAAGATGCAGTTGTACTGCTGAAGCCTATGAAAAACAGGGCTGGCACATCTTAATCAAAATAGTACCACAGTTTCTTCCTGTCTAGAGGAAATTTGTCTAGTGATCCCAGCAGAGCTTTGAACAGTCAGTAACAGTGTTAGTGTTTAAAGCAGCTGCATACTCTGATGCACAGGTTATTGGAAATCTGTAGTTTCTGTTGCAACACCAGAAGCTTGGATTTATATTTCAGTGTTGACATGACAGTGCAGGATTGGGGGGGGGGGGGGGGGGGTGCTTCACTCCAAGTTCTATCCTTCACCTGAGATGTATCCTGCCTAAAATTTCTTCCTCTTCATTTATATCACCTCCCTGAAAATGTCACAAGCCTAATGGGACTAACCTGGTCAGCATAAATAAGTCTAGGGATATCCTTTTTAGTCCCAGAGAGTATGCAAACCCTGACTACAGATGCCTCTGACCTTGTTTGGAGGAGGCTCATACACATCACCAGAAAGGGTGAAAAATCTCCATAATGAAAAGGCTCTTTCAAAAACAGTGGCTCTCCACTTAGACAGCTAAAACTTAACTTAGCCACTTTTGTATCTAACTGCTTAGTGTAGACTGCAGTGTTTAGGATAAACCTTTTTTTTCATCTTATTTATTTATTTATTTTAAATTTGTTTGCTGGGATAATGGCTACAGTGGCCTTAATTCTGGTTAATTCATTGTAGCCTAATGTCTAGGCATACAAAGTATTGACAGAAAACACAGTAGTCTTGTACTGTATTAACAAATTAGGGCATTTCTCTTCGTACCCTCTGTGCAGGCTAGCAGTGATAGCATGGGGGATGTAGTCTTGTAGTTTGCCCTTCATCTCCTAGCTGCTTTAAGTCCCTTTATACTTAAACTGTAGGCTAAGCATGCTGTACACTGATCTTCATTCATTCTACAGCAGTGGTGGCTGAATATATTTTAGAGCCAGGACAGAGATTGATTACTTCATAGATCTGTCTGACTCAGAGGAGAATTACTAGTTGAAATTCTGTACCAGAGTCCTATACAAGTGACCCTGGGTAATGAAGGTTTTTTTCATCCCTTAGACAATTTTATTCTTGTGTTTTTTCCCACTGATTCTCTAATCCCTAGGGTCCTGCAAAACATAAGGAAAGAAAAAACTCATGTCACTGCATTGGCCCCGGTATACAAGATGCATGGTTCTGTAATTTGCCTAAGCTGGGAAGACCAAATTCACCTATTAGAATTCTGCAGTGTCCCTCTTCAGAAAAGCCTGTCATTAGTGCATCCAGGCCTAAATAATCTTGAAGTTGGCAGCACATGGTTGCTTTCAACTCATTATAGGTTCATAGGTTGGTACTAGGCTATCGGCCTATTACTTCCCTGGACCCCTGTCTAGCAGGATGACTGACGTGATCCCTGGGGTGAATTTCCTTTCTCCCATCCAATCATTAAGGTCCCTTTTGAAGAGGGCCAAAGAGGCGCTTTGCTTGACATGTATGGGCAGTCTATTCCAGAGTCTGAGGAGTCTCTGGGTCAGGAACCTATCCCTCCAGCATGTTTTGTTTATTGTGATGACAAGATTTAGATCTCTGGAGCATGTGGCTCTGAGGGATTGGGATTTCTTTAAGTGTAGCATGTCCAACAGCTCTGGGTTTGACATGGCCTTGTGTGTTAAGCAGAGATTGCCTCAGAGTAGACGATATGCGACAGAGTATAGCTGGAGTTTTTTAAGGCGGTTAGCATAGGGCATCTGCTTTAGGCCTGTGATTCTTTAAGTGAGGTATTTCGGCTGCCTTTCCAGTTGTTGCAGATGTCTTGAGAGGTACATACCAAATGGAGCATTGTATTCTATAATGGGTCTAATGAGGGATGAGTACAGTGGGACAATAACCTCCTTTTTTCTGGAGAAAAAGCCCTTAGTGATGGTGTGCCACATAGAAGGATTTCCTGACTGTTGTGGCAATGTGGTTATTGAAGGTGAGACCACTGTCCATCTGTGTCCCGAAGTCTCTTATCACACTTTTGGTGTTTAGTGTACTGCCACCTATGTGATAATTCACAAGTACATGTTTTTTCCCCAGAGGGGATAAGTATACATTTCTTGACATTGAGCTTGAGCCCATGGCTCTGGCACCAAGCATCTGTTTCTCTAAGGCCCTTTTGTAGAGTATCCACATAATTTGGGGATTCAATATGGCTCCCAGATGTTCATCGTGCATACAGCTGCAGTAATCACAGATGGGTTCTCTGCCGTCAGACGGGTCCTCGGTCGGCCGAATTCCAAAGTCTAGGTCCGGCATCGGTTGTTGTCGCTTTCTTTCCTGACGTCAGTGAGGCAGGGGTATATAAGACACAGCCGACGCCATTTTCTTCAGTCTTTTTTGCCGTGCGGTGCCTGAAGCAGAATCAGTTCGCAAGTGCCGGTCGGCCAGCTCCTGAATTTACGAAAAATTGGAAACCGAAGTCTTCTTTAAAGCTAAGTACCCCGTTGGGGAAACTTTTCTTGCCTCAGACCGATGTCAGAAAAAGTTAACAATTGTATTTCTTGTGGGAAGCAAATACCGCATAAGGATTTCCATTCCCTCTGCATACCTTGTTTAGGCCCAGACCACGACGTCTCGGGCTGTCGCTTTTGCGCTACTTTCAATAAACGCACTATTAAGCGTCAGGCGGAGTTCACCCAACACCTTTTTGGTAAAGCCTTTGATTATAAAATGTCGTCGGAGACTCCGACTACCGTTTGTCCAAAAACCGCAAGGACAAGGACCGACACGCGAGGTCCGCGGTCTCCACCGACACCACGCCAAAACCGGCTACACGTGGTCCGGTTCTCAGCGAGACGCCTATGCAGTCCCTGACTACCGACGACACTTCTTTGGCGGTGTCTTCTGTAACCGAGACCGCAGGTACCTCGGCCCATACCCAGACTACAACCACTGAAGCCACTGTGAGCGTTGAGCCTCCTAATGTGGACAGGTCCACTTCCAGCCATGGTGTCTTTAGATCCTCATCTTCCTTTTCCATTAAGGCCTTTACTAAGTCCAAATCAGCCAGGCATCACAAGAGGCCTGTTGCACAGGGCCCATCTCCAGGCCCCATGCCTAAAAAGCAGATGCTTAAAATGGCTGAGGATTTAATTACTCTTATCAGGGGTTCCCAACCCCCTCCAGACAAGAGACCCAGAGTGGAGGAAGATTCTTCCTCTTCTGATCAGGGCTCCATTTTTTCAGAACATTCTGATGTAGAGGAACACTCTTACTCCCCTTTGAAGATTCTGATGCAGAGCAGTCCATTCCTTCTGCATCTCCTCCAGAGGATTTTTCTTTTGGGGAAACCTTGCACACCTTGAGGGAACACTTCCATTGGGGAAGGCCAAGACTTTTCTGATTCCAAGAAAAGACTTAGGGAATTTCTTTTGTTACCTCAACACAGACCTCTGGCGATACCTCCTGTCTTGGACATACTTGATGTTTATTCGGAGGCTTGCCTTAATTCGGATTCCCTGCCTCCTGCCCCAGTCAAGCCTGATAGGTACTACAGAGTTCCTAACTCCCACCAATTTCTTTACAAAAGCCATAATGCTGACCCTGAACCCATTTCTCAAGGCCCCAAGGGAATGAAGGCCTCTACTGCTAAGAATCCACTACCTTCCGAAAGAGAGTCAAGATCCTTAGAAAGGTGGGGAAAAAAGGTATATACCTCTGCCACCCTAGCCATGAGGGCCTTAAATTGTCAGTTTCATATGCTTAAATATCAGCAGTTTCTGTTATCGCAATTAAGAAATAAAATGTCTGAACCTGAACAACCAGATTTGAAGGAGTTGCAGGATATGATGCATAGTGCAGAACAAGTGGGTAAACGCACCTTACAATGTGGCTATGATGCCCTAGAGGCCTCAAGTAGAGCTGCTGTTACAGGATCAATCATTCGTAGACATGCCTGGCTTAGGGAACAAATCTTGCCTGATCATGTGAAAGCTAAACTACTAGATGCTCCTTTACAAAAGGATGTGCTATTTGGTACTAATGCTGAGGAGATACTATGGAAAATGGAAGAAAAAGCCAAATCTATGCAAACTGTCAAAGCTTTTCTACAGGTTCAACCACCACGTTTTAGCAGAAATTGGCCTTCTAAAACTGGTCCTTTCCAGCCACGGACAAGCCCCAAAGAGGTAGATACAGGCACACAAGGGGCAGAGGACAATCACAAGGATCATATAGAGGCAGGCAATGGCAAACTCCAGCACCAAGAGGTGGCGAAGACAGTGCACAACAATACAGGAAACAAACCCAATGACTTCCTCCTTTCCATGCCAAGCAAGTCTCAGCTGGCAGCACCCTTGGGAGGAAAGCTGGCATTATTTACAAGAAATTGGCATATTGTCACAACAGACAAATGGATCCTGGACGTTATAAACGGAGGCTACAGATTTCATTTTCACACTCTTCCAAAAATGAGAGGCATGCCAAACCTGCCACACAATCAAAGGGCAGAGGCACAACTACAAATTTCAAAGCTCATAGACATGAAAGCTATTCAAGAGGTACCTACTCATGAACTAAAGGTCAAGGTTTTTATTCCAGGCTATTTCTGGTACCAAGGAAAGGGACCGACTGGAGACCCATTTTGGACTTATCCATCCTAAACACATTCTTACTCGTACCAAAATTCAAGATGCTCACATTACAGCAGCTTCTTCCCATGCTGGGCAAGGAGTTTTGGCTGGTAACATTGGACCTCAAGGAGGCATACCTGCATGTCCCAATCAGACGAAGCTGCAGAAGATACCTCAGATTTCTTGCAGGTTCAATTCACTGTCAGTTCTCTGCATTGCCCTTTGGCTTATCTACTGCGCCCAGAGTATTCACGAAATGCCTGGCATCAGTAATTGCCTACTGCAGACTTCAAGGGATACAAATTTACCCTTATTTGGACGACTGCCTGATCCAAGCGGACAGCAAGCACATACTTCTGGAACCATCTGGCTTATGTAACACGGTTACTGAATTCCCTGGGATACACAGTCAACAAAGAGAAATCCAGGCTAACACCATCTCAGAAAATAACTTTCCTGGGTGCCAACTTGGACACAAACACCCAGATGGCCTATCTTACGCCAGAAAAACAGGGGCAACTAACTCAGTACTTCAGAATACTAGCAAATTGTACCAGGCTTACTGCAAGGAAAATCCTGCAGGCTCTGGGCTTCATGGCATCTTGCATTCTTTTAATCCCATGTGCAAAGTTGCATATGAGGAAACTTCAATGGTACCTAAAAAACCTATGGTCTCAACACAGCCACAGTTTGGAAACAATAATACCAATAATTCCATGTTTGCAAAAGGAATTTCTATGGTGGGCCCAAGCATGTCAAACAAACACAGGTCTCCCATTCTGCAAGCCTCAAGCAAATCAAGTCATCACAACAGACGCCTCAGATTACGCCTGGGGGGGCGCACATGACAGACAGGTGCATTCAGGGCAAATGGTCCCAAAAGGAAAAGCACCTTCACATCAATCAGAAAGAAATGCTAGCAGTGATAAATGCAATTACAGCTTTCAAGGACCTCCTGCGTCCAGGACAATTATTGATAAGAACAGACAACACCACAGTAATGTGGTACATAAACAAACAAGGAGGAACACATTCATACCCCCTGTGCAGACTAGCCATGACACTTTGGAACTTGGCTCTGGAATGGCAAATCGAACTTCAGGCACAGTACTTGCCATGTTTGGAAAACACGCTGGCAGACAATCTAAGCAGAAATATGACAGATCCACATGAATGGAAGTTGCATCCTCAAGTGTTTACAAAGATAATCCAAGCGTGGTGGAGGCCAGACATAGATCTCTTCGCCTCCCACAGGAATCATCAATTGGAAAAGTTCTGTTCAAGGACCTTTCATCCAAAGGCCTGGAGAGTGGACGCTCTTTCATTCAGTTGGACAGCATGGACAGTTTACGCTTTCTTACCCCTGCCTCTTCTGCCCAAGGTACTCTTGAAAGCAAGAGCAGACAGACTGAAGATGATACTGATTGCTCCAGACTGGCCAAGACAACACTGGTACCCACTCCTGAGGAGCCTAACACATACTCCTCCCTGGTCCCTACCTCTAATGCCTCTTCTGCTGACTCAGCACAGCTACAAAACTCTTCACAGTCAGATGAAAACACTCAATCTCGCTGCATGGAAAATTCCTTAATATCACAACAGACCTTACTCCCCAAAGAGGTGCAGGATGTCATTTTGGAGGCCAGAAGGCCATCTACTAGAAAGGCTTACTCCGCAAAATGGAAACGGTTTTGCTTTTGGAATGAGAAAAAAGGCCAGGACCCTAGAAAACTGAATTTGCCTCAGGTATTACAGTATCTAGCTGAGCTGCTGAACAGTGGACTTGCCTCAGCCATTTCTGCAGAATTCAACACTGATCCACCCTTATTCTCTCACCCACTCTTAAGACAGTTCCTCAGAGGGGCTAAGAATATAAGACCACCAAGGAAACAACCAATGCCAGCCTGGGATCTTAATTACATTCTAGAAAAATTAACATTGCCTCCCTTTGAACCAGCTGCCTCAACAGATTTGCAATATTTGTCCTGGAAAACAGCCTTCCTTCTGGCCATTACCTCAGCTCGTAGGGTTTCGGAACTACAAGCCCTCATGGCTGTGCAGCCCTTTCTCATCTTCCATCAGGACAGGGTTTCCCTTCGAACCAACCCGTCATTTATGCTTAAAGTGGTATCCAGGGTAGCTTTAAATCAAGCCATACACTTACCTACCTTTTACCCCAATCCTCAAAACAAAGGGGAAAGGCTGCTACACTCCTTAGACATCCATAGACAGCTACATTATTATTTGGACAGAACAAAGCCTTTCAGGAAATCAGACCAACTTTTTGTGTCTTATGCTGTAGGAGCTCAAGGGAAGCCAGTTACCAAACAGACAATTTCAAAATGGATAGGCCACTGCATATGGTTTTGTTACTCCTATCATGGAAAATCTGTCCCTACAGGCATCAGATCCCACTCCACCAGGGCCACAGCTACCTCTACAGCCTTCCTCAGAGGAGTTCCTACCAAAGATATTTTGGAGGCAGCCACTTGGAGTTCTGTGCATACCTTCACAAAACACTACCACCTGCCTTTATATTCCAAAACTAGAGCAGGCTTTGCCACTGCTGTGTTGCAGGGCATTCTGGCTCATCCCATTTCCACCTAGTGCCTACCACCCTGTGCGTAGCTTTGGGATTCTACCCATCTGTGATTACTGCAGCTGTATGCACGATGAACATAGTACAGTTTTGTACCTACCATAAATGTAGATGTTCGAGTGCTAATACAGCTGCAGTACACTTTTCCCTCCCTCCTTCCCCTCTTGGTAAAGGCCTAGGGCCTAACCCCTCTTCATACAACCTGATTGGGTTATCCTTCTATGGTATATTTGCTTGCAACTACTGATTTTTGATTATATTGCATTGCATGTATATAAATGTAATATATGTATTGCCTTCCTTCTGGGGGCACCTGACATCTGGGGCAAGAAAGACTGAAGAAAATGGCGTCGGCTGTGTCTTGTATACCCCTGCCTCACTGACGTCAGGAAAGAAAGCGACAACAACCGACGCCTGACCTAGACTTTGGAATTCGGCTGACCGAGGACCCGCCTGACGGCAGAGAACCCATCTGTGATTACTGCAGCTGTATTAGCACTCGAACATCTACATTTATGGTAGGTACAAAACTGTACTTTTGCAGTCATCTGCGAACTTTGTTAGCCAGAGTCTCTTAGTGTTGGCCTGTACTTCAGAGAAGTAGATGCCAAACAAGAGAGGTCCCAGGACTGAACCCTGAGGTACTCCACTTGTCACCTGTCTGGAGGTGGATTTGGAGTCAGCTACTTTTACAGTGTGGGTTCTGTCAGTAAGCCAGTTGGCAACCCATCGAATGCTGTAGGGATTAATGCCCAGCTTAGTAAGTTTATCTATGATTCCAGAGTGGGGATGGTGTCAAAGGCCTTGGCGAGGTCCAGATAGGCTGTGTGGACTGCCTTATCCTCGTCCACGGCTCTGGAGACTGATTAGAAGAAGTCAGTAAGGTTCAGGAGACAAGATCAGCCCTTCACGAACCCAAACTGGGTGGGGTCCAGTGTTTTAAGGTTGCCAATGTCTTTGTTTATAAGTTCCATGATAATACGTTCCATGGCCTTACAGATCAGGCTCGTCAGACTGATGGGGCGGTAGTTCCCGGGATCCAAGGTGGATCCCCCCCTTGTTGAGTGGGATAACTGTAGCTGTGCGCCACTCAGTGGACACGAAGCCTGAGGTGAGGGTATGATTAAACATAACACTGAGGTGAGGTGCCAGTTCATTTTGTAGTTCATGTAGTACACAGCTTTGGGATGTCATCTGGTCCCATGGATGCTGTATTCTTATCTTTGGAGAGTGTGTTTTTTTACCTGTGTGGCCATTATTACCGGAATTTGGCAATCTTCTACTATTGAGATGAGCCATTTAGGGGGTGAGAGGGGGGTGAAGTTGGCACTGAATTGATCTGCCAGGATATTGGCAATATCCTTGGGATCAGTATATTTAATGCCATTCTGTTGTAGTTCAGAGCAGATCTGAGCATTGCCATTTAGATTCTTGACATAGTTATAGAATGCCTTGTGGCTGTCTTTGGAATCTTTGGCAATTTTATTTTCGTAACTAGCTTTGGAGGATTTAATGAGGGATTTCACCTTTTTACTGTGGCTGGTAAGGGAGTTTTTTTTTTTGCATCCTGGGATTATCGTCTTTTCTGCAACAGTTTTTTCCTTTTGTTGTAAAGTTCGTTTATGGCAGGGGACCACCAGATTGGCTTCCTTTTTTTGAAGGAGAGCATCTTGGTTCTATTTGAGATGGCATGATTCATGCATGAGTGGATGTGCTCGTACAGTGCCTTAGTGTAGGACTCGGTAGTCAAACTTTCAGTTCCCGTCTGCATGGGTGTCATGAAGTTTATAACTTCTGACTTGAGTAGCATGAAGTTGGCCTTGGAGAAGTTATTTGGAGGTTTCCTTACTCGAGGGTGGGATGTGGATGTTAAGGGTGATTAGCTTATGGTCTGACCTGACCAACGAGGGGGTGACCATAGGTGTGGAGCATCGATTTCCCATGTTGGTAATTACCTTTTATAGTGGCTATTTCTCCAAGGAGGTGCTGCACATGGGTTGCATATCTTGCATAGGACAGGAAATGTACCACTAGAAACACATTGTTTTTCTAAAGGGAAAAAGGTTGTTGTAACTTTAGGAGTTTCCCTACCCACAAAGGCTACAGCATATGCAGCCTTGCAGTATTTAACATAACTTTTTTACCGTGAGCTTTCTGTTGAAGTGCATCTTTTGGCTATTTTAGGCAGTTTCTCTGTAAAACACGTTGTCACCCAATTCCATGGTGAAATTGTTCTTGAAAGCGATTTTGATTATCAAATCCCAGTGAAGCTTGTGCTGCTTTTTGCAGCCTTTGGTTTGTTGTGGAAAAACTCACTCAGGCTTCTTTCAAACTCATTGTCTCTATAACCCTCAAGTTTTTTATCTGGGGAAAACTTTTTTTTCCCTGATTCCCATTATTTTGCTCAGGAGGGACTCTGTAATGCAAAGATGTGCAAGGAACTGTGCATGATCTTCCACAGGAACAGGGTAAACTAATTGTGCATTCAGTAGTACAGTATTGACTGCAAGTCAGACTATGCAGTTGCCTGTTTTTTTCCTAATCCGTAGAGCAGTAGATTACACTGGCATGCATTTACATTCCTCCTAAAACTGCTATAATTGAGCTTAAGAAAATTCTGTAAGAAATAATTAGCTTTCAGCAAGGAATATTACTTATAGGTGGAGACTGGAATTTTGTTTGCAACAGTGAAGATGTATCTGGGGGCCCTAGAAGGGAAAATATAACAATGGAGGGTAGATTTTTGAAGAAATTTATGAAAATGCTTGGCATGGGAGATGTGAATTTACATATTATTCACCGAAATACAAAAACTGGGCTAGGCTAGCTATATTTTATATATCATAGGAACTTGTGTGCATTTAATTGAAGGCCTTGAAACACATCCAATAACTATTTACAGATCATGCCCCAGTAATAACTAAAATAAAACACGAGGTAGTGAAATAAAAATGAGACACTGTTGCTTTCCCACCTATCGGTTGAAAAGAGAGGAATTTAAGGAATGGGTTGTGGAATTAATTCAGGAGCTACTAGAAAAGATAGTATTATCTTCTGAAAACATAGCTAAGGAGTGTGATAAAATTAAAGTGGAGTTTAAAACTAGGTTGGAAATTAAAGGAAGGTAGATATAGGTAAACACTAACAAGAATTATTTAGAGGGACTGACAGATGTTAAAGTATTGCAAAATAGGGGGAATCTCTCAGAATAAGAAAAGGAGCAACTGCAGAATGCTAAACAGAAAATAAGGGATTACCTTGATAATATGCTTGAGTTTAGAAAGTGTTGTTGAGCAACTGACACAAAACCTTTTAGCATAACAACTCCGACAACAGAAAGTGAAAAAGGCAGTCACCAAGTTTAGGCAACCTATAACAAGGAAGATAACACGAGACCTTGCAGAAGTATTAGAAATATTTCAGAAATTTTATGAAAATTTGTATAAAGAAGAGAAACAGAGAAATCAAGAAAAGGTACACATGGAAATGTTTATGGAAGAATTAAATATGCCAAAGTTAGATATAGATGAGGCTCTATTACTAACAGGATAGGAAGGGATGAGATAAAAATGGCTATGTATAACCACTTTACAGAAAAGTCCACAGGAGTAGATGGTATTCCTGTGGAAGTTTGGAAGTTAGGAGTTAAAAACCTGATAAATATCTGGAATGTTTTGTTTAACAATATTTTAAGAGGAGGAGATATATTAGCATCCTGGAAGAAGGCGGTGTTAATGGTAATGCTTTAAGAAGGTAAAGATCCATCGGATCCAGCTTTATACAGGCCCATTTCAATACAAAACCGTGATTATAAAGTGTTCATCTATAATGGCTAAAAGAATGGCAACAGTAATACCAAAATTGATAGATATGGATCAGTGTGGTCTTGTGGAGGGGAGGCAAACATTTGAAAATATTAACAGAACATGGATGATCCAGAGGGAAGCAGAATGTAAGAATGTACCACTTTTATTGGTGGGTCTTGATGCGGAGAAGTCATTTGACAGAGTAGACTTAGACTTCGTGCGCAGGGCAATGGAAGCATTTGCTTTCCCTGATGCAATTATAAGGTTGATTAGAAGAATGTGAGGGATCGGAGGCGCAAATTAAAGTTGGTGGGGTCCTCTCTGATAATTTCTGCTTGAGTAGAGGAACCAGGCAGGGTTGTCCGCTTTCCCCATTGTTGTTTGCATTATATTTAGAACCATTGGCAAAGAAAATAAGGGACTTAGAAATTCAAGGATGTAATTGATATGGTAGTCGAGAAAAGCTGGCTCTGTTTGCCGATGATGATATTTTGTGTGTGACAAAACCAGAAAGGGGCATTACAATGTTGTGGAACAACAGTTTCAAAGCTTCTCAGGATACAAAATTAATGAAGCTAAAACAAAGGCAATAGCGGTAAATTATGTACCCATACACGGATTGGTCCAACAATATTCATATTTATGAGGACATGATAAAATTAAGTATTTAGGAGTATGGATTAGAAATGACTGTGGTGGCAGCTAAGGATATGTGAAAAGAGATTAAACAGAAGATAATACAAAAATTGAGAAACTGGAAGTTTTGTTATATGGATAAGGATACTAAGATACAATCCATTAAAATGTTTAGTCCCTTTAGTCTTGTACACAGGTCAGGCATACTTCTGTCAACCGGAGAAGAAGTTGTGGATAGCAGTTAAAAAAAGAGTTGAAGGATTTTATCTGGGAAGGGAAGCCAGCAAGGGTCAAGTGGAATAAGCTGATTCTACCAATAGAACAAGGCAGACTAGGATTACTATTTTGAGGGGGATTTTAGAGCAACACAGTTAAGGCTCTTATACATAGCACAAACCGAAAGCTATAATTTAAAGTGGAAAGGTATGATGCTGACACAGGGAGGAAGCTCAAGAAATAAGGAGAGATTGGGGTTTTGGATGCAAACTCTTAAGGAGAACAAAATCATACAGAGTATTATTTTCATAAAATAGCAGGGAGTATTCTAAGAAACAAACCAGCACAAGAATGGAGAAAACAAGACTTTGCCGATAGGGATGACTATGGTCAGGGATATCGATAATAGGCAAGAGGCGGATGAAATTTATTGGAGAAAATTGGCAAAGGAACCAAGGTATTGGGAGCAAATAACTAGAAAGGGAAAGGTAATAGATTGGCAAGAGGCCTAGAATTTATTTGGACTGCAAGTTAGAGATTGCCTTCCCTGTCAAGGATTGATATCAGAGTATAGACATGGAGAAAGAAATAGGGGGGTCCTAAATGAAAGACCAGCACTGGTAGAGTTTTTAGTAGAATCTAGAATAGAAGCTGCATTTAAAAAAGGAATAATTAGTAAAGCATGTAAAATATTGCATGATTATAAGACTCAGAGGAGCTTAGAAAGGATTGGGAAGAGAGTGGATAAGCAGTTCACAGAGGCAATGGAGGATGTATGTATTTTGCCCAAATATGCAACAAAGTCTAGAAGACTTAGGATCTTTGCCTGGAAATGTTTACGTAGCTATTTTTATACCCCAAGCAGACTCCAAAGAATTTTTCCTCAGGTGGGTAGCAAATGTTGGAGGTGTGACGGGCAAGAAAGAGATAGCTGAGAACATATTTTTTGGCAGTGTAATAGCTGGCAGACTTTAGGGATTCCCTGCAGACTACTTTGTCGGAGATGCTGCGTGAGCAGATTGGATTTACTGGGGAGATTTTTTTTTTTTTGAGTTATGCTACAGAATCGGAGTTGCCTAGATATAGTAAAGTTATGCCGAGTTAATTATGGTAGCTGCCAAAAAAGCAGTTACTAGAAAATGGAAATTAAAGTCTAGACCTTTTTTACTAGAAGTAGTGAATATAGTAACAAGATATAAAACAACTGGGATTGGTATCTTTAGAAAAGGAGGAGCAAACTACATAGGGAAAAAAAGGGAATTGTTGGAACAATATATGCAGAGCAGGAATGAGGTTTAAGCGGTAGGATTTGAATGAGCCATATAATGCTTAACTGATAATGACTGGATGGTTTATAAGTGATGCATAATGTTTGCAACTACATTTGTTTCCATGGTGTCTGTGATGTAAACTGTAACTAAAATGGTATCATTTTGTATGTTTTTCATGTATATAAATGTAAGATTACCTTTGTCATATGTGAAAATTTAATAAAGATCTTTGAGGGAAAAATCTGTAGAACAGTAGACAGAGAATATTGAAATCTGATGTTGTTAATCTTCTTCCCATTCATCACTGATGGGTTCAGTTCCAAGCCCTCAGAACCAAGTCTGCCTAATGCCAAGCTCGCGTACACCAAAAAACTCTTGAGCTAAGCTGATACCCACAATGCCCTTCTCCCAGTTACCTCAGATCTCGTTTGCCTCGCAACCATATAGCAGCGTTTCACCAGCTCTCCAGCTAAGTGTTAACATTTTATAAATGTTGCTATTTTTTTCAAACCTTTTTGAAACTTTTCTTCTAATTTAGCTCTCTGTACCCCTTTTCTCTATCTAGGCTACTCAGGGATTTCTTTTACCATCATTGGTAATGCCCTCTCCTACCCTTGAGGTATCGTTTGATACCATCGTTGATATCTTTCTTTTCTGCCTTTTCCTATCTTTCTAGCAGTAATTTGTTGCTTGTGTGTGGATACATCTGACAAAAAGGGACTTTGTGGTTCAAACATTGCAATTCCTACAATGGCAAACTCCCCAACAGCGACTTGCACGATGATTGTCTCTATTGTCTGGAGGTTTCCCACCTCTCTGTGAAACCTCCTTGCCAGATTTGCCCAATTTTTAGTCAGCGAATGCTGAATGAAAGGAAAAATAAACTAATCTTGAAAGGCCTATCAGCTTCACCTTTCTCAGAGGCCCTTTCTGTGTTGGAGGTCTGATTCCCCTCCAGTGAGGGGCAAAAAACGTCCACATTCCGATCCCTCTTAACTGGCTGGTGATAAGGGCAAGTCCTACAAACACAAGGCCCACAAGTCTTCTCTGGAGCACAAATTGCTTCCTCGGCTCCGAAGCTTCTGGTTCTGAGCTCAGCTCCAGTTGCTTCTGTGGACATTGCAAAAACTTCGACGTCGGTGCCACCTTTGGCACCAGACTTGACTATAGAGATGACTACGGCTCCAGCCTTATTGCCTGCAATACTCTCGGCACCGACTTCACCTCTTACCACAGTTCCTACGATCACCTTGGAACCGATAACTTCTACTCCAATTGTCTCTTCAGCACAGAGTTCTTTATCAGCACAGTTAGTCCCTTTATTGCCTGTTGCCAAGTTAGAATCTATGGTGCCGACAGTTAAAACACCATGGACCCAGTACTCCCCTTCATTGGACCCATTCTTAGTCCAGGCTTATAGCCCTTTTCTGGACCGGCCTGACTCTCCTTCCGGAGTGTCTGTAAGATCCACCAGGAGTCTGTCTGAATTTGATGTGGTGTGCTTGCTGGACCAGTTGTCGACATCCAGAGGGATAATAAATATTCCCAAAACTCATCCCACTTCACGGTTTGGGTCTAATGCCTCCAGGACTCCTACTTATTCTCCTCCCTCGGATCCATCGGTTTTGAGGCCCATAGCTCCGACGTCCTGGGGGGTAAGCCCATTCCTCTGTGCCGACAGTGACTTTCTCTGAGGCTTCGAGGCTACCCCTTTGGGCCTCAGTTCCTACGGAACCGTCCCTTCCTCATTCTCATGGTTGGGGGGGTGGAACCCTCTGTTCCTAGCACAGTTCCAAGTTTTTTGTTGGTTCTGTCCTCGGACCCGGGGGCAACTTCTTCCTGATCTTGCTTGAGGTTTCATCCTTGGGAGCGGGCAGCACAGAGTGGGGTGTGACCCCGATTCCAAGATTGTCTTACTCTGTTCCGGGCTCCCATTCTTCTTCGGGCTGACCAGCTTTCCGGGTGATGGAGAGGATGCTTGCTTCTGGAAGCACTCCCACTGCATCGGATATTCCTCCTGCTCCCACTAAGCTACAGCTACCACGGGCCACTTCCCCAGGACACAGAGAGCACAAGAAGCAGGAAACCCCTGTTCAGGGTAATTTCCCTTCCGGGTCTTCTTCGGACTTTCCCACTGAAGAACCCCCTCGGAAGAAAAGCGTGTAAGAGGAAACACCTTGACTGCCCAGAGGAATCTCTCACAGAGGATATGGACTGCTATGATGGGGAAGAATCCCCACGGTCGCCCCCTGACTATGTCTCCTTCGGGGACATCCTAGAAATTTTGAAACAGAGGGACGGCTGGAAGCCCTCCAATCCTTCCTCAGAGGAGTCAGTCTTCCTGCATGTTTTCCGCTCTCGGTCTTCTACTTCTTGGGTGACCACACCTGCCGACGAGTTAGTCCAGCTTGTCGTGCAGTGTGCATGGAAGAACCCTGATTCTATTGAGGCCATTCCCTGGAGACCAGATTAGATCCTTTCCCCACTAGAGGAGTATACCCACTGGTCTAGAGGCTTGCCAGTAGACGCTGTGGTGGTGGCGGCGGCCACAAAAAAGGACCTTGCAGAGGAAAGTCCTACTGTTCACCCACCCAGATGAGGGAAGCAAGTTTTTGCTTCAGCGACCTTTGCAGTCAGGTCTCTGAATTACTTGGCACATTTTATGAGGCTCCAGAGAGATCTGATCTCCGAACTTTCTGGAGCCCTCATGGGTCAAGTTTCTGATGGGGCACGTGACAAGGTTGCCTCTCAGCTTGCCACTCTTGAGTCTGTCTCCAACTGTTCCATGAGGTTGCTCTCCCATGCAACCGAAGGAGCGGCTAGAGCTGAGGGTGCAGGCATAGTCATGAGACGCCATGCCTGGATGCGCATCAGTGACCTCACGGACTCCTTCAAGTCCTCCTTTTTTGATCGCCTCTATCAAACCATCCATCTTGTTTGGTTCTCATGTGAAGGACACACTGGCCAGCTGTGAACAGGACGGAAAGACCTCGTCTGCCATTGGCCTACATTTTTCCAAACCTCAACGTTCCTTTTCCAGGAACCAAAGGAGTGGGAAAATATGGCACAAGAAATCTCAAGGCCCTTTTCGCATCGCACGTGGTGAGGATTCCCCCAGAGGCAGAGGGGGTTCCAATGGTGGAAGACTCCCCTTTAGGGGCAGAGGGTGTCCCCGAAACCAAGACTCCAAGGATTTTTTCCGGCTGATCTGATCAACACTCCTGAAGCATTGACTGATTGCCTTTCTCTGGAAGCAATCAGGGCTCGTTTTTCTCTGCACCAACTTGCCTGGCACTCTATTACAAATGATCGGTGGGTGCAGAGAATATTCTCCAGAAGCTATTACATTCCTCTAATATCTTGCCCAAAACCTCCAAAGTACCTTCTTGATGTTCCACCCAGTCAAAGGGAAGAAGTGGCTTCAGAGATATGAAAGCTGTGTCAAAAAAGAGTCATCCAGCCAGTCCCCCCAGACCAGTGTGGATTTGGTTTTTACTCAAGATTCTTTTTGATGCCAAAAAAGACCGGGGACTGGAGACCCATTTTGGATCTCAGCCAACTAAACAAGTCACTAGTTCAAACCAAATTCTGCATGGTCACTATACAGTCCATTCTCCCCTTTCTACGTGAGGATGTTTGGATGTGCTCTGTAGTATTACAACATCAAAATGGACAAACGCTCCAGGAGTCTCCTTCACTTCAGGTTGGGAGCCAATCATTACCAGTTCAGCACCCTGCCATTTGGTCTCTCGACGGCCCCCAGAGTGTTCACGAAATGCCTAGCAGTGGTGACAGCTTATCTGAGACTTCAGGGATTCCAGGTGTTTCCATAGCTAAACGATTGGCTCCTCTCTGCTCCCACCAAGCGCCTACCACTACACCCTCTCATTGGTGGAGTCTCTAGGCATCACAGTCCATTAGGAAAAATCCAATCTCCATCCTACCCAACAATTGGAATTCATAGGAGCAGTGTTCAATACTCGAACAAGCCTGGTTTCTCTTCCACCTCACAGGCTTCAGAGGTTAAGATTACAGGTACAAGTGATACTCTGTCAAAGAAAAGTGTCAGCGAGGGAAGATGTCCTTCTAGAATGCAACTGCAGTCATAACATGTGGGTTGTCCTGCCTCAGGCAGCCCTCGGTCGGCCGGATTCCAAAGTCTGGGTCCGACGTCGGCTGATGTCGCATTTCTCTCCGACATCAGAGCGGCTGGAGTACATAAGCATCAGCCGACGCCATTTTCTTCAGTCTTTCTTGCCACGCGGTGCCCAAAGCAGAAGCAGTTCGCAAGTGCCGGTCAGTCAGCTCCTGTATTCTATGATACCGAAGTCATCAAAAAAGCTAAGTACCCCGTTGGGGACCTTTTCTTGCCTCCGCCGATGTCAGAAATGACTGAAAAAGTTAACAATTATCTTTTTTGTGGTAAACAAATACCTCATAAGGATTTCCACTCTTACTGCCTCCCTTGCCTGGGCCTAGACCACGACGTCTCGGCATGTGTAGCCTGTGCTCGCTTCAACAAGCGCACTCTCAGGCGCCGGGCGGAGTTCGCTGAAGACTTTTTCAGCGATAAATTTGCTTACACCATGCCGTCGGATCTTCCGACATCGCAAACTCCCAAAAAGCGAAAAGACCGGGACTGACATCCTCGGCCCGCGTCTACCACCGACTCCACGCCAAAACCTAACGCGAGTGCTCCGGTTCCCTCTGAGACGGTCTCTCCACCGCTACGAACCGAAGCTACCGCATTACCGACGACTCCGATTCCAGACATTACCTCGACGCCAGTTATAGACTTTCCTCCGGATACCGAAACCGAGGAAGTGCCCGAGACCATTGCTGTAGACAAGGTCACTCCTGCACGTGGAGCTGCCAGGCCTCCTATGGCCATGTCTATTAAGGCCTACACTAGGGCTAAAGCAGCCAGCAAAACTAAGCATATTACTACCAAATCCTTACCTCAGCCGACTCCGGAGACACAAATTATGTCCATGGCTGCTGATTTGATTTCCATGATTAGAGGTTAACAGGCCCATCCTGAGAGAGCATCCCAGCCTCCTCCTGATAAAAGGCCCCGGGTTGAACCCTCTGACCCTTCTCCTTCAGATGAAGACTCTGAGGGCTCTGTCCACTCTGATAGCCAGGAAGAGCTCTTCCAGACCTATGAGGACTCGGATGCAGAAGATTCCATACCTTCGGCCTCCCCTCCTGAGGATATTTCTTTTGGGGAAGTTCTGCACACCATGAGGGAACATTTCAAGTGGCAGGGTCAGGAATATTCTGATTCTAGGAAACGCCTTGAAGCCTCAGCACATGCCCTTAGCTATTCCTCCTGTACTTGATGTTCTGGATGATTTGTATTCTGATTCTAGTGCTACCCCTGATTCTCTTCCTCCTGCTCCAGCCAAGCCAGACAGGTATTACAGGGTCCCAGAAACTCATTCCCATTTATTCAGGGCCCATACTGCTGATTTGGAAACTATTTCTCAGGGGCCTAAAGGAGTTTCAGCCTCCACCTCAAAAAATCCTTTGCCCTCCAACAGGGAAGCAAGGTCATTAGAGATGGGGTAAAAGGTTTACACATCCACTACCTTATCTATGAGAGCTTTAAATTGCCTTTTTCATATGTTCCAATATCAGGATTATCTCTTAGAAGATTTACAAAAAACATTAGCTTCTCGTGATCCTTTTGACAGGAAGACTTTGCAGGAAGCTGTACATAACACTCAGCAAGTAAGCAATCACTTCCTGCAGTGTGGATATGATGCACTGGAAGCTTCATGTAGGGCAGCTATGACAGGGGCAGTGATGCGCAGACATGCTTGGTTAAAAGATCAACCTCTACCAGATCATGTAAAAGCAAAACTTCTGGATGCACCTTTGGAAAAGAACAAGCTTTTTGGTGCAAATGCTAAGGATGTGTTAAAGACCGTCGAAGAAAAAGCAAAATCAGTTCAAACTGTAAAGGATTTCCTCCAGGTTCAGCCCCCCCAGATTCAGTAGGAATTGGCCTTCAAAAAACTGGTCCTTTCCTAATCCAGAAAAGTTTCAAAGGGGTAAGAACAGACGTGGCCGAGGAAGAGGCCAATACAGAGGCCCTTACAGGGGACGTCAATGGCAGCCAGGAAACCAAAGAAGTGACGCAGGGGTTTCACCTGCCCAACAACCACAAACTCAATGACTTTCCTCTACTACCGCCTACCAGGGAACAACTAGAAGCTCCCTTGGGCGGGAAATTATCTCTGTTTGCAGAAAACTGGCACAGACTGACAAAGGACAAATGGATTTTGGACATTATAGACCGAGGGTACAGGTTTCATTTTCATACCTTACCAAGAAAACAAGGCATGCCAAATCTACCACAACATCAAAGGGCAGAGGCTATCAAGCAAATCACTCTGCTGACTCGAATGAAAGCAATAGAAAGAGTTCCACAACAAGAACAAGAACAGGGGTTTTACTCAAGACTGTTCCTTGTACCAAGAAAAGAAGCTCAATGGAGACCAATATTGGACTTGTCCGCATTAAACACCTTTCTCATTGTACCAAAGTTCAAAATGCTGACTCTACAGCAACTCCATCCCATGCTGGGCAAGGAGTCGTGGCTGATTACTCTGGACCTCAAGGAGGCATACCTGCATGTCCCTATCAGACACAGCTGCAGAAGATACCTCAGATTTCTTGCAGGGCCAGAGCATTATCAATTCTCAGCATTGCCATTTGGCTTATCTACTGCGCCCAGAGTGTTTACAAAATGCCTGGCTTCAGTAATTGCTCATTGCAGGCTCCAGGGTATACAAATTTACCCGTACCTGGACGACTGCCTCATACAAGCGGACGACAAATTGATGTTGACAAAAAATCTGGATTATGTCATATGATTACTTCAAGCTCTGGGATACACAGTCAACTTCCAAAAGTCAAGACTGCAGCCATCCCAGCAAATAATCTTCTTAGGAGCCAAACTAGACACAGCCTCTCAGATGGCTTACCTGACAGAACACAAGCAAGAGAAGTTAACTCAATACTTCAAAGGTTTAGCAAAACTCACCCAGATGACTGCAAGGAGATTCCTACAGGCCCTGGGTTACATGGCATCCTGCATTCTACTGGTTCCATTAGCAAAACTACACATGAGAAAGCTTCAATGGTACCTAAAAAGCATTTGGTCTCAGCACAGCAACAACTTGGAGACGATCATACCACTCATTCCATGCCTACAAAAGGAATTCCTATGGTGGGCCTCGGTGAGCCAGGAAAACACAGGTATGTCATTCAAAAAACCACAGATAACACAGACCATGACTACAGACGCCTCAGACCTCGGATGGGGGGCGCACATGGAAGGCAGGTGTATACAAGGACAATGGTCTCCAAAGGAAACACATCTGCATATAAACCAAAAGGAAATGCTGGCAGTAATGCATGCTATCGAGGCTTTTCAAAACCAACTCCAGCATGGCCACTTAATGATACGGACAGACAAATACCACTGTGATGTGGTACATAAACAAGCAGGGGGGGCACCCACTCTTACCCCCTTTGCAGACTGACAATGCAGCTTTGGGAGAAATCACTGAGTCTGAACATCCAGTTGCAATCCCAGTTTGTTCCAGGAAAAGACAATGTGTTGGCGGACAGCCTAAGCAGGAATTTCACAGATCCACACAAGTGGAGGTTACATCCGAAGGCTTTCAGACAACTCACTTCGACATGGGGCAAGCCAGAAGTGGACCTATTTGCCTCTCACCTCAATCATCTTCTACCAAAATTTTGCACAAGGACATACCATCCAAAGGCTTGGAAAATAGATGCCCTTTCATTCAACTGGAACTCCCTAGCAATCTATGCATTCCCACCTCTGCCACTGATGACCTCAGTATTACTAAAGATCAAAGCAGAGAAGCCCAAGGGAATCATAATAGCTCCGGATTGGCCAAGACAACACTGGTACCCACTACTACGGAGCGTATGTCACACCAGGAGGTGGGCCCTCCCTCAGTGGCCCCTACTTTTGACTCAACACAATTTCGAAACACTGCATCCAAACCTTCAGACACTGCAGCTAACAGCCTGGGAGATCCCATAAATAACTTCAGCTTATCTCTCTCCAAGGAAGTTCAGCGGATACTAACAGAGGCTCGAAGACCATCCACCAGAAAGGTTTACTTAGCAAAGTGGAAAAGATTCAGCAATTGGAATACCAGCAAAGGACATGATGCATCATTACTGAACATCCCACTTATCTTGGAATATTTGGCAGATATGTTACAGAGCGGCCTCTCATATTCTTCAATAAAGATTCATGCATCTGCTGTTTCAGCTAGATACAACACTGATCCTCCTGTTTTCTCTCACCCCTTACTAAGACAATTCCTCAGGGGAATCAAGAACATTAAGCCTCCAAGAAAGGCCCCAGTGCCAGCCTGGGACCTCAATTTTGTCTTAGAAAAACTGACTCTGCCTCCTTTTGAGCCAGCAGCTTCAGTTGACTTGCAATTCCTCTCATGGAAAACAGCTTTCCTGTTGGCAATTACCTCAGCAAGAAGGGTTTCGGAACTACAGGCCCTAATGGCAATACCACCCTTTATTATTTTCCACAGAGACAGGGTTTCATTAAGGACCAACCCTACTTTTATGCCAAAGGTGGTATCTAGGGTTTCTCTAAATCAAGCCATTCATCTGCCTGCTTTCTTCCCCAATCCTGAGAACAAGGGGGAAAGACTTTTGCATACCTTGGAAATTCATAGACAACTTCGATACTACCTGGACAGAACCAAGGCCAGTAGGAAGTCTGAACAGCTTTTTGTAGCTTACGCCCCTGCAGTCCAAGGAAAAGCAATTTCAAAACAGACTATTTCTAAATGGATTGGACATTGCATCAGATTCTGTTATTCCTTTCATGGAAAGACTGTTCCAGCCTATGTCAGACCGCATTCTACCAGAGCTACAGCCACCTCTACAGCATTTTTAAGAGGGGTGCCTACAAAGGACATTCTAGAAGCTGCTACATGGAGCTCCGTGCATACATTCTCCAAACACTACAATCTCCCTCTATATTCCAGATCCAGAGCAGGCTTTGCTTCGGCAGTCCTGCAGGGTTTGATTGCCACACCATCTCTTTCCTAGAGCATACCTCCTCCCCCAGCTAAGCTATGGTATTCTACCCACATGTTATGACTGCAGTTGCATTCTTGAAGGACATAGTACAGTTTTGTACCTACCATAAATGTAGATATCCGATAGACATGCAACTGCAGTCTGGTTTTCCCTCCCTCCATACCCCTCTATGCCTAGGGTCCACTCCTATCCCCCTTACTCTTAGCTGGGGATATCTGTTATGGTGTATTTGTTTTATTGCTCATGTATTGGTTTGGAATCCTGTTTTTGTCTTCCAATTTGATTACAGCCTTCCTTAGAGGGCACCTGGCATCTGGGGCAAGAAACACTGAAGAAAATGGCGTCGGCTGATGCTTATGTACTCCAGCCGCTCTGACGTCGGAGAGAAATGCGACATCAGCCAACGTCGGACCCAGACTTTGGAATCCGGACGACCGAGGGCTGCCTGAGGCAGGACAACCCACATGTTATGACTGCAGTTGCATGTCTATCGGACATCTACATTTATGGTAGGTACAAAACTGTACTTTCTACAGGCTCTGGGGTCTATGGCTGCAGACATTCCAATTGTGCATCTGGCAAGATTACATATGAGACTGTTACAATGGTTCCTTTTGTCCCAGTGGTTGGCAAACCTTCATCCTCTCAACTCACAGATCCTCATCACCAATTCCTGCAAGCAAGATCTTCTTAGTTGGATGAGGCCAGATAAAAATCTTTGGTGTCGCCCCCTCCAGATCCCTCATTCCAATGCCACAGTGACCACAGATGCTTCCCTGATAGGGTGGGGGGGCATTTTCACGGAAAGACAATTCAAGCTATGTGGTCCAGCTTAGAGGGCAGCTTGCATATCAGTGTCCTGGAGTTGAGAGCAGTGCTGTTGGCGTTGCAGGCACTACATCCTCTCATTCCTTCGGGAATGATTGCGATTCAGTCAAACAATATGTCAGTAGTCTGGTACATAAACAAACAAGGAGGGACCAAATCCTATCCCCTGTGTCGAGAGGCCATGAGATTTTGGCATTGGGCAATAGCTTCCAACCACTTTCTTATAGCAACGCATATCCCGGGGAGCTCTAACGTGATTGCAGACAGGTTGAGCAGATGCCTTCTCCTTCCACACAAGTGGTCTCAGTCCGAATGTGACTGCAGAAATTTTCAGCCATTGTGGACAGCCTTGCTGCAATCTCTCTGCTTCCCCCTCAGACAACAAATGCAGCAGCAGCTTTGTCTTTTTTTCCCAGAAGGGGAGTCACCGAGAGATGCTTTGACTCACGATTGTCCCAGGGGTCTCCTCTATGCTTATCCTCCAGTTCCCTTGATACCTGCAGATCCTGGGGTCTGCAATTCGGTTGAGATGCAGGGTGATTCTCATTGCCCTGTTCTGGCCTCGGCTAGTGTGGTTCCCCTTTCTCTGGCCTCACCTGTTACAACCTTCGTGGATCCTGGACTCTAGTCAGGACCTAATCTCTCACCCCCAAAGGTTGACTTCCCCAAATCTGTCCACTCTGAAGCTGACAGCTTGGTTTCTCTACCTCTGTTAGTCGCCAGGCAGGAATCCCTCTCCTCACCTGTTGGCGATATTATTCTGGCCTCCCATAAACCATCCACCAGAAAGCTCTACAGAGATAAGTGAAAAAGGTTTGCTCTTTGGTTTAGAAAACAGATGCTGGACCCCTTCTCAGCTCCTGCATCTGTTATATTTCATTACCTTTCTGAGTTTTTCGACAATGGAGCTTCTGCTTCCACTATTCGAGTTCGCTTGGCAGCTATGTCCAATTTTCATAACGGTCTAGAAGGCATTCCACTTATCGCCATCTGTATTTACAAGACCTTCCTCAAAGGAGTTTTCCATAGCAGACCCCCAATCAGACGGCCTGTAGAGACATGGAATCTCTCTCTCTCTCTCTCTCGTATTAGTCTCTTTCTTTACCCCCTTTTGAGCCTGCTGCAAAATGTGACCTAAAATTTCTTTCATGGAAATCTCTCTTTTTGGTGGCAGTCACATTAGCTAGATGGATTTCGGAACTTCAAGCCTTATGCATTGAGTTCTTATCTAATCTTTCATAAAGACAGAGTATCTCTGTACTAACCCTTCTTTTCTCCCCAAAGTAATTTCTGATTTTTCCATCACCCAGTCCATTGAGCTCCTAGTGTTTTTCCCAAATTATGACAATAAAGGAGAATACTGTCTGCACTCATTGGATGTACATAGATAATTGCGTTTTTATTTAGACAGGACTAAATATTTCCACAAGTCGGATCAACTTTTTATCTCCTTTTCTGGACCAAACATGGGATGTGCCGTATCAAAGATCACCCTATCAAAATGGCTCAGAGATTGTATTACTTTTTCATATGCTCAAGCTAATGAACCTAAACCTGTTAACGTCAAAGCTCATTCAACGAGAGCCATTGCAACTTCTGTTGCCTTTCATTCCAGAGCTTCCATGGACGACATTTGTGCAGACATTTAGGCTAAACCCCATACTTTCATCTAACATTACAAATTGGACATGGTCTCCAGGGGAAGAGCGGCCAAAGGCTCAGTGGTTCTCAGGAATGTTCTTCCATAAGGACCACCCAAGGTTTCAAGTAGCTTGGGATTCTGTCCCATCAGTGATGAATGGGAAGAACATTAACAACATCGGATAAAGAAGTTATGTCGTACCATAAAGTTCCATCTGTGTTGTTGATCTTCTTCCATTCATCACAACCCACCTTCCGTCCCCCTCCAAGGTTCCAGGTGGATCTTATGGGTCCTTGTGGTGTTTCAGGGTTTTTGCGCAGAAATGGCCACTGCCTTTACTACTATACATATATATATATATATATATATATATATATATATATATATATATATATATATATATATGCTGCATGCATACTCAATCTGAGGTAACTGGGAGAAGGGCATTGTGGGGGCAGCAGCTTAGCTCGAGCATTTTTTTTTTGGTGTACGCAAGCTTGGTATTAGGCCAACTGGGTTCTGAGGACTTGAAACTGAACCCATCAGTGATGAATGGAAGATCAACAACACAGATGGGACTTTATGGTAAGGCATAATTTATTTTTTTGATGGGCACAGGCAGCTGGAATGTGTAGTAACAACAGTGAACTTCACTCAATCTGATTTGCTTTTTTTGTCTTTCATGCCAGTAAATTTGGTAGGTATGCATCTTTAAAAAAAAAAAAAAAAAGTTAAATGTGGCTGTCTAATTTGCGTTACTGTTTGCAGTGACAACAATGGAGAAACTCTTAAGGGGCAGTAAAGCTCTGCTTACTATAGCTGCAGCTGCAATGGCGGTTTTCTTTAGAAATTTTTTGCCTCTGAGCATTGGTGAGTCAGCTGCATTAGCCACTGTTTATACCTATTCCACACATTTCAAATTGGTCTTTGCAGTCTTAAGAGGAATGCTGAAACCAGTTTCACCTCCTCCCCCATGGGTAGCTACCTGCTCTAGTATTGCAGCATTTATCCTTATAATTAATTTAGAAAGATGTTAGTTTACTCATAATAACAATATGTTTTCAAGTAGAAGAATTTTTGCTTCATTTTAAGTTCTCTCTCCCCATCCCTTGTGATTGGCCACACTTTTTCCCCTTTGTTTAGCCTATATGTTGAAAAGGAGCAGAGCTTGTCTCTGTTGTACTAAAAGGCTTACTAATCTAACCAGATTTTTCTTTGCTAACAACCCCCACACTTTGTTTTTTTTTTTTTTTTGTTTGTTTTTTTTTTTACTTTAGGAAGCTTCTCAAGAAGCTGAGTATATTTTTTTGATTTTTAGAGTTTTTGTTGTTAGTTGTTGCTTAGATCTCTGTTGAAACTGTTTTGTCCCACCCACCCCGCCTCCCTATTTTTGGTTTGTAGTTTAAATTTGGTGGCTTTTGCAGTTGCCCGCCCCACTGTAGATTTGATCTGGGACACTCCCCCAGTCCCATCTCTTTACCACGTTGTTGTTAAACTCTCTCTGCACTTGCTTTTAGTCCTTTTTAATTTAATTGCATTTTTTAAACTGTGTTTGGTCCAATATTGCTACATACTCAAGTGTGCTAGCTTGCACTGCATGTGAATTGTTTTTACTACTGTTTTTGCTGCTTTTCTGTAAAAAAAAACTGTAAGCCTGTTTCCTACCTTTCCTGTAAGTAGTGTTCCAGATACAGATTTGCTGTATCCAGGACTCTATGTAAGCTTCTGAGCCCCCCCCAAGCCTTTCTGTGTTGGAGGGAAGCCTTCTAGCTTATCAGTGGGAGTGGTAAGCACTAGGTAACCTGTCTACCACATAAGGAGTGGTTCTGGCCCAGAAATTGTAGTTATTGGACGTTTGGGCAATCTCTTCCATCTCTCTCAACTTTCTGATTTGAAAGCCTGCATTTGCACTTGTTTCTGTCCTGTAACTAGTCTAGTGCAGATACAGATTCTTAGTTTTAGCACTTAAATTTGCTCATTCATGCTCAGCACTTGTTCAGAACTTGTAAGCACTAAATAAGCTACTAATTACTATAGCACTCAATCTTCCTCATTACCTAGAGGAAAACAGCTTTTGTACTTACTTTTCTCACTTGCTTAGAGAAAAACAGCTCTTGTACTCACTTTCTTCACTTATCTAGAGGAAAATAGTTTTTTATTTAGCTGCCAGTGTTCTCTCCTGTCTGTCTGATGAATCTGGGCATCTTGAGGCAATGTAGAAATTGCCTCATGTACACAGACAGCCCTCTCCTCCTACCACCCAACACTACAACCTGTGAGAGATGCACATATCTAGCCAAACTGGAGGTAAAGCTCTCTCCAACCAAGACTGAACTTGACAGTCTTGAGGAGAAGGTAAACATTTGCACCACACCTCACTCATCACATAGTCTCACTAAATCTACACCACCATAGGCTCACTAAATCTACACCACCAAAATCCACACATAGTAACACAAAAACATTCGTGGAGGCTCTCAATAATAATCTGTCTAAGCAACAAAGACCTCCAAAGCAGAAACGCAAGCAACCTCCATTCCCCAACACAATCCAAATGACACATAGCCCACAGACTGTGTGCCACTCAACCACAGCCAAAAAGGCAAAACAACGTACGCAACACAGTAGTCATAGGTGACTCTATAGTCAAGCACACTGATGTCCCACTCGCCAGGCTAAACAAGAAGGTTACTGTCAGCTGCCTGTCGGGTGCCAGGATCCGCCACATAACCCATGCACTCAGGTCACTCCACAACAAGTACAAATATGACTTTGTCATTGTCCATGTTGGTGTGAATGACCTGAGATGTACCTCCCTGGACTGCATGGAGAGACATGGAAAAGCTGTCCGATCTTGTAGCCCAGGCAGGTATGACCCTAGCCCTGAGTAACATTCTGCTGTCGCCCAGAATGATACCGCAGTGCAAGGACAAAATGATTGACTTCAACATTTATAGGTTCATAGGTTGATACTAGGCTATCTGCCCTAGGGCATTTATAAGCCTAGCCAGAGTGTGTTTGGCTTTCGCCACCCTTTTAGATTAGTTGACTGTGCCTCTGTATAGTAGGTCACAGAAGATAGCCCTTTTAAGGTTAGTTTACTGTGCCTCTGTCTAGTAGGGACACAGAAGAGATCCCAGGGGTAAACCTACGATCTCCCATCCACTCGTCAAGATTTCTCTTGAAGAGGGTCATTGAGGGGCTCTGCCTAACATGTATTGGGATTTTGTTCCAGAGGGAGGGGAGCCTCTGGAATATGAATCTGTCCCTCCAGCATGTCTTATTTATTTCTGTGCTGAGGTTTAAGTCCCTGGAGCGTGTAGCTCTAAGGGATTTGGATTTCCTGAGGTGGAGCATGTCCATTAATTCTGGGTTGGACATGGCTTTATACGTCAGGCACAGATCGTCACTGAGTAGAGCTGGAGTTTCTTTAGCCTAACTGCATAGGGCATCTGTTTGAGTCCCTTGATCCTCTTGGTGAGGTACTTTTGGGGTCTTTCCAGTTGCTGCAGGTGTCTGGTAAGGTACATCCCAAATGGGGCATTGTATTCAATTATGGGCCTGATAAGTGATGAGTAGAGGGGCACAATGACCTCTCTTGATCTAGATGTGAACCCTTTCGTGATAAGGTGGGCTATATAGAAGGTCTTTCTAACCACTTTGGCAATGTGATTGTCAAAGGAGAGATTGCTATCTACTTGGGTCCCCAAATCCCTAATTACTTCTTCCGTACTTAATGGATTACCACCTGTGTGGTAATTTGTGGGCACTTTGTTTTTCCCAAAGGGGATGACTATGCAGTTTTTGGCATTTAGCTTTAGGCCATGGCTCTGGCACCAGTTATCCGTCTCTGTGAGACCCCTTTGGAGGATGCATGTGTCAGTCGGCTAGTCGATTATGGCACCCAGTTTGCAGTCATCTGCGAACTTGGTCAGCCATAGTCATCCCGTGTTAGCCTGTACCTCAGAGAAATATATACCGAACAAGAGAGGTCCCAGGATTGAGCCTTGTGGGACCCCACTTGTAACTGGTTTAGAGTCTGACATGGCACCTGTAATTCTGACCATGTGGGTTCTATCCCTGAGCCAGTTTGCAACCCATCTTGTGACATAAGGGTTGATATTTTAGCTGGTGAGCTTATTTATGATGCCAGAGTCGGGTATTGCGTCGAAGGCTTTTGCGAGGTCCAGGTAGGCTGTGTGGACTACCTTCCCTTCATCTATGGCCTTGGTGACTGTTTCAAAGAAGTCAACCAGGTTTAAGAGGCAAGATCTGCCCTTAAGAAAGCCGAATTGCATAGGATCCAGTGTTTGGAGGTTCCCAATGTCTTTGTGTATGAGTTCCATGATGAGACGCTCCATAGCTTTGCAGACCAGGCTAGTCAGGCTTATAGGGCGATAGTTTCTGGGGTCCGTTGTGGCACCACCTTTGTGGAGTGGGACCACTGTTGCTGTATGCCATTCCTTGGGTACGTATCCTGTAGTAAGGCTGAGATTGAACAGTGACTTTATGTGAGGGTTCAGTTCTTCTTGGAGCTCATGTAGGACGCAGCTCGGGACACCGTCCGGTCCCATTGATGCTGTGTTTTTTGTTTTGGAGAGGGCAGCTATCACCTGTGCATCTGTGATGTCCGGGAGGCTACACTCTGTTGGGATAGACATTTACTCTTTTGGGGGGAGAGGGGGGGGGGGTTTGCACTGAACCTGCCTGCCAGGATGTTGGCAATGTCTGTGGGTTCAGTGTATTGTTAGTCATTTTGCACTAACTCAGAACATATCTGGGAGTTGCCACCCAGTTTCCTGACATACCTAAAGAAGGCCTTGTGATTATCTTTAGCGTCTTGTGCAATTTTTCTTTCGAAGCTGGCCTTAGATGATTTTATGAGGGATCGTAGTTTCTTGCTAGTACTGATCAGAGGTGCCTTCCCTTTTTGTGATTTTGCTCTATCATGTAGTAGCTTACTCCTTCTGTTGTATAGCTTATTTATCGCTGGGGTCCACCAGACAGGTCTCCTGCCTTTGGAGGAGTGAGTCTTGGTTTTATTTGGGATAGCACGATCCATGCATTCCTGTAAGTGTCCATAGGATGCGTTTATAAAGGATTCTGCGGTTTGGGCCGTATTTTCCACTGGCCCAGGGGCTCTGAAGGATTCCACCTCGGTTTTGAGAAGTGTGAAGTTTGCTTTTGAGAAGTTCTTCACTGTGGTTTCCTTGGCTGGAGGTGGGGACGGGATATGGATGTCCAGTGAGATTAATTTATGGTCAGGTCTTATCAATGAGGGGTATACCTCTGGTGTGGAACATAGAGTCCCCATGTTGGTGATGATCAGGTCCAATATGTTTTCCCCTCTTGTGGGAGTGGTGACCAGTTGTTCAATAGCATTTGAGTTTATAAATTCTAGGAACCGTTGGGCGAGGGTGTTGGGGCTTGAGTAGTGCTCCCAGTCTATGTTTGGGTAGTTGAAGTCACCCAATATAATGGTGTTTGGAGAGACCTTCATATTCTCCAGTGTTCTCAGGAAAGCCGAGTGGGGTTCCTGAGTTTGGGAGAGTGGTCTGTAGCAGGCTACAAACTGAAAGGCAGTTTTGCCCACTGTTAGTTGCACATGGATGGTCTCTGATGCTTCGTGCAGTGCCACTAGTTGGCTAAGCTTCTGGTGGCATTCTAAGGGGATCCAGTATCTGTCTGCTTGGGATGACATGGTCGACAGACTACAATGCTTTGCCACACATGGCCTGCACCTGTCGCCCCTGGGATTCCGGATACTGGCTAAGGCTCTTGCTGCCCCTATTGTGCCTTTTTTAGGCAAGGTTCAAATAACCAATTCACCATAATAACAGCAACAGGCAAGCAAACACTGAGGGTAATGCTACTCAATGCTAGAAGTCTAAATCTCAAAATGCACTCACTCGAGGCACTCCTTAAAGTGGAGAGCATCGATATCTGTGCAGTGACGGAGACCTGGTTCAAGGCTCCAGAGAGCACCCCTGCACTACCAGGTTATAACTCATACCACACGTTTCGGCCTTGTAACCTGGACGTAAACACCAAAGGCAGAGGTGTGTCCATATTCATTAAGGATATCCACACCTCCAGGGTAGTTTGCTCAGCATAATGCATCCGAGGTTATCCAAGTGCAACTAACTCTGGGCAAAACTGTAATCCAAATTGTAGCTTGCTACAGATCCCCCACCATGCCCCAGGATTCCCACTCCTCTTTTCTTAATGTACTGGAAAATATTAGGGTTCAACCAAACACCCTAATAGGCGACTTCAGCTACCCCACCATTAACTGGGAAGACTACTCGTGTACCAACTCCTTAGCGCAATGCTTTCTGGAATTCATAAACTCCAATGCCCTGGATCAACTTATCCACACCCCCACCAGGAGCAACAATATCCTAGACCTAGTCATTACCAACATGAGTGACCGGTGTTCCACACCTGAAGTCAACTCCTCGTTGGTCCAATCTGACCATAAGCTAATCACCCTTGATACCTACATCCCGCCCCCACCCCCCATTAAGGAAACCACAGTAAAAAATTTCTCCAAAGCCAACTTCATGCTTCTTAAGACAGAAGTGGTGAGCTTCATGACACCCATGCAGATGGACAATACAGTTACAACTGCTGAATCCTACACAAATGCACTCTATAAGCACTTACACGAGTGCATGGATCTTGCTGTCCCAAACAGAACCAAAACTCTATCCTCCAAAAAAAGGAAGCCAATCTGGTGGTCCCCTGCCATAAATAAACTGTACAACAGAAGGAAGAAACTGTTGCAAAAGAGAGTAAAATCCCATGAGTGGAGGAGCTCCCTGGTCAGCCTCAGTAACAAGCTGAGATCTTCTATAAGATCCTCCAAAGCTAGCTACGAAAACAAAATCGCCACTAATTCCAAGGACAACCACAAAACATTCTATAGCTATGTCAAGAATCTCGATGGCAACACCCAGATCTGCTCTGAGTTACAGCACAACGACAAGAAAATTACAGAACCAACTGATATTGCCAACATCCTGGCAGAGAGGTTCAGTGCTGACTTTACCCCCTTCAAGGGCCCATATCTATACAGGAAGAATGCAGAGTCCCTGTAATCACAACTACGCAGGTAAAAGCTGCATTCTCTAAAGCCAAAAATACAGCATCCATGGGACCGGACAACATCCCAGGCTGCGTTTTACATGAACTTCAGAATGAACTGGCTCCCCACCTAAGCACCATGTTCAATAATAGTCTCGCATCAGGCTTTGTGCCCACTGAATGGTGCACAGCAGCAGTTATCCCACTCCACAAAGGAGGAGCCACCACTGATCCCAGGAACTATCGACCTATTAGCCTGACGAGCCTGGTCTGCAAGGCCATGGAACGTATCATTATGGAACTCATAAACAAAGTCATTGGTAACCTCCAAACTCTGGATCCCACCCAGTTCAGGTTTGTGAAAGGCAGATTATGCCTCCTGAACCTGATCAACTTCTTTGAGGCAGTCACCAAAGCTGTAGATGAGGGTAAGGTGGTTCACACAGCCTATCTTGACCTCGCCAAGGCTTTCGACACCATCCCCCATTCTGGAATTATAGTTAAACTCACTAAGGTAGGTATAAATCCCTACGTCACAAGATGGGTTGCCAACTGGCTCACTGACAGAACCCACACTGTAAAAGTTGCAGACTCCAAATCTGACCTCAAAGCAGTGACAAGTGGTGTACCACAGGGTTCCGTCCTGGGATCTCTCCTGTTTTGTATCTACTTCTCTGAAGTACAGGCTAACACAGAAGTCCTCTGGTTAATGAAGTTCGCGGATGACTGCAAACTAGGAGCCATAGTCAAGTCCCCAAATGATGTGGACATCCTACAGAAGGGCCTTGCTGAAACAGATGCATGGTGTCAGAGCCATGGCTTCAAGCTCAGTGCCAAAAAGTGCAGTGTCATCACCTTTGGTAAAAACTCTGTACCCATGAACTACCACATAGGCAGCAATCTACTTAACACCGAATGTGTGATGAGACCTTGGGACCCAGGTGGACAGTAGTCTCTCCTTTGATAGTCACATCGCCACAGTAGTCAGGAAGTCCTTTTACGTGGCACACCTCATCATAAAAGGGTTCTCATCCAGGAAAAAAGAGGTCATTGTTCCCCTCTACTCAACACTCATTAGACCCATTATAGAGTACAATGCCCCTTTTGAAATTTACCTCACAAGACATCTGCAGCAGCTGGAAATGCCACAGAAGTACCTCACAAAGAGGATTACTGGCCTCAAAAAAATGCCCTACACTGACTGCCTCAAAAAACTCCAGCTTTACTCCGTAGCATATCGCCTACTCCGAGGTGATCTCTGCCTAACATATAAAGCTATGTCAAACCCAGAGCTGTTGGACATGCTACACCTAAAGAAATCCCACTCCCTCCGAGCTACACGCTCTAGGGACCTAAACCTGGTCACCACAATAAACAGGACATGCTGGAGGGATAGATTCCTGTCCCAGAGACTTCCCATACTCTGAAACAGGCTACCCATGTATGTCAAGCAAAGTTCTTCATTTGCACTCTTCAAGAAAAATCTTGAGTGGATGAGAAATAGGAAATACACCCCGTGCATCACTTCTGTGTCTCTGCTCGACAGTGGCATAGGAAAATAACTTTCTTGGGTGGCATAAGCCAGGGAACCTTGTTGACTAGGCTTACGTAGGCCCTTGGCCGATAGCCTAGTACCTACCTATGAACCTATACATAATGAAGGCAACAGTGAATGCTATGATGAACATAGTACAGTTTTCTTAGGAACTTCTTTTCAATGTAGATATTGTAAGTACTTTCACTTGTAGTAAAGTTTTTCTCTCTCTCTCTGTTTCTCCTCGACATCTTAGGTTGGGAAGGCTTCCAGTCTGATTCAATTTTCACCTTCCTTCTCATCTCCCTTCCAAGCCCACCTTCCGCCTTTATCTTGCCATTCTTCCTTGAGAGAGATAGAGAGAGAGATTGCAGGTCTCTGAAGATGGCCAGTGGCATAGGAAACTTGTCCTTTTCTAGTCTAATACGGTTTTGGTGACGCTTCTCTACTTGCTTTACCAGAGTAAAAAAGTTGTGAAGATAGCATCCACTGGTGTCCTTTTACATGGCAGTGAGAGGAACTCAAAGCCTTGAGGAAAGGTACAGGTCTGGAAGTTGAGTCAACCAGTTTGGCTAACTGTGGACAGCATATCCCAAGAAGTAATAACTGCAACAGAAAATGTGCTTTGACATTTAAATTTACGCAAATTTTCCAGCAACTGAGAATCTGGTGGCTTTTTTGTTCATTCCTCAACTGATGGGGTCTCTGATCCATCCTCAGCCACTCTATAGGCTTTAGGCTCCATAGATGTCCTTCAAGGATGCATCTGCAGTCATAACAAATGGGTTGTCCTGTCGTCAGGCAGCCCTTCGGTCGGCCGGATTCCAAAGTCTGGGTCTGGCCTCAGCTGGTGTCGCACTTCACCCGACGTCATCTCTGCTGGTCTTTGGGTATAAAGGCATCAGCCGACGCCATTTTCCCAGTCTTTCTTGCCGCGTGGCGCCCGAAGCAGAAGCTGTTCGCAAGTGCCGGTCGGTCAGATCCGGAGATTACTACTACCGAATACTACTTCGAAGACTTCTAAAAAGCTAAGTACCCCATTGGGGACTCTTTCTTGCTTCAGCCGATGTCAGAAAAAGTAAATAACTGTTTAACTTTTGGGAAACAAATACCTCATAAAGATTTCCACTCTTACTGCTTACCTTGTTTAGGCCCAGACCACGACGTAGCAGCCTGTTTAGCCTGTGCTTCCTTCAACCGACGAACGCTTAGGCGTCGGTCGGAGTTTGCTGAACAGTTTTTCGGCTCAGATTTTGCGTACATTATGCCGTCGGATCCTCCGACTTCTCAAATTGTTAAAAACGCAAAGAAAAAGACCGACACTCGCGGTCCGCGGTTTCGGCCGAAACCACGGTTAAGCAAACCGCGAGTGTCTCGGTTTCGGCCGAAACCGAGCAAACGGGTCAATCTTCAGCCGAATCCATGACTACTACCGAGGCTCCTGCTACCCTAGTTGAATCGGCCTCTGAAGTTTTGCCTACTAATGTGGTTCCTATAGAATTATCAGACACCATCCCTTTGGATGTCTCTACCCCAGCACGTGGTGCTGCTAGGCCTCCTGCAGCCATGTCTATTAAGGCCTTTGCCAGGGCTAAAGCAGCCAAAACTGCTAAATCAGTGCCTGTTAAGCCCCCCTCACACAGGCCCAGTTCCAGTTCTCAAATGCTTACTCTGGCAGAGGATCTCATCTCTTTAATAAGGGGATCCCAATCTCACCCAGACAGGGCCTCTCAGCCTCCAGAAAAGAGACCCAGAGCAGAGCCCCCAGAGCCAGTGTCCTCAGATGATTCTTCTGATGATTCAGACATTACAGACCATCCAGAGGCTCCTTTTTCTACTTATGAAGATTCCGATGCTGAAGAATCTATTCCATCTGCCTCTCCACCAGAGGAATTTTCCTTTGGGGAAATCTTACATGCCATGAGAGAGCAATTCCAATGGCAGGGACAAGATTTCTCAGATTCAAGAAAAAGGCTTAGGACCTTTCTACACTTACCGCAACATAGGCCCTTAGCTATACCTCCAGTTCTGCCTGTTGTGGATGATGCATTTAATGACGTTTGCACTGCTCCTGATACTTTACCTCCAGCCCCTGCCAAACCAGATAGGTTTTACAGGGTACCGGACACTCATCACCACCTATACAAGGCCCCACTTGCAGATCCTGAGACTATCTCCCAGGGGCCTAAGGCAGTAGCTTCGACCTCAGCAAAAACCCTCTCCCTTCTGAAAGGGAATCCAGGTCCTTAGAGAGATGGGGTAAAAAAGTTTACACCTCTGCTACTCTCTCAGCTAGAGCTTTGAACTGTCAGTTTCATATGATCCAATACCAAGAGTTTATGCTTGATCAGTTAACTAAGAAACTGTCCTCTGATGACTCCTTAGATAAGAAATATGTTTTAGAAATGGTGAATAACATTCAGCAGGTTAGTAACCATTCTTTAAAATGTGGCTATGATGCACTGGAGGCTTCATTTAGATCAGCCATGACTGGCACAGTTATAAGAAGGCATGCATGGTTGAAAGAACAGGTCTTGCCGGATCATAGGTTCATAGGTTCATACTAGGCTATCTGCCCGAGGGCATTTACAAGCCTAGCCCATCGTTTTGTGGCTTACGCCACCCCTTTAGTATGGGGAACTATACCCATTATTTTGCTGTGCCTCTGTCGAGCAGTGACACTGAGGTAATCCCTGGGGGTATATCTGCGATCTCCCATCCATTGGTCAAGATTTCTCTTGAACAAGGCCAGCGAGGTGCTCTGCCTCACATGTACCGGGATTTTGTTCCACAGCATAGGGAGTCTTTGGGTGATGAATCTATCCCTCCAGCACGTCCTATTAATAGCCGTGTCGAGGTTTAAGTCTCCGCCCTTGTGGCTCTGATGGATCTAGATTTTTGAGGTGAAGCATATTCATCAAATCTGGGTTTGACATGGCCTTGTATGTTAGGCAAAGGTCACCTCTGAGCAAGCGTGGCGACTGAATAGAGCTGGAGTTCTTTCAGTCGGGCAGCATAGGACAGATTTTGAGACCCTTTATCCTTTTGGTGAGGAACTTTTGTGGCCTCTCCAGCTGCTGCAAGTGTCGGGTCAGATACATCCCGAATGGGGCATTGTACTCAATCATTGGTCTGATGAGTGATGAGTAAAGGAGACTATGACCTCCTTGATCTAGATGAGAATCCCTTCATGATAAGGTGGGCAATGTAGAAGGTCTTCCTAACTACTTTAGCTACATGGGTGTCGAATGACAGACTACTATCAACCTGGGACCCCAGGTCCCTGATAACTTCTTCTGTGCTCAGTGGATTGCCACCTATTTGGTAGCTAGGGGTAACCTTGTTTTTCCCAAAGGGTATGACTATGCATTTTTTGGCATTTAACTTCAGGCCGTGGCTCTGGCACCAGTTATCCGTTTCTGTGAGACCCTTCTGAAGGATATCTGTGTCAGATGTGTTTTCTACTATGGCGCCCAGTTTGCAGTCATCTGCAAACTTTGTCAGCCATAACCCCTCCTGTGTTTGCTTGTACTTCGGAAAAGTAGATGCCAAACAAGAGTGGGCCCAGGACTGAGCCCTGTGGGACACCACTTGTGACAGGCTTTGAGTCTGACATGGCGCCAGCAACTCTGACCCTGTGGGTTCTGTCACTCAGCCAGTTTGCAACCCATCTTGTGATGTATGGGTTAACATTTAAGCTGATGAGTTTTTCAATGATACCCGAGTGGGGTATTGTATCGAAGGCCTTAGCCAGATCGAGGTAGGCTGTATGGACTGCCTTTCATGTTAAAGCAAAGCTGTTAGATGCTCCTATGGATAAGGCCAGTCTATTTGGTTCTCCTGCCCAGCAAGTAATGAAGAAAATGGAAGAGAAGGCAAAATCTGTACAAACAGTTAAAGATTTCTTACAGGTTCAGCCCCCAAGGTTTAGCAGGAACTGGCCTTCCAAAAATTGGTCCTTTCCAGACTCCTCTAAATCTCAGAGAGGCAGGAATAGACGCTCCAGAGGCAGAAATCAATCCAGAGGAGGTGCCTACAGAGGACGCCAGTGGCAAGGCAATAACCAGCGAGGCACAGGCACAACCACTGCCACTGCAACAGGACAATCACAGTGACTTGGCTCTGACACCGCCTACCAGGGAACAAATAGCAGCACCCTTAGGCGGAAAGTTAGCCTTATTTTCAAAAAATTGGCACTATATCACAAAAGACAAGTGGATTTTGCAGACTATAGACCAAGGCTACAGGTTTCACTTCCACACCTTACCAGTAAAAAGAGGAATGCCAAACCTACCTCCAAATCAGAAAACAGAAGCTCTAAAACAGATAGCTCAATTAACAAAGATGAGAGCTATGGAAAGAGTACCACCAACAGAACAGAGCAAAGGATTCTACTCCAGACTCTTCCTAGTACCAAGAAAAGAGAAAAGTTGGAGACCTATTCTCGACCTGTCCACCTTAAACACATTCATCATTGTCCCAAAATTCAAAATGCTGACCCTACAGCAACTTCTTCCCATGCTGGGCAAGGAGTGTTGGCTGGTAACTCTAGATCTCAAGGAGGCATACCTGCACGTCCCCATACGACCAAATTGCAGAAGATACCTCAGATTTCTTGCAGGATCAGAGCATTATCAATTCTCAGCATTGCCCTTTGGCTTATCTACTGCGCCCAGAGTATTCACAAAATGCCTGGCATCAGTAATCGCTCATTGCAGGCTACAGGGAATCCAAATTTATCCATACCTGGACGACTGCCTGATACAAACGGACAACAAAAGTAAGCTGACAAAAGACTTACAAAGAGTCATTTGCTTACTACAAGCCCTGGAATACACAGTCAATTTAAAAAAGTCAAGACTAATACCATCCCAAACAAAAACATTCTTGGGTGCAGAATTGGACACAGTAAAACAGATGGCATTCCTAACTGCAGAAAAACAAGAACAACTCCATCTTTACTTCTTGGCATTAACAAAGCAGAACAAACTAACAGCAAGGAAAGTACTGCAGGCCTTGGGCTTCATGGCATCATGCATAATCCTGGTCCCCCATGCCAGATTGCATATGAGAAAACTACAGTGGTACCTAAAGAATTTATGGTCTCAACACAGGCACAGCTTAGAAACCGAAATACCACTAATCCCATGCCTAAAACAAGAGTTCCTATGGTGGGCTCAAGCATGCCAGTCAAACCCAGGCTTGCCCTTCCACAACTTTCAAGCAAGCCAAACCATCACAACGGATGCCTCAGACCTAGGTTGGGGGGCCCACATGCTGGACAAATGCATACAAGGATTATGGGCCCCAGATCAACTGCACCTGCACATAAATCAAAAAGAAATGCTGGCAGTAAAACTAGCAATCCAGAATTTCAGACCATTCCTCAAAGAAGGCCATTTGATGATAAGGACAGACAACACCACAGTCATGTGGTACATCAACAAATAGGGAGGCACTCATTCATACCCCCTATGTCGAATGACTCTGGACCTATGGAATATGGCTCTGAGCTACAACATTCAGTTACAGGCAATATTTGTACCGGGAAAAGAAAACATCCTAGCAGACATGTTAAGCAGAACTACCTCGGATGCTCACGAATGGATGCTACACCCGGACATCTTCAAGGCCATCACACAGAAATGGGGAATGCCACAAATAGACCTATTCGCATCCCCACTCAATCACCAGCTCAAGAAATTCTGCACAAGGACATACCACCCACTTGCATGGAAGGTGGACTCTCTATCCTTCAGTTGGAAAGGCCTGACAGCATATGCATTTCCACCTCTTCCTTTGATGCACAAGATACTACTGAAAATCAAAGAGGAGCGTCCAAGGATAATTCTGATAGCTCCAAATTGGCCAAGACAACACTGGTATCCATTGCTGAGGAGCATGTCTCGGGGAGAACGTGGACACTACCCTGATGCCTTTGATGTTAACTCAGAACGACTACAACATCATGCATCCAAATCTAAAAACTCTGCAACTAACTGCCTGGAACATTACATAACAGCAGCTAACCCAGATTTATCCCAAAGGGTTAAAGACATTATCCTGGAGGCCCGCAGACCTTCTACAAGAAGGAACTATGCAGGGAAATGGAAAAGGTTTGTCATTTGGAGCACGGAAAGAGGAAAAGATGTGTCAAAGATAGATATTGCCAACATCCTGGAGTATTTGGCAGAGCTTCTCCATACAGGCCTGTCCTATTCCTCCATCAAGATACATGCATCAGCTATTTCTGCAGAATACAGCTTGATCCCCTGTCTTCTCACATCCTCTACTCAGGCAGTTCCTCAGAGGAATCAAGAATGTAAAACCTCCTAGGAAACCACCATTACCAGCATGGGACTTGAACTTTGTGCTAGAAAAATTGACACTCCCTCCATTCGAACCAGCAGCAACAGCAGATCTTCAACACCAATCCTGGAAAACTGCTTTCCTACTGGCAATTACTTCAGCAAGAAGGGTTTCGGAACTACAGGCCTTAATGGCAGTACAACCCTTCCTAATCTTCCATCAAGATAGTGTCCATGAGAACTAATCCTACATTTATGCCTAAGGTGGTATCCAGAGTGTCTCTAAACCAGGCAATCCACCTACCTACCTTCTTTCCCAATCCACAGAACAGGGGGGAAAGACTGCTGCGTACCTTGGATGTACATAGACAGTTGCGCTACTACCTGGACAGAACCAAGGGCAATAGAAAAACTGACCAGCTTCTAGTAGCCTATGCAACAGGAAGGGAAGGAAAAGCAATTTCCAAACAGACAATCTCCAAGTGGATAGGAAATTGCATAAGATTCTGTTACTCCTACCATGGAAAGCCAATTCCACAGAACATAAGACCTCACTCTACAAGGGCTACAGCCACTACCACAGCTTTCTTACGAGGAGTGGCAACCAAGGACATTATTGAGGCGGCTACTTGGACCTCCGTGCATACATTTGCCAAGCATTATAACTTACCTCTATACTCTAGATCCCGAGCAGGCTTTGCCACTGCTGTATTGCAAGGGATCCTAACTACACCATAATTCTTCTTCCTCCTCCCCTAGTTTGGCTATGGTATTCTACCCATTTGTTATGACTGCAGATGCATCCTTGAAGGACATAGTACAGTTTTGTACCTACCATAAATGTGGATGTCCGAACAGGATAGCATCTGTAGTCAGGATTACCCACCCTCCTTCCCCTCTGTGGTATTCCTAGGGTATTTACCCTCCTAATAGCTAGCTGGGGGGGGATCTCTTATGGTGTATTTGTTTGTATATATGTACATATATGCTTATTTTTTGTGTTTGCCTACCTTTTTTTTGGAAACATTGGCATTTACCCAAAAATTAGTTTTCCAAGAGGGCAACTGGCATCTGGGGCAAGAAACACTGAGGAAAATGGCGTCTGCTGATGCCTTTATACCCGAAGACCAGCAGAGATGACGTCGGGTGAAGTGCGACACCAGCCGAGGCCAGACCCAGACTTTGGAATCCGGCCGACCGAAGGGCTGCCTGACAACAGGACAACCCATTTGTTATGACTGCAGATGCTATCCTGTTCGGACATCTACATTTATGGTAGGTACAAAACTGTACTTTTGAGCTCCTCCTGTTTACCCGCAATCCACATCTTCTCTTTAGTTAGTTCTGATCTCATTTGCCACTTCAGCGATAAGCCATGGACACAGTTAACTCGAGTAGGTTGCACTAGATAAGTGCTATTTTTCAATAATTTTCTTTCTAGTAGGATTATTCTTTAGGTTCATAGGTTCGTACTAGGCTATCTGCCCTAGGGCATTTATAAGCCTAGCCAGAGTGTGTGGCTTTCGCCACCCCTTGGGATGAGAATACTACGCCCATTTTGGGTTTAGTTTACTGTGCCTCTTGTCTAGTAGTGACACAGAGATGACCCCCGGGGTAAACCTACGATCTCCCATCCACTCGTCAAGATTTCTCTTGAAGAGAGTTAGTGAGGGGCTCTGCCTAACATGGACTGGGATTCTGTTCCAGAGTGTAGGGAGCCTCTGGGTTATGAATCTGTCCCTCCAGCACGTCCTATTTATTTCTGTGTTGAGGTTCAAATCTCTTGCTCTCGTGGCTCTGATGGATTTGGATTTTCCGAGGTGGAGCATGTCCATTAATTCCGGATTGGACATGGCCTTGTACATCAGGCATAGATCATCTCTGAGTAGGCGGTATGCGACTGAATAGAGCTGGAGTTTCTTCAGCCGGGCAGCATATGACATGTTTGAGACCCTTTATCCTCTTGGTGAGGAACTTTTGGGGTCTTTCCAACTGCTGCAGGTGTCTGGTAAGATACATCCCAAATGGGGCATTGTACTCAATCATGGGCCTGATTAGAGAAGAGTACATGGGCACAATGACCTCTCTTGATCTAGATGTGAATCCCTTCATGCTAAGGTGGGCAATGTAGAAGGTCTTCCTAACCACCTTGGCAATGTGAGTGTCAAATGAGAGGTTACTGTCAACTTGGGTCCCTAGGTCCCTGATTACCTCTTCCGTACTTAATGGATTACCACCTATGTGGTAATTTGTGGGTAACTTGTTTTTCCCAAAGGGTATGACCATACATTTTTTGGCGTTCAGTTTAAGGCCATGGCTCTGGCACCAATTATCTGTTTCTATGAGGCCTCTCTGAGGGATGCTTGTGTCCGATGTAGTATCACTTATGGCGCCCAGTTTGCAGTCATCTGCGAACTTTGTCAGCCACAATCCTCCTATGTTTGCTTGCACCTCGGAAAAATAAATGCCGAACAAGAGGGGTCCCAGGACTGAGCCCTGTGGGACACCGCTTGTGACTGGCTTAGAGTCTGACATGGCTCCAGCAATTCTGACCTTGTGGGTTCTGTCCTTGAGCCAGTTTGCAACCCATCTTGTGACATATGGGTTTAAATTTAAGCTGGTGAGTTTGTCTATGATGCCCGAGTGGGGTATTGTGTCGAAGGCTTTTGCAAGGTCAAGGTAGGCTGTGTGAACTGCCTTACCCTCATCAATGGCCTTAATGACTGTTTCAAAAAAGTCGACCAAGTTCAAAAGGCAGGATCTGCCCTTGACAAAGCCAAATTGGGTAGGATCCAATGTCTGTAGGTCCCCAGTGTCTTTGTTTATGAGTTCCATAATGATCCTTTCCATAGCTTTGCAGACCAGGCTCGTCAAGCTTATGGGGCGGTAATTTCCAGGGTCCATAGAAGCACCGCCTTTGTGGAGTGGGACCACTGTTGCTGTAAACCACTCTTTGGGTACGTATCCTGTAGTAAGGCTAAGATTAAACAGCAGCCTTATGTGCGGGTTTAGTTCCTCTTGGAGTTCATGGCTCTTACCTGGGCATCTGAGATGTTAGGGAGGCTGCACTCTGCTGGGATAGATATTTCTCCTTTTGGGGGGGAGGGGGCGGAGAAATTTGCACTGAACCTGTCTGCCAGAATGTTGGCAATGTCTGTGGGTTCAGTGAATTTTGTGTCATTTTGGACCAACTCTGAGCATATCTGGGAGTTTCCACCCAGGTTTCTAACATAGCTAAAGAAGGCCTTGTGATTGTCTTTTGTGATTTTTCTCCCAAAGTTGGCCTTGAATGATTTTATGAGTTATCGTAGTTTTTTGCTAGTACTGATCAGAGATGCCTTCCCTTTTAGGGATTTTGCTCTGTCATGTAGTAGCTTCCTCCTCTTGTTGTAAAGTTTGCAGCAGCCAGCAAGAAAAAGCTAGCCTCTACTGTCCATTCCCCTAATCGAAAATAATTATTAGGCACGTTGCAAGATTTCAGAGGGATCTGATCAGTTTTCCAATACCATCTTGGGGTCCATGTCTGTGGAAGATAAAAAGACAGATCTGAAGTAGTTTACTTCATTTGTTCTTCAACCTGTGGGTCCTCTGATCCACATCGGATTCGACACTGCCGCATTTTCCAGCTACGGTTCCGAGCTCCATGCCCATAATGCCCCCTGTTTCCCTTCTCCCTTCAGATCTTGTTTGCCGTCTGAGAGGAAACAGCGTGGTCTGAGCTCCATTGAATTAGTGTGTGTTTTGAACAGTAATTACCTTTTTTTGGCTTTTTCGATCTCTGTCTTGCACTTCTAACCTTGCTGTACTTTCTTGGGGTTCTCCGTAGAGAAGTTCTTGTAGGCTTTACTATTTTTCCTCCCCTTTTCTCTTTCCACGTGGTGCATGTGTGTGTTTTTGGGCCGGCTGAGGAATGGCGCACGCCCCGAAGCCAGGCTTCAAAAGGTGCACAGAGTGTGGCCATAAGCTTTCCCTGGTGAATGGCCACACTCTGTTCATGATTTGTTTAGGGGTGGCTCACCTCCTGTCCCCCTGTCCTATTTGCGCCGGGTTTAATCCCAGAGCAATTAAGGACAGACCGGACAAACTGATTGTTAAGGGCCTGTTTCTCTCCTCTGTTGGGACTGAGGTCTCATCTTCCCCTGCTAAGAAAGCAGCAGCTGCTGCTTCGTCTTCCCCTTCCACGGCCTCTGGGATGCACCCTCCCGCCAAGAGGCCAGGGGAAGGGGATAAAGCCAAGAAGGACCCGGCCTCACAAGTGCTCCCCTGACTGCTTGTCAGATGCCTGCCCCCCCACCAAAGGTTAAGCCTGTTTCCAGGCCAGTGACACCTCGACTCAAGTCCCCTGGGTTCTCCCCTGAGCCTGAGGTGCAGGTTAGCCGGTCGCCCCCTAGGCCCTCTCCCCACCGGCTTTCCAGGCCCAATTCGGCTGCGTCCTCCCGCTCTACACGGAGCCTGTGTGAAGCAGAGATGGGCAAAATGATGCGGAGGTTTATCTGCACTCAAATCCAGATGGAGGTCTTGCCAGGGCATTCTCCCACCGGAGTGGGCGCCTTCCAGCCAGTGTTTATATCCATCACTCCTCCTCCGATCAGACCTGCGATTTTGGAGTTGTTGGATCCGAGGACAGTTAGTCGAGTGGTCGGCACTGATGGCACCTTGTACTTCGGTGCCGGCGAGTGCCCGACTTGATTGGTTCCGAGCTCTTGGAGCTGTAGCCTTGGGGTCGGATCCAAGGGAGTGCTCTCTGCTCCGAGTTTGTTGGAGAGAAACATTACCCTCAGCATCTCGGCTCTGACTCCCCGATCGGATCAGGGGACAGCTACCGCTAGTTCAGCCTAGGAGGTCCATCCCTCCTCTGCATTCGACATGATGGAGAGGGTTCTCGTAGGGCCGAGGCCTCTGACCATTTCGTCTTCGGAGTTTGTCCAGACCTCCCTGGCTTTAAGTGCAGGTCCAACCATCTAGCCCTTTCAGGGACAGCCCATAGCCTTAGTGCCCCAGGATGTTCTGGCCTTAGAACAACCCATTTGCAAGACCTCCCAGATAGCCCCCCCCCCTCTCCCGTAAGCATACATGTAAGAGGAGGTACTGGACTTTCCTCCAGAGTCCCTCACCGAAGACACAGACCTGGATGAAGGGGAAGGTTCCCCAAGATCACCCCCCTGAGGATTTCTCCTTTGGAGACGTCATGGAGATCCTTCACCAAAGATGGGGTGGTCCACCCGAAAACGAACCTCTGGAAGCATTCGGCTCGGTCCCATCTACCTCTTGGGTGTTCCCTCCTGCTGATCCACTTGTGGATTTGATAACATCTAGGGCGTTGAAGGAGCCGGACACTGTAGAGCCAATACCCAAGCGCCTGGACAAGGTTTTAAGCCCTTCCACAGACAAGTTACACTGGCATAAGGGATCCCCTGCAGATGCTATGCTGTTGGCAGCAGCCACCAAGAAGGAACTCACCCAGGAGAGTTCCATGGTTCATCCGCCTGACCGAGAGTCAAGAGCATTGGATTGTTTTTGGAAGCGAGTTTATGCTTCAGCGACCTTCTTTGTGAGGGCGCTAAACTACATGGCACATTTTATTAGACTCCAGAGAGATCTGGTCAAGGAAGTCACAGAATCGACCCCAGGGTCCATGTCGGCAGTGGACAGGAAGACGTTCGATGCATGAATGGCCACTCTAAAATCTGTAGCCAACACATCTATGCGTTTGCTCTCACATGCCACGGAGGTAGCTGCACGGGTGGCGGGATCAGGCGTTGCTATCTGGCGCCATGCCTGGTTCCGCTTATGTCAGTTCTTTGAGCACTTAAAGGCGTCTTTTACCAACACCCCTTATGATGGTTCTTCCCTTTTTGGTAAGATGGTCAGAGAGACTTTGGTCCAGAATTAGAAGGATGGGAAGACACTGTCTGCCATTGGGATCCGTTTTTCACCATCTCAAAGGTCCTTTTCCAGGAACCAATGAGGCCAGAAGAAGATGTGGTTCCTCAAGTGTTTTCCCAGGATGCTCAGGACTCACCTTCCCCCAGAGGCAGAGGGGGATATGATAAATGCTGCTCTAGAGGCAAGGGGGGGGGTCCTAGGAATTTCGGGTCCTGAGAACCTTTCTCAGATAAACCCGGACAGCAGCCCTGAGTGGTTGCCCAGCTGTCCGTCTCTGGAAGCAGTCGGGGGTCACTTGTCACTTTACCTACTAGCATCGGAATCCATCACTACAGATCAGTGGGTGTTTGAGAGTCATATCCAGAGGATATTTTGTCCTGTTCAAGGATCTTCCCACATCGAACAAAGCCCTTCCAGACATCCCACCCATGCAGCAGGATAAGTGGCAGTGCAGGTAGACACACTGCTAAGAAAATGAGTTTTACAACCAGTCCCCCCAGACCAGTTCGGATCCGGCGTTTATTCCAGGTTCTTTTTAGTGCCAAAAAAGATGGGGGACCTCAGACCAATATTGGATCTGTCCAAATTGAACCTGTCCGTAACCAAGACAAAATTCCGGATGGTCACAATTCAATCTATCCTGCCTTATCTGCAGGCCAGAGACTGGATGTGCTCAATTGACCTCGAGGATGCATACTATTACATCAAGATGGACAGGTGATCCTGGAGGTTCCTTCTCTTCCAGCTGGGAGTCGGTCATTAGCAATTTCGAGCTCTCTCCTTTGGTCTCATCACAGCCCCCTGGGTGTTTAACAAGGTAATGGCAGTAGTAGCGGCTCACCTGAGGCTTCAGGGCATTCGGGTCTTTCCTTACCCAGACAATTGGCTCTTTACTGCCCCTTCAGAGCATCTACTATGTCAGGCCAGAGGCTCCTTCCTTCAGCTAGCCAACAAGTTTGGCATTACGATCAGTATGAACAAGGTCTGCTCTTCACCCGGCTCAGATTTTCTGTTTCATTGGGGCACGGCTGGACACAATACAAACAAAGGTGTTCCTCACATCAGACAGGATACGCAGCTTGAGATTACATGTCTTACATATTCTTCAGATCCTTTTACCAACAGCCGAAGCAGTGTTAATGGCTCTAGGTTCCATGGTCGCCACAATAAAGCTTCTTGCTATGGCATGCCTTCATATGAGGGTACTGAAGTGGACACTGGCGGTTCAGTTGTCACTGTTAGACCTTCCTTTGTCTTTTCCAGTGAGAATTTCAAAAGCATGCAGGGACTCCCTTTGGTGGTGGATTCAGACGCTGGATGATCTCAAGGAACGTCCTTTTCAACCTCCTTTACTCCAAACCATGGTGACCACGGACGCCTCCCTACTAGGGCGGGGGGCACTTCTCAGGAAGGACAGTCCAAGGCACGTGGTCCCCTTCTTAGATCTATCTGCATGTAAATGTTCTAGAGATGAGAGCGGTTCTTGCGTTGCAGGCCATCCATGCTCATCTTCCTCTGAGACCGATTGCAGTTCAGGCAGACAATATGTCAGTGGTCTGGTATATCAACAAAGGGGGAACCGTATCTTATCCCTTATGTCGAGAGGCCATGAGAGTGTGGGAATGGGCAATCTCCACCAGCCGTTTTCTGGTGGTGACGCTCATCCCGGAAGAGTCCAACATTCTAGTGGACAGGCTCAGCAGATCTATCCTGATTCCTTACGAGTGGTCTCTGAAGCCTTCAGTAGCGGAACAGGTCTTCCTAGAGTGGGGTTGTCCTTGCAGCAATCTTTTCGCATTTCCTTCCAACACGAAATGCAGCAAGTTTTTTGCTCTGAACCCCCAGCCAGGGGAAGCCCCCAGATACACTCTGATTCATGCTTGGCCTCCCAGGCTTCTTTATGCATATCCTCCTCTTCCTTTTATGTCGAAGTTTCTACAGAAAGCCTGAAGGCTGGGGAGCACTGTGATCCTCATCGCCCTATTCTGGCCTCAACAGGTTTGGTTTCCCTTGCACAGGTCTCATCTAGTTGTTCCACCATGGACCTTGGATCCGGTCCCGGATCTGCTTTCACATCCCTCGGGGATCCCTCATCCAGATCTGGACAGTCTGAAGCTCATTGCTTGGCTGCTCCAGTTCCCATGACTCAGTCTTTCATCTCCTGTCAAGTCCATTTTAGTGGCGGCTCATAAATCGTCCACCAGAAAAGTTTTTATTGCAGTAAATGGAAACGTTTTTCTGTATGGGTCATTCAGAGGTCTTTGGATCCTTTCACTGCACCACTTTCGGCGGTTTTAGATTTTCTAGCTGGCATTTTTCATCAGGGCACTAGTTCCTCAATGGTGAAAGTCCAACTAGCCGCCATTTCTAATTTTCATGTTTGGGTAAACATGTCTTCATTGGCTTCCTTTAAACTTTGTAAAACTTTTATCAAAGGTGCTTTTCTTCTCGGACCCCCTGTTAAGGACCCGATTCCTCCTTGGGACCTCACTTTGTTGTTGCAGGCACTGGTTTCTCCTCCCTTTGAGCCTGTGGCAACTGGAGCTACAATTTTTGATTTGGAAAACTGCCTTCTTGGTTGCCATCACATCTGTTAGAAGGATGTCGAAACTTCAAGCTCTTTCTGTCAATGTCCCTTACGTGATCTTTCACAAGGATGGTGTCTCTACACACTAGCCCATCCTTCCTTCCCAAGGTAGCTTCGGAAGTCAGTATTAGTTCGATTATTAATTTACCAGTATTTTTTTTCCTAACTACCAAAACAAAGGGGAATACAAATTACATTTACTGGACGTACGTAGGCAGTTGAGGTTTTATCTTCACAGGACTAAACCTTTCTGCAAGTCTGATCAGCTTTTTGTTTACTATGCCAAGCCCTTCTTTGGTAAACCTGTCTCAAAAGTGACTTATTGCTCGCTGGATTTCACAATGCATTGGCCAGGCTTACTCAGATAGAGGTTTGTCTCTACCAGGAAAAGTGAAGGCTCATTCAACCCCGATCTATGGCTATGTCAGCAGCCTTTTAGTCTAGGGTCTCTTTGGATGATATTTATTCAGCTGCCACTTGGGCCACATCTCACACCTTTATTTCTCATTATAAACTGGATTTGGTCTCTAGGAGTAGCATCCTTTGGCTCTGCGGTGCTCCGGAATGTCCGTCCATGAGGGCCACCCAAGATTTAGGTAGCTGGGACTCTGTCCCACAGGTTTAATAAAAAATGAAATAAACTACTTCAGGTAAAGAAGTTATGTACTCACCATAGCATTCCATCTGTGTAGTTCTACTTCATTTTTCTTCAACCATTACCCCCCCCCCCATTTCCCCTAACCTTATCCTTTGGGATGTAACATGTCCCTTGTACTGGATAGTTTTTGTTGGGATCTTTGGTTCTGTCAGGGCTAAAGTTCTTTTGTAATGTTTGTGTTGGAGGATAGGGTGTCATTGGGTCAGGTATCTGATACCTATTAGGCAGCAAACTCAATCTGAAGGGAGGAGGAGCATGGAGCTCGTAGCCATAGCTGAAAAATGCGGCCGTGTCTTATCCGATGTGGATCTGAGGACTCACAGGTTGAAGACAAATGAAGTAGAACTACTCAGAAGGAACAATGTTCTTCGTGTTTCACTGTTGCAGTCATCACATTTGGGGTTATCCCTGCCAGGGTAGCTGTCAGCCGGCCCGAATACCAGAGACTTAGTATTTCTGCGTCAGTTGCTATCACTTGAAGACTGACGTCATGTCGTCAGTAGTATAAAGTATGGCAGCCGGCGCCATTACATCAGTCTTTCTTGCCATGGAGCCCGAAGCAGAAGCAGTTTGCACGAGTGCCAGTTGGCCACTACCTGAGTTTTCGTCTACCGAATTGAAGTTTAAGTCTTCAAAAGCGAAGTACCCTGTTGGGGATCCTTTTTTCTTGCACTAACCGATGTCAGAAAAAGCAAATACCACACTGAGACTTCCACTCTTATTGCGTCACTTGTTTAGGCCCAGACCACAACGTCCCCCGTTGCCACTTCTGTGTTTTGTTCATCGCCAGAACTATCCATCGTCGGGCCCTTATTGTAGTCATATATTTTCACTTACAGTCCTCGAATTCCTATATGGCTTCGGTAAGCCATCCGACAGCAGATAAAGACAGAGACAGATCGCACAGGTCCAAACCTATTGACGATGCTTCCGTTAAGCTAGTCATCAGTTCTGCGGTCCTCAGTGAGGCGCTATCGCAGCCCCTGATGCCCACTTCAGTTGATTCGCAGGCCGCTAATGGCACCCTTTCAGAGTCCGATATGCCGCAAAACTCTTCTTCGACTAAGGATTCTGGGGTCGTATCTACCTTGGATGGGTCCTGAGCCGCTGAGCAGGGACCGGCTTACAAGGAAGTCCTTCACACTACCAAATCTCAACACAAACCGACGTCTTCTTTTGCGACTACAGTTCTTTCAAAAACAACCAAGATGTTCATCGTGTTACACTGTTGCAATCATTACACTTAGGTTATCCTGCCGTCAGGTGGTTCCCCAGTCGGCCTGAGTTAAAAAGTCTTGGTCCGGCATTGGTTGCTGTCGCCTCCTCCCTGACGTCAGTGCGACAGGGGTATATAAGATGCAGTCTTTCTTGCCACGTGGTGCCCAAAGCAAAAGCAGTTTGCAAGTGCCAGTTGGCCGTCTCCTGAGATTTTCATTCCGAATCCAGAACCGAAGTCTTCTACAAAGCTAAGTTACCCCATTGGGGAAACTTTTTCTTGCCTCAGACCGATATCAGTAAAAGTTAATAACTGTATTTCTTGTGGGAAGCAAATACCTCATAAGGATTTCCATTCCTATTGTATCCCATGCCTAGGTACTGACCACGACGTCACTAGTTGTCGGTTTTGTGCTATGTTTAACAAGCGCACTATTAAACGTCAGTTTGATTTTGCCCGACATTATTTTGGTAGAGAATTCAATTATACCATGCCGTCGGAACTTCCGACGACTGGAATACACAAAAAGCACAAAGACAAGGATAGGCATCCGAGGCCCAAAACTGACCATGAAGCCTCTTCTAGGCCAGTCGCCGGTTCTCCAGTTTTCAGCGAGGTGCCTTCGCAGCCACTGACGACCACTTCTGTAGAACCACAAGCCGCCTCTGACTCCCACGTGGAGACGGCTGAGCCTTCGGACGCACAAGTTCTTCAGCCTACCGAGACTAACCTTTCAGAGGGATCCGGAGTAGCTGAGCAACCCATAGCTACAGAGGGTGTCTTCAGACCTACTCAGTTAAGCAGTAAACCCTCAGCTAAGTCTAAGCCTCCTTTAAAGTCAAAGAAACAAATACAGCATTCTCCAGGACAGGCTTCCATGCCTAAGAAACAAATGCTCAAAATGGCCGAAGACCTAATCACTCTGATCAGGGGGTCCCATCCCCTTCCTGATAAAAGGCCTAGACAGGATGCAGATTGACTCATCCGACCAGGTGTCCATCTCTTTTGATTCATCCTCAGACCTAGGATACTCTTTACCCCCTTATGAGGATTCTGATGCTGAGGAATCAATTCCATCAGCCTCACCGCCAGAGGACTACTCCTTTGGGGAAACCCTACATACCATGAGGGAGCATTTCCACTGGGAAGGCCAGGATATTACTCAGAATCCAAGAAAAGGCTCAGAGGCTTCCTTTTATTACCTCAACACAGACCCCTTGCTATTCCGCCAGTGTTAGATATTGTCGATGATGTGTATACTGAATCCAGCTTAAATCCTGATTCCTTACCTCCAGCCCCTGTTAAACCTGACAGATACTACAGAATCCCTGACTCACATAAATTTCTGTATAAAAGCCCTGTAGCTGACCCTGAAACACTTTCTCAGGGACCCAAAGGAGTTAAGGCCTCATCAGCCAAGAATCCAGTTCCCAGAGCATTAGACAGATGGGGAAAGAAAGTATATACGTCTGCAACTTTAGCAATGAGAGCCTTAAATTGCCAGTTTCACATGCTTAAATATCAGCAATTTTTACTGTCTCAGTTAAAACAAAAAATGCTTCCAGAATCAGATCCTCCTAATTTTAAAGAAATGCAGGATTTATTGCATGCAGCTGAACAAATGGGAAAGCATACTTTGCAATGCGGTTTTGATTCTCTAGAGGTCTCCTGCAGAGCAGCAGTTACAGGCTCTGTCATTAGAAGACATGCTTGGTTAAAAGAACATACGTTACCAGATCATGTTAAAGCAAAATTATTGGATGCACCTTTGCAGCAGGATGTGTTATTTGGAGTTAAGGCAGAAGAGGTATTAAAGAAAATGGAGGATAAGGCAAAATATATGCAAACGGTGAAGGATTTCTTACAGGTTCAGCCTCCTAGATTTAGCAGAAACTGGCCAACTAAGAATTGGTCCTTTCCAATTACAGACGGACCTGACAGGGGAAGATACAGATGTCCAAGAGGTAGAGGTCACACACAAGGCCCTTACAGGCCTCGACAATGGGTTACATCAGGCCAGAAGGAAGGGGAAGACAGACCCCAACCATATAAAAAGCAGCTCCAATGACTTCCCACTACAGCTGCCAAACAAATCCTTCTTGGCAGCCCCCTTGGGAGGAAAACTGGCACTCTTCTACCACAATTGGCAAATGATCACCAAAGACAAATGGGTTCTCAACATTGTATTTCAAGGTTACAGGTTCCACTTTCACACTCTGCCAAGGTTAAAAAGAATGCCAAATCTGCCACCAAATCAATGGGCAGAGGCTCAAAAGCAAATTACAGCACTCATGGATCTGAGAGCTATTCAAAAGGTACCATCACAGGAGCAAGGACAAGGATTTTACTCAAGACTCTTTCTGGTACCCAGAAAGGACAAAGCCTGGAGGCCCATTCTGGATCTTTCATCTCTAAACACTTACCTGGATGTTCCGAAATTAAAAATTTTGACATTACAGCTGCTGCTTCCCATGCAGGGCAAGAAAGTTTGGCTCGTGACTTTGGACCTCAAACAGGCATACCTGCATGTCCCTGTCAGACAAAATTGCAGAATATACCTCAGATTCATAGCAGGTTCAATGCACTACCAATTCTCTGCACTGCCCTTTGGCTTATCTACTGCACCCAGGGTCTTCACAAAGTGCCTGGCACCAGTAATTGCATTTTGCAGACAGAAAGGAATTCAGATTTATCCGTACCTGGACGACTGCCTGATTCAAGCAGAGAGCAAAGATATTCTTCTAAAGCATCTGGCGTTTGTAAAAAAGTTAAGTTCCCTGGGGTGCACAATAAACGAAAAAAAATCAAAACTAGTGCCCTCACAAGAGATTATATTCCTGGGTGCCATCTTGAACACAAAGGCCCAGATGGCTTATCTCACGCCAGACAAACAAGGACAACTGACTCAATACTTTCAATTGATGGCAACAAAGACCCAACTCCCTGCAAGAAAAATTCTGCAGGCCTTGGGTTACATGGCATCCTGCATACTACTAATTCCATATGCCAGACTGCATATGAGGAAACTACAATGGTACCTAAAGAATGTATGGTCTCAACACTGTCAAAGTTTGGAAACAGTTATACCGCTATTCCCTTGCCTTCAACAGGAGTTTCAGTGGTGGGCTCAAGCTTGTCACCTCAACAAGGGACAGCCTTTTACACAACCCACAGCCAGGCAAACACTGACAACAGATGCATCGGATTATGCCTGGGGAGCACACATGGCAGGCAAATTTATTCAGGGCACGTGGCCCGCAGAACAAAGGCATCTTCACATCAATCAAAAAGAGATGCTAGCTGTACGAAATGCGCTTATAGCTTTCAAGGACCTGCTACATCCAGGACAACTACTACTAAAGACAGACAACACCACAGTTGTGTGGTACATAAACAAGCAAGGGGGCACTCACTCCTACCCCCTATGCAGACAAGCTATGACCCTGTGGAACACAGCTATAAACCTTCAAGATGTTCATCGTGTTTCACTGTTGCAGTCATAACTGTAGGGTGCTCCTGCCGGCAGGCAGCCCGAGGTCGGCCAGAATCCCAAAGTCTGGGTCCGGCGTCGGCTGTACAAGCCAATACCCTGACGTCAGTACGCTCTGGTACATAGCCCTCAGCCGACGCCATCTTCTCCAATCTTTCTTGCCGTGCGGTGGAAAGCAGCTCGCAAGTCGTTGGTTGGCGATTTTCGAACAGCGTTTTTGGTTGTCGGTCCGAAGTTCTTTCTTCTCTTCTCAAAGCTAAGTACCCCGTTGGGGAATCTTTTTCTTGTTTCTCCGATGTCAGAAAAAGTTAATAATTGTATTACGTTTGGGAAACAAATACCTCAAAGATTTCCACTCTTACTGTCTACCTTGCTTAGGCCCTGACCACGACGTTTCTATTTGTCGGTTCTGTGCCGGGTTCAATTCTCGTACTCTCAAACGCAGGTACGACTGGGCTCTGAATTACTTTGGCAGACGCTTCAATTATAGAATGTCGTCGGATGCTACCGGAATTCTAAAGAAGCGCAAAGACAAGGACAGGCCTCCGAGGTCCAAACAGGACTCGTTGCAGCTGGAGCCAGCGTCCGGTTCGGCTGTCGTCAGTGAGGCGCTTTTGCAGCCCCTGTCGTCCGCCACTTCTGAACCGATGGCCGATACGGACTCCCATGGGGAGCCATCAAGGCCTTCTATTTTATCTGCTGCAGGACCTTCAGACGTCGCTCCCTCGGGTGGGTTCGGAACCGCTGTGCAGGTACCGGCTTCTGAGGGGGTATTCAGGCCTACTCCCATCACTATTTCAAAGGCAAAGACAAAGACTCCTGTTAAGTCCAAAGCTCCTGCTCAAGCTACTTCTGAATCTACTCCCCAGACACAGAAGCAATTGTTAAGGATGGCTGAAGATTTGCTTACTATGATTAGGGGTTCTCACCCCCCCCCCTGAGAAAAGGCCTCGACAGGATGTTCCTATGGATTCCTCTGACCAGGCTTCTATATCTTCTGTCTCTTCCTCTGATCAGGAATATTCTTTTCCTCCTTATGAGGATTCGGATGCTGAGGACTCCTTGCCCTCTGCCTCTCCGCCTGAACATTTTTCTTTTGGGGAAACCTTACATGAGATGAGGGAACCTTTTCATTGGGAAGGTCAGGATTATTCTGCTTCCAAGAAGAGGCTTAGAAAATTCCTTCTTCCTCAACATAGGCCTTTGGCTATCCCTCCTGTTCTTGACATTGTGGATGATGCTTTTTCCGAGGCTAATTTGAATCCTGACTCCATGCCTCCTGCTCCCTCTAAGCCTGATAAGTTTTATAGGGTTCCTGAGTCTCATTTGTTTTCTGCAGATCCTGAAACTATATCTCAGGGTTCTAAGGCTGCTAAAGTTGCTACTTCTAAGAATCCTATTCCCTCTGAGAAGGATTCTCGTGCCTTAGACAGGTGGGGCAAAAAGGTATATACTTCTGCTAACCTTTCTGTTAGGGCTTTAAATTGCGGCTTTAAATTGCCAGTTTCATATGTTTAAGTATCAGCAATTTCTTTTGTCTGTTTTAAAGCAAAAGCTTGCCTCTCTTCCTGCATGTGCAGAAGATAAGGAACTACAGGATGTATTGCATGCAACTGAACAACTGAACAAACATAGCTTGCATTGTGGTTTTGATGCTTTGGATGCTTCTTGCAGGGCCGCAGCCTCTGGTACTGTTATCAGGAGACATGCTTGGCTTCGTGAACAAAGTTTACCTGAACAGGTTAAGGCTAAATTATTAGGTGCCCCTGTTCAGCATGATGTTCTTTTTGGATCTAAGGCTGAGGAGGTTATTAAAAAGATGGAAGAAAAGGCAAAATCTATGCAAACTGTGAAAGATTTCTTGCAAGTTCAGCCTCCTAGATTTTCCAGGAATTGGCCCTCCAAAAATTGGTCCTTTCCTACGTCTGACAGGCCTCAAAGGGGAAGATATAGACGCTCCAGAGGTCGTGGCCAAGCTCAGGCCTCCTACAGATCGAGACAATGACCTGCTTCTTCCCCTAGAAGGGGAGAAGACAGATCCCAATCTCAAAGAAAGCAAACTCAATGACTCTCTCGGTTGGGCTACAGGACCTCTTTACCTGGATGCCCCTCTCGGAGGAAAACTTTCTCTTTTTTTACAGAAATTGGACTCATATTACCCAGGACAAATGGGTATTGGACGTGATTTTAAAAGGCTACAAATTCCACTTTCATACCTTGCCAAGGGCTTTCGGTTGGCCAGATCTGCCAAAACATCAATGGTCAGAGGCCTTAAATCAAGTGGATGCTCTTCTGGCCATGAGAGCCATAGAGCCTGTTCCACTGTCAGAGATGGGAAAAGGTTTTTATTCAAGACTGTTTCTGGTTCCAAGAAAACAAAGCTCATGGAGACCTATTCTGGACCTTTCTGTGTTAAACACCTTTTTGGAAATTCCAAAATTCAAGATGCTTACTCTGCAGCAGCTGATTCCAATGCTCTCTCAGGACGCCTGGATGGTGACATTGGACCTAAAGGAAGCTTATTTACACATTTCCATCAGGCAGGAACGCAGGAAATTCCTCAGGTTCAAGGCAGGTTCGAGACACTTTCAATTCTCTGTACTGCCCTTTGGTTTATCTACTGCGCCCAGAGTCTTTACCAAGTGCCTGGCACCAGTAGTGGCTTATTGCAGACTCCAGGGGATTCAGATTTACCCCTATTTGGACGACTGCCTTATTCAGGCAGACAGCAAGGATCTTTTACTTCAACATCTGGATTTTGTTCAACGTCTCCTCCTCCTACTGGGATTTTCAGTGAACACAAAAAAGTCACATTTGATCCCTTCTCAACAAATGGTATTTCTGGGAGCCCTGTTAAATACAACCTTACAAAGGGCCTTCCTCACTACAGAAAAACAAATACAGCTGGCTTCAATTTTCAAGACTTTGGCAATTCTACCTCAGCTCACTGCAAGGAAATTCCTGCAGGCTCTGGGCTACATGGCTTCCTGCATTCTGTTGATCCCATATGCAAGGCTTCATATGAGAAAGCTTCAATGGTATCTGAAAAGTGTATGGTCGCAACATTACCACGATCTGGACACTCTGATTCCTCTGATCCCCTGCCTCCAGAAGGAGTTCCTTTGGTGGTCCAGGGTGTATGTTTTAAACGAAGGAAAGCCTTTCCGTCTTCCTCAACCTTCTCAAATCATAACCACGGACGCCTCGGATTATGCTTGGGGAGCACATTTTCTAGGCAGTTGCCAGCAGGGAACCTGGACAAAGGATCATCTTCACTGGCACATCAATCTGAAGGAAATGTTGGCAGTTCAAAATGCTCTTCTAGCCTTCAAGAACCTTTTGCATCCAGGACCTCTTTTGATACGCACAAACAACACCACAGTCATGTGGTACATAAACAAGCAGGGGGGTTCACATTCGTACCCCCTTTGCAGACTAGCTATGGCTTTATGGGACACAGCTCTAAATCTGAATCTACATCTCCAGGCCCAATTCATACCAGGAGAACAGAATCTCTTAGCAGACAGCCTGAGCAGGAACATTTTAGATCCTCACGAATGGATGCTAGACACCAACTTATTCAACAGGATTACTGCAGTTTGGGGATGCCCCCAGATAGATCTGTTTGCATCCCACCTCAATCATCAGCTGCCTCTCTTTTGCACCAGGTCATTCCACAAAACAGCTTGGAAAGTGGATGCCCTGTCCTTCAGCTGGAGAAACCTTTCAGGATATGCCTTCCCTCCTCTTCCTCTACTTCCTCGGGTACTACTAAAGATAAAACAGGACAAGCCCAAGTTCCTCATCTTGATTGCTCCAAATTGGCCTCGACAGTTTTGGTATGCAAACTTAAAGCACCTGTTCTTGGAGCCTCCTTGGATTCTTCCTCTGAACCCTTCTCTTCTGTCCCAGCATCAGGGTCAGTTGCTACATTCCAATCTCAAGACCCTTTGCCTGACAGCTTGGCTCTTCAAAGGAATTTGATTTCTTCTAGTCTTCCCAAACAGGTTTTGGATGTTCTTTTGGAAGCTAGACGGCCTAGCACTAGGAAGTCCTATGCCTCTAAATGGAAGAGATTTTGCATTTGGATGCAGGACCGAGGCTTGGACCCTCTGGTACCTGATCTCTCTTCTATTTTGCTTTACCTCTCGGATCTTTTGTCTAATGGACTTTCCTTTTCTTCCATTAAGATTCATGCTTCTGCTATTTCTGCTCATTTCAATACTGATCCCCCTGTTTTTTCTCATCCTTTGGTGAGACAATTCTTGAGAGGGGCTAAGAATTTAAGGCCTCCCAGGACCCCTCCTGTTCCTGCTTGGGATCTTAATTACGTTTTAGAAAAACTTACTTTGCCTCCTTTTGAGCCTGCTGCCTCTTCAGATATTAAGTTTTTGTCTTGGAAGACAGTTCTTTTGTTAGCTTTGACTTCTGCCAGAAGGGTCTCAGAGTTGCAAGCTCTCATGGCTGTGGAACCATACCTTATTTTCCACCAGGACAGAGTATCCTTGAGGACCAATCCTACTTTCATGCCTAAGGTAATTTCGAAAGTGGCTTTGAATCAAACTATTCACCTTCCTACCTTCTTTCCTAATCCTCAGAATGAAGGGGAAAGGATTTTGCACTCCTTGGATGTGCACAGACAGTTACGATTTTATTTGGACAAGACTAAAGAGTTCAGAAAATCTAACCAATTGTTTGTTTCTTTTGCCTCCAGTTCTCTTGGAAAGGCTATTTCCAAACAAACTATTTCCAAATGGATTTCTTATGGAATAAGGTTTTGTTACACTCATCATGGGAAACACTTTCCAGGTACTGTGAGAAGTTATTCTACTAGAGCAGCTGCTACTTCTACAGCTTTTCTCAGGGGAGTTCCTACCAAGGATATCTTGGAAGCTGCCACTTGGAGTTCTGTGCATACTTTTTCCAAGCACTACAATCTCCCTTTGTATTCTAAGACCAGGGCAGGCTTTGCCTCTGCTGTTTTGCAGGGTCTTCTTGCTGCCCCTTCTTCTGTCTAAACCTCCCCCCTTTTTTCACTGCTTTGGGATTCCACCCTACAGTTATGACTAACAGTGAAACACGATGAACATAGTACAGTTGTGTACACCTACCATAAATGTAGATGTTTGAGTGTCTTCACTGTTGCAGTCGGTGTTTCCCTCCCTCCTATCCCCTCTGTTTTCTCTCTTTTGTGGTGTATTTGTGTTTCCTAATGGGATTCATTTATGATCTATTGGGGACTTCTGACATCTAGGGCAAGAAAGGCTGGAGAAGATGGCGTCGGCTGAGGGTTATGTATCAGAGCGTACTGACGTCAGGGTACTGGATTGTACAGCCGACGCCGGACCCAGACTTTGGGATTCTGGCCGACCTCGGGCTGCCTGCCGGCAGGAGCACCCTACAGTTATGACTGCAACAGTGAAGACACTCGAACATCTACATTTATGGTAGGTGTACACAACTGTACTTTTTCACAAAATGGCTGGCTCCAGCCATTGCCTTTTGCAGACAAAGAAATATTCAAATTTACCCATACTTAGACAGCTGCCTTATTCAGGCAGACAGCCAGGAAAAGCTGCTCAAGCTCCTGGCCTTTGTAAAGACCCTACTAACCTCCCTTGAGTACACTATTAATGAAAAGAAATCCAAACAGGTGCCCACCCAAAGGATTATCTTCCTGGGAGTAAGTCTTGACACAGCATCCCAAATGGCATACCTTACACCAGAGAAACAAAATTTCCTGACAGCATACTTCCCTCAAGTAGCCACCAGGCCCCAGCTGTCTGCAAGGAAGATCCTGCATGCTCTGGGGTTCATAGCATCTTGCATACTACTCACTCCATACGCCAGACTGCATATGAGGAAACTTCAGTGGTACCTAAAGAGCCTTTGGTATCAACACTCTCAAGACCTGGAAACTATCCTACCTATAATTCCTGGCTTCAGAAGAGATTTCCTTTGGTGGGCAACAGCATGCTCCCACAACAAGGGACTACCTTTCTCTCCACCCCCAGCCACCCAGACCCTCACCACAAACGCATCAGATTATGCTTGGGGGGGGGGGGCAACACCTGGACGGTATGTGCATACAGAGCCAATGGAGCCCACAGCAAATACCTCTGCACATCAGTCAAAAAGAGATGATGGCTGTGCAGCATGCCTTGATAGCTTTCAAACCCCTTCTATCTCCAGGGGTTCTGATCAAAACAGACAACACCATTGTGATGTGGTACATCAACAAGCAGGGAGGGACTCACTCTTACCCTCTATGGAGACTGGCCATGACCCTTTGGCACACAGCCTCTTCCATGCAGCTACACCTGTGAGCACAATTCCTACCAGGCTCTCTCACCTCTCTGGCATACCAATTAAGCAGAAATCTTCTGGACCCGCATGAGTGGCAACTCAACAGGAGTACCTTCACCCTAATAACACAGAAATGGGGAACCCCAAAGGTCGACCTCTTTGCCTCCCACACCAGCCATCAGCTCAGCAAATTCTGCACCAGGGAGCATTATTGCATGGCTTGGAAAATGGATGCCCTGTCCTTCCCCTGGGTCAGTCTATCGGTCTATGCCATTTCTCCCCTACCTGTCATCCCCAGGGTACTGCTCAGAATAAGGGAGGGAAAACCAACGACCATTCTTATAGCTCCAGACTGGCCTTGATAACACTGGTACCCCTTGCTGCACAGCCTGTCCCCACTGCGTCCATGGCATCTTCCTCAGTTCCCAAACCTCCTGACCCAGAGGGAAGGGGAACTCATGCATCCCCAATTGCAGTCTCTCAGTTTGGTAGCTTGGCTTATTCCCTAGCACCGAACCAACCTGCCATCCTCAGTAAACTGGTTCTGGATGTTATCCATGAGGCCAGACATCATAGCACCGGAAAGTTCTATGCAGATAAATGGAAAAGGTTCTGCACCTGGATCCAGGCTAAGGGAGCCAGTATGGCACAGCCCCTCCATCCCTCTCATATTGGATTACTTAGTTGACTTAATACATAGTGGTCTCTCTTTCTGATCTATAAAAATTCATGCCTCTGCCATTTCAGCTCATTTTCCCGCTGAGCAGCCCCTTTTCTCACACCCTTTGATCAAACAGTTCCTCAGCAGGGCTAGCAACTTGAGGCCCCCAAGAAGGCCACCAACACGAGCTTGGGACCTTATCTTTGTCTTGGAAAAGCTCACCCTGCCCCCTTTCGAACCAGCTTATTCTGCAGAGCTAAAATTTCTCTCCTGGAAGACAGCATTCTTTCTGGCCATCACTTTAGCCAGAAGAGTCTCTGAGCTGCAAGCACTCATGGCTGTGGAACCCTTTATTATCTTCCTTGCTGACAGGGTATTCCTCAGAACTAACCCATCCTTCATGTCCAGCTTGGTGTCCAGTGTGGCTGTCAACCAATCCATTCATTTGCCCACCTTTTTTCTTAATATCCAGAACAAGGGGGAAAGGATTCTTCACTCTCTAGATGTGCACAGACGGCTCAGATTCTATCTGGACAGGACTAAATCCTTCATAAAGTCTGGTCAGTTGCTGATTAGCTTTGCTTCAGGGGCAGAAGGCAAAGCCATCTTCAAGCAAACCATTTTCAGATGGATAGCACACTGCATCCATTTATGCTACAAACACCATGGAAAGTCTCCCCCCCCGGGTGGGGGGGGGGTCAGGACACACTCCACCAGAGCAGCCTCCACCTCCACAGCTTTCCTCCGAGGGGTCCCCACTCGGGACATCCTGGAGGCTGCTACCTGGACATCTGTTCACACTTTTACCAAGCATTACCACATGCCTCTCCTCCAAATCCAAAGCAGGGTTTTCAGCTGCAGTCTTGCAGGACATCCTAGCCAAGCCCCTAAGTTCCTTGACTCCCTCCGCCCTCTTCCTAAGCTTTTGGAATCTACCAAATCTGATGACTGCAACAAACACGAAGAACATAGTACAGTTGTGTACACTTACCATAAATGTCGATGTTAGAGTGTATTCACTGTTGCAGTCCTGGTTTCCCTCCCTCCATCCCCCTTTATTCGCTTTATCCTTTTATTACCTTTTTACCTTGTTGTTCTCCTTTCCTTACAAGGGACATATTAGTAGTTATTTTCCATTGGTGAGGTTCTTCCACCAGAACCTGGATCCTACTTTGGGGGCTCCTGACAGGTTTTGGGCATGAAAAACTGATGTAATGTCATCGGCTGCCTTACTTTATACTACTTGACAACCTGTCATTAGTCTTCAAGTGACAGCAGCTGACCCAGAAATACTAAGTCTCTGGTGTTCGGGCTGGCCGAGAGCTACCCTGGTAGGGATAACCCCAAATGTGATTACTGCAACAGTGAATACACTTGAAAATCTACATTTATGGTAAGTGTACACAACTGTACTTTATGGTGAATACATGTCTTCATTTTTCTTCGCAGGCCACCCTCTTGTCTTTATCCAGTGCTTCCATAAGATTGATTTCTCATGCCACAGAGGGAGCTGCTGGAGCACCGGGTACATTAATAACCATTAGAAGGCATGCCTGGATGTGCCGTTGTGATTTTGCGGAGCCTTTGAAGAAGTCTAAGTTCATTGATGTATCCCTTGATGATGGATCTACCTTATTTGGTCCTAAGATGGAGGAGACTCTTCAGGAGCCAGCAATGTAGGAAGACCTTTTCTCCAATGGGATGCCATTTTTCTTCCTCCTCCAAGGACCTTTTTCTCAAAACCAATGAAGTGGCAGAAAGATGTTCTTCCAAAGACCCCTATGGAAAGAGATCCCCTCGTAGCAGAGGGGAGAATTCTAATGGAAGATGCCACCCTCATGACTGAGGTGGCTTACAACACCAGATCCTCAGTGCTGCATTTTCAAAGAAGTCCTACCCGTGTCTCTGAAGGGTTACCTGACTGCTGCACTCTGGAAGCAGTTGGGGATGGTTATCACTACATGCAAAAGCCTGGATAGCCATTACCAAAGATGATATATCTAGAGGTTATTACATACCACTTTCCCTTCTCCCTCCAAAACACATCAAAAGAATTCCTGATGTTCCACCCAGTCAGAGGAAGCATCGGCTTTTGAAATACAAAAGCTGCTGGTGAAAACGTCATCCAGCCTGTCCCACCAGACCAACAAGGATCCCGGGAACCTACTTAAGATGTTTAGTGCCAAAGATGACTGGAGACTTAAGACGAATTCTGGATCTCGGCAAACTAAGTCAATTCATGTAACATTCGAGGTTCCATATGTTAATGGTTGTTCAGACCATCATGATACTCTTATGGAAGGATGATTGGATGTGTTCCATAGACCTTCACGATGCATACTGTCCTATCAAAATACACAGGAGCTCCAGGAGATACCTACTTTTCTGGCTGAGAGACTATCACTGTCAGTTCAGAGCACTGCCCTTTGGTCTCACCACAGGCCCCCAAGTGTGTGTGGCAGTGGTGGTGGCTCACCTGAGACTGCACAGATTCCGTTACATGGGAAGAACAGTCCAAGGCATGCGGTCCCAGACAGAGACCAGTCTTCACATCAGTGCCCTAGAAATGAGCAGTCCTGTTGGTGTTGCAGGCTTTTCAAGATACTTTCCCTCTTAAGGATGATTGCACTTCAGACATGTCTGTGGTGTGGCACATCAACAAACAGGGATGGAGCTAGGTCCTAACTGCTGTCTCAGGAGACTGAGAGAGTTTGGCGATGGGCAATTTATTTTGGCAATTTTTCTCTTGTCATTGCATAATCCAGGGCAAGCCAGCATGCTAGTAGAAATCTCAGCAGGGTCCATCTTATTCCCTTACCATGGTATTTTGCCAGTGGGGTCAACCATACTATGATCTCTCTGCTTCTCTCCATGCCAAGTGCAGCAGGTACTTCTCCCTGATCCACCCAGAGTGGGAGTCACTGAGAGAGACTTTCACGTTTGGACCTCTGGTGTACTAAACAACCACCACCACCCCCTAATTCCTCTCATTCTGAAATGTAATCAGAAAGCATTACTGTGAAAGAGCAAGGTTATCGTCATTGCCCCATTCTGGCCTCACCAACTTTGGTTCCCCTTCCTTTGGCCTCACCTAGTTCACCCTCCCTAGGTGGTGGATTCTGTACACTACCTGTTGTGTCAGCCACCTGGATTGCTTCACCCAAACATGCCATCTCTGACTGACTGCATGGTTTCTCCATTTCCACTGATGGCTAGAATTTCCTGGCTTTCTTCCTATGTTCATCACCTTCTTGTATCATCCCAAAATGCCTCTAACAGAACGAGTTTTAAAAGCAAGTGGGAAAGTTTGTCAGTCTGAGTCCATCAGAGACATTTAAACTGCTTTTCTGCACTAATCCCAGCGATTCTCAATTTGCTGACTTCTACCTTCGACAGTGGAACTAGTTATTCAATAGTTAAAGTACAAATGTCTGCTATCTCAAGTGTTCACTTGGGGGTAAGCAATTCCTCTCTAGCTTCCTTAAAGTTGTGCAAAGCTTTCCTTAAGGGTACCTGTCTGCTTCAGCCTACATTTAAGAACTCTTCCTCTGTGGGACTTCATACTTACCCTCCAAGCTGTAACTCAGTCCACCTTTGAACAACCTTCATCCAGAATAAAATTAGTTCTTGTCCTGTAAAACCCTTTTTCTAGTTGCCATTACATCAGCTAGACTGATATCTGAGCTTCAGGCACTTTCTTCCCAGCCACCTTAGCTGATTTTTCAAAAGGACAAGGTATCTGTTTAAACTACCTCTTCCTACCCAACGTGGTGTCGGAAGCAACTGTTAACTAGTCAATTAACCTACCAGTCCTTCCAGAATTTTCTAGCAAGAAGAGAGTACATGCTTTATTTATTAAATGTTCATAGCTCAGATCCACAGGGCTTAAGACCAAAGGAAATCAGAACAACTGTTTGTGTCCTTTTCCATGGCCAGATTGGGTAAAGTAGTATCAAAAGTGACCCTAGCTGGATGGCTCACTGATTGCATTATTGTTATTTACAAAAGTAAAGGCATATTATTACCCAAACATCCTAAAGCACACTTCAACAGATCTATGACCACATCATCCACCTTTTGGTCCAAAGCATCCTTGGATGACATTTGTGCAGCTGTAGCATAGTCCAGTGCTCATACTTTTATAGCTCATTACAAATTGGACATCTTATCCAGAGTAGAGCAGCTTTTGGCTCTGCTGTACTCTGGAATATCCTTCATTAAGGACCACCCAAGATTACTTTAGCTGGAGACAGTGTTCCATCAGTGGAGGAATGGACAAAAAAGACAATATCAGATATAGTCATGTGCTCACCATAACTCTGCATCTGTGTTGTCTTTTTTCATCCTTCCTCAACTTCCCACCCTCCAATTCCCACTTCCTTTTGACTGTTTCTTGGTATGTCATGAGGGATACTCCTTATTAGTCTTGCTTTGTGGACTCCAGAGGTCTTTTTCTCTGACTCTCCAGTAGCTGTCTTTTGTCTCTGAGACTGTTTTTGGCTATTCCCTTTCTCATGTTGTGTTAGCTGAATATAAGGCAAACTCATCCTGAATCAACTAAGAAGACTAGGATTATGGGTAAAGGAAGGAGCTCGAGCTATGGACCCTAAAGTCTGTCATCTGGCCAAGGTCGGATCTGAGAACCCATCAGTTGGGGAACGATGAAAACGTGCAACACAGTTGCAGCATTATGGTGAGCACGCAACTATAATTTTCATCACAGCCTTTTTGTTTTTTGTAAGGGGGGGGGGGTTGGTCAGTTCCTCTGCCTGTCGTATACTCCCAGTATTTCATCATACCTAGTTTGCTTTTGGGGGCTTAGTTAATGTATCATGTTTTAATGCATAACGGGGCAATCTGTACTTTGACCATTTGGAATCCTCAGTCATAGTCTCTCATGTAATTGTCCAGCTAGGCAGCAGCATGCTTCCTGTGTGGTTTTAGGACTCAAGTCAATGAGTTACTAAAATGTTGTGGGGTGAAATGCAACCCAAAGTGAAAGACAGTATGCTGGAATAAACCTTCTGTGGTTGAAAAGGATTTTTCTGTCTGGCGTCGGGTGTTAGGGAGCTACCAGTACTCTCATATTTAATGTCAAAAATCTCATCATCTTTAACCTTTCTGTTAGCTACCCAACACCTGTTTTAGATGAACTGTCAAATGTTGAAATTCTATTCATCATCTTAAGACTAGTGCATAATCTGATTGTTGCATCATGCTTTGGGACTGAGACTATGAAATAGATGCATTCAGTTTTTCAGCACCTTTGTTACCCACATCTTAAGCTTTTTTTTCCCAAACATTCATGCACCACCTTTCTTTGTGACTGGTATTTTGGAAGGTATTAAATTAAACTTCTTTCCTGGAATGGTTATGGTATGATATTGAATCAAGTTTGTTCTGCCTGGTAGCTCTGGGGAAAAAAGTGTGTCTTAACAAAAATGCTGTTATTTCTTGATACTGTGGCTTCAGTAATGTGCCATTTATCAGTGTTGCATGTGCAGAAATCAGTTCTTTTCCCACTAGTTTAATTAGTAGACGGTATCAAAATTTCAGAACTTCCTTGATGCCCAAAAGTGCACTCTGAACTTGGCTTCGGGTGACAGACGTTCGGCTAGTGCGTCACTAGATCTGGGCAGGCAAGTACCCCATTTAGTAGAAAAGTACATACTCATCATTTCCACTTCCTCAGTGGCATGTTGGAATATCTGCCTAGGTAACCCAGTACTTGCCAGCTTTTAAAAAATCAGACTCCTCTCCCTCTCTCTTTTTGTGACAGATGATTGGCTGAGCATTATCTGAGAGGGAAGCCTTTTGCTGTCTCAGGATGTTAGTGAGTGTTCAGTTTTTTATGCCAGCCAAAGAAGAATGTCCGCTGCCTCTTTACAGGATCTAGTGCAGATTTTTCTGGATTATTGCTCAGATGAGCTCCATTAGGGGCCACCTTTCCCTCATTTTGCTAGACTTATTATTTTTCTGTATTTTTATGTTAAGTATTTATTTTGATATTTTATTTCTTTTGGAGTTTACAGTAATTCCTGTGAGCACTTCTGCTTGTAGCAGTGTTTATTTGGCTTCTTTGACAAATGTTTGTTTCTGCTTTTTCTTAGGAATCTTTCAATATTTTTCTCAGAAATGCAGTGAGTGTATGTGCTGTTTGGTACTAGAGGCTGTCTTTACTGCTACTCTGCTTTTTCTTCTTTTGACAAAAAATATTAAAAAAAAATTTTCAGCATTTATACATTATTTACTATACGAGTCTGCTCTGTTTACAGCATTGGATCGCAAATTTTCCACATATGAAATAATTTAACTGTGCTGTGGAGGTTTTACTCTGACAAGAAAATATAATGTAAATTGCTATTAAATGTTATTTTATAGCAGTGTAATGTAGTTAGTGTGTGGAACTAAAATTTAACAGTGGCTTGGCACATTGATAGCTGTGGTGTATGAGCTTTGCATATTGGAAATTTAACTTCTGTCAGTTATAAAAATTCTGAAAACATTTCAGACTTTTTTTGTGATAATAGTACAGTTTGGCAGAGTTTAGTTGTGTAGTGGTGTACTACTTATCAGCTTTGTGTTTAATGTAGTACATTATCCAGTACTGTCAGTTTATTATTCTGTCTGGTGAATTTCTTCGTGTTTCACTGTTGCAGTAGATGCATTTGGGTTGCAGGTAGCCCTCAGTCGGCCTGATTAATCAAGTCTTGGGTCCTGCGTCGGCTGCTGTCCCTTCTTCCATGACGTCAGGGGTATAAAACATGCAGCCAACACCGTTACATCAGTCTTTCTTGCAGTGCGGTGTCCGAAGCAGAAGCAGTTCGCAAGTGCTGGTCGGCAGACTCCTGAAATTTTCGTTTTCGAGTTTCAGAACCAAAGTCTTCAACTAAAGCAAAGTACCACGTTAGGGAAACTTTTTATTGCTCCTTACCAACTAATGGTAAAGACGGACACCACCACTATTATGTGGTACATAAACAAGTAGTGGGGTTACACATTCTTATCCCCTCTGCAGACTACCTATAGCATTGTGGAACACAGCCTTGAGCTACCAAGTGCCCCTACAAGCTCAATTCCTGCCAGGAAAATTAAATATACTGGCAGACGGACTAAGCAGAAAACTCATGGACCCACATGAGTGGAAACTGGATCCAAGGATTTTCAACATGTTGACAAGCAAATGGGGGAGCTTAGATATAGACCTGTTTGCCTCTCCCCAGAACTACCAGTTGGACAAATTTTGCACAAGGACTCCCCACAAACAAGCCTGGAAAGTGGATGCTCTGTCCTTCAGCTGGAAAAAAACTATCAGTCTATGCCTTCCCCCCTCTGCATCTGCTCTCCAAAGTACTACTAAAAATCAAACAGTACAAACCAAGGATGATTTTGATTGCTCCAGACTGGCCGCGCCAACACTGGTACCCCTTCCTGCGCAGCGTGTCACGGTTATCTCCATGGCACCTGCCTCAGACTCCTTCCCTGCTGTCTCAGTAGGCGAACCAGATTCTGCACCCACAGCTTCTAACACTGAACTTTGCAGCATGGCTAATTACTTAATCTCTCCTTTACCATCCCTCAGCAAACCTGTGATGGATATCATTGTAGAGGCAAGGAGGCCTAGTACTAGAAAATCTTATGCTGAAAAATGGAGAAGATTCTGTGCCTGGAACCGATATCAAGGGATGAGCACAGCAGCGCCCAATTTACCTCAGATTTTGCAATACCTAACTGAGATGCTTCACAAGGGCCTCTCTTTTTCCGCCATTAAAATCCACGCCTCAGCCACTTCAGCTTATTATAACACAGAACCTCCCCTCTTCTCTCATCCACTGCTCAAGCAGTTCCTCAGAGGGGCCAGAAATTTGAGACCACTCAGGAGAGCTCCAACCCCAGCCTGGAATCTTAACTTTGTCTTGGAGAAACTCTCTACCTCCTTTCGTGCCAGTTGCTACTGCAGACTTAAAATTTCTTTCTTGGAAAACCGCTTTCCTTTTAGCAATCACTTCAGCTAGAAGGGTATCTGAATTACAGGCCCTTATGGCAGTGGAGCCTTTCATCATCTTTCATGCGGACAGGGTGTCCCTCAGAACCAACCCATCCTTCATGCCCAAGGTGGTATTCAGTGTGGCTCTTAATCAGTCCATTCATTTGCCAACCTTCTTTCCCAATCCACAGAATAAAGGGGAATGGATACTGCATTCCTTAGATGTGCACAGACAACTTAGATTCTACTTGGACAGGACTAAACCTCAAAGGAAATCTGAACAACTGCTGGTGGCATTTGCTGCTGGGGCAGAGGGGAAAGCTATTTCAAAGCAAACCATTTCTAAATGGCTAAGCCATTGCATTCATTTATGCTATAAACACCATGGAAAACCTATCCCCCAGGGGATTAGACCTCACTCCACCAGGGCTGCATCTACCACTACAGCCTTTCTCAGAGGCGTCCCTACCAGGGACATCCTAGAAGCTGCTACCTGGAGTTCTGTACATACTTTCACCAAGCATTATCATTTGCCAATCTTCTCTAAATCCAGAGCTGGCTTTAACACTGTAGTCTTGCAGGGCCTTATAGCTGGCCCTAATGCTATCTAAATTCTTCCTCCCAACCATAGCTTTGGGAATCTACCCAAATGTAATGACTGCAACAGTGAAACACAAAGAACAGTACAGTTGTGTACACTTACCATAAATGTAAATGTTCGAGTGTGTTCACTGTTGCAGTCCTGGTTACCCTCCCTCCTTCCCCCTAACTTCTTTTTGCTATACCTCTACTTTCCTTTACTATGCTTAAAAGCCTTTTTTCTGTATTTGCTTTTTTGTTGGAGGTATATCTTTGTGCTTTTATGTTTAATTGCTTCCCATTAGGGGGATATCTGACATCTGGGGCAAGGAAAACTGACGTCATGGCGTCAGCTGCGTGATTTGGACCCCTGACGACCTGACGTCATGGAAGAAGGGACAGCAGCCAACACAGGACCCAAGGCTTTGTTAATCAGGCTGACTGAGGGCTACCTGCAAGCAGATAACCCAAATGTAATGACTGCAACAGTGAATACACTCGAACATCTACATTTATGGTAAGTGTACACAACTGTACTTTCTCTCTTCTGACTTGATGGATCCTAGCTCAGTACCCCCCATCAAATCCAGTTGCACCTGTTTGTTAAAAAAAAAAAAAAAGCCTGCGGTTTGTGATTCTGTGGGGGCCACTGCTTTGGCCAACAGACCACATACCATTTGCTCATCTCCCTCTAGTGTAGCTTTGCCGAGGTTAGAGACATCCTCCAGGGCTGTTCGAGTACCTGGCGCAGGTATGGGAAAATGAAAATCTTTAGGTTAGTCATCCTGTGTGAGAGACCTCATGCCAAACATAATCAATGATTGTTTTATCTAGTCATAAATTTCGCAAGAAAAATAAACTTAAAAGATCAAATGTCTGCTCCCTCTGGCTTCAACCAGTGGGACTTCGGATTTGACACTGGCCAGTTCTAAAGTCTTTAGCCCACTTGGCTCCACCTCCCTTACCCATAATCCCACTCTCCTCCTTTAGTTCCCCAGTTCTAGTTTGCTGCCATTTGGATGTGCATCTTGAATTTGGCTCCACTTTGCTTTCTGTTTTTCTAGAAGTTAGCATGGTGATTTGGTAAGAGTTTACTGTTCCCTTACCCTTAGTTTGTGCCCCTTTTTGTGCTTTGTCTTTCTAGGTAGTGTCTTTCCCTTCCCGCCCTTTTGTCAGGTTAGATTGTGTTGCGTAGTGTGTTATGGACTTGTCTTTTCTTTATCTTGGATTCTTTTAAATATCAGGATATCGATAAGGGATTTGAAAAGTGTGATCTGATGTCAGTCTTCACGTAATTCTTGACTGTGGGCTCTGTTCCAAACCTCGGAACAGACTCTGCCATTTATTTCAGCTCGCACTTCCAAACTCTCGAGCTAGACTTTACCCATAACGCTCCCCTCTAAATTATTTCAGATATCGTTTGCTGCTTCATGTGTCAGACGAGTAAGATTTCTCTCGTGCTTTGGCTTATAATTAAAGTAAATTTTTTCCTTTGAAAATATCTTTCTTCCTTCTTATAAATCTCCCTTCAGCCTCTAGTGACTTTTTTCTCTACCCACTCTTCTCATTTAATATTTGTAGCTTGTGTCTCTCTCTCTTACTCTCCTTTTACTACCATTGGTAGTTTTCATCTCTACCATTGTTGGTACTTTTTTATACCTGTTTAGATATTCTCTTAAATACCATTGCTGGTATCTCCCTTCTTTTACTCTGTTTAACAGAAAAAAAAATTTCTCTTTCTTCTTTTGTGGTTGAGTGTGTGTGTGATTCTTCATTATGGCTGACAAATCAGAATCCCCAGCTAAGTCATCTAAGGGCACCTTGGGGTTTAAAAGGTGTAAAAAATGTGAGAGAAAAATGTCCATCTTAGATGGGCATGTGTGATATGTTTATTGCCTGGGTAAAGTTCACCTGCAGGAGGATTGTTCAGTATGCCACAGTTTCTGTGCCAGGACACTCACTGAACAAAGAAATAAACTTATTCTTAAAGGACTGCTAAAAGTTCACTCTGAAGAGGCCATTTCTGGGTCCAAGACAGATGCCAGTTCATCTTCCTCTTCATCATCGACTTCCAAGAAGCGATCTTCCTCGGTTCCTAGTACTTTGGAACCACTTAAAAAGTTTCTAAACAGCCTTCAGTGTCAACAGGTTCCCCGGCACTGAATGGCAAAAATGATCCAGCACCTACAAAGACTTCGGACTTGACTTCAACTGCCTTGGCACCAAGAGACTCATGGTTACCGTAGCCGTCAGAGGTTATTTGTGTTCCAAGATGTAGATATTCTTGTTCTGTAGATCCATTCAAGGATAGACCACTGAGCCCCTTTGTTGATCCGAGACCCCCTAGGTCTCCTTCATCTTCATCCGTTCAATCCACTGAGTCTCTCGAAATCGAACATTGAGACTGGTGGTTCAGCTTCTCATGGCAAGAGGATTCCCTTCAGTTCCTAGCCAACGTGGCCCTATTATGACACCATCCTTTCTTCCTCCTCCAACTCCTATTGAGTCATTGGAGCCCACGTTTCCAACAGACCTGTCTCCAGCTGTCTGTGTTCCAGTAAGAACAACTTCTCCGGAACCGAGGGTTGCCTTAAGTTCCTCTAGGTTTTCAGTACTGGAGGCCTCCCGGGATAGAGACTCCCTGGCCAGTTCTGAGGTGCATGGATCAACTTAATTAATTTCGGAGCTTTCCATGCCCCTCAGTGGCTCAGCCTTCGTTGGATTGACCCAGGCTTTGGTTTCAGAGGTGGGACCTTGGTTCCAGAGGAGTCTGTTTCGATTCCGGGCTCCCATCCCTCTGGGGGGGGGGATGGGGGGCTAGCCTTCTGAATCATGGAGAATGCCTTGTCTATTGGGGGCTCTCAGTCTCTGCCAGGCCAGACTTCTCTCTCTCCTCAACCAGAGCTTCCATCAGTCTTTTACCCAGGCAGAGGGCACAAAAGCCCCAGGAAAGACCCACTTTGGTGGTCTCCTGTTTGGACACTTCCCTGAAACATCCCCCCAGGAAGTACCTGCGAAGAAAAAGTGCAAGAGGAAGCAGTTAGACTCTCCAGAGGAGTCCCTCACCAAAGATACGGACTTTGATGAAGGGGAAGATTCCCCCCAGGTCACCCCTGATGATGTGTCCCTCAGGGTCATCCTGAAGCATAGGGGTGGCTGGACGTTCCTCCAATGTTCTTCGGAGGAGTCTGTATACCTGGTGGCTTTTCGTAGCCAACCTTCTACTTTTTGAATCTCTTCACCCGCTGACTAGCGCATTAAACTGATTGCGCGGTGGGTGTGGAAGATGCCCGAATTGAACCAATCCACAAGAGACCTCACTGGATCCTTTCTGCCCCCCCTCAGGGAAGAGCAACATTGGTTCAAAGGATACCCGTGGATGCCATGGTGATAGTGCCACCCTCAAAGCAATTTCTTACTTGTCCATGAGGCTTATTGTCCACATAGCTGAAGGGATGATGAGCTGCAGGTTCAGGCATAGCCATTAAAAGGCATGCCTGGATGCACTTGTGTGACTTTGCAGAGCCACTTAGTGTCATTCATCAACGCTCCATTTGACGGATCTTCCCTATTTGGTCCAAAGGTAAAAGACACATTGGCCAGATGTGAGAAAGACGGGAAGACTCTTTCTACCGTATGCGTACGTTTCTCCACTTCTCAACGGCCCTACTCAAGGAACCAGAAGAGTGGGAGACTATGGTTTAAGAAGTCCCAAGGGCCTTTCCAGGACTTGCATGTCAAAGACTTTCCCCGGGGTAGAGGGGGAATTAATGGAAGATGCCGTCCTAGAGGTAGAATTGGCCCACAGAACCAGGGGTCCAAAGATTCTTTCTCTGTACTTCCTTCTAGCACTCCTGATTGGAGGCCCAATTGCCCTCCTCTGGAGGCAGTCTAGGACGATTATCCCTGAACCAACCCACCTGGCAACTGGATCACCTTGGATCAGTGGGTGCAGGGTATCATATCCAGAGGTAACACGGTTTAACTTTCTATAAGTCCAAGACCCCAAAAAAAAGATTCCCGGATGTTCCACCCAATCACAGAGAAACAGCAGTAGCAGAAATTCAAAAACTGCTCAACAAAAGAGCCATGCAGAAATTCCCACCAGACCAAATAGTATCCAGGTTTTACTCAAGGTTCTTTTTAGTGTGCAAAAAAAAAGAGGGGACTGGAGACCTATTTTGGATCTCAGCCAGTTCAACAAAACAGTTCGGCAAACCAAATTTCAGATGGTCGCAGTACAGTATATACTTCCATTTATGGAAAAAAGATGATTGAATGTGCTCTGTAGACCTCCAGGATGCGTATTACCACATAAACTGGACAAATGCTCCAGGAGGTTCCTGCACTACCTGCTGGGAGCCAGTCATTTCCAATTCGGAGCACTGCCCTTTGGACTCACCTCAGCCCCCAGGGTGTTCGTCAAATGCATGGTGGTGGTAGCATCTCATCTCAGCAGGGATTTTGAGTTTTCCATACCTTGACAACTGACTTCTCACCGCTGCCACCAGGCATCACTTAGAACAGGCAAGAGATTACACTCTGCATCTCTAGGCATCACAATAAATTAGAAAAGTCTAATTTACAGCCATCGCAACAACTAGAAATCATCGGAGCCCTGTTGGACATTGTTGCAGAAATTGCTTCACTCCCACTGAAGAGGCTACAAAGGATCAGATCTGATGTCAGCCTAATTATCCAGAGCAAAAGTGTTCCAACCGGGTTAGTCCTAAAAGCGTTAGGCTCAGTGGGAGCCTCTATCACTTTAGTTCCCTTAGCAAGGTATCATATGTGAATCTTACAATGGTTGCTAGCTTCCCAGTGGTGTCTGGTTAGATCAGCCAATGTCTCACCACATCTTGATTACCAGTCGCTGCAAACAAGAACTTTTGTGGTGGCTGCACTCCTAGATTCTTTCGGTCCGTCCATTCATCCTTCTGCAACCTAAGCCATAGTGACCACAGATGCTCCCCAGATAGGGTGAGGGGGCTTTATCGGGGAAGGACGGTCCCAGGCATGTGGTCCCAACTGGAGGCCAACTTGCACATCAGGGTTCTAGAGATGAGGGCAGTGCTGTTAGAGTTGCAAGTATTTCAGAATGCCCTTCTAGGAACAGTAGCAATTCAGACAGACAACATGTTGATAGTCTGGTACATCAACAAACAAGGGGGAACCAAATCATACCCATTGTGTCAAGAAGCCCTCAGGGTTTGGCAGTGGGTGATTTCTTCCAAATGCTTTCTCAGAGCAACGCACATGCCAGGGATCTCCAACGTGATAGTGGACAAACTAAGCAGAACCTTTCTCATGCCTCACGAGTGGTCTGTCAGTCCTGTGGTGGCGAAAGATTTTTTTTGTCATTGGGGCCAACTTTGCTGCGATCTTTTTGCATCCCCTCTAAACAACAAGTGCAACAATTACTTTGCCCTAATCCCCCTCCAGGGGAGTCACCCATAGATGCTCTTCACTACAGTTGGCAACCTGGTCTTCTTTATGCCTTACCCCCAACTATTTTGATGTCCCAGTTTTTAAAGAAAGCCAAGAGGTTGGAGAACTCAGTAATCCTCATTGCCCCCTTTTAGCCTCAGCAAGTTTGGTTTCCCTTTCTTTGGCCTCATCTTCAGGAACCCATGGATGGTGGACCCAACTCCAGGTCTGCTGTCTCATCCGAAGGGCATGGTTCATTTGAGCCTCCTTCTCAAGCACACTGCATGGCTTCTCCAATTCCCATGATTGCCAGGCATCCTTCCCTTTCTCCTCCTGTCCGCCTAATCATTGTGGCCCATCACAAACCTTCAACTAGGAAACTGTATCAAAGTGAATGGGAAAAATTTGCAAGTTGGGCCTTTATGAACAAACCTGATAAGACTCCTGTTCATAAAGTTTTGGACTTTTTAGCTAATCTCTTTCAATCTGTTACTTCCATGTCTGCAATTAAAGTCCATATAGCTGCAATTTCTAACTTCCATATGTGGTTTGATGGATCATCCCTTATGTCACACAAACTCTGTAAAGGCTTTTTAAAGGGAGCCCTAATGTTGAGACCTCCATTTATAGAACCCCTTCCTCCCTGGGATCTCACACTAGTTCTTCCGTCCCTTACTCTGCCTTCTTTTGAACTATCAGCTACATGTGACTTAAAGTTTCTGACTTGGAAAAGTTTATTTTTAGTGGCTGTTACACCCGCCAGAAGAGTATCTGAACTTCAGGCCTTGTCCTGCAGGCCACCCTACATAATGTTTCACAATGATAGGGTCTTCTTTAGGACTAATCCATCATTTTTACCAAAAGTAGTTTCAAACTCTAATATCAATCAGATACTTCAACTACTGGTCTTTTCCCTAACTTTTCCAATAAAGGGGAATATTCCCTTTATTTATTAAATGTCCACAGACAGCTACGATTTTATCTACACAGAACAGAGGACTTCAGAAAGTCTGACCAACTGCTTGTTGCCTTTTCCTCGCTTTCCTTAGGTAACTCAGTCTCAAAGGTTACACTGGCAAAATGGCTCAAAGATTACATTTCATTTATCTGTCAGTCAAAAAGGCTCCATCTTTCACGCCCGGTAAAAGCCCACTCAACTAGAGCAATGGCAACTTCTGCAGTTTTTCATGGCAGAGCTTCTCTAGATGCCATTTGTGCAGCAGCCACTTGGTCTTTTCCTCATACCTTTATCACTCATTACAAATTGGATCAGGTCTGTAGGGGACGGGCATCATTCGGTTCAATGGTGCTTAGGAATATTCATCCGTGAGACCTCCCAAAATTCAAGTAGATAGGGAATGTGTCCCACAGCCAGGCATTACATGAAGATTGACAACATCAGATAAAGAAGTTATGTCTTACCATAACATTTCATCTGTGTTGTCGATCTTCACTAATCCTTGACATTCCCTCCCTCCTTCCCTCAGCCTGAGATTCTAGTGGATTACATTTTTCAAGAACTGGTTCATATTAGGGACACATATCTGGTCTCTTATTCTTATTGCTGTTTGTCTGCCACTATTTTAGGCAAACTTGATCTGACGTAATTTAGAGAGGAGTTTTATGGGTAGAGCCTAGCTCTAGAGTTTGGAAGGCGTGAGCTGAAATAAACAGCCGAGTCATTTCTGAGGTTCGGAACTGAGCCCACAGTCAAGGATTAATTAAGATCGGCAACACAGATGGAATGTTATGGTAAGACATAACATCTTTTTTCCTGAAGGCACAAGTTGCCTTCTCAGGTTGCACACTTAATGTATTTACTGTTTGGGTCTGGCGCATCTACATTCCAGATGCTCCATCTGCAAAATTTTAGTACTAGGGCCATCAGCAAGCATAGGGCTAAGTTGGTGTTGAAAGTGCTTCTACTCCCGGGTTCTCTTGCTTCTGCCTTTGTCTCTGGAATGGCTTCACCCCTTCCTAAGAATGGATCCGAGAATCCCTGACAGCAAGACTCCAGACATACTAAAGGGGATCGCAAGATGTCCTCTTCATCTTCTAATTATGGACTTACTTCCCTGGGTTTGCTGGATCCAAAGTTCCCATGACTTTTGGGTCCCCTGGCTGCCCCATCACCGATGGCCCAGACATCTCAGAGCTGATTGCCTTCAGTGCCAAAATCAGTAAAATTTCTTCCCCAGCTCAAAACATCCCAAGCCCCTTCTTGATCAAAGGAGCACCTTCAAGTAGAGCAGCTTCCCTGTTTTCTCCAAGCACCCCACCAGAATGGTCATCTGAGTCCTCCCTGTCTTCACCCTGGTTCAGGGATCTCAGTCTCAGATTCAGCATGTGGGTTCTTCTTTCAGAAGACCTTCTAAGCCCTATTCCGTGGCTTCATCCTTCTGATAATTTAGGTCAGTGGGCACCATCAAAACCCTTGACCCATAAAAGCTGATGAGGACGTTTTTGAAGGAGCAGATGCAGTTAGGAGTTATCCCATCAGTTCCAGCACCAGGACCTTAGGCTCCATTCTTTTGGTTTCCTCCCTCAGCCCCTTCGACTCAGAGGTCTTAGGGGCCAGCAGATTTTCTACCTTCTGGGTTCTGTGTGACCGCTTGGCCATCTTTGGGTCTGTCCTTTTCCTTGTCAACCCTGACTTGTTCGGGACTGTTGGGACCTCAAAGATGTGAAATTAAAGCTGGGGTTTCTGGGTTGTGGTCACCGGTACCTGCTTCAGGACTGTTGCTCCCACTCGGGGCTTCAGCTCTGAACAGCTTGGCGCAAATCTCAATGTCTGGTCTGAGATCGTCTTCCTCTAGTTCAGGGCTTTCTCTGATATGTGATGCCCTTGGGTTTTGGGATCCTCTGACCTGAGAGGCTAGCTTCTACCTCTGCCTTTGTCTAGGGAGAAGGGTTGGATTTCTCCAATGGACATTCCCTCCCCTTTTTCATCGCACCCATGGCCAGTAATCAGTCTTCTCCTGCACAGCTTCTGCGCAGCATATGTCAGCCATCCTCCAAACTGCTACTGTGGTGGGGCTTCCTGACTCTTCCCGGTTTTGTTAGAATGGGATTTTCCAGGAAAGTGAAAGTGTAAGAGGAAACACCTGGATCCCTGGAGGAGTCTTTCACCGAGGATACTGACCTTGAGGAAGGAAAGGGATCCCCTAAGTCTGTGCATGATGATGGCTTTTTCAGTGCTTTATTGGAGCTACTTGACTACCGAGGAGGCTGGAGCACCAAAGTGTCCTCTCCAGAGTCAGTATTTCTGGAGGCGTTTGGACTAGGTCATCCATACCTTGGGTAGTTCCCCCCTTCAGATGCCCTTATAGACCTGGTAATCCCAGAGGGAGTCCAAGGAAAGCGATATAGTGGAGTCTAAACCTAGAAAGCCGGATAAGGTTCTTGCTTCCCCCAAGAACAGGCCTTATTGGAGTAAGGGTCCAACCATAGATGCCATTCTGGTGGTGGCAGCCACCAAAAAGGAGATTTCTGAGATCATCTACTTGATTATCCCCACCACCACTACCCCAAACAGGGAGTCTTGGGCATTGGCTTGATTAGAGAAGTGTTACTATGTCTCAGCCACTGTTGCATTAATTTCCTGTCACGCTTGCCAAGACTTCAGTGGGACCCAGTGTTTTAAGTGTCAAGTACCCTCAAGACACAGCAGTCTCTTGAAACACAGAAGACGCTGGAGACTCCATTGCCTACCATGTTTTTTTTCACTAACATTTCCATAAGGCTTATCTCAAATGCAGCCGATGGGGCATCTTGCACGTCAGGCTCTGGTATTGCCATGCATCGCCACACTTGAATACATTTGTGTAACTTCACAAACTGTTTCATGGCATCCTTCATTAATGACCTTTTTGATGGGTCTTGTTTGTTTGGTCCAAAAGTTAGACATTCTGACAAGGAACAAACAGAAGGAGAAGACATTGTCTGCTGTTGGAGTACACTTTGCAAACCTCAATTGACCTTTTATAGGAGTCAAAGGGGAGGAATCAAAATGGATGCAGCCCGCAGGGCAGGGATGGTCCACAGAATCAGGGCTTCTTCCACTGGGCCTTTTCAGTGATTTTGAAGGGTTCTCTGGAGGCAGTTGGGGAGTCATCATCTGGCTCACCACTCAAAAAGCTTGGAGGCCATCACCTCAGACACCCAGGTTCTAATAGTCTTATCCAGAGGTTATTAAATTCTGATCTGAAGTAGTTTACTTCATTTGTTCTTCAACCTGTAGGAATAGGGTTCCATGTCGGGTCTGAGCCAGCAAAGATTACTAGCATCAGCGCCGAGCTCCAGACTCCTCCCCTTACCCATAATCCACCTCCTTTGCCTTCCATCCCCAGATCTCATTTGCCGCGATTTGTGAAAGCATAGTGTCTGTGAAGCTCCAGTAAGCAGGGTATTTTTTGGGTTTTGTAAGTTAAGGATTTTTTGTTTTATTAGTCTTTTTAGCTTTGCGTAGGTACCCTTTCTCCCCTCCCATTGCTTTGGCGTCATGTGTAGGCTCTTAGTAGTAGTTTGTCACTGTGTTCCCCTCCCTCCCTTCAAGTCAGTTTAGTGTGTGTGGAAGTTTTAAGTGGAAAGTTTCTTTCATTTCTTCCCATAGTATGGCGGAAAAGCTTATTTTTAAGCGCTGCACAGAGTGTGGCCATATGCTCTCCCCAGCGGATGGCCACACTCTGTGTTTAGGTGTGGCCCACCTTAATGTTGACACTGCCATTTGTGTGGGGTTCAACCCCTGGGCATTAAGACAGAAAGGCCAAGTTGGCCCTTAAGGGGCTTCCTGCCACTGATCCCCCCCCCCTCCTCGTCCCCTGCTTCGTGGCTGCCTCTCCCGCTTCTCTGCCTCTGGCCTCCCCTCCCTCCCAGGCTGGGACTCAAACTCCTGCTTCTAAGTCTGTGGTAACAGGGCAGAGGAGGGTTAGAGAGCGGGAGAGAGTCTCGAGGCCGAAGGAGAAGAGGAAGAGGTCTCCGAACCTCGTGTCACCCAGTAAAGCTGCTCAGATCTGTGACTCCCCCCGACTCCGATCTCCGAGGTTCTCCCCGGAGCTGGAGGAGGCACATTCAGCTTCCCGGACCTCAGCTCCCCAACCAGCTAGGTCGGAGTCTGTGGCCTCGTCTCAGTCCCCCCGGTCTCTCTCGGACATGGATCTGGATAAGATGATGAGGTGCTTTATCCATACACAGATCCAGATGGGGGTCTTGCCAGCTCCCCCTCCCTCAGGAGGGGGCAGCTTGCTTCCTTTTTTCAGCCTATTACTCCTTCGCCGATCTGACCTTTGGCTTCGGAGTTCTCTGTTCCGAGGTTGCCCTTGGTCATGGCATCGGCGCAAACGGTCCTAGTGTCCTCGATGCCGGCAGCTGCCTGGAGCATCTCGGATCTGACCAGTTCGGATCCGAGCATGGGAGTTGGGTCCGAGGGAGTGGAACCTTTACCATCGGCTCTGACGTTGTCGGGCCAGGTTTCCTCTCTTGGAGCCCCAGCCACTTTGGGTCCAGCTCCGATTCTCACATCAGACCCAGGGAGACCTGCCTCCTTATTGGCTTCATAGGAGGTCTGCTCTCTTTTGGCATTCAGTGTGGTGAAACTGGTCCTCTCCGTCAGATCAAGGCCCCTAACTGCCCCCTCGGGCTCCACCCAGACCCCCTCGGCTCTGTCTGTGGTCCCCGTCATCTTACCAGAGGGACAGCCCATGCCCAAAGGGACCGAGACAGTTCCCCCAGAGGAACATACGGCTTGCGAGCACTCCCCAGAGCACCCCACAGGAGATGTGCCTCGCAGGCATGCATGTAAAAGGAGGCACTTGGACTCCCCTGAGTCCCTAACCTAGAACACAGACTTAGATGAGGGGGAGGGCTCTCCAAGGTCACCTCCCGATGATGTCGCCTTTGGAGACATCATGGAGATACTGCGCCAGCGGGGAGGTTGGTCTAACCCCAAGCCCTCCTCTGATGAGTCTGTGTTTCTGGAGGCCTTCGGTATGGGCCCATCTATGTCTTGGGTGTCTGCCCCTCACAGATCTTTTAGTAGATTTGATCACCTTGCGGGTGTGGAAGGAACCTGATACTGTGGAGCCGATCCCCAAGTGCCCCGATAAGAATTTGACTCCTCCTATAGCCAGGCCTTCCTGGAACAAGGGCTCCCCTGTGGATGCCATGGTGGTAGCAGCAGCCACTAGAATGGAACTATCTCAGGGAAGTTCCTCGGTCCTCCCTCCTGACTGAGAGTCTCGGGTGATGGACCAGCTGGGGAAGCGGGTGTATGCTTCAGCTACCTTTTCAGTAAGGGTGCTGAACTTACTTGGCCCATGTTACGAGACACCAACGCGACCTGATGAAGGAGCTGGAGGAGTCTCCACCCAAGTCCATGTCGCAGGAGGACAAGGCTTTGTTCTCCGTGAAAATGGCCACTTTGAGAGCAGTTTTGTATACATCCATGTGACTCCTCTCCCATGCTACAGAAGGAGCAGTTAGGGCGGCTGGGTCCGGCTTGTCCATGAGGCGTAACACCTGGCTTAGGTCGTGCCAATTTACCGAACCCTTTAAGGCTTCCTGTGCCAATGCCACTTAGGACGGATTGACTCTGTTCGGTAAGACCGTCAAGGAGACGCTAGTCCAGAGTGAGAAGGCGGGAAGACACTGCCGTCGTGATCTGCTTCTCTAACCCTCAAAGGTCCTTTTCCCGGAACCAGAGGGGGCAAAAGAAGATGTGGTTCCGGAAGTCTCAGTATTCCCGGGACAGAATGAATGCCTGCCCAGAGGCCGAGGGGATCCACAAAACTTCGGGTCTCAAGAACCTTTCTTGGACAGACCCGGGCACCAACCCTGAGGGGTTGCCCAACTGCTCTACTCAGGAGGCAGTCGAGGGATGATTGTCCTTGCACCCAGTGGCTTGGGAGTCCCTAACAATGGATCGCTGGGTGCTGCAAATCATATCCAGAGGATATTCTGTCCCCTTTGTGAGTTCTCCAGCCCCTCCCAAACACCTCTCAGATGTTCTACCCACGCAAAGGGAGGCAGCAGCACAGGAAATTTCCAAGCTGCTAGGAAAACGAGCCATCAAAACCATCCCCCCAGATCAGTCCGGATCGGGCTTCTACACCAGGTTCTTTTTGGTGCCAAAGAAAACGGGGGACTTGAGGCCTGTTCTGGACCTCTCTACCCTGAATCTGTCAGTGGCCAAAGAAAAATTCCGGATGGTCACACTACAGTCCATCATGCTGTACCTGCAAGGGAGGGACTGGATGTGCTCGTTAGATCTCCAAGATGCTTACTATCACATAAAGATGCACAGAAGCTCCAGGAGGTTCCTCCGCTTTCGTCTAGAGGCCAATCATTACCAATTTCGAGCCCTACACTTTTGGTCTCACCACAGCCCCCAGGGTGTTTACCAAAGTGATGGCAGTGGTAGCGGCTTACCTGAAGCTTCAGGGGATTCAGGTCTATCCATACCTGAGCGATTGGCTCTTTACTGCTCCCACCAGGTGTCTACTTTCCCAAACCAGGGTCTACTTTCTGACACTTGTCCTGAGTTTGGGTATCACAATCAACGCATCCAAATCTCTACTAGAGCCTTTTCAAGTGATAGATTACATTGGTGCCAGGATAGACATATACTCCAGGGCAAAGTATTCCTGACCTCGGAGAGAGTGCAAAACCTCACAATGCATGTCTCCCTGATTTACCATTCTGATCTTCCGATAGTGGAATCTGTATTGAGGGACCTAGGCTCAATGGCGGTGACCATTACTCTCCTTCCATGTGCCCGACTACACATGTGGATTCATCAGTGGACCTTGGCGGTTCAGTGGTCTCTGTTGGATTTACCACTAACCTATCCTATCCACCTAAGTCAAGTGTGTCAGTCGTCCCTCATATGGTGGATGAGCTCTCTGGACATTTTTGAGGAACAACCCTTTGTTCCAGCCTTGTTCCAAGCCACAGTGACCATGGATGCCTCCCAACTCTGGTGGAGGGGCATTGTTCGGGTAGAACAGTCCAAGGCCTGTGGTCCCCCATGGAGACCAGTTTGCATATCAACGTCTTAGAGATGAGGGCGGTCCTTCTAGCGTTGCAGGCCCTTCATTCCTTTCTTCCTCTGGGGACGATTGCTATTCAATCAGACAACATGTCGGTAGTCTGGTGCATCAACAAACAGGGAAGGACCAGATCTTATCCCCTTTGTTGCGAGGCCATGAGAGTGTGGGAATGGGCGATCTCCACCGGTCGCTTTCTTATCGCAATGCACATTTTGGGGTGGTTCAACATTCTAGCGGACAGGCTAAGTCTGACCATTCTGATGCCTTACGAGTGGTCTCTGAATCCGTCAGTAGCAGAACAGATCTTCAGTGTGTGAGGTCAGCCTTGCTGTGATCTCTTCACATCTCTTTCCAACGCGAAGTGCAGCAGGTTTTTCGCTCTGAAACCCCTGCCGGGGGAGTCCCCCAGAGACGCTGTAGTTCATGCTTGGCCTCCTGGTCTTCTGTACGCTTACTCTCCAGTCCCTCTCATCCTGAGGTTTCTGCAGAAAGCTTGTCGACTGGGGAGTAAGGTGATCCTCATTGCCCCCTTTTGGCCTCGCCAAGTATGGTTTCCCTTCCTTTGGTCTCACCTTCTGGCTCCACCTTGGATCCTAGATCCCTTTCAGGATCTGATTTTCACACCCATTGGGGGTGCTTCATCCGAGTCTGGACAGCCTGAAGCTCCGGCTTGGCTGCTCTGGTTCCCGTGATCGCTAGGACTCCTGGACTTTCCTCCTCAGTTAAGTCTATTTTGGTAGCTGCTCATAAGTCTTCAACCAGAAAGGTTTATCGCAGTAAGTGGAAACGTTTTTCTTTTTGGGCCTCTCAGAGGAGTTTGGATCCTTTCACGGCTCCTATTTCTGCTATCCTTGATTTCCTAGCTGATATATTCCAGCAAGGAGCTAGTTCATCTATTGTCAAAGTTCAATTGGCTGCCATTTCTCATTTTCATGTGAGCGAGAATTCTGCATCCCTGGCATCTTCTATACTGTGTAAAGCCTTTATTAAAGGCACTTTTTTACTACGTCTCCCGGTCAAAGGTCCTGCTCCCCCCTGTGTGACCTTACTATGGTTCTTCAAGCTCTGGTCGCTCTGCCTTTCGAGCTTGCCGCTACTGTTTATCTAAAATTTCTATAGTGGAAAACAGCTTTTTTTAGTCGCTATTACCTCTGCTAGGAGGGTCTTGGAATTGCAGGCCTTGTCCATAAAATTCCCGTACATGATTTTTCATAAAGATAGAGTTTCCCTTCACACCAATCCATCCTTTCTCCCTAAGGGTGGCATCACCGGTCACTATCATTCAGACTATAAATTTGCCTGTGTTCGTTCCCAATTTTTCTAACAAAATGGAATACAAACTACACATGTTGAATGTTCACAGACAGTTACGATTTTATTTACACAGGACAAAGAATTTTTGTAAATCTATTCAATTGTTTGTTTAGTTTTATAGACCCTTTTTGGGCAAGCCTATTTCCAAGGTCACGGTAGCTAGATGGATTTCTTCATGCATCCTGCAGGTCTACAAGGATAAAGACACGTCTCCTCCAGGTCAGGTTAAAGCTCAATGTTAAGTTGTCATTCTCGCCTTCATTCTTGATGGATGGGTTCAGAGCCGATCCTCGGCTCCGACTCGGCCTATACTATAGCTCGAGAGCTATTTTTACCGGCTCGAGGCAGCCCTATAACCCACAATACCATGCGCTAACTCCCCAGAATCTCATTTGCCGCTTCGCTGCGAGGTTGTCTTTTTTTACCGGCTCAGGTCAGTAAAGAGATTTATTCTATTAAACTAAATTTTCAGGTAGTTTTTCCAGTTAGTTACCCTTGTTTAGGTCCCTACTAATTGCCTTATTCATACAACCCTTTTTGTAGCCCTTCTTCCCTTCTTTAGTTAATTTTTATCTTTGGGCCTATGGGCTTTACCTTAGTTTCCCCACCCCTTACAGTGTCTGTGTGTGTGGTTTTTAGTCAGTTCCCTTAACTTTTCTAACTTTTAAGTTGAGTGTGTGTGTGGACTGACTGTGTTTATTGTGGTTAGGACTATGTCCAAAGACACTAAGGTCTCGGGATTCAAGAAGTGTGTCTCTGACAGACTGTCACACTTCTTGTGTCTATTGCTTGGGGCCTTTACACCTGCAGAACTCTTGTTCCGTCTGCCACGGGTTTAGTTCAAGAGTCCTGCAGGAGAGGCGTAATAAGCTCATCCTAAGGGGCTTGTTAAAGCCCGATGACTCCCCGTCAAAGTCTGGCTCGGGGAAGTCTTCAAAAACCACCAAACCCTCGGCTCCAGCTTCTGAGTTGAGGGCTGGCGTTATCGAGATGGCTCCGACATCGGTTCCATCCGGATCCGAGGCGGGCAAAGTGGTATCCGCTCCGAAACCAGCATCGGAGCCGACCCCAGCACGGAAGCACTCTAGGTCCCCCTCGCTAGATTCCGTCCGATCGGCTCCGAGATACCCTCTCCTATCAGAGCGGAGTCATCTAGGTCATCCAGGCTCTCCGACCACGACATCGAGAGGGTGGTCAGTCGGCTCATAAAATCTCAGGCACTAACCCAAATGCTCCAGAGCCCATCTCACCAGACTGTGGCTCCTTTGGTACCGCTATCGATTCCTCCTCCGACTCACCTCTCGAGTTCGGAGCCGGAGTTTGTCAGAACCGTAACCTTACCCACGTCAGAGCCGATACTCCCACCTTCGGCAACGGTGTCGTTGGCTCCGACCTCTTCATTGGTTCCGTCCGTGGAGAGGTCCGGGCGCCAGGACTCCATTGTCGGACCCCGCTATCCCTCTCGGAGCTTCGGCTCTGGTTAGTTCGGCCCCGACATCATTCTCGGAGCCTTCTCTGTAGGTGCCGGGACTGCCTTTGGTATCTGATAGGGGAGCCTTCGAGGTGATGAGGAGCGTGCTGGACCCAGTGTCCACTCCAAGGTTAAGTTCTGCAGCTCCTGCCTCTACAGTGCTTGTTACGGTCTCTGGCCATCCTCCTACATCTGACAGCAGAGATCCAAAGCGTAGGGTACCCACCTTGGGTGTCTCCTCTTCCGAGGGCTCCCCTGAAGTTTCAGGGGAACCCCCTAGGAAAAGAAAGTGCAAGAGGAAGCACATAGACTCCCCCGAGTCACGTCGGACACTGACTTGGATGAGTCGGAGGGTTCCCCCAGATCCACTTTTTCAGACATCCTAGAGATCCTAAAACAGAGGGGAAATTGGTCCACTCTCAAACCTTCCGAGGATGAGTTGGTTTACCTTGATGCTTTTGGATCTCGCCCTTCCACCTCCTGGGTGTCTTCCCCTTTCGACCCACTAATGGAGTTGGTGGCTAGAAAGGCGTGGGCAGCTCCTGATTCAATGGAACCTACCCCTAGGAGGCCTTCTAAATTTATTTCTGCACCAGAGGAAAAATCCTTGGTCACCAAAGGCGTTTCAGTTGATGCTATGGTGGTAGCAGCAGCCACTAAGAAGGAATTGGCTGATCCTTCTGTACCTGTTCATCCTCCTAACAAAGAGTCCAGGACCATGGACAGGTACGGCAAGCGGACATTTGCTTCAGTGACCTTTACTATGCGATCGCTGAACTATTTGTCATTTCACCCGCCTTCAGAGAGACTTGCTCAAAGAGCTGGGTGAAACGGTACAGGATCCTTCTGCTGCAGGGTATAGGACAAGATAAACTCCCAGCTGGCCACCCTGAACTCCATTGTTAACTCCTCCATGCGGCTTATCTCTTACGCAGCCAATGGAGCGAGTAGGGCCGCCGGCACAGATGTTGCGTTGAGACGTCATGCTTGGATGTGACTCTGTAACTTTGCCGATCCCTTCAAGGCGTCCTTCACCAACACACCCTTTGATGGTTCAGAATTGTTTGGACCTCAGGTGAAGAATACCCTCATCAGATGCGAGCAAGATGGTAAGACTCTCTCTGCCGTAGGAGTCCATTTTTCCACACCTTCTAGACCTTATCCTAAGGGACAGAGGGGTGGAAAGATGTGGTTCCGCAAACCACAGGGAGTCGCGCCTGCCGCACGTGGTGAATTTCCCCCTAGAGGCAGAGGGGGGAATAATAACAGACGCCGCCCCAGGGGCAGAGGGGTCCACAGAACCAGATACATACACACACACACCACACCTTCTTTCTTGCGTCCCTCCCTCCTGCCCCCTAGCCTGGACAGACTTGAGGTCTCTGAGTCCTTCCATTTCTGGAGATACAACATGTTATGGTTTCCCCGTACCCTTAGTGTTACTAGTAGGGAGTCTGTACTTGCAAATGAGGATTATTATAATATATTTATACTATGTCTTAGCTTCCAAACGAGATCTGGGGAGTTAGCGCATGTTATTGTGGGTGATAGGGCTGCCTCGAGCCGGTAAAAATAGCTCTCGAGCTATAGTATAGGCCGAGTCGGAGGATCGGCTCCGAACCCATCCAGCAAGAAAGAATGCGAGAAGAAGACAACTAATATGGAACGTTATGGTAAGAACATAACTTCTTATTCCACCAGCTCCATGGCTACGTCTGCAGATTTCTGGTCTAGGGTATCTTTAGATGACATCTGCTCGGCAGCTACTTGGTCCTCATCTCATACGTTTATCTCCCATTATAAATTGGATTTGACGTCTAGAAGGAGAGCATCCTTTGGCTCCGCTGTGCCTAGGAATATCCTTCCATGAGGACCACCCAGGAGTTTAGTAGCTGGGGACTCTGTCCCGCAGCTTGAAGATCAAATTAAGTAAAATACTTCAGGTAAAGAAGTTATGTACTCACCATAACGTTCCATCTGAGTAGTTGTACTTCATTTGTCTTCAACCGTCCCTCCCTCCTTCCCCCGGACTTTTAGCGCATGTTCAGCCTTTGGGCTGTAAGTATAGGTCAGAAGTATGTGATCAGGTCGGGTTATAAGTGTAAGTTCAGCAAACTCGATCTGGGGATGGAAGGCAAGGGAGGTGGATTATGGGTAATTGGAGGAGTCTGGAGCTCGGAGCTGATACTACTAATCGTTGCCGGCTTGGATCCGACACGGATCTGTATTCCCACAGGTTGAAGACAAATGAAGTACAACTATACAGATGGAACCCTATGGTGAGTACATAACTTCTTTTTTTTTCGAAGTTCCAAATTGTCACCCAAAACATCTCTCACATGTTCCACCCCATCAGAGACTTTACGCAGCTGTAGAGATTCAAAAGCTTCTTATAAATCAAGTCATTCGGGAGTTATCACTAGACCAAAAAGGGTCTGGAGTCTATTCCAGGTTCTTTTTAGTTCCAGTGTAAACAAAAGACCTGAGACCAATTTTAAGCAAACTAAATCAGTTCATCAAAAAGACCACATTCCAGGTGGTCATGGTGCAGTCCATCTTACCTGTCCTGAGGAAGGATGACTGGATTTGCTCGATAGACCTCAAGAATGCTTACCATCACATCAAGATAGACAGGAGTTCAGGAAGTTTAAACGCTTCTATCTGGGGCCAGTCATTATCAGTGCAGGGCCCTTTGAATAGGTCTCACCACAACCTCCAGGTGTTTACTAAATGCATGTCATTGGTTGCAGCCTGGATCGAGCTGCAGGGATTTCAAGTATTTCCATACCTGGACAGTTGGCTTCTCACTGTCCCCACAAAGGCATTATTGATTTCGGCCAGGAACTCCTTAATCCAGCTGTGTGACAACGTAAGCATCAGTCAGTTATCCAAAATGGAGCCTTCATTCTATACAAACTTGAGTTCCGTACAGTGTCATGTAGGAATAATCAGTCAGATTGCCAAGCTCCTGAGCTCCAGAGATTTTGACCTTTGGTTTCATGTCCTGTCAGTGCTTGCAACTCCTAAGCCACTGGCACACACAGTTATGAAGCTTCTGGGTCATATGTCAGCATCAGTAGGGTTGGTTCTTTAGCCAGTTATCACGAGGACTCTACAGTAGACTGTGGATGTTCAGTGGTCCTTCCATACTCATTGATTTCCCAGTACGATTAAGGAAAGTGTGTCACAAACAAATTCACTGGTGGTTGTAGTCTCTCTTGGTAACCAAAGGGAGACCATTTGTAATCCCTTCTGCCTTGGCCACAGTCACCACAGACGTCTTCCTCTTGAGGTGGGCAGAGCATTTCGAAGGGAGGTTGATTCAAGGGTCCTGCATTCCACAGAGGCCCACATTCACATCAGTGCTCTGGAAATGAGGGCAGCCGTCCTTGCATTGCAGGCTTTTCAGGATGCCCTTACCAGCTTTGTGATTGTGGTACAGACGGACAGTATGTCGTCTGGTGCATCAACAAACGGCGGGAGAACATGTTTTTATTGTTTGCTGGGAAGCCGAGAGTTTACCAGTGGGCCGTATCTTCTCAGCTATTTCTGGTGACAACACACCTCCAGGGGAAGGCCAATATTCTGGCTGCCAGCCTTAGCAAGAGCATTCTGTTGCCTCACAAGGGGGCCCCCTAAATCTGAAATTGGCAGCTTAGATTTTTTGGCATTGGGGCACTCCTTGTTGCAGTCTGTTTGCTTTCCCATCCATCACCAAATGCAGCAGCTATTACTCAATTGTTCCACCCTCCAGGACAGTCACCCAACAACACTGGTGCTTGCTTGGCTTGCGAGGCTGCTTTATGCTTATCCCCCAGTGCCTTTGATGGTAAAGTTTCTACAGAGCTACACTGACCCTCATTGCTCCCTTTTGGCTTCATCAGGTGTGGTTTCCCTTTCTTTGGCCTCTTCTGAAGTACACCACCCCCCGTGCTGGTTTCCATTCCGGATCTTATTTCTCATCCAGCAGTCCTAGATTCCCCCAGTCTTCAGTCCTTGAAGTTGACTGCATGGTTCCTTCAGTTTCCTTGATGGCCAGAAATCCCAAGCTTTTGTAGGCAGTTCATATATTGTCATCTTCTCAAAAGCAATCCTCTAGAAAAAATGTATTCCAGTTAGTGGAAAAGGTTTGCGCTTTGATGCGGATGAGCACTCTACTTTTTCTCTTCCCCTTTGGAATCTGTTGTGGATTTTCTCTCCGAGTTGTTCCATTCAGGTTGTAGTTTTTTCTACTATTGAAGTGCAGTTAGCAGCGATTTCTAACTTTCACTTTGGCAGAGATAATGTGCCTCTGGCTTCACTCAGGATCTCCAAGGCTTTCATCAAAGGTACTTTAATACTCCATACCCCAGTACGGAATGCATTCCTCCCTGGGATCTGCCCTTTGTTCTACAGGTCCTTGCAGGCCCTCCATTTGAGCCTTCAGCTACTTTAAACTTTAAGCTCTTGTCTTGGAAAACTTTCCTTTTGGTGGTGGTTACTTCTGCCGGAAGGATTTCGGAGTTTCAGGCTCTTCATTCTTCATATCCTTATTTAGTGTTCGTAAAGACAGGGATGTTCATCGTGCATACAGCTGCAGTCATTACAGATGGGTTATCCTGCCGTCAGGCGGGTCCTCGGTCGGCCGAATTCCAAAGTCTAGGTCCAGCGTCGGTTGTCGTCGCTGCTTCCTGACGTCAGTGCGGCAGGGGTATAAAAGAGGCAGCCGACGTCATTTTCTCCAGTCTTTCTTGCCGCGCGGTGCCCGAAGCAGAAGCAGTTCGCAAGTGCCGGTCGGCCAGCTTCTGAGATTTACGAAAGTATTTCAGCCGAAGTCTTCTTTAAAGCTAAGTACCCCATTGGGGAAACTTTTCTTGCCTCAGACCAATGTCAGACAAAGTTAATAATTGCATTTCTTGTGGGAAGCAAATACCGCATAAGGATTTTCACTCTTTCTGTATACCTTGCTTAGGGCCAGACCACGACGTCTCGGCCTGCCGTTTTTGTACAAGGTTCAACAAGCGCACTATTAAGCGCCGGGCAGAGTTCGCCCTTCATTATTTTGGCAAAAAATGTAATTATATCATGTCGTCTGATACACCGACGCCAGTTTTAAGCAAAAGACGCAAAGACAAGGACTGACATCCGAGGTCTGCACCGAGTACTGAGACCACGCTTAGGCCGACTACCGGTTCTCTGGTTCTCAGCGAGGCGCCTACACAGCCCCTGGCTACCGATGAAACTATTTTACCGGTAACTTCAGTACTCTAGGTCACAGGCTCCTCTGTCTCCATTCCCACTGCAGATACCGACGCCACTCTTGGCAGGGAAACTGAAAATTTAGTGAGGCCTACCATTTCTGAAGGCATCTTAAGGCCTACCACCTTCTCTGTTAAATCCCTCACTAAATCTAAAGCTGCCATGAAAGCTAAAAAACAGGGTCCTCAGACCTCCTCTCAAGGCCCCATGCCTAAAAAACAGATGCTTAAAATGGCTGAGGATTTGATAACTCTCATCAGGAGTTCTCAACCCCCCTCTGACAAAAGACCCAGACTGGAGGAGGACTACCCTTCCTCAGACCAGGCTTCTATTACCTCAGACCATTCTGAGGACCAGGATTATGCCTATTCCCCTTTTGAAGACTCTGATGCTGAGGAGTCTATTAGATCGGTCTCCCCCCTGAGGACTACTCTTTTGGGGAAACTCTGCATACATTGAAGGAGCACTTCCACTGGGAAGGCCAAGATTACTCAGATTCCAAGAAAAGGCTCAGGGAATTTTTACTGCTCCCCCAGCATAGGCCCCTGGCTATCCCTCCTGTTTTAGATATTTTGGATGATGTGTACGCAGAAGCCAGTCTTAATCCAGATTCTTTCCCTCCAGCCCCTGTTAAACCATACCGGTATTACTGGGTTCCTGATTCTCACCAGTTCCTTTATAAAAGCCATACTGCTGACCCAGAAACAATTTCACAGGGTCCCAAGGGAATAAAGGCCTCTACTGCTAAAAACCCTTTACCTTCAGAGAGAGATTCCAGAGCATTAGAAAGGTGGGGGGAAAAGGTGTATACATCTGCCACTTTAACAATGAGGGCATTAAACTGTCAATTTCATATGTTAAAGTACCAACAATTTTTTTTATCTCAGCTGAAGAGCAAAATGACACAAACAGAACAACCACATTTGAAAGAGTTGCAGGATTTGTTGCATGGAGCAGAGCAAGTGGGTAAACATACCTTGCAGTGTGGTTTTGATGCTTTAGAAGCCTCATGTAGAGCTGCTGTCACGGGGTCTGTCATACATAGGCATGCTTGGCTCAAAGAGCAAACCTTACCAGATCATGTCAAAGCAAAGTTATTAGATGCACCACTTCAAAAAGATGTATTGTTTGGTGTTAAAGCTGAGGAGGTACTAAAGAAAATGGAGGAAAAAGCGAAATCTATGCAAACAGTGAAAGATTTCTTGCAGGTGCAACCTCCACGCTTCAGCAGAAACTGGCCTTCAAAGAATTGGTCCTTTCCAGCCACGGACAGACCTCAAAGGGGCAGATACAGACGCCCAAGGGGTAGAGGACAACCTCAAGGATCTTACAGAGCTAGACAGTGGCAAGCACCAACCCCAAGAGGTGGAGAAGATAGATCACAGTCATTTAGAAAACAGACACAATGACTTCCCCCTATGCCTGCCAAACAAAGCTATAATGGCAGCACCTTTGGGTGGAAAACTGGCATTATTTTCAAAAAACTGGCACATTGTTACAAAAGACAAATGGATTCTGGACATTATAGACAGAGGCTACAGGTTCCACTTTCACACCCTTCCAAAAATGAGAGGCTTGCCAAACCTGCCACAAAATCAATGGGCAGAGGCACAAAGACAAATTTCCGCTCTCATGGATATGAAAGCAATTCAAGAGGTACCTGCAAAAGAACAAGATCAAGGTTTTTATTCCACACTATTTCTGGTACCAAGGAAGGACAAAGACTGGAGACCCATCTTAGACCTATCCATCCTAAACACATATCTACAGGTGCCAAAATTCAAGATGCTCACATTACAGCAGCTCCTTCCCATGCTGGGCAAGGAGTCTTGGCTGGTAACGTTGGACCTCAAGGAAGCATAGCTGCATGTCCCTATCAGACAAGATTGCAGAAGATACCTCAGATTTCTTGCAGGTTCAACCCATTACCAATTCTCTGCATTGCCCTTTGGCTTATCTACTGCGCCCAGAGTGTTTACGAAATGCCTGGCATCAGTAATTGCCTTCTGCAGACAACAAGGAATACAAATCTACCCATATCTGGACAACTGCCTGATCCAAGCGGACAGCAAGGACATTCTATTGCAGCATCTGGCGTTTGTAATAAAGCTGTTAAACTACCTGGGATACACAGTGAACAAAAAGAAATCAAAACTAATACCTTCTCAACAGATAATTTTCCTGGGTGCAAGCTTAAATACAACCACCCAGATGGCCTACCTCACGCCAAAAAACAACTCCGAAATAATCAACTAGTAAAAACACCCAAGATGGGACTGGAAACGATCAGAGCAGACTGCAGTTAATAAGAGAACGCCAGACAAACAAGGGCAACTGCCTCAATACTTCAACAAAATGGCAACTTTCACCAAACTAACTGCAAGGAAAGTCCTGCAGGCTCTGGGATTCATGGCATCTTGCATCCTACTAATACCATTTGCAAAGCTGCATATGAGGAAACTACAATGGTACCTAAAAATCGTATGGTCTCAACACAGCCACAGCTTGGAAACAATTATACCACTCATTCCATGCCTTCAAAAGGAATTTTTGTGGTGGGCTCAAGCATGCCAAAGAAACACAGGTCTCCCTTTCTGTTTACCTCAAGCAACTCAAATCATCACAACGGACACCTCCGACTGCGCCTGGGGAGCACACATGGCAGATCAGTGCATTCAGGGAAAATGGTCCCTAAAAGAGAAGCACCTACACATCAACCAAAAGGAGATGCTAGCCGTGCAAAATGCTCTTATGACCTTCAAAGACCTACTTCATCCAGGCCAGCTATTGAGAAGGACAGACAACACCACAGTCATGTGGTACATTAACAAACAGGGGGGAACTCATTCATACCCCCTGTGCAGGCAAGCCATGACCCTATGGAACACAGCACTGGAATTGCAAATTCAACTACAGGCACAATTCCTGCCAGGGAAGGAAAACACACGGGCAGACAACTTAAGCAGAAATATGACAGACCCACACGAACGGAGGTTGCATCCTCAAGTCTTCTCAAAGATAACTCAGGCGTGGGGCAGCCAGACATAGATCTATTTGCTACCCACAGAAATTACCAGTTGGAAAAATTCTGTTCAAGGACTTATCATCCACAGGCCTAGAAAGTGGACACACTCTCGTTCAATTGGACAACATTGATAGTCTATGCCTTCCCGCCTCTTCCTCTGCTGACCAAAGTTCTATTAAAAGCCAGAGCAGAGAGGCCAAAAATTATTCTCATTGCTCCAGACTGGCCACGACAGCACTGGTATCCTCTCCTAAAGAGCCTGACACACTCACCACCATGGATCTTACCTCTAGTTCCTCTCCTGTTGTACCAGCACAACTACAAAACCCTTCACAGCCAGCTCAAAACCCTGAATCTAGCTGCATGGGGAATACCTTAATTTCCCAACAGACTCTCCTCTCCAAGGAGGTGCTGGATGTCATCTTGGAGGCCAGAAGACCCTCTACTAGAAAAGCCGACTCCGCCAAATGGAAACAATTTTGTTCCTGGAATCAAGAAAAGGGCCAGAATCCTTGGGTAATAAATATACCTCAAATTTTACAATACCTAGCTGAGATGTTAAACAGTGGCCTTTCCTTCTCCTCCATCAAGATCCACGCTTCAGCCATTTCTGCACAATACAATACAGATCCTCCTTTATTCTCACATCCTCTATTAAGGCAGTTCCTCAGAGGGGCAAAAAATATAAAAACTCCACGGAAGCCACCAGTCCCAGCTTGGGACCTCAACTTCATATTGGAAAAGCTGACCTTGCCTCCCTTTGAGCCGGCTTCTTCAACAGAGCTACAGTACTTGTCGTGGAAAACAGCCTTCCTTCTGGCTATTACATCAGCCCTCATGGCTGTGCAACCATTCATCATTTTCCATCAGGACAGAGTTTCCTTACGAACCAACCCTACCTTCATGCCAAAGGTAGTATCCAGTGTAGCTTTGAATCAGACAAGTCATTTACCTACCTTTTATCCAAACCCACAGAACAAAGGGGAGAGACTACTACATTCCTTGGGCATTCACAGACAACTTCGTTATTACTTGGACAGAACAAAGTCATTCAGGAAATCTGAGCAGCTCTTTGTGTCCTATGCTACAGGTGCTCAGGGAAAGGCTATTTCCAAACAGACAATTTCAAAATGGATAGCCCACTGCATATGCTTTTGTTATTCATTTCATGGAAAATGTGTGCCTGTATACATCAGATCCCACTCCACCAGGGCTACAGCTACCCCTGCAGCTTTCCTCAGGGGGGTCCCTACCAAGGACATTTTGGAAGCAGCTACTTGGAGTTCAGTGCACACTTTCTCCAAGCACTACCACCTTCCACTATACTCAAAATCTAGAGCGGGCTTTGCCACAGCAGTCCTGCAGGGCATCCTAGCCCCTCCTAGTTCCACTTAGTGCCTTCCACCCTTACTTAGCTTTGGGATTCTACCCATCTGTAATGACTGCAGCTGTATGCACGATGAACATAGTACAGTTTTGTACCTACCATAATTGTAGATGTTCGAGTGCTCATACAGCTGCAGTCCAGGTTACTCTCCCTCCATCCCCTCTTAGGACAGGCGTTATGACAAACACCTTATCATATAACCTTTTTGGGGGTATTCTTTTATGGTGTATTTGCTTGCAACTACTGTTTTTTTGATTTATCAACATTGCATGTTTGCATAATTTTATGTTTTACCTTCCTTCTGGGGGCACCTGACATCTGGGGCAAGAAAAACTGAAGAAAATGGCGTTGGCTGCCTCTTTTATACCCCTGCTGCACTGACGTCAGGGAAGAAGCGACGACAACCGACGCCGGACCTAGACTTTGGAATTTGGCCGACCGAGGACCCGCCTGACGGCAGGATAACCCATCTGTAATGACTGCAGCTGTATGAGCACTCGAACATCTACATTTATGGTAGGTACAAAACTGTACTTTTCTTTTGGTACGATTCCTTTTCTGCCAACGGTAGCATCTAAGAATAATTTTAGCAGTTCTGTTCACTTTCCTGTGTTTTTTCCCCAATTTCTCCAAAAAGCTGAATACTTGTTGCATTGTTTGGATGTATGTAGAAAACTGAGATATTATTTGGACTGTACCAAATCGATCAGAAATTCCAGTCAGTTGTTTTTCTTTTCAAAATCCAGACTGATGTCTCCTGTGTCTAAAATAACTTTATCCAAGTGGCTGTTGGATTGTATTTTATTTGTATACGCCGTGGGAAGCAAGACATTTTCGCACATGCCTGGTCATTCTACAAGGGCTATGGTTACTTCTGCAGATTTTCATTCTGGAGTGTCAGTGGATGATGTGTGCAGTTGCTACTTGGCTAGGTCACCACACCTTTGTATTGCATTATAAGCTGGATATTCAGTCTAGATCCAGAGCTTCCTTTTACTCCACTGTGTTGCATAATACTCTTACTTAGCTCTCCCAGAGGAATTTTTCTGTGGCTGGATACTTTGCAGGTGGAAGCCAGACAGTGCAGATAACATTGGATATAAAAGTTATGTACTCACCATAACAATAGATCAGTGTTGTCCATCTTCATCTGGTTTAACCTTCCCACCGTCCTTCCCCACCTTCTTGTTGACTTGCCAAGTCTTGCTTACATGACCAAACATTGGAGGTCATTGTGTCCACTTTCTGGAGTTTCGCATTCTCCTTGTTTGATATTGTGATACCCCTCTTCTGGGCCAGTAATCAAGGAGCCTCAGTCCTTACACTGACCCTAGTGAGGGACGTTCACTTGGAACAGAAATAATTACACACAGTATTTTCACATGCAGTGTTCTGCACCAAGCACAATTTCCCTTAAGAGCGCATAGGGAACGCACTCAGTCCAGGGGCTAGGTTTCTGTCTCTCCAGGCCCCCCAGTAAGACTCCCCACTGACACATTTGTAGAGTTGAGTACTCAGACGAGTGTTCCAATCCAAGTCCTCTACCACCCTGTCTATGAAACCAGTGCTCTGTGTCCTTGCTTCAAGTAGCTGACACACGCACACACTTTGAGATATGATGATCTCTCTCTTACACACACACACACCCCTGGGAAAGGCTGGTACAGATTTACCAGTTATGCCCAGACTGTAAGGTCTATGTTCTTTGTGTTTCACTGTTGCAGTCATCACATTTGGGTTACCTGCTTGCAGTAGCCCTTGGTCGGCCTGATTATCAAAGTCTTGTGCCCTGCGTCAGTTGCTGTCTCATCTTCTATGATGTCAGGTAGTCAGGGGTGTAAAGCATGCAGCCGATGCCATTACATCAGTCTTTCTTGCCGTGTGGTGCCCGAAGCAGAAGCAGTTCGCAAGTGCCGGTCGGCTCACTCCTGAAATTTTCGTTTTCGAGTTTCAGAACCAAAGTCTTCAACTAAGCTAAGTACCCCGTTGGGGAACCTTTTTCTTGCTCTAAACCAATGTCAGTAAAAGTTTACAGTTGTATTTCTTGTGGAAAGCAAATACCTCATAAAGATTTTCATTCGTACTGCATTCCTTGCTTAGGCCCAGACCATGACGTACCTCGCTGTTGGTTTTGTGCCTTATTCAAACCTCAAACTATTCGTCGTCTGTTCATTTACGCTTATAAATATTTTGGTGCTCAGTTCAGTTATCCAGAAATGGCTTCGATAAGCCACCCGACTACTGACATTCAGAAAAAAACGCAAAGATAGACAGAGACACACAGCATAGGTCCAAAGCTGCCGACGACGCTTCTCTTAAGCTAGTCGCCAGTTCGCCGGTACTCGGGTGCTGTCGCAGCCCCTGATACCCACTACTTCAGATTCACAGGCATCTACTGAGACCCATTCGGAGTCTGGTATGCCGCAAGATGCTTCCTCGACTATGGAACTTGCAGATATCTACCTTGGATGGTCCGGAGCCACTGTGCAGGCACTGGCTTCTGAGGGTATATTCAGGCCTACTAACTTGCATATTAAACCAACGCCATCTTTTTCTTCAAGGCCTAAAACTCGATCCATGCCAAGAAAACCAATTCCCAGACCGCATGGTCAGGCCCCCTATGTCTAAAAAGCAAATAAGAGTGGCTGAAGACCTTATTACTCTAATCGGGGGAAGTTAATCAGGGGAAGCCACCCTTCCCCCTCTAAGAGACCTAGGACTGATTTTCCTTCTGATTCTTCTAATCAGGACTCTGAAATTTCTGTTTCCTCCGATGACCAGATTTTACTCTTATCTACCTATGAGGATTCTGATGCAGAGGACTTTATTCCCTCTGCTTCCCCTCCAGAGGATTTCTGTTTTGGTGAAACCTTGCATACTCTAGGGAGCATTTTCGCTGGGAAAGCCAGGATTACTCTGACTCTAAAAAGAGGCTTAGGGATTTCTTACTCCTGCCCCAATACAGGCCTTTAGTTATCCCCCCTGTACTGGACATAGTTGATGCCTTTTCGGAATCTGGCTTGGCCCCTGACTCTCTACCTCCTGCTCCCAGAAAACCTGATAGATATTACAGGGTTCCTGACTCTCACAAGTTCCTTTTTAAAAATCCTACTGCAGATCCTGAGACCATTTCACAGGGACCCAAGGGCATTAAGGCTACTATTGCCAAAAATCCTACCCCCTCTGATAGAGATTCCAAGGCGCTGGATAGATGGGGTAAGAAGGTATACACTTCTGTAACCTTGACCGTTAGGGCCGTAAACTGCCAGTTTCATATGTTAAAGTATCCACAACATATTATTTGATTGCTTAAACAGAAAATGTTGATCTCTGACTGTGTTGAAAATAAAGATTTACAGAATTTAATGCATTGGAAAACATACTTTGCAATGTGTTTTTTATTCACTAGAGGCATCTTGCAGGGCTGCTGTCACTGGGTCTGTACTTAGAAGGCATGCTTGGCTTAAGGAGCAATCTTTTCCAGATGATGTTTAACCTAAATTGCTGGATGCTCCCTTAAACCAGGACCACCTGTTTGGCAACAGAACAGAAGTAGTACTTAAAAAGATGGAGGAAAAAGTTAAATCTATGCAAACTGTTAAAGATTTCGTGCAAGTGTAGCCTCCCAGATTTAGTAGGCATTGGCCCTCAAAAAATATGTCCTTTCCTGCCTCTTCCAGGCCTTCTCAGTCCAAACCCAGAACCAGCAGAACACCCAGGTTTCAGTCCCAAGGTACTCACAGGGCTAAGCAGTGGGGGGCTCCCACTTCCAAAGCAGGGAGTGGTAAGACTTCCCCTATGGTAAACTGTCTCAATGACTTAACGTAAAATTTTCCAAGAACTGCACAACTGACTGTTTCCTTAGGGGGAAAGATTGCCCGGCAGACAAAAAATTGGGAACTATTACCCAGGACAAATGGGTTTTAAATATAGTTTCCCAAGGATACAAATTCCACTTTCACTCCTTACCAACCCTAAACAGTTGGCCAGACCTACCCCCAAATCAGTGGTCAGAGACTCAAAAGCAAATTCTCGCTCTCTTAAGTATCAGGGGTATTCAACCTGTTCCAGAAGAGGAAAAGGGACAAGGTTTCTGCTCAAGACTTTTTCTGGTGCCCAGAAAAGACAACTCCTGGCGTCCTATTCTGGACCTCTCTATCCTAAACACATTTTTGGTGATTCCAGAATTCAAGATGCTAACTCTCCACCAGCTGCTTCCTGTGCTAGGCAAGGATGCCTGGTTGGCAACACTGGATTTAAAGGAAGCCTACCTGCACATCCCAATAAGGGAATCCTGCAGAAGATACCTACGCTTCAAAGCAGACTACATGCACTATCGGTTCTCTGCACTGCCCTTTGGCTTTTCTACTTCGCCCAGGGTATTCACAAAGTGCCTAGCTCCAGTCATTGCATTTTGCAGGCAAAGAAATATCCAAATATATCCATACCTGGACAATTGTCTAATTCAGGCAGAAAGCCAGGACATACTATTGAATCATCTGGTGTTTGTACAGAAATTGCGAACTTCTCTGGGGTACACCATAAATGAAAAGAAATCACATCTTGTACCCTGCCAACAAATTGTATTCCTGTGAGCAAGCTTGAACACAACTTTCCAGATGGCTTTTCTCATGCCAGAAAAGCAAGTTCAATTGACAGCCTACTTCAAACTACTGGCTACAAAGACCCAGCTATTTGCAAGGAAATACTGCAAGCCCTGGGGTTCATGGCCTACTGCATTCTACTAATTCCATATGCAAGACTGCATATGAGGAAACTACAATGGTATCTAAAAAGCCTATGGTGTCAACATTCTCAGGATCTAGAAGCAATGATTCGTATCATTCCTTGTCTACAGATAGAGTTCCTTTGGTGGGCAGATGCCTGTCACCAAAACAAGGGCTGCCATTCATTCTACCCCCTGCCGCCCAAACCCTAACAGACTCTTCAGACTATGCATGGGGGCTCACTTGGCAGGGAAGTGCATTCTGGGCAAATGGAATCCAAGTCAAATGCACCTGCACATCAATCAAAAAGAAATGTTAGCTGTACAGAATGCTCTGACAGCTTTCAAGGACGACATCTTTCCAGGACAATTAATGGTAAAGACGGACAACACCACTGTTATGTGGTACATAAACAAGCAGGGGGGAACCCACTCATACCCTCTTTGCAGACTAGCCATGGCTTTGTGGGACACAGCTTTGAGCTACCAAGTACACCTATAAGCTCAATTCCTGCCAGGAAAGTTAAACACACTGGCAGACTACCTAAGCAAGAAATTTCATGGACCCACGAGTGGAAACTGGAGCCAAAGATATTCAACATGTTGAGAAACAAATTGGGGAGCCCAGATATAGACCTGTTTGCCTCCCCCCAGAACTACCACCTGAAAAAATTCTGCACAAGGACTCCCCACAAGCAAGCTTGGAATGTGGATGCCTTGTTCTTCACCTGGGAAAACCTATCAGTTTATGCCTTTCCTCCTCTGCTTCTCCTCTCCAAGGTACTATTAAAGATCAAACGGGACAAACCAAGGACAATACTGGTTGCACCAAAATGGCCACGCCAACAGTGGTACCCCCTTCTGCGCAGTGTTACTGCTGGCACCACGGCACCTGCCTTCCATCCCTGCCCTGCTGTCCCAGCAGGAGGGCCAGATTCTGCACCCACAGCTTCAAACTCTGAACCTGGCAGCCTGGCTAATTACCTAATCTCTCCGTTACCATCCCTCAGTAAGCAAGTGATCGATGTCATTCTGGAGGCAAGGAGACCTAGTACTAGAAAATCGTATACTGAAAAATGGAAAAGATTCTGTTCCTGGAACCAAGCTCAGGGGATGGACACAGCAATGCCCAATTTACCTCAGATTCTTCAATACTTAACTGAGATGCTGCACAAGGGCCTTTCCTTTTCCTCCATCAAAATTCAAGCCTCAGCATTTTCAGCTCATTACAACACAGAACCACCCCTCTTCTTTCATCAACTACTGAAACAGTTCCTCAGGGGGGCCAAAAACGTAACACCACCCAGGAGAACCCCTACTCCAGCCGGGAACCTTAACTTTGTATTGGAAAAATTCACTCTACCTCCTTTTAAGCCAGCTGCAAATGCAAAGTTGAAATTCCTTTCTTGGAAAACAGCCTTCCTTTTAGCCATCACTTCAGCAAGATGGATGTCTGAATTCCAAGCCCTCATGGCAGTGGAGCCTTTTATCATTTTTCATGCAGACAGGGTGTCCCTCAGGACCAATCCCTCCTTCATGCCCAAGGTGGTATCCAGTGTGGCCCTTAATCAGTCCATTCATTTGCCAACCTTCTTTTTCTAATCCACCGAACAAAGGGGAGCGTATACTGCACTCCTTAGATGTGCACAGACAACTTAGAGTTTATTTGGACAGGACTAAACCTCTCAGGAGATCTGAACAACTGCTGGTTGCATTTGCTGCAGGGGCAGAGGGGAAGGCCATTTCAAAGCAAACCATTTCTAAATGGATAGGCCATTGCATTAATTTCTGCTATAAGCACCATGGAAAACCTACCCCACAGGGGATTAGACCACATTTAACCAGGGCTACATCTACCTCTACAGCCTTTCTCAGAGGTGTCCCTGCCAGGGACATCCTAGTAGCTGCTACCTGGAGTTCTGTACATAACTTCACCAAGCATTACCATTTGCCAATTTTCTCTAAATCCAGAGCTGGCTTTGCCACTGCAGTCTTGCAGGGCCTTATAGCTGGCCCTAATGCTATCTAATTTCCTTCTCCCATCCTTAGCTTTGGGAATCTACCCAAATGTGATGACTGCAACCGTGAAACATGAAGAACATAGTACAGTTGCGTACACTTACCATAAATGTAGATGTTCGATTGTATTCACACCATAAATGTAGATGTTCGATTGTATTCACTGTTGCAGTCCTAGTTACCCTCCCTCTAGCCCCCTGACTTCTATTGGCTATACCTATATTCTTGCTTAATATGTTTAAAGCTTTTTGATGCATTTGCTTTTTTGTTGGAGGTGTAACCTTATGTGTATATAATTGCTTCCCATTATGGGGACACCTGACATCTGAGGCAAGAAAAACTGATGTAATGGTGGCGTCGGCTGCATGCTTTATACCCCTGACGTCATGGAATATGAGACAGCAACCGACGCAGGACCCAAGACTGCAAAAGTGAATACACTCTAACATCTACATTTATAGTAAGTGTACCAACTGTACTTTCAGTAGGCAGATTCTGTATAAGGACTTGCACACTGTCCCTTTTTTTGTTTAGGTCTGGAACACAACTACAAATCCTGCTCTGCCAGTTATTTCCAAAAACCCTTAGGTTGAGGCTTTCTTCCCTTAACTCATTCCTTGAAACTCAGCATCTGAAATGCCTGCCACAAGCAAAGATGGGGATTTACAGCATCCAACATCTCCCATCTGCCAAAGAAGAAACTCAAAAGACCCCCGAGACAATTTGTAGTTTAACATGTCTGAGTCAGGCATACTTGCTAAAGTTGCAGAACCTGCAGTGCATCTTCTCAAGTTGCCTGCTACTGAGAACCTGTTGGAGGATGGTATGGCTTCTGAGGCCCTACAGATGGCAAATACCTTAGAGAAACCATGCTTAATCATTTCGGAGGGACCACATGGAGTTCTCCCACTCATAGTCCAGAAAGAGGTTCCAGGCACTCTGTAGTACACCAGGGTCCAAATCTCCAAGACTTGTTCAGGTGGGCTTCACCCCTAAAAAGAAAAAAAATTAGGCATGTGACCTCACTTAAGGTTTCTTAGGGGGAAAATGGGTTGAATTCTCCCAGGGCTTATTTAAAGCTATTATAGCCTTGAAGCCTCATCTTTTTGTTACCCAGCTGCTTCAGGCCCCACAAGTACATATCCAAGGATATGCAAGGTGTTGAGACTGATTTTCTCTAGATTACTCTTCACATATGTACTCTCCGGCTCACCTCTTTTCAGATGAAGGGGACTCCCTTTTTTCCAGATTCTGTAGAGGCCTCTTTTAGAGAAGCTATTCAGCACATGAGGAAGCATTGTGAATGGCAATCAAGGCAAATCGTTTGTATACAGATGAAATGCAATGGCCTCCTGGTAATGGGCACTGCATCTCCTTTTCCAGTCCTAGAAGCATACCAAGATGTCTTCCAGTCTACATCTTCTGTTCCTGATTCTCTGCCAGCAGCTCCTAAAATGACCAGACAGCTTCTATAAAGTGCCTGATTGCCATAAATACCTTTAAAAAAATCCTGTAACTGACCCTGCTGCAGTCTCCTTTTCCGCTGGTAAGCCATCTAAGCTGCTCTCCAGTACTAATACCCTTCCTACTGGCAAAGAGTTTAGGGCTATGGAGTGGTTGGGAAAGAAGGTCTACACTTCCTCCACCCTAGTTTTCAGAGCTATTAACTACCAGACACAAATGACCAAGCGTTTGCTCGTTGTATTACAGTCTTTGCAAAAGGTTATGTTAGACACTCCATCAGCTGATTCTAGGCAGAAAATTCAGACTTTACGGTCTCAAACTACATAAATAGCCAGGCATACTATAAAATGCATTTATGATGATGTGGTTTCCTCCTCAGAGGCTGCTTCCACGGGCTGAGTCATTAGACGATACGCATGGCTGTGCATTTATCCCATTCCTGAGGGCCTAAAGTCTAAAATACAAACTAACCCTTAGACAAATATCTCCTGTTTGGTCAGCAAGCTGCCAGTCTCTTCAAAGCCCTACAAGAGCAAGACAAGACTATGAAAGACTGTAGACAAATTCTACTTTCTACAGTCACTGGAGACCATAGAAATTACCCAGGCAAGTCTTACCTCCTTTAATAGGGACCCTGTGTCCACTCTCAGACCAAGAAGAACACGAAGGAAAATATTTCCAGACAAACCTCATAGGGAATCTCCATCAGCGAGGCCTTCCTTTGGAAGCAGACACCTGTGACTACCTTCCAAAGGACCCATCCCCTCTCCTTAACCCCTACGTCCAAAAGGCTTTCTCTGTTTCCCTTTTTGGGAAATGCTAACTGCAGACAAATTGGGTTCTAACTATCATCAAAGAAAGATATGTCATGACTTGCGAAAGCATTCCATCCTTAAAGAGCATTCATCTTCCACCTCTCAACCAGCTTCCATTGCTCGACCCTATTTATTATTCAGGACTTGCTAGAACAAGGCACCATAGAAAAGGTGCCAACTTTCTTCAAAGGATAAGGTTTCTATTCCAGAATCTTTCTGGAACCATGAAAGGGGAGGGATAATGGGAGCCCATTCCGGATCTCTGTTTTCTGAACACTTTTCTAAAAGTCCCTTCTTTCAAAATCCCCCGCTACCCCCCCCCCCCCTCATTCTCCTTCATGTCTTTCTGGTATCCCTATACTTTAAGAATGCTTATCTTCACATCCCCATTCAACTTTCTGACAGGAAATCCATCAGATTCATCTCTTGTTGTTTGCATTTTCAGTTTACTGCTGTTACCCTTTGGTTTTTCTGCAGCACCATGCATCTTTACAAAGTGTCTAGCTGCAGTGATGGCTTACTGCCGCACACAAGGAATTCAGATTTCCCTTACTTAGACAACCTTCTGATCAAAGCTGTCTCCACAGACATCCTCCTGTGTAGCATGTGCATTAATTAATGCATCTCTTGACATTACTGGAATCCACAATCTGTTTCAAAAACTCCAATCTCACACCCACTCAAGAGCTTTCATTTCTTGGTTACAGACTGGACGTATGCAAAATGCATGCTTTTCTTCCTCAGGAAAAGGTTCACAGTCTGACAAGCTTCTTTACAACACCTTCACTCAGTACCATACTGCACAGCAAGGGAGATCCTCAGGACGTTTTTCGTGGTAGCTACCATCCCAGGACTTCCTCCAGCCAGGTTATACATAAGGAAATTTCAGTGGTACCTGAACTTTGTGTGGGACCAACATTCTCATCCTCTGGATACCATGATTCCTCTCCTATTCTACCTCAAAAAGGAGCTGCTGTGGTCGAAAAACAGGTCAAGCTCAAACCAGGTCTTCCTTTCTCCCCAGCTCTTCCTACCCAAGTTTTTAACACAGGTGACTTGGACAGAGTACTGGGGGCATGGACATTATCTCAGAGTGCAGAGGAAATGGCTTTTTCCACTGCTGAAGGACCACATCAGCTTGAAAGAAGTGAGAGCTTTCCTGCAAGCTCTGCAGATTTGCTTCCAGTTATGGAAACCAGGCGCACTGTTGGTGTATGCAGACAACACCACAGTTATGTGGTATTTATACAAACGGGGGTATAAGGTCTTACGCACTGTGCAGGCTAGCACAGGAGGCATGGCACCTAGCCACTGAAATGACCATGACTTTGACAGCCGCATGCATTCCATTTCAGGAGAATGTGCTGGCAGACTTCTTAAGCAGGTCCCTGGAGCAACCTCATGACTCGACCTCTTGAACAGATAGATCTTCAGAACAATTGGACTCCAGTGGAGCACACCACAGATAGACCTTGTTGCTTCCTCAGTAAACCACTAGCTTCCTCGGTTCTGCACAAGGATCCCTTCTCACTTAACCTTGAGGACAGACACCTTGCTCCAGTGGTCAGGGAGGTTCCTCTATGGCTTTCCCCCTCTGCCACTGCTTTCAGGAACCTTTCTAAAAGTCCAGAAGGAAGCTCCAAATCTTCTACATCTGGCCCCTTACTGACCAAAACAATAATGTCTCCCCCTCCTACTCTGCCTGTCCAAGGGAAACCACTGGAATATACCACTGCAACCAGACCTAGTCACACAGCAGCAAGATCTGCTTCAACATGCCAATCTAGTTTCTCTTTTCCACCTTGTGGACAATAGGGTTCTGATCCCTAAATGGCACCTCTTCTCTGAGGAGGTGGTTCAGATTTTATAGGAAGTCAGGAGACTTGGTACCAGATAGTCTTACCCTTCTAAGTGGAAAAGATTTTCTATGTGGTGTCACAAACACACCCAGGACCAAGTCTTATCAGATATTCCCAGTGTCTGTTGGTATCTGTGCAAATTATTAAAGTCTGGGTTGGCGTACTGTTCCATTAAAGTCTTTTTGTCTGCCATCAATGCCTGCATGCGTCTTGACCCTGGTCTCATGTCCAGGATGGCGGTCAAACTTTTGTTGAGGGGAGCCTTGCATCTTAAACTGTCAACAAAACCTATTATGTTATGTTGTCCCATCTTGCCTTCATTCTTGCTGGTTCTTGTTCCTCGGCTCCGACGATTTATTATAGCTCAAGAGCTTTTACTGGCTCGGGGCTAACCCCTATCCCTACATGCCTAGCGGTAGCTACCCAGATCTTGTTTGCCACTTGCAGCATCGAGATTGCGACTACTGGCTCAGGTTAAGTACTTTGTGCTTTTTTCACTTTATCATTGTTTTTCTCAAGGTTTTGTGGTTGCATTGACTAGTTAGAGTGTATACTATCCCCTGTTAGTCTAACGGCCCCTTTCTCTGCTTATTGTGGGTGTTTTTGGCCGTCGTTTTCTCCTCAGGCCTTGCTTTCCCCTTCAAGCCCGTTTAAATTAGAGGGTTCGTCTTCCTTTTCCCCACCCTTTCTGGGATAACCATTTAAGTTAGAGGCTCTCCCCCTTTTTGTTCTCCCCTTTCAAAAAAAAGTTATTTTTTTTGTTTGGGCTACCTGTTACAGCCTGGTTGTAGTTAGTTGTTGTGTGCTGTTAGTTTATAGCTTTGTGTTTTTTTCTTTAGTACTGTGAAAAATTCCTTTTGTCAAGTATTACCATGTCCAAAGAGTCGAAACCTTCTGGGTTCAAAAAATGCGACTTGTGTTGCCAGGAAATGTCCCTTACGGACGTGCACATGAGTTGTGTGTATATTGTTTAGGGGCTGTTCACCTGCAGGACTCTTGCACGAGCTGTCATGCTTTCAGTTCCACAGTCTTGCAGGAGAGAAGAAATAAGCTAATTTTGTGTGGCCTTCTGAAGGACCCTCAAGATTCTTCGTCTCAGTGTCCTCAGCCAGCTAAAGTGTCCGAGAAACACACCAAGCCATCGGTTCAGAGTTCGGAACAGACAAAAACCAATGAAAAGCTTTCGGCTCTGTTGGTTCCCAGTGTTGGCTTCGACAAAGTTAAGTCTCCGGCGGCTCCATCTGTGTTCTCGAAGCCAGTCCCGGCCCATAAGAGATCAAGGTCTTCTTCTTTGGAGCTAGTACGCTCTGCTCCACAATCTCCTCTGCTGCAACCTGGAGCGGGCAGTCACCGGTCATCTTCGCACTATGCTCGGTCCCCCAGGTGTTTGGATCACGAAGTGGAGAGAGTGGTCAACAGGCTCCTCAAGTCACAGGCACTTGTTAAATTACTTTCAAGCCCAGCCCATAAGGAATTAGCTCCTTCAGTCCATCCAGCTTCTCCATTGGTTCCTCCTCTGACTCTCTTGAGCTCGGACCCGGAGTGCATGGAGGGTGGTGGAACCGTATGCTCCGGTTTCTTCTCCTTTATCAGTTCTGACAACCGCTTCAATCTCCTCGATGTCTCGATCTGTCGAGGGATCTGGGTGCTGAAGCCCTCTCGCCGACTCCGAGGGGGGAAGTGGCATCGGACACTTCTCCGACCCCGGTCGCCCTCTCGGAGCTTCGGCGCAGGTGAGCTCTTCTCCCACATCGGCCTCAGAGCCCTTGGCTCCTTCTCCCTCTGTGCCTGCCTTTGACCCTCATCCTGCTTGCAAGCGCAGGGAACCTGTGCCCCAGGGCACCCCACTGGGTGACCCCACCTCTTTCGAAACTCCCCCAAACATTCGGAGGTCCCTCGGAAGAAGAAATGTAAGAGGAAGCATCTAGACTCCCCTGAGTCCATCACTTCAGATACAGACTTGGATGAATTCGAAGGGTCCCCCTCTGAGGATGTCTCCTTTTCAGACATCTTGGAAATCCTTAAGATAGAGGTGTGTGGCTGGAGTTCCCTAGCCTCTTCTGAGGACGAGTCTGTCTACCTGGATGCTTTTGTTTCCCAACCCTCCACCTCTTGGGTGTCCGCCTTTTGACCCACTTTTGTCTGTAGTGAGTCGAAAGATGTGGATTGCTCTAGAAACCATGGAACCTGTTCCGAGGAGACCAAACAAATTTATTACTGCTCCTGAGGATAAGTCTTTCCTTTCCAAAGTGGTCCCTGTTGATGCTATGGTAGTGGCAGCAGCCACTAAGAAGGAACTTGTGGAAACTTCATCTGTCCATCCACCGAACAAAGAGTCTCATACGATGGGCAGGTATGGGAAGCATATGTTTTCTTCAGCGACGTTTATTCTCAAGCCACTGAATTACTTGCCTCATTTCACATGACTTCAGAGGGATCTCCTGAAGGAGCTAGGAAATACCCTGCAAGATCCTACAGATGATGGGGTTGCGAACAGGGCAGCTTCCCAGCTTGCGACCTTGACCTCAGTGGTTAATTCCTCCATGAGGCTCATTTCTTATGCAGCAGATGGAACGAGTAGGACAGCAGGTACTGGAGTAGCTTTGCAGAGAAACTCCTGGATGCGCCTTTGTCAGTTTGCGGAACCTTTTAAGTCTTGATTTACCAACACCCCTTTGGATGGCTTGTCCTTGTTCGGGCCTTAGGTAAAAGAGACTGTCACCAGGTGTGAACAGGATGACAAGACTCTCTCTGCAATAGGACTACATTTTCCACTCCATCTAGACTATATCCTAAAGGTCAGAAGAGTGGAAAGATGTAGTTCCGAAAATCCCTCGGAGCTTCGCCGGACATACATGGAGATTTTTTTCCCCAGGGGAAGAGGAGGAAACAGCAACGGAAGATGCTGCCCTCGTGGCAGAGGGGGTCTGCAACAGCAGGGCGACAGAAATACTTTCTTTGCTAGGCCCTTCCAGCACTCCTGAAGGGAGGCCCAACTGTCCACCTCTGGAGGCAGTCGGGGACAGAATATCAGTACCCAGCAGTCTGGCGATCTATCACAAGAGAAACGTGGGTACTCTCGATAATATCTAGGGGTTAAAAAATTCCTTTTTCTCAGTCTCCCCCCTCAAAAGAAAAATGATCTATCCCAGATGTACCACACAGTCTTCGGGATCACACAATCCTAGAGGTTCAAAGATTGCTGGAAAAACGAGCCATCCAAGAAGTCCCCACAGACCAAATTGGATCTGGAACTCAAGGTTTTTTTAAGTTCCAAAAAAGACAGGGGACTGGAGACCCATTTTGGATCTCAGAAAGCTAAACCAATCGGTAAAAAAGATGAAGTTCCAGATGGTAACACTGCAGTCCATTCTTACCTTCTTGGGTCAGGACAATTGGATGTGCTCCATAGATCTCCACAACGCATACTACCACATAGAACTGGACAGGCAATCCAGGAGATTCCTACGCTTCTGGCTGGGAGCCAATCATCAGTTGAGAGCCCTGCCTTTTGGTCTCACCACAGCCCACAGGGTGTTCACCAAGTGTATGGCAGTGGTGACGGCTCACCTGAGACATCTAGGATTCCGGGTGTTTCCATATCTAGACTACTGGCTCCTCACTGCTACCACCGAGCATCAACTGATCAAAGCACAGGACTACACAATCCAAACTTGTTCCCAGTTAGGGATCAGCATAAACTACGAAAAGTCTGCCTTGTTGCCTTGTCAGTCTATTACCTTTATAGGGGCAGACTTTAGATAAAAGATGCGTGATAGCAAAACTTCCTCAAGACAAGGTGTCAGCCATTCGTCAGCAAGTTTTGTTTCTCATAAAAATGACTAGAGTTCAGGCAAGAGAAGTTTTACAAGTCTTGGGCTCAATGGCTGCTGCAATTGCACTACTAGTTCCTTCTGCATGCTTCCACATGCGTTTTCTGCAGTGGCTTCTTTTCGTTCAGTGGTCTTTCCAGGATTTACCAATGTCACACATGATCTTGATCACGGAATCTTGCAAAAAGGACCTAGTATGGTGGCTTGTCTCCCCCCAGGTGACTCTGGGCAGACCCTTTCTAGACCCCCATCCTGTAGTCAGTGACCACGGACGCCTTCCAGATAGATATGTGGGACAGACTGTCCAAGGAATGTGGCAACCTCACGAGTGCCATTTGCACATCAGTGTTGTAGAAATGAGATCAGTGCTTCTGGCGTTGCAAGCACTTCAAACCTCTCTGCCTACTGGGAACATTGCAATTCAGGCAGACAATATGTCAGTGGTGTGGTACATCAACAAGCAGGGTGGAACCAGATCTTACCCCTTGTGTCGGGAGGTGCTTCGAGTATGGCAATGGGCGATTTCTTCCCAACATTTTCTGATTGCGACGCACATTCACGGAAAATCCAACGTGATAGCAGACAGGCTCAGCAGGGCTATCCTCATGCCTCACAAGGGGTCCGTGAAACAAGAAGTTGCAGACTTGATTTAACACAAATGGGGCCAGCCATGCTGCGATCTTTTCGTCACTCCCCTCAACAACAAATTTAGCAACTACCTAGCCCTAGTTCCCCTCTGGGACAGTCACCTAGGGATGCACTTGTTCACGATTGGCCTCCTGGACTACTCTATACCTTTCCCTCTTCCAAAGGTACTTCAGAAAGCAAGGTTGCTGGGTTGCAAACTCATCCTCATTGCTCCTTACTGGCCTTGTCAGATATGGTTACCATTTCTTCGCCATCATCAACTGGATCCTTGTATGCTGGACACAGTTCTGGAACTCCTGGCACATCAGTCGGGCGGGCTTCATCCTTCCCCCCAAACTCTCAAGCTGATTGCTTGGTTCCTCCACTTCCAGTCTTAGCCAGGCTCCCAAACATTTCCCCTGCTGTACAACACATCCTAGTGTCCTCTCACAAACAGACTACCAGGAGGATTTACACTTGCAAATGTAAGAGGTTCTCTTACTGGGCGAAGAGTAATGACATTGATCCCTTCACTGCTCCTGTTCACAAGATTCTAGATTTTCTGGCTGAAACCTTCGAGATAGTGGCAGCTGCAGCTACTATTAGAGTCCAACTTGCTGCCAACTCCAGTTTTCATGTAGGAGACTTGGGTTCTAACATCATGTCCCATAAATTGTGCAGAGCATTCTTATGAGGTACACCACTTTTACGGCCCCCGGGACCTGAACTTGGTTTTAGCTTCATTGGTTCTGCCACCTTTTGAACCAGCAGCATCTTGTCCCCTGAAATTTCTATCTTGGAAAACCCTCTTCTTGGTTGCTATAACCTCAGCTAGAAAAGCTTCTGAATTACATGCTTTGTCTATTCGCCCACCGTATCTCATTTTTCACAAAGATAGTCTCTCTTGGGACCAATCATTCCTTCTTGCCAAAGGTATGTTCAGAGCATAACTTAAATCAGTCCATTGAGCTTCCTATGTTCTTCCCCAATTACGGCAACAAGGCAGAGTATAGACTCCACCAACTGGGTGTTCATAGACAATTGTGTTTTTATTTACACAGGGCCAAAGACCTTAGAAAATCACTCCAATTGTTTGTATCCTTTGCTGACAATAAACAAGGTTATCCAGTTTCAAAAATGACCTTATCAAAATGGCTGTCTGACACAATCAGCTATGATTTGTGTAAATAGACACTTCCAGGAAGGCCCAGAGGACATTCAACCGGGGCATTAGCCACCTCTGTTACCTTCCAAGCTAAATTGCCTTTAGATTCAGTCTGTGCAGCAGCAACATGGGCAAATCCTCATACCTTTACCACTCATTACAAAGTGAATGTGGTCTCCCGGAATAGGACTTCCTTTGGTTCCACAGTCCTGAAGTGTTTGTTCCAGTGAGCCACCCAAGAACCAGGTGCTGGGGACTCGGTCCCAACCACCAAGAGCGAAAGTGAGATGGGACAACATAACATAAAGAAGTTATGTACCTACCATATCCACTTTCCTTCCTATCTTAAATGCTTAGGAGCTTAGTAAGAAAATAGTTTTTTTTTTTTACTATGTATGTGTAGTATGGGCTATTACAAACAAGATCTAGGTAGCTACTGCTAGGCATGTTGGGATAGGGGTTAGCCTCGAGCCAGTAAAAGTTCGCAAGCTATAGTAAATCGGCCGAGTCAGAGCCGAGGATCAGCGCAGAACCCAACCAGCAAGAAGGAAGGCGAGGACAACAAGCATGGAACGTTATGGTAGGTACATAACTTCTTTTTTCCTCCCTGGTATCTCAACTTTGGACTTGAAAAACTGCCACCAACCCAAGCAGAATGGTTTCTGGTATTGAGCTGCCTCTGAAGGTTTTGGCTGCAAATGCTATGCCCCCAGATCTATTTTGGGCTTCGTGTTCAAGGCTTTCAAAAGAGTACTGTCCCAACTCAAGAGTTAGGTCTTTCCTGTCCGAGCCAGATCTAACCCACCGCCATAGCGTCTCCCAGGGTCCACAGTCTTCAGAGTCCTGCTATGAGCAACCCGCAGAGGAGGTTCATAGGAAACACAAGTGTAAGGAGGAGACACTATGATTCCTCAGAGGAATCCTCTACTACTGACACTGATATTGATGTGGGAGAAGATTCCCCTCACCCCCCGATCTCCTCTTGAGGTTGTCTTGTTTGGAGAGGTTCTTAAACTTCTTAGATAGAAGGGGCGTTGGTCTTCCCAAACTTCCTCTCCTGAGGAATTCACCTTTCTCAAGATTTTCCTCTCTAGACCATCTACTTCTTGGGTGGTCTCCTCCACAGATGAGATAATTGGTTTGATCACATCACAAGCATGGAAGGAAAACTGAGACAGTTGAACCTATTCACAAGAAGCCTGATAAGTTCTTACTTGCTCTAAAGAACCGGTCACACAGGAGCAAGGGCCCGGCAACATATTCCATGATTATGTCTGCAACCACCAAGACTATCCTTGCTGAAGAAAGCTCCCCTGTTCATCCAGTGAACAGAGAGTCACATGCTTTGAGCAGATTTGGGAAGTGGGTCTATGCCTTATCTACTTTCTCAAGAGTGCTTAGTTATCTGGCACCTTTCACTCATTTTCAGACAGATTTGGTAAAAGAGATAACCAGATGTTCTTTGTGTTTCACTGTTGCAGTCATTACATTTGGGTAATCTGCTGGCAGGTTGCCCTCAGTTGGTCTGAATATCATAGTCTTGGGTCCTGCGTCGGTTGCTGTCTCCTCTTCCATGACGTCAGGTTGTCAGGGGTATAAAATATGCAGCCGATGCCATTTTATTCAGTCTTTCTTGCCGCGTGGTGCCTGAAGCAGAAGCAGTTCGCAAGTGCCTGTCGGCCGACTCCTGAAATTTTCGCATTCGAGTTTCAGAACCGAAGTCTTCAATTAAAGCCCTGTTGGGGAAACTTTTTCTTGCTCCTTACCGATGTCAGTAAAAGTTAATAATTGCATTACTTGTGGGAAGCAAATACCTCATAAGGATTTTCATTTGTACTGTATTCCTTGCCTAGGCCCGTATCATAACATGCCTTGCTGTCGGTTTTGTGCTAGATTTAACCAACGCATTATTAAGCGTCGGTATATTTTTGCTTCAAAATATTTTGGATCCAGATTTAATTACCCTGAAATGTCGTCAGATAGCAATCAGACTACCGGAGTTCACAAAAATGCAAAGAAAAAGAGAGAGACAGACCGTCTAGGTCCAAAACCGGCGACGAAGCTTCTCCTAAGCCAGTCGCCAGCCCACCGGTACTCAGGCGCTTTCGCAGCCCCTGATACCTGCTACTTTTGAGTCGCAGGCCTCTACCGAGACACATGCGGAGTCCGGTATGCCGCGAGATTCTCAGAGTATTGAACCCGTGGATGTCTCTCCCTCGGATGGGTCCGGAGCCGCTGAGCAGGCACTGGCTTCTGAGGGTGTTTTCAGGCCTCAACATTTCTATATAAAACCGACGCCAGTTTCAGAAACAACTTCTAAGTATAAAAAACGTATGCATGAGCCACGTGCTCAGGCCCCTATGCCTAAAAAACAGATGATCAAAATGGCTGAGGACTTAATTACTTTGATCAGGGGTTCCCAAACCCCCCCCCCCCCTTTCTAAGAGACATAGGCAAGACACTGATTAGGAATCTTCAGATCAGGTTTCTATTTCTTCTGATTCCTCTTCTGATTAGGAATTTTCTGTACCACCCTATGAGGATTCAGATGCAGAATAATCCACCCCATCTGCATCTCCTCCTGGGGATTATTCTTTTGGCAAAACTTTGCATACTTTAAGGGAACATTTTCATTGGGAGAGTCAGGATTTCTCCGAATCAAAAAAGAGGCTTAGGGATTTCCTCCTTCTTCTTCAGCATAGGCCTTTGGCTATACTTCCTGTATTGGACATTGTTGTGTTTTTGGAATCAAGCATGGCTCCTGATTCCCTACCTCCGGCTCCTAGTAAGCCAGACAGATATTACAGGGTGCCTGACTCCCACAAATTTTTATTCAAAAATCCTACTGCTGATCCTGAAACTATCTCACAGGGTCCCAAAGGTGTAAAGGCCTGTACAGCCAAAAATCCTACTCCCCGACAGAGATTCCAGGGTGCTGGATAGATGAGGAAAGAAGGTTTATGCATCTGCAACCTTGGCAATTAGGGCCTTAAACTGCCAGTTTATGCTTAAATATCAACAACATGTTATGGGCTTATTGAAACAGAAAATTATGTTGATTTCTGATTGTGTGGAAAATAAAGAATTACGGGAATTATTGCATGCAGCAGAACAGGTTGGAAATCATACTTTGCAATGTGGCTTTGATTCCTTGGAGGCCTCTTGCAGGGCCGCAGTTACTGGATCTATGATTAGAAGGCATGCCTGGCTCCAGGAGCAGAATCTGCCTGATCATGTTAAAGCTAAATTGTTGGATGCACCTTTACAACATGATATTCTGTTTGGTAATAAGGCGGAAGAGGTTTTAAAGAAAATGGAAGACAAAGCTAAATATATGCAAAATGTAAAAGATTTCTTACAAGTGCAGCCACCCAGATTCAGCAGGCACTGGCCTACTAAAAATTGGTCCTTTCCTGTATCCAACAGAGCCTCCCAAGGCAAATACAGGTGCTCAAAAGGCTCTAGATACCAATCACAGGGTTCTTACAGGTCAAAGCAGTGGGGTGCCTCTACCTCCAAATCTGGAGGAAACAAAGCACAACCCTACAGTAAGCAGTCTCAATGACTTCCCTCTACCATCACCAAGCACTTCTCTTTTGGCAGCTCCCTTGGGGGGGGGGAAATTAGCACTTCATGCGCAAAATTGGCAGTTAATTACCCAGGGCAAGTGGGTATTAAACATAGTATCCCAGGGGTACAGATTTAATTTCCATACTTTGTCAATTCCAAACGATTGGCCATATCTGCCACAAAATCAATGGGCAGAGGCTCAAAAACAAGTTACGTCCCCTCATGGATATGGGGGCTATTCAACCAGAACAGGAAAAAGGGCAAGGGTTTTATTCAAGACTGTTCCTGGTACCCAGAAAAGACCATGCCTGGCGTCCAATACTGGACTTATCGATTTTGAACACGTTCTTGGACATCCCAAAATTCAAAATGCTGACTTTACAACAGCTACTGCCCATGCAGGGCAAGAACGTTTGGTTAGTGACTCTAGTTTTAAAAGAGGCATACCTGCATATCCCAGTAAGGGAATCGTGCAGAAGATACCTCCGCTTCAAGGCAGCTTTTATGCATTACCAATTCTCTGCACTCTCCTTTGGCTTATCTACTGCACCCATGGTCTTTACAAAGTGCCTGGCACCAGTAATTGCATTTTGCAGACAAAGAAGCATACAAATCTATTCTTACTTGGACAACTGTCTCATTCAAGCAGAAAACAAGGACATTCTTCTTCAACAAATGGCATTTGTAAAAAGGCTTCTAACATGCCTAGGGTACACAATAAACGAAAAGAAATCACAACTGGTACCCTCTCAAAAATTACATTCCTGGGTGCAAGCTTGAATACAACTGCCCAGATGGCTTACCTTATGCCAGACAAACAAAGGCAACGGACTATGTACTTCAAACAGATGGCAACAAAAACCCAATTATCTGCAAGACAAATTCTGCAGGCTTTGGGGTTCATGGCATCTTACATTCTATTAATTCCATATGCAAGACTGCATATGAGGAAACTACAGTGGTATCTAAAACGTTTATGGAGTCAACATTATCACAGTCTGGAAACAATGATTCCTCTCATTCCTTGCCTACAACAGGAGTTTCTTTGGTGGGCAGAGACATGTCACCAGAACAAGGGACGGTCTTTCACTCTACCCCCTGCCACCCAGACCCTAACTACAGAAGCATCAGACTATGCTTGGGAGGCCCACATGGCGGGGAGATGCATTTAGGGCATATGGAGCCCAAAACAAATGCATCTGCATATCAATCAGAAGGAGATGCTAGCTGTTCAGAATGCCCTGACAGCCTTCAAGGACTTACTTCATCCAGGACAACTACTGATAAAGATGGACAACACCACGGTTATGTGGTACATAAACAAGCCGGGGGGGGGGATTGTACACATTCCTACTCCCTTTGCAGACTTGCCATGGCATTGTGGGACACAGCCTTGACTTACCAAGTACATCTTCAAGCTCAATTCCTGCCATGAAAACAAAATACTCTGGCAGATGACCTAAGCAGAAATCTTATGGACCCTCATAAATGGAAACTAGATCTACAAGTCTGCAGCATGATAACACAGAAATAGGGGAGCCCAGACATAGATCTATTTGCCTCTCCCCAAAATTATCAACTGGACAAATTCTGCACAAGGACTTATCACAGACAAGCATGGAAAGTGGATGCCCTATCCTTCAGTTGGAAAAAACCTACCAGTCTACGCCTTTCCTCCTCTGCCTCTTCTCCCCAAGGTCTTACTAAAGGTCAGACAGGAAAAAAAACAAAAATGATCCTAATTGCCCCGGACTGGCCTCGCCAGTTACTGGTACCCAATTCTAAGGAATCTGTCTCAACTCCCTCCTTGGTACTTGCCTCAAATACCTCATCTACTGTCTCAGCAGAGCAGTCAAATTCTGCACACTCAGTTCCAAACTCTGAACCTGGCAGCATGGCTGATCATGTAATTATTCAAACACCACCTCTCAGTAAATCTGTGATGTATGTCATTTTGGAAGCCAGAAGGCCTAATAGTAGAAAATCTTATGCTGATAAATGGAAGAGATTCTGTGCTTGGAACGAAGCACAAGGAACGGACACAGCAAAGCCAAATATTCCTCAGATTTTACAATACTTGACTGAGATGCTTGACAAGGGCCTATCTTTTTCTTCAATAAAAATCCATGCCTCTGCCATCTCGGCTCATTACAACACCCGGAGTCTCCCACCTTTTCTCATCCTCTGCTAAAACAGTATCTTAGAGGGGCCAAAAATTTAAGGCCTCCCAGAAGATCACCAACTCCTGCATGGGACCTAAGTTTTGTGCTGGAAAAACTCACCCTGCCTCCTTTTGAACCAGCAGCTACTGTGGATATAAAGTTTTTATCTTGGAAATCAGCTTTCCTTTTGGCAATCACTTCAGCAAGAAGGGTTTCAGAACTATAGGCCCTCATGGCTGTGGAGCCTTTTATTACATTCTACCCAGACAGGGTGTCCCTCAGGACCAATCCTTCCTTTATGCCTAAGGTGGTATCCAGTGTGGCTCTTAACCAAACTGTTCACCTGCCAACATTTTACCCAAATCCGCAGAACAAGGGGGAGCGGATTCTGCATTCATTGGACGTACACAGACAACTAAGATTCTACTTAAACAGGACCAAATCTCTAAGAAAGTGTGAGCAAACTACTGGTGGCATTTGTTGCAGGATCAGAGGGGAAGGCTATATCAAAGCAGACTATTTCTAAGTGGATAAGCCACTGCATTAGTTTCTGCTACTTGCATCTTGGTAAACCGGTGCCCAAGGGAATCGGGTCACATTGCACCAGGGCTGCCTCTACCTCAGCAGCCTTTCTCAGAGGAGTTCCAAGCAAAGGCATTCTAGAAGCTGCTGCTTAGAGCTCTGTTCATACTTTTACAAAGCATTATCATTTGCTTCTCTTCTCTAAGTCCAGGGCAGGCTTTGCCACTACAGTTCTGCAGGGCCTTATTGCTCCTAATGCTATTTAGTTCCATCCTCCCATCCATAGCTTTGGGATTCTACCCAAATGTAATGACTGCAACAGTGAAACACGAAGAACATAGTACAGTTGTATACACTTATGATAAATGTAGATGTTTGAGTGTATTCACTGTTAGTCCGGGTTACCCACCTGCCATCCCCCTTTTTTCTAGAACTTCTCTTTCCTTCGCTATATTCTAAAGCCTTTGTGGTGTATTTGCTTTTATATGAAGGTAAAGTTTATGTTGCTAAAATTGCATTTATATATATATTTTGCTGTTTATTTATACATACATATATATATATATATATATATATATATATATACATATATAATTTATTTATTATTTTATTTATTTATTTATTTATTTATTTATTATTATTTTTTTTTGCTCCCCATTTCGGGGGCACCCATACCTCTCAACCTGGAAACATCAAAAATCTGGACAAAGGCCCATGAAAAAATAGGTACAGATCTGTACGCTAATTAACATAACATTTGCGTACATAATTATGTAACCCCACCCACTCCAATGGAATTGTGGGATGCCAACTTTCAAATGCAAACTGAAGAACAAACAACCAAAATATGGCCCCAGAGTCCCCCTGCAGCCATTTCAATGCCCCATTACTTGGCTATTTTGCCCCAATTTACTATAAAACACTAATGTGCATACTCCTTTACTTCTACAATGATTATCTGGATTTCATTTAAAACTTTTATTTTATATTTTATAGCACAAACACTAATGACATCTGCTATACAGTCTCACAATGAAAATAGACTTCGCATTAAAACTTCTCTGTCCTTGAAACTTGCATTCACTGAAACAGCACTGAAACCCACATTCAAAGAAAATGAATCTGACAGATAAAGATTACATTGGAGCTATTTTCAAATCATAGGCCCCTTGCACACAAAACATACATGTGTTCTTTAATACACCTTCCTGACTGTATTAAATTATATTCCTTGTATAATGCAGCACACTTGTTAGAGCGCATTTCAAATTTATTGTTTTGAACATTTTTCCAGTAAGCAATGAAACAAAATGCATGAACCAATAATGACAGAACTGCCCAGTTCAGAGCATTTCCATCATAAAAGTTTACTCAAACTTCTACAGTCCACCAGTATCAGTAAATACGCACAATCTCTGCAGAAGTAAAAGTCATCAAAATAATTCCACATTAAAGAGATCTGTAACTGATGAAGAGGTTGCTGCTAGCAAACCGCTTTATATTTCATTTTCATCTAGAAGTGCCTGCTGCCCTTCAAGAATAAATTGCTTATGTTATATTAAAAAAATGACAAGCAAGTAATATTTCTATAGGAAATCGATGGCAATCTGATAACAGGTTCATAATTACTAGGTATCTTTGCCAAAGGAGGACATTCTCAGGACTGCTGCATACACCCCATTTAAAAGTACAACACACAGTACAGTATCAGCAATCCCATCTACATACTGTGGGAGTAGAACCCAAAGCCTTCTACAGCGAAAGCAAGTATGTTACCTGTTGTGCTACTAACAATGCAAGTACACTTTGCATAAGCAGTACTAAACTTCTCTTTGCCTGAACAAGAATCGTGCAGCACAAGAATTCAGGAAAAAGCCAAATGTGTTGGTGGGGAAGAAAGGCCCAAAACCGGGGCCGCATTTTAAATGTTGCTTGTATAATCTTAGAAAGTTGCTAGAATAAAATGTTGTGTTATGTTTTTCCTGAAAGATAGGAAGACTGAAACTTAAATGGCTATCATTATTTAGTGAATTCAGTTCTCACTGATTTGCCAGAAAACCACAACTTTTATTTTTATTTAACATCTGTTTACCAGAAAAGTCCAACTTGGAACAAAACCAGTTTTCAGCAAAGGCTCCAGACATATGTCTTTGTAGAGCACCAAGAATAAATGCACACAAACACAGGGAAGGCATGGAGACTCCACACAGCAGGCACTTCAGCCAAGAATCAAACCAGAGAACCTCTTGTGAGGCAACAGCACTACCACTGCACCATCTGAATTTTAAGAACAGACCAAAAGTATGAGACAAATATTCCAGGCATTCTGTAAAAATTTGTACAATTGACAGCTACTACTCCTACAATCAGAAGTGGGTGGTATGGGTAGGATCTTGGGGCATTTTACACAAACACACACACACGCAGAAAATGAAGTAGTACAAGCAGAACGGACAGTTACGGACCTGATAATTAAAATACCTGCAAATCAAATAGTTGTAAATGCGGTTAAGGACCTGATCATTCAAATACCTGCAAATCAAATAGTCGCACACACACTAGTGAAGTGTAAAAGCAGAGTGGACCTGCCTGCTGCACTCACTGAATTGAAGTCTGAAATGAACGGGTTAAGGCTTGCTTGGGGATGGATTAACTTTGGTGATTATCCATCACCCACTGTAAATCAAAATCAGATTTCTAAATTAAAAATAACACTGTTGGGTCTGTTGCTGCTCCCTTACAGTTCCGCTACATTATATCTGTCTATAGACAACATATAGACGGGTAGATATTAAAGGCACTGATAGCTTTGAGCTTCCTAATATAGCATATCAGAGTTAACATTTATTCTCAAAGTTACTTTTCTCGGTGTGTGGTGTATGCTCTCAACCTATTACCTCTATAACTAGAGGTAAATCTGAAAAAAAAACAGTGACATTTTGTGTAAAATATTAGTACTACTCAAATGACAACTGTCCTTTATTAATGAGATTCACCAACTTTTCTCTCAAATTTGTCATTTTAAGAGGAGCAGGAAAAAAATTTGAAACTATAGACTCGAGGACAACGTGGAGTTATTGTTTGGTGTGCCATATGCACCAAGAGACAGGAAAGCAAGAATCTTTTGTCTCACATTCCACAGGTCTCAGCAGCACTTACAGCTGCATGCATCTTCAACGTGTACAGAAATACCCATTCTCATCAAAACAATACCCTCTCTCCATATATTAAATGGGGAAAAAAAGATCACGGTTTGCAATTCTAAAGTACAAATGCTTCCAAATAAATGTTCTCACTTCAAATCACTACTACATATTACCAAATAATTACATTTACATCCTCTTTGAAAGCATTGTAACCATGTGAAAGTGTGTAACATTTCCATCAGTCAGCGAAGCAAAAGACATTATGCAAAGTCTTTCAAGTGCTAACGTGTTTAAACAAATCAAGTGTCACAGTATTCAACACTGACAGCTTGTGTTCAAGCACAAACGATTCATACACCGAACATTTAAAAGAAAATCAGCAGTTTGTGGTTCACTCACCCAAACATCTTTTTGCGTTTTACCAGTTCTGCATTACTGACTAAAATGGGTTAGTTACTTATTAAACAGCAATAAATAATTTCCAAGGTTAGTAATACAGTACCCTGACTCCACACTGTCTGTGACGTAACTCTCAGACTTCTGGGAGTTGTAGTAAGGAAGTTAAGTAGTGCGGTAATTTCAACTCCCTTCTTGATAATAGAAGAAATACAAGTACTACAATAACGCTGTTACTGACAGAAAGCTGTGCGTTACAAACGCCAGCACTTACACAGTTGAAATATAAGCGAGGGAATGATGTGTGAAAGAAAGATAAATGTGAACACCCACTGGTAATGACCTGCAGCATGTTGAGGTCAATGCCTTTAGTACTAAGGAAGTTCTGTTTAATGGAGCTTGTTCACTATTTCTTGTATTTTGCAGAAGTACAGCTGAGCTGAGTGTTAGATCAAAACTGAAGCGGTTTGATTAATGAAAAGTACAGACTTGGTCATAGCCATCGTTTTTAAATTTGGAGGATGGCACAATGTCATATTTGGTATTGTTTAACATAGATCGTGTACTTGGCTGTCAAATCTAAACTGCCGAGTGCCGACATAGCGAATTAAGTAGCGAACTGAGTGGAGTTTCTATTTTTTTTTTTTTTCCCAAAATCTCTCTATTTCAATTTTCTTTTTTCAAATAATAACAACAATACGGTAACTCAAAAAACAAATCAACAATACAAATGCCTATCTAAAGAAAACAGACAGCAATCTCGTTCCTAGAAAATTATACATATATAAATATATATATATATATATATACATACACACACACACAATATATACACAAGAAGTCACTACATCGTCAAAGTATGAGAATTCTTATGTTCATTTAGTCTCATAAGGGATAGTTCGAATGGGGATAGTCTATATGTAAAGTAAAAATAGAAATTTAACCATTTATTTGTATGTTTAGGGAAAATATCTAGTTACACATATACTAAGAAAAGGGAGAAGATGCAAGAAAGTCTGGTTATACTACATTCATTTCTTATTTAAAGGTTAGTTCCTCATGACAATTTGTAGGCAAATTTTGTCAAGAATTATATCTAGCAAGTAACCCCAATATTTTTGATAATAGCGTTTGTTTTTGAATAAAATAATTTGTGAGATGAGATATATTTGATAGCAAGATTGCTAAAATTTTCCCATGTAATTGGTGACATGACATTACAAAGAAGTGGAGTTTCTATTTTGATAGGTGTGATGGGCAGTGTGAGGGGAAACTGGTCAATAAACTATTTTAAACATGGCAAAATAAACTAATTTATAAAATATCAGGCTCTGGACTCCAGCATTTGTTAGAGTAGTGGGCAGGGCACAGCATATTTATATGGGAAGAGATTAGAGAATAACACTTTAAAACTATTGCGCGCCAAGCTAAGTTTTAAGTGCATTTAGTGAAGATCACAATGAGGCATCACTTGAGCCGAATTCCGACAGGCTGTTCCTGATGCTGATGTCATAGTATACGTGATGACATCAGAGGAAAATTGCCGAGGGTAACCATTTAAAAACGGCTGGAAATAATCGGGAATAAAGGGGGCCAATCGGAAATTCGTGGTACCCCATTATTTGGACCCCAAAATTGGTAAATGCCGGGGAATTCGGCACTGTTGAGAGGTATGGAGGCACCTGATATCTGGGGCAAGAAAAACTGAATAAAATGGCGTCGGCTACATGTTTTATATCCCTGACGTCATGGAAGAGGAGACAGCAACCAACGCAGGACCCAAGACTTTGATATTCAGGCTGACTGAGGGCAACCTGCCAGCAGATAACCCAAATGTAATGACTGCAACAATGAATACACTCGAACATGTACATTTATGGTAAGTGTACACAACTGTACTTTCTCTCCCAGGGACCTTGACTGTGGATCAAAGAAAATTGATTCTCAGCTGGCTTCCCTGGAATCTTTACCCAACACCTCTCTGCATCTCATCTCTAATGCTACATAGGGTGAATCTAGGGTATTTGGAACAAGCGTGTATCCGTTAGAGGGCATGTATGGATACAGCTATGTGACTTTGTAGTTCTTTGTCAATTCCCGTTATAACAGATCAACCTTACTTGGTCCAAAAGTGAGAGAAACTATTTCCTGGAGTGAAAAGGATGACAAATCTCCATCTGTCATAGGGTTCTCGACCCCTCAGAGGACTTTCAGCAGAAAGTAGAAGGCAGAGAAGAGAGTTTGGTTTTGAAAATGTCTCGTATTTCCACCCCACTTTCTTGAATGAGCTTGTGTCAGAGTGGCAGAGGTAGTCCACAAAATCAAGAATTCAGAGGTCCATTCTCTGAAAAGCTGTGTCTGCGCGTGTCTGTGCATGCGCATGTCTGTGCGTGCGCACGTGTCTGTGTGCGTGCGCGCGTGTCTGTGTGCGTGCGCGCACCTGTGTCTGTGTGCATGCGTGTGTATGTCTGTGGCAGTGGATGATATCTTCTCGCTGCCTTTTATAGCAACACATATGCCAGGGAAGTCCAAAATTCTTGCAGACAGGTTGAGCAGATCCATTCTACTTCCTCATGAGTGGTCCTTCAATACTTTGTTCATAGAGCAGATTTTCAGCCATTGATGCCAACCTTGTTGTGATATCTCTGCATCTCCCCTAAACACAAAGTGCAGCAAGTTCTTTGCTCTAATTCCCCACGATAATTAGTCATCACAGGATGCTGTAACACACCCTTAACCTCTGGACTCCTCCACACCCTTTCCCCAAAAACATTGATTTCAAAGTTCCTTCAGAAAGCATCCGCGTTAAAAGTTGAGGTAATCCTCATAGCTCCTTACAGGCCTAGACAAGTGTGGATGTTCTTCGTGTTTCACTGTTGCAGTCATCACATTTGGGTTATCTGCTTGCAGTAGCCCTCAGTCGGCCCGATTAACAAAGTCTTGGGTCCTACCTCGGTTGCTGTCCCTACTTCCATGATGTCAGGTCGTCAGGGGTATAAAACATGCAGCTGGCACCATTACATCAGTATTTCTTGCCGTGCGGTGCCCGAAGCAGAAGCAGTTCGCAAGTGTTGGTTGGCCGACTCCTGAAATTTTCGTGTTTAAGTTTCAGAACCGAAGTCTTCAACTAAAAGTGAAGTACCCCGTTGCGGAAACCGTTTCTTGCTCTAAACCAATGTCAGTAAAATACCTCCTAAAGATTTTCATTCGTACTGTATTCCTTGCCTAGGCTCTGACCACGACGTACCTTGCTGTTGGTTTTGTGCCTTATTTAAACCACAAACTATCCGTCGTCTGTATATTTTCACTTTTAAATATTTTGGTGCTCTGTTCAATTATCCTGATACGTCTTTGGTAAGCCATTCGACTACCAACATTCCGAAAAAACACAAAGATAAAGACAGAGACAGGCCGCCTAGGTCCAAAACTACCGACGACGCTTCTCCTAAGCCAGTCGCCAGTTCACCGGTACTCAGTGAGGCGCTTTCGCAGCCCCTGCTACTTCAAATTTGCAGACCTCTACTTAGACCCATTCGGAGTCCGGTATGCCATGAGATGCTTCAACCTGCGGATGTCTCTGCTTTGGATGAGTCCAGAGCCGCTGTGCACACACCGGCTTCTGAGGGTGTATTCAGGCCTACTGACCTGCGTATTAAACCAATGCCATCTTCTTCTTCAAGGCCTAAAACTCAAACCATGCCTAGAAAACTGATGCCCAGACCACATGGTCGGGCCTCTATACCTAAAAAGCAAATGATAAGAATGGCTCAAGACCTTATTACTTTAATCAGGGGAAGCCAGCCTTCCCCCTCTAAAGGCCTAGGGCTGAGTTTGCTTATGATACTTCTGACCAGGATTCTGAATTTTCTGTTTCCTCTGATGACCAGGATTTACCCTTATCTACCTATGAGGATTCTGATGCTGAGGACTGTATTCCCTCTGCCTCTCCCCCAGAGGATTTCTCTTTTGGTGAAACCTTGCATAGTCTCAGGGAGCATTTTCGTTGGGAAAGTCAGGATTTCTGTGATTCTAAAAGAGGCTTAGCGATTTCTTACTACTGCCCCAGCACAGGCCTTTAGCCATACCTCCTGTACTAGTCATTGTTGATGATGCCTTTTCAGAATCTAGTTTGGCCCCTGACTCTCTACCTCCTGCACCCAGAAAACCTGATAGATATTAGAGTCCCTGACTCTCACAAGTTCCTTTTTAAAAATCCTACTGCGGATCCTGAGACCATTTCACAGGGACCCAAGGACATTAAAGCTACTACTGCCAAAAATCCTACCCCCTCTGATAGAGACTCCAGGTGCTGAATAGATGGGGTAAGAAGGTGTACACTTCTGCAACTTTAGCCATTAGGACTTTAAACTGCCAGTTTCATATGTTAAAGTATCAGCAGCATATTATTGGATTGCTTAAACAGAAAATGATGATGATTCCTGATTGTGCTGAAAGTAAGGATTTACAGGATTTACTGCATTCAGCTGAACAAGTTGGAAAACATACTTTGCAATGTAGTTTGGCATGCTTGGCTTTAAGGAGCAATCCTTGCCAGATCATGTTAAAGTGAAATTGCTGGATGCTCCCTTAAACCAGGACCCACCTGTTTGGCAACAAGGCAGAAGTAGTTCTTAAAAAGGTGGAGGAAAAAGCTAAATCTTTGCAAACTGTTAAAGATTTTTTACAAGTACAACCCCCAAGGCTTTAGTAGGCATTGGCCTTGCAAGAATTGGTCCTTTTCTGCCTCTTCCAGACCTTCGCAGTCCAAACCCATATCTAGCAGAGCTCCAAGGCTTCAGTCCCATGGTACGCACAGGACTACGCAGTGGGGGGTCTCCACTTCTAAATCAGGGAGTAATAACCCCCCCCTCCCATGGTAAACTGTCTCAATGACTTCTTTTTAAAATTTTCAAGCACTTCTTAACTGACTGCCCCTTTGGGGGGAAAGATTGCTCTTCATGCAATGAACTGGGAACTCTTTACCCAGGACAAATGGGTTTTAAATATAGTGTCCCAGAGATACAGATTTCACTTCCACACGTTACCAACACCAAGAGGATGGCCAGATCTACCTGCAAATCACTGGGCAGAGGCCCAAAAGCAAGTAGTTTTTCTCTTAAGCATGGGGGCTATTCAGTTGGTACCAGAAGAGGAAAAGGGACAAGGTTTCTACTCAAGAATTTTCCTGGTACCCAGAAAAGACAGTTCTTGGCATCCTATCCTGGACCTGTCTACTCTAAACATCTTTTTTGGTGATTCCAAAATTTAAGATGCTGACTCTTCACCAGTTGCTCCCTATGCTAAGCAAAGATGCCTGAATGGCAACACTAGATTTAAAGGAGGCATACCTGCACATCCCAATCAGGGAATCTTGCAGAAGATACCTACACTTCAAAGCAGGCTACACACACTATCAGTTCTCTGCACTGCCCTTTGGCTTAGCTACTGCGCCCAGGATATTCACAAAGTGCCTAGCTCCGGTCATTGCATTTTGCAGGCAAAGAAATATTCAAATATACCCATACCTGGACGATTGTCTAATTCAGGCAGAAAGCCAGGACATACTTTTGAATCATCAGGTCTTTGTACAAAGGGTGCTAACATGGCTGGGGTACACCATAAATGAAAAGAAATCACACCTGGTACCCTGTCAACAAATTATATTCCAGGGAGCAAGCTTGAATACAACTTCCCAGATGGCTTTCCTCACTCCAGAGAAATAAATTCATTTGACAACTTCAAACAAGTGGCCACAAAAACTCTGCTATATCTGCAAAGCAAATACTACAAGCCTTTGTGGTTCATGGCCTCCTGCATTCTTCTAATTCTATATGCAAGACTGCATATGAGAAAACTACAATGGTATCTAAAAAGCCTATGGTGTCAACATTTTCAGGATCTAGAAGCAATGATTCCTATCATACCGTGCCTACGCCTAGAGTTTCTTTGGTTGGCAGAAGCCTGCCACCAAAACAAGGGACTACCATTCACACTACCCTCTGCCGCCCAAACCCTAACAACAGGTGCATCAGACTATGCATGGGGGGCTCACCCGGCAGGGAAGTGCATTCAGGGCAAATGGAACCCAAGTCAAATGCACCTGCACATCAATCAAAAAGAAATGTTAGCTGTACAGAATGCTCTGACAGCCTTCAAGGACCACATTCTTCCAGGACAATTAATGGTAAAGATGGGCAACATTACTGTTATGTGGAACATAAACAAGCAGGGGGTACACATTCTTACCCCCTCTGCAGACTAGCCATGGCATTGTGGAAAACAGCCCTGAGCTACCAAGTGCATCTACAAGCTCAATTCCTGCCAGGAAAACTAAATACACTGGCAGACGAACTAAGCAGAAACCTCATGGACCCACACGAGTGGAAACTGGAACCAAGGATTTTCAACATGTTGACAAGCAAATGGGGGGAGCCCAGATATAGACGTGTTCACCTCCCCCCAGAAATATCAATTGGACAAATTTTGCTCAAGGACTCCCCACAAACAAGCATGGAAAGTGGATGCTCTGTCCTTCAGCTGGAAAAACCTATCAGTTTATGCCTTTCGTCCTTTGCCTCTGCTCTCCAAAGTAGTACTAAAGATCAAACAAGACAAACCAAGGACGATTTTGATTGCACTAGACTGGCCACGCCAACACTGGTACCCCTTCTTCCTCAAGTGTGTCACTGTTGGCCCTATGGCACCTGCCTCAGACTCCTACCCTATTGTCTCAGCAGGAGAACCAGATCCTGCACCCTCAGCTTCAAATGCTGAACCTAGCAGCTTGATTAATTACCTAATTTCTCCTTTACCATCCCTCAGTAAACCAGTGATGGATATCATTTTAGAGGCAAGGAGACCTAGTACTGGAAAATCTTATGCTGAAAAATGGAAAAGATTGTGTGCCTGGAACCAATCTCAAGGGATGAGCACAGCAGTGCCCAATTTACCTCAGATTTTAAAATACTAAATTGAGATGCTTCACAAGGGCCTGCCATACTCCTCCATCAAGATTCGCACCTCAGCCATTTCAGCTCATTATAACACAGAACCTCCCCTCTTCTCTCATCCACTGCTCAAGCAGTTCCTCAGAGGGGCCAAAAATCTACGACCACCCAGGAGACCTCCATCTCCAGCTTGGGATCTTAACTTTGTATTGGAGAAACTCACTCTTCCTCCTTTCGAGTTAGCTGCTTCTGCAGACTTAAATTCTTTCTTGGAAAACAGCTTTCCTTTTAGCAATCACTTCAGCAAGAAAGGTATCTGAATTGCAGGCCCTCATGGCAGTGGAGCCTTTCATCATCTTTCATGCGGACAGGGTGTCCCTCAGAACCAATCCCTCCTTCATGCCCAAGGTGGTATCCAGTGTGGCTCTTAATCAATCCATTCATTTGCCAACCTTCTTTCCTGATCCATAGAACAAAGGGGAACGGATACTGCACTCCTTAGATGTGCACAGACAGCTTAGATTCTACTTGAAACGAACTTCAGCAATATACGAACCCAAGACAAACAGCAAAGCACAATGGGGCAGGAACCATGAAGATGTTATCCACTCGACGTTTTTCTAAAAAATTCTGTTTATTTAATATTTCCACAAGACAAGATCCCAGTATGTAAGCGCTTTCGTTTGGCTATTACCAAACTTTCTCAAACATTCAAAACACTTCATTTTGAAATCACAACGCTTATATAGGCGTAATTAACTCATTCCCCTATTAAGTTACGTTCTACTTGGACAGAACTAAACCTCAAAGGAAATCTGGTCAACTGCTGGTGGCATTTGCTACAGAGGCAGAAGGGAAGGCTATTTCAAAGCAAACCATTTCCAAATGGATAGGCCATTGCATTAATTTTTGCTACAAGTACCATGGAAAACCTATCCCACAGGGGATCAGACCCCACTCGACCAAGGCTGCATCTACCTCTACAGCCTTTCTCAGAGGTGTCGCTACCAGGGACATCCTAGAAGCTGCTACCTGGAGTTCTGTGCATACTTTTACCAAGCATTGCCATCTGCCAATTTTCTCTAAATCCAGAGCTGGCTTTGCCACTGCAGTCTTGCAGGGCCTTATAGCTGATCCTGATGCTATCTAAATTACATCTTCCCATCCTTAGCTTTGGGAGTCTACCCAAATGTGATGACTGCAACAGTGAAACACGAAGAACATAGTACAGTTGTGTACACTTAGCATAAATGTAGATGTTTGAGTGTATTCACTGTTGCAGTCCTGGTTACCCTCCCTCTAGCCCCCTTACTTCTTTTGGCTATACCTCTACTGTCCTTTACTATGCTCAAAAACTTTTTTGGTGTATTTGCTTTTTTGTTGGAGATATAACCTTGTATATTTATAGATTTAATTGCTTCCCATTAGGGGGGCACCTGACATCTGGGGCACGAAAAACTGATGTAATTGCATCAGCTGCATGTTTTATACCCCTGACGACCTGACGTCACGGAAGAATGGACAGCAACTGACGCAGGAACCAAGACTATCAGGCCAACTGAGGGCTACTGCAAGCAGATAACCCAAATGTGATGACTGCAACAGTGAATACACTCGAACATCGACATTTATGGTAAGTGTACACAACTGTACTTTTCCCTTCCTCTGGCCTCATTTGGTTAATCCTCCAAGGGTGCTGGACTTAGACCCAGACTTACTGTCTCATTCATCAGGATTGCCTCACTCAAACATTTAGACCCTCAAATTGACCACATGGTTTCTCCATTTCCAGTGCTGGTTCGAAAGTCCAGGTTTTCCCCTTCTGTTGTCCATATTCTGTCATTATGCACACAGACCTTCCACAAGGAAACTGTATAAGAGCAAATGGAAAAGGTTTTCTGTTTGGGCTTTGGAGAAAACCAGTGACTCTCTTTCAGTCCCTCTCCCTGCAATGTTAGATTTTCTGTTGTACCTTTTTCAGTGTGGGGCCAGCTATAAATGTTCATTTGGCTGCAGACTTTTTTTTCTGTATAGGGGAAGAAGATACACCCATAAATTTTGTTAACCAAAGTTTTTCTGTTGGTTTCTTTTCTTCTTCCCTCTCCGCTTAGAGGGCCAATTCCTCCATTGTTCATTACAACGGTTTTGCAGTTTCTGACTGGCCCTTACTTTGAACCTGCTGCTAAAGAAGCTGACATCAAATTTCTGTCATGGAAGACTTTTTATGGTTATCACCTCTACCAGGACATTTCTGAATTACATGCCCTTTCCTCAAAACCTCCCTGTCTAGTTTTTCACTTAGACAGTGTCTTTAAAAAAACAGTCCATCTTTTCTCCCTAAATTTGCTCCAGAATTGTCCCATTAATCAGTCCATAAATTTGCCTATCGTCTTTCCAGATTTCTCAAATGGTAGAATATACATTACTCTTGTTTGATGTTCACCACCAGTAGTGTTTTTTATTTGCTTTGGAGGAAAAAATGTTCAAAAAATCCGATCAGATATTTGTCTCCTTTTCTAAAGCCAAATTGGGAAAAGCAGTATCTTAAGGTCACACTATCTCGTTGGTTGGCTGTGTGCATTTCTTTTATTTACCAAGAGAAGGGGTCATCTCTTCCTTTTTCCCCTAAGGCTCATTCTTCTAGATCTGTGACTTCTACAGCCGCCTTCTCTAGTGTCCTGATTGATGTATGTGCTTGCAGCTACCTGGTCAAAAGTCCATACCTTCATCTTGCATTGTCCCATCTGTTGAATGGATAGAAAAGACAACATCAGTTATGCAAGTTATGTATTACTTTCTTGTCGTATTCCATCTATTCTAAAACTACCTGCCCTCCATTCTCCTCCTCCTTTTTTGTAAGTAATGTTTCTTTGTCATGTTCACATTCTGAGATAGCTCTAGTTGGCCTTGCCTTGGCTTCTGAAGGTTAAGCTTGCCTTTTTTCTTATTTTTTCACTGTTGACGCTCATTTTCCATTTAAAATATACTACTATGTTTTCATCATGTGCTCCTAAATGTTTTTCAGCTGTCTTTCAGTCAAACAAATTTGATCTGAGGTAGCACATTATGTGCATGGGGGTTATGAGTAGGAGGAAGAGCCTACTTCTTTACTTACCTTACTTACTGACTGGATCAGTAGCTTTGAAGTGGCAAAGGTCAGATCTGAGAGCTATCTGTTGAAATATGGATGGAATATGACAACACAGATCTAATGTTATGGTAAGTACACAATTTTCGTATGTCTTACTGATCACTGCTACAGTATTGCTTCCCTGTCTGTTTCCTGTCTTCTCTTCCATCCCAGTTCCAAAAGTGTTCTCTCCTTCAGTTGTGAGCTGTTACATAGTTCCATTTTTGGTGGAGTTTACTTAGGTTTCATTTTTGCCCCTCCTAGCTGACCAGTTCTCTTATCAGTGGTCTTAAGGCCACTGGATTTGAGATAGTCCATGGAACACATGAGTACTCCCATCTGTATACAATGATGCATACAATCTGAGGTAATGTGTTGGGCGGATGCCCTCGAGAAGGTATAACTTTGATACCCCCCAGCTGGATGTTAGCAAACGAAAACCCATACGTTAAGAATACTGCACCTGTCATGAGTAAGACATTTACTGTTGTTGTAAGTTCTTACACAGCTCTACTTTCCTCCAGGCTACCTACGTTCTGTCAAAGTAAAACATTGTTACATAGAAGCTGAGCTGGACCAAGGCATATCCTGAAGTATGGAAGCTGAACCAAGATTTTTTCCTGAAACTGGCCCATCTTTAAGAACTCCTTCAGTACATCTGTTTGCCTACAGCCACTAGTGATAGTTAATGAAATTTTGCTCCACAGCTTCTTGCATACAGGCTTAGAAGACAGATGTTTTTCTTTCCCATTGACAGGGAGTGGATGCCCTTCCATATCACTGTTGCAATTATCTCTACAATAGGGATTCCCTGCCAAGGGCAGCCCTACATCTGGCCAGTATACCAAAGTCTTTTGGTTTTTAAGGGTACATCGTATGTCGCATGTATGCTCCCCACACATGGCGTAGGGTATAAAGGTGATGTCCAGACATACCGTCCCTAGAACTTCTTTGCTGCCAGTCCAAACGCCATCTTAGATCGTCTGCTGGTCCTGCATCTTTCAGATAAGTGCCCCATTGGGGTTTTTGATTTTGTCTTATGTTTGCCTTGTAAATCTGGTAGTTGGGTTTTGTGTCATCCAGAAAGGGAAAATGTCCGTGCAGGAGACAGTTTCCTCATAAAGACCATCACTAGCAGTGTTCGTTTCTGATTAGGTGTTTCACTTGGTCATACACTTTGCGAGATTTGTCAGTCCTTTGTCCCTAAGGCTTTGAGGGAGTCTGCGTTGTTCTCTAGTGATTTATCTTGAGAAACACCAGCTGTCTACAAACTGTCGGCTAGGGTACCATGGAAGGATCCTTCCAACCTAAGGACCAGCTGTCTACAAAGAAAAAGACCAGGAAAGTTAGGTCTGATTCTTTGGCTGTACCGCCTCCATCAGACATCTGTTTTGAGGCTGGTGAAAGCCCAGAGGAGAGTCCATTTTTTTTTCTCGGATTCCTCTGGCATGACCTCTGTGGCAGCCAGCTTGGACCCAGTGCCATGCGTGTCCATGGAGGTATTGCAGATGTCCGCCTCTGATGTACAGGGGGGGATCCATGACTAGTTCTTACTGAAGGGAATAGGAGTTTTCCACATATTTTAGTTAGGGAAGAGGTCCCGACTACTATTTAGTGCCGCGAGGGGTCAGAGCCTCCAAATTCTTTTAAGGCTCATGTCCCACTCAAGAAGAAACAGAAAACTAAACATATTTTGCCTGCTCCTAAAGATCCTTAGAGTGAATGGCAGAACTTCATGCAGGGCTTGTTCAATGCCCTTATGGCTCTCAAGCTTCCTGAAGATGTTTCTGTTCCTGGTCTTCTACCCTTCCTAAGAGGCCTAGGGAGAAGGATTCTTCTGAGGAGGATACTTCCCATTCTGACTGAGTCCCTCAGTTATTCCTCACAGTTTCTGGTTCTGAGGAAGAAGAATTCATCAGTCCTGGCTCTTCTTTTGCAGAAATTTCATTTGGTGATACTGTTTCCAATATGATGGAATTTTTCTAATGGGACTGTGCTCAAGTGTCTGATGATCAGAAGAGGTACCATGAGCTTTTGCAAATGGAGTCTCCTAGGCCCTGCGCTGTTCCTCCAGTTCCTGCTGCCTTGCTGGATGTTTTTTTTTTTTACTGCTTCTCAGGCTCCTGATTCTCAATCATTGTTTTCAAAAAAAAAAAAACCTTATAGGTTTTATAAAGTGCTTGAGGACTGCAAGATTTTGTAAGTGTTCATCTGCAAGACCCCCTCTTTGGTGCCTGCAGCTTCTGATAAGCCTTCCATATTGTTGCTTTCCACTAAGTTGTTGCCATTAGATAAGGATAGCAGAACTGTAGAGAGACTGGGTAAGAAGGTGTATACTTCTACCACTCACATTTAGAGCTGTTAATTATCAGACACACATGACTAGGTATGTTTTGGCTCTTCTCTCAAGCCTTTCAGGCTATTTCTGATCTTTCTGATTCTGAGGGGAAGGTCTAAGCCCTTGCTTTATTTGGGAGGTCCTACAAAGTGACCCGCCATTCCATTAAATGCAGCTGATGCTTCATCTAGGTCTACTTCTTTTGGGTATGTTTTGAGGAGGTATTCCTAGCTCAAATTTCAGCCTATACCTGATGATATGAAGGCTAAATTGATGAATCTCTTCTGGACAAGCATTTGTTTTGTGCTGCTGCTGCTGCAGAGTTGTTTAAGTCCTTGCAAGTAAAAGGCAAGGCCTTACGGGAGTTGAAACATATTTTCATTTCCCTTGTGCCCAAATTTCAAAGGAATTATCCTAATAAGCCTACCTTTGTTCGTAGACAGTCTCACCTTCCCCACAAAGGTAAGAAGGGTGGTAGAAGGGCTCCCCCTGCTAAGGCTACCCAAACTCCTCCTACTCAGAAGCCTGCTTTTCCTGACAAACCAGGTGCTGTCTGACTGTCCTATTCTTCTCAGTCACATTCCTGTTTCTCTGTCTTTCTTTGTCTTTTCCTGTTTGGGAAAATGTTACCCATGTCTCCTGGGTTATTTCTATTATTTCATGGTTTGGAAATCTGTTCTCCCCTTTTTTGCCATTCCTCAGGAACTGCCGCCCTTTTTTCCAGAAGTGCTTCAGGGTCTTTTGGCCCAAGGAACAATTCAAGAAGCTCTAACTCCTCAGAGGGAGAAGGGGTTTTAAACATTCCAGAATGTTTTTGGTACCCAGGAAAGATGGCACCTGGAGAACCCTTCTGAATCTTTCTCAGCCAAACACCTTTTTGAAGGTTCCTTCCTTTCGGATTCTATCCCTTCAAACATGGATGTCCTTCAAGAATGCAACTGCAGTTATAACATATGGGTTGTCCTGCCTCAGGCAGCCCTCGGTCGGCCGGATTCCAAAGTCTTGGTCCGACGTCGGCTGATGTCGCATTTCTCTCCGACGTCAGAGCGGCTGGAGTACATAAGCATCAGCCGACGCCATTTTCTTCAGTCTTTCTTGCCCCACGGTGCCCGAAGCAGAAGCAGTTCACAAGTGCCGGTCGGTCAGCTCCTGTATTCTTCTAATCCGAAGTCATTAGAAAAGCTAAGTACCCCATTGGGGACCTTTTCTTGCCTCAGCCGATGTCAGAAATTACTGAAAAAGTTAACAATTGTCTGTCTTGTGGTAAACAAATACCTCATAAGGATTTCCACTCTTACTGTCTTCCTTGCCTTGGCCCAGACCACGACGTCTCGGCCTGTGTCGCCTGTGCTCGCTTCAATAAGCGCACTCTCAGGCGCCGGGCGGAGTTCGCTGAAGATTTTTTCGGCGAAAAATTTGCTTATAGAATGCCGTCGGAACTTCCGACATCGCAAACTCCCAAGAAACGAAAAGACCGGGACCGACGTCCTCGTCCCGCGTCTACCACCGACTCCACGCCAAAACCTACCGCGAGTGCTCCGGTTCCCCCTGAGACGGTTATTCCACCGCTCCGAACCGAAGACACCGCATTTCCGACTACTCCGATACCGGATACCACTCCGCCAGTTATAGATTTTCCTCCGGATACTGAAACCGAGGAAATGCCCGAGACCATTGCTGTAGATAAGGTCACTCCTGCACGTGGAGCTGCCAGGCCTCCTATGGCCATGTCTATTAAGGCCTACACTTGGGCTAAGGCAGCCAGCAAGACCAAACACCTTACTGCTAAAGCCTTACCTCAGCCTACTCCTAAGATACAAATCATGACTATGGCTGCAGACTTAATTTCCATGATTAGAGGTTCACAGGCCCATCCTGAGAGAGGATCCCAGCCTCCTTCTGATAAGAGGCCCCGGGTTGAACCCTCTGACCCTCTCCCTTCAGATGAAGATTCTGGCCCCGGGTTGAACCCTCTGACCCTCTCCCTTCAGATGAAGATTCTGAGGACTCTGTCCACTCCGATGGCCAGGAAGAGCTCTTCCAGACCTATGAGGACTCGGATGCAGAGGATTCCATCCCCTCGGCCTCCCCTCCTGAGGATATTTCTTTTGGGGAAGTTCTGCATACCATGAGGGAACATTTCAAGTGGCAAGGCCAGGAATATTCTGATTCCAGAAAGCCTTGAACTTTCCTTAAAAAGCCCCAGCACAGGCCCTTAGCTATTCCTCCTGTGCTTGATGTTTTGGATGGTTTATATTCTGACTCCAGTGTTACCCCTGATTCTCTTCCTCCTGCTCCAGCCAAGCCAGACAGATATTACAGGGTCCCAGAAACACATTCCCATTTATTCAGGGCCCATACTGTTGATTTAGAAACTATTTCTCAAGGACCTAAAGGTGTTTCAGCTTCCACCTCTAAAAATCCCTTGCCTTCTAACAGGGAAGCTAGGTCATTAGAGAGATGGGGGAAAAAGGTCTACACCTCCACTACTTTATCTATGAGAGCTTTGAATTGCCTCTTTCATATGTTACAATATCAGGATTACCTGTTAGATGATTTACAGAAAACATTGGCCTCTCCTGATCCTTTAGACAGGAAGTCTTTGCAGGAAGCTGTACATAATTCTCAGCAAGTCAGCAATCACTTTCTGCAGTGTGGATATGATGCATTGGAAGCTTCATGTAGGGCAGCTATGACAGGGGCAGTCATTCATAGACATGCATGGTTAAAAGAACAACCTCTACCAGATCATGTTAAGGCAAAACTTCTGGATGCACCCTTGGAAAAGAACAAGCTTTTTGGTGCTAATGCTAAAGATGTGTTGAAGTCCATCGAGGAAAAAGCAAAATCAGTTCAGACGGTTAAAGATTTCCTCCAGGTTCAGCCCCCCAGATTCAGTAGGAATTGGCCTTCAAAAAACTGGTCCTTTCCTAATCCTGAAAACTTTCAAAGGGGTAAAAACAGGTGTGGCCGAGGAAGAGGACAATACAGAGGTCCTTACAGGGGACGACAATGGCAGCCAGCAAACCAAAGAAGTGACACAGGGGTCTCCCCTGCCCCACAGGCACAATCTCAATGACTTTCCTCTACGTCCGCCTACCAAGGAGCAAATAGAAGCTCCCTTGGGCGGAAAATTATCTCTGTTTTCAGACAATTGGCACAGATTGACAAAGGACAAATGGATTTTGGACATTATAGACCAAGGTTACAGGTTCCATTTTCATACCTTACCAAGAAAACAAGGCATGCCAAATCTACCACAAAACCAGAGGGCAGAGGCTATCAAGCAAATTTCTCTGCTTGCTCAGATCAAAGCAATAGAAAAAGTTCCACAACAAGAACAAGGCCAGGGGTGTTACTCAAGACTGTTCCTTGTTCCAAGAAAAGAAACTCAATGGAGACCAATACTGGATTTGTCCGCATTAAACACCTTTCTCATAGTACCAAAGTTCAAAATGCTGACTCTACAGCAACTCCTTCCCATGCTGGGCAAGGGGTCTTGGCTGATTACTCTGGACCTCAAGGAGGCATACCTGCATGTCCCTATCAGACACAGCTGCAGAAGATACCTCAGATTTCTTGCAGGGCCAGAGCATTATCAATTCTCAGCATTGCCATTTGGCTTATCTACTGCACCCAGAGTATTCACAAAATGCCTGGCTTCAGTAATTGCTCATTGCAGGCTCCAGGGGATCCAAATTTACCCGTACCTGGACGACTGCCTCATACAAGCGGACGACAAATTGATGTTGACAAAAAACTTGAACTATGTCATACAGTTATTTCAGGCTCTGGGATACACAGTCAACTTCCAAAAGTCAAGACTTCAACCATCCCAGCAAATAACCTTCTTAGGAGCCAATCTAGACACAGCCTCTCAAATGGCTTACCTGACAGAAGACAAGCAAGAGAAGTTAACTCATTATTTCAAAGGTTTGGCAAAACTCACCCAGATGACTGCAAGGAGATTCCTACAGGCCCGGGTTACATGGCATCCTGCATTCTCCTGGTTCCATTAGCAAGACTACACATGAGAAAGCTTCAATGGTACCTAAAAAGCCTATGGTCTCAGCACAGCAACAACTTGGAGACAACCATACCGCTCATTCCATGCCTACAAAAGGAATTCCTATGGTGGGACTCGGTAAGCCAGGCAAACACAGGTATGTCATTCAAAAAACCTCAGATAACACAGACCATGACCACAGACGCCTCAGACCTTGGATTGGGGGCGCACATGGAAGGCAGATGTATACAAGGACAATGGTCTCCAAAGGAAACACATCTGCATATAAACCAAAAGGAAATGCTGGCAGTAATGCATGCCATCGAGGCCTTTCGACAACAACTTCAGCAAGGCCATTTACTGATACGGACAGACAACACCACTGTGATGTGGTATATAAACAAGCAAGGGGGCACCCATTCTTACCCACCTTTGCAGACTGACAATGAATCTTTGGGAAAAATCACTGAGCCTAAACATACAGTTACAATCCCAGTTTGTTCCAGGCAAAGACAATGTGCTGGCGGACAGCCTAAGCAGGAATTTCACAGATCCACACGAGTGGAGGTTACATCCGAAGATCTTCACACAACTCACCTCGACATGGGGCAGGCCAGAAGTAGACCTATTTGCCTCTCACCTCAACCATCATCTACAAAAATTCTGTTCAAGGACATACCATCCACAAGCTTGGAAAATAGATGCTCTTTCATTCAACTGGAACTTCCTAAAAATCTATGCATTCCCACCTCTGCCACTGATGACCACAGTATTACTAAAGATCAAAGCAGAGAGACCCAAGGGGATCCTAATAGCTCCAGACTGGCCAAGACAACACTGGTACCCACTACTACGAAGCATATGTCACAACAAGAAGTGGGCCTTTCCCCAATGGCCCCTACTTTTGACTCAACACAACTTCAAAACAGTGCATCCAAACCTTCAGACACTGCAGCTAACACCCTGGGATATCCCATGAATAGCCTCAATCTATCTCTCGCCAAGGAAGTTCAGCGGATATTAACAGAAGCTCGAAGACCATCCACCAGAAAGGTTTACTTAGCACAATGGAAGAGATTCAGCATTTGGAATACCAGCAAGGGACATGATGCATCATTATTGAACATCCCACTCATCCTGGAATATTTGGCAGAGATGCTACAGAATGGACTCTCATATTCTTCCATAAAGATACATGCTTCAGCTATTTCAGCTAGATATAACACTGATCCGCCTGTGTTTTCACATCCTTTGCTAAGGCAATTCCTCAGGGGAATCAAGAACATTAAGCCACCAAGAAAGGCTCCAGTGCCAGCTTGGGACCTCAACTTTGTCCTAGAAAAACTGACTCTACCTCCGTTTGAGCCAGCAGCTTCAGTCGACTTACAATTTCTCTCATGGAAGACAGCTTTTCTGTTGGCAATTACCTCAGAAAGAAGGGTTTCGGAACTACAGGCCCTAATGGTAATACCACCGTTCATAATCTTTCACAGAGACAGGGTCTCCTTAAGAAGCAACCCTACTTTTATGCCAAAGGTGGTATCTAGGGTTTCTTTAAATCAAGCTATTCATCTGCCTGCTTTCTTCCCCAATTCTGAGAACAAAGGGGAAAGACTGTTACATACCTTGGACATTCACAGACAACTTCGCTACTACCTGGACAGAACCAAGACCAGTAGGAAGTCTGATCAACTTTTTGTAGCTTACGCCCCTGGAGTACAAGGAAAAGCAATTTCAAAACAGACTATTTCAAAATGGATTGGACATTGCATCAGATTTTGTTATTCCTTCCATGGGAAGATTGTTCCAGCCAATGTCAGACCACACTCCACCAGAGCTACAGCCACCTCTACAGCATTCTTAAGAGGGGTGCCTACAAAGGACATTCTAGAAGCTGCTACATGGAGCTCCATGCATACATTCTCCAAACACTACAATCTCCCTCTATACTCCAGATCCAGAGCAGGCTTTGCTTCGGCAGTCCTGCAGGGTTTGATTGCCACACCATCTCTTTTCTAGAGCATTCCTCCTCCCCCAGCTAAGCTATGGTATTCTACCCATATGTTATGACTGCAGTTGCATTCTTGAAGGACATAGTACAGTTTTGTACCTACCATAAATGTAGATGTCCGATAGACATGCAACTGCAGTCGGATTTTCCCACCCTCCATACCCCTCTATGCCTAGGGTCCACTCCTATCCCTGTTTTCTCTTAGCTGGGGATATCTGTTATGGTGTATTTGTTTTATTGCTCATTTATTTGTTTGGAATCCTGTTTTTGTCTTCCAATTTGATTACAGCCTTCCTTGGAGGGCATCTGGGGCAAGAAACACTGAAGAAAATGGCGTCAGCTGATGCTTATGTACTCCAGCCGCTCTGACGTCGGAGAGAAATGCGACATCAGCCGCCGGACCCAGACTTTGGAATCCGGCCGACCGAGGGCTGCCTGAGGCAGGACAACCCATATGTTATGACTGCAGTTGCATATCTATCGGACATCTACATTTATGGTAGGTACAAAACTGTACTTTTTCTCTGCTATTTCAGGCCTCTCTGGTTTCCCTGGATTTTAAGGATGCTTATCTACATAGCTAAATATTTCTATTTATCCCTTTTTCAGGAGGTTGTTACTTTTCTCTGTTGCTTCCTGGCATTTTCATTTTCTAGGAAAGGGCTGTTTCTGAGCAGCAGGAGTTGAAGTGGACTTTACAGAAGAGTATTGCTTTCTAGCATCTCTTTTACCCTTAGTAGGAGGTCTGGATGGTTTCCTTACAAAAAGAGTTTGAGGTATAGTTCCTCTGAAATCTGAGGACTGGTGACAAAAATGTGTTTGAAATCTTGAAGCGCTTTTCCATTTTCTTGTAAGTACTTAAAGTTCTGCAGCAGAAGAACCAAATAAGACCTTGGAGTCTAGAGGTGTATCCATAATTTTAGCTTTTGTGTCATCTGGTAAAGGCTGTAGTCTCAGCCAAGAGCACGTCCTGAGTACAGAGCCTGAAGCAGTAGATTTTCTTCGTGTTTTACTGTTGCAGTCATGACACTTGAGTTATCTGCCTGCAGGTAGCCCTCAGTCGGCACGAATACCAGAGTCTTGGGATTTCTGCATGGGATGCTGTCAGGTTGTCAGGGGTATAAAACATGCAGCTGATGCCATTACATCAGTTTTTCTTGCCGTGTGGGAGCCCTAAGCAGAAACAGTTCGCAAGTGCCGGTCTGCAGCTACCTGAAATTTTCGTTGTTCGAATTTCAAACCTGAAGTCTTCTAAAGCTAAGAACCTCGTTGGGGATCCTTTTTTTTTTTTTTGCGCTAACCGATGTCAGAAAAAGTTAATAGTTGCCTTGCCTGTGGAAAGCAAATACCTCACAGAGATTTTCATTCTTACTGCATCACCCGTTTAGGCCCAGACCACGACGTTCCTCAATGTCAATTTTGTGCCTGTTTAACACACAAACTATTTGTCGTTGGGCTATCTTTGACACTAAATTCTTTCGCTGTTGTTCTTCGTATTCCAAAATGGCTTCGATAAGCCATCCGACTACCGATCTTCCGAAAAATCGTAAGGATAAAGACAGAGACAGACCTCATAGGTCCCAAACTGTCGACGCTTCCGTTAAGCTAGTTGCCAGTCTGCCAGTACTCACTGAGGTGCTTTCGCAGCCCCTGATACCCGCTTCTACAGATTCACAGGCCTCTGCTGAGACCCATTCAGAGTCCGGTATCCCGCTAGATGCTTCTTCAGCTATGGAACCTGTGGATGTCTCTACCTTGGATGGGTCCGGAGCCGTTGTGCGGGCACCGGCTTCTGAGGATGTATTCCGACCTTCCAATGTTCGTATTAAACTCTACTTTGTTTCTGACTAAAACTACCGAGATGTTCTTCATCTCACATTGCTGCAGTCATAACCTGTGGGTAGTCCGCTGTCCTCGGTCGGCCCGAATACCAAAGTGTTAGGCTGGCGTCGGTCATGGTCGCTCAGATCTGACGTCAGTACGCCATGGTATTAAAGCGCATGACCGACGTCATATCCTCAGTCTTTCTTGCCGCATGGTCTGAAGCAGAAGCAGTGTTTGCAAGTGCCGTTCGGCGTTCTGAAATTTTCGTATTCTGAGTTTCAGACCGAAAACCAAGTTGGGCTAAGTACCCCGTTGGGGAATATTTTGTTTTTTTCTTGCCTCAGTTAATTCCGGATGTCAGAAAAAGTGAATAATTGTATTTCTTGTGGGAAACAGATACCGCATAGGGATTACCACTCTCTCTGTATTCCTTGTTTGGGGCCTGAGCACGACGTAGTCGGGTGTCGCTTTTGTGCTAGATTTAATAAGCGCACCATTAAACGTAGGTTAGATTGCGCTAGGCTTGTCTTCGGTAAGCAGTGTAATTACAATATGCCGTCGGATCCTCCGACGCACGCTACCGCTAAGAAGCACAAGGAAAAATCGTTAAAGTCCAAGCAGGATGAGTCGTCCGTTCCGGACGCCGGTTCTTTAGAAACTACGGTGGAATCTGTGGATCCAGCCGAGGTTTCAGCTGAGTCTCAGGGGGAGCCGTTAATTTTGCAAGATGTGGCCTCTCAGGAGTCGGGTCAGGCTGAGGGGGCCTCTTAGGTTGCTGTACTCCCTTCTTTGCATAAGGTGGTTAGGCCTTCCCCTTCTGTCTCTAAGGTACCCCCCAAGGTCAGGCCTGGTTTGTCTTCCTCTGGTGTCAGTCCTAGTTCTGCAGGTTCTGTACCTAAAAAACACATGCTAAAAATGGCAGAAGATTTGATTTCCTTAATCAGGGGTTCTATGCCCCCTCCAGATAAGAGGCCTAGGGTGGAGCCAGAGGTGGAAGGTTTGGAACATTTTTCAGATTACTCAGAGTCTTCGGCTGAAGACATTCAGGATTTTCCTCCTTATTCTGATTCAGACGCAGAGGATTCCAGTCCTTCTGCTTCTCCTCCAGAGGATTTTTCTTTTTCAGAAACCCTACATTCTATGAGGGAGCATTTTAAAAGGGAAGGGCAGGATTTCTCAGATTCCCAAAAGAGGCTTAGGGAATTTTTGTTTTTACCACAACATCGGCCCTTGGCTATACCTCCTGTTTTGGATGTTGTTCAGGATGTTTTCTCTGAGGCTTCTCTTAATCCAGACTCTTTGCCTCCTGCGCCAGTTAAACCAGATAGGTATTACAGAGTGCCTGAGGCTCATAAATATCTGTATAAGAGCCCAAGGGCTGACCCAGAAACTATTAACCAGGGACCTAAGGGTGTCAGGGCTTCTGTTGTAAAGAATCCAGTTCCTATGGATAAAGATTCTAGAGCTTTGGATAGGTGGGGTAAAAAAGTGTATACCTCTTCCACTCTAGCAATGAGGGCTTTGAATTGCCAGTTTCACATGTTGAAGTACCAGAATTTTCTCCTTACTCAGTTAAAATCTAAGGTAGATGCTTTGGCAGAGGGCATAGAGTGTAAGGAATTACAGGATTTGGTTCATGCCTCTGATCAGGTGGGTAAGCATTCTTTGCAGTGTGGTTTCGATGCTTTACAGGCTTCTTCCAGGGTGGCTGCCACTGGATCAGTTATTCGTAGGCACGCCTGGCTTAAGGATCAGAACTTGTCAGAGCATGTTAAAGCTCGAATTTTGGATGCTCCTCTGCAGTCTGAAGTTTTGTTTGGTTCTCCTGTGGAGTCAGTCTTAAAGAAAATGGAAGACAAAGCTAAGTCTATGCAGACTGTTAAGGAATTTTTGCAGGTGCAGCCCCCTAAGTTTAGCAGAAATTGGCCTACTAAGGGATGGGCTTACCCTTCTTCTGATTTACAGTCTAGGGGCAGATCTAGACATGGTAGGGGCAGAGCTCAGGGTTCTTTCAGGCCTAGAACGTGGAGTTCCCCTGCCCAATCTACAGGTGAGGGCAGGGGCCAGTCCTTTCGTAAACAGACCCAATGACCTGCATCTTCAGCTGCCAGATCCTTCCTGTCTGGCAGCTCCTCTGGGAGGAAAGTTGGCACTCTTCAGGCAAAACTGGCTTTTAGTCACCCAGGACAAATGGGTGTTGGACATTATAGACCGAGGCTACAAGTTTTATTTCCACACATTGCCTCCTTTCAAAGGCATGCCGGACGTTCCTCCTCAGCAAAGGGTGGAGGCTCACAAACAGATTTCTTTACTTCTTCAAATGGGGGCTATACAGCAGGTCCCTCTGTCAGAAGTGGGCCTAGGATTTTATTCTCGCCTGTTTCTTGTACCAAAGAAAGGAAACACTTGGAGGCCAATTTTGGATTTATCTATCCTCAACACATACCTGGACATTCCAAAATTCAAAATGTTGACTTTGCAACAACTTCTGCCTCTGTTGGGCAAAGATCACTGGATGGTAACTCTGAATCTCAAAGAGGCTTATCTTCATATTCCTATCAGGCCCAGTTGCAGGAGATTCCTGCGTTTTCGGGCTGGGACTTACATTATCAGTTCTCTGCATTGCCCTTTGGCTTATCTACTGCGCCCAGGGTGTTCACAAAGGTTCTGGCTCCGGTGATAGCCTTCTTAAGGTTAAGAGGAATACAGATTTATCCTTATTTGGACGACTGCCTGATTCTTGCTCAAGACAAAAACAAGCTACTTCATCATCTACAGTATGTTATGGCAGTGTTAAGGTGCCTGGGGTATTCTGTGAACGAAACAAAGTCCAGTCTAGTACCCTCTCAGGACATGTGCTTTCTGGGTGTGAGACTGAATACAGCCTCCCAGATGGCTTTTTTGACCCCGGACAAGCAAAGAAATCTTTCACTTTACTTCCAACAATTGTCTCTACGGTCCAGGCTGACTGCAAGGACAGTCCTTCAAGCCTTGGGGTTCATGGCATCTTGTATTCTGGTGCTTCCCAATGCCAAACTGCATATGAGGAAGCTACAATGGTATCTCAAAAGTGTATGGACGCAACACTGCCACGATCTGGACACTGTCATTCGGATAATACCTTGCATTCAAAAGGAATTTTTGTGGTGGGCTCAGGAATGTCACCTAAACAAGGGACTCTCTGTGACTCGACCAGAGGCGAGTCAGATCTTAACGACAGATGCCTCAGACAAGGCTTGGGGAGCACACCTCAATGGAAAATGGGTTCAAGACACGTGGCCTGCCAGACTTCAACATTTACATATCAACTTGAAGGAGATGTTAGCAGTCCAATTTGCATTGATGGCTTTCAAGGATCTACTTCACCCAGGACAAGTGTTGATTCAAACAGACAACACGACTGTCATGTGGTACATCAACAAGCAAGGGGGAACCCATTCGTACCCTCTTTGCAGGCAAGCTATGATTTTGTGGGAGACTGCTCTCAGTTTGCACCTCACTCTTCAGGCAAGGTTTCTGCCAGGAGCACAGAACTCCTTAGCAGATGTTTTGAGCAGACAGATGGTGGATCCCCACGAGTGGAAGTTGGATCCTCATGTATTTCGACAGTTGACAGTGTTATGGGGGACTCCAGACATAGATCTGTTCGCTTCTCCACTAAATTTCCAGTTGCCAAAGTTTTGCACAAAGATGTTTCATCCAAAAGCTTGGAAAGTGGATGCTCTATCGTTCAGTTGGAACAATCTTCACGTCTATGCCTTTCCTCCTCTGCCTCTCCTTCCCAAGGTGCTCTTGAAGGTCAGACAGGACAAGCCCTCCATGATTCTGATAGCTCCAGATTGGCCACGGCAGCACTGGTACCCTCTGCTGAGGAGTTTAGTACGGGAGCCTCCTTGGCCTTTGCCTTCAATTCCACACCTTTTGTCTCAGGCAGGCAATCATTTCCTCAATGTCAGGATACAGTCCCTGCATCTGACAGCCTGGCATATTCTGTTCTAGACCTTGGAGGGTCGCAGCTTCCTCAACAAGTTTTGAATGTCATTTTGGAGGCCAGAAGGCCTAGTACAAGGAAAGTTTATGCTGATAAATGGAGGAGATTTTTTTATTTGGAGCAAAGCAAAGAGCTTTGATGTTTCCAGGCCTAATTTGAGTGTTTCACTTCAATATCTTACAGAATTATTAGACAAGGATTTGTCTTTCTCCTCTGTAAAAGTTCATGCTGCAGCCATTTCTGCTCACTATGACTGTGACCCACCATTATTCTCTCATCCTTTGTTTAAGCAATTCCTTAGAGGGGCAAAGAACATAAGACCCCCGCGTAGAGCTCCTACTCCTTCCTGGGATCTCAATTTTGTGTTGGAAAAATTTACTTTATCTCCTTTTGAACCTGCAGCTACATCCGAGTTGAAGTTTTTGTCTTGGAAGACTGCTTTTTTGTTGGCCATTACGTCTGCTAGAAGGATATCTGAATTACAGGCTCTAATGGCAGTTGAACCCTTCCTGATTTTTCATAAGGATAGGGTATCTCTGCGTACTAACCCTACTTTTATGCCTAAAGTGGTTTCAAATGTGGCCTTGAACCAATCTATTCATTTGCCTACTTTTTATGCTGATCCCCAAAATAAAGGGGAGAAAATTTTGCACACTTTGGATATTCACAGGCAGTTGCGTTATTATTTGAGCAGGACTAAAGGGTTCCGACGGTCTCAACAGTTATTTGTTTCTTTTGCTTTGGCCTCTCAGGGGAAACCTGTTTCAAAACAAACTATTTCTAAGTGGATTGGCCATTGTATTGCTTTTTGTTATTCTCATCATGGTAAGGAGATTCCGGCTGGAATCAGACCTCATTCCACTAGGGCTACTGCCACTTCTACTGCTTTTTTAAGGGGGGTAGCTACTAAAGATATTTTGGAAGCAGCTACTTGGAGTTCAGTGCACACTTTTTCTAAGCATTACCATCTCCCTCTTTATTCCAAATCTAGGGCTGGGTTTGCCACTGCAGTCTTACAGGGCATGTTAACAGCTCCCAATGCTTTATGATTTTGCCAACCTCCCTTTACCTTTGCTTTGGGATTCTACCCACAGGTTATGACTGCAGCAATGTGAGATAAAGAACATAGTACAGTTTTGTACCTACCATAAATGTAGATGTTCGAAGATCCACATTGCTGCAGTCTAATTTACCCTCCCTCCTTCCCCTCTGTAGTTTGGAGTGGTTGTATGGTTTGGGTTGTAAATATTGTTTGTACATGGGTTTTGGAGGTTTTTCTGTTTTTGGCTATGGCCTTTCTTTTTAGGGCCTTCTGACATCTGGGGCAAGAAAGACTGAGGATATGACGTCGGTCATGCGCTTTAATACCATGACGTCAGATCTGAGCGACCATGACCGACGCCAGCCTAACACTTTGGTATTTGGGCCGACCGAGGACAGCGGACTACCCACAGGTTATGACTGCAGCAATGTGGATCTTCGAACATCTACATTTATGGTAGGTACAAAACTGTACTTTTCTCAGGCCCAGAGTTCACACTGTGCCTAGAATACCGACGACCAAAGCTCAAGCTCCCATGCCACAGAAACAAATGCTTAGAATGGCTGAAGACCTTATAACTTTAATTAGTGGAAGCCAGCCCTCCCCCTCTAAAAGACAAAGGATTGATTTCCCTTCTGATTCTACAGACCATGACTCCGATTACCAGGACATTCCCTTATCTACCTATGAGGATTCAGATGCAGAGGATTCCATTCCCTCTGCCTCCCCTCCAGAGGACTTTTCTTTTGGTGAAACCTTGCATACCTTGAGAGCATTTCCGCTGGGAATGCCAGGACTACCCACAGTCCAAAAAGAGACTCAGAGAATTTTTAGATTTGCCTCAGCACAGGCTCCTAGCTATAGCCCCTGTCCTGGATATTATAGATGATGTCTTCATGGAGTACAGTTTTACTCCTGATACTTTACCACCAGCTCCTAGAAAGCCTGACGGGTACTACAGAGTACCTGACTCTCATAAATTTCTCTTTAAGAATCCCACTGCAGATCCAGACACCATTTCCCAGGGATTTAAAAGTATTAAGGCTACGACGACCAAAAACCCTACCCCTTCTGACCGGGATTGTAGAGCTTTAAACAGATGGGTAAGAAAGTATATACCTCTGCAGCTCTTGCCATAAGGAATTTAAATTGCCAGTTTCACATGGTGAAGTACCAGCAGCATGTTATGGAACTAATTAAACAGAAAATGTTGTTGCTTCCAAATTGTGCAGAAAATAAAGATTTATAAGAGTTAATGCATTCTGCAAACCAAGTTAATAAACATACTTTGCAGTGTGGTTTTGATGCCTTAGAAGCATCTTGCAGGGCTGCTGTCACTAGGTCTGTACTGAGAAGGCATGCTTGGCTGAAGGAACAAATCTTGCCAGACCATGTCGAAGCAAAATTACTAGATGCTCCATTAAACCATGAACGTTTGTTTGGCACAAAAGCAGAAATTCTTAAAAAGATGGAGAAAAAAAGCTAAATCTATGCAAACTGTTAAAGATTTCTTACAGGTACAGCCACCTAGATTCAGTAGGCATTGGCCTTCTAAAAACTGGTCCTTTCCAGTCCCTACCCGGCCTTCTAAGTCCAAACCCAGGGGCAACAGACCAGCAAGACTATAGTCTCAGGGTATGCAGAGATCTAAGCAATGGAGTGCTCCCACCTCAAAAACAGGGAGTGGTAAGCCACCCCCTTATGGAAAAAGTTCACAATGACTTGTCTATCATCCTTCCCAACCATGCCCACATATTTGCACCCCTAGGAAGAAAACTTGCCCTGCATGCAAAAAAACTGGATGTCCATTACCCAGGACCGATGGACAGGTCCTAAACATTGTATCCCAGGGATATAGATTCTACTTCCACTCACTGCCAAACCCAGGCGGGTTGCCAGACCTTCCTCCAAACCAGTGGGCAGAAGCTCAAAAGCAAGTACTTTCTCTTCTCAATATCAGGGATATTCAACCTGTTCCAATAGAGCAAAGGGGACAGGGTTTCTACTCCAGACTGTTCCTGGTTCCCAGAAAAGAGAACTCAAGGCACCCTATCCTGGATCTGTCCATTCTCAACACCTTCCTTGTGGTCCTAAAGTTCAAAATGCTTACACTTCAACAGCTGTTTCCTATGCTAGCTAAGGACTCCTGGCTAGTCACCCTAGACTTAAAAGAAGCTTATCTGCACATCCCCATAAGGGAATCTTGCAGGAAATATCTACGTTTCAGGGCAGGCTCTATGCACCATCAGTTCTCTGCACTTCCCTTTGGCTTATCTACTGCACCCAGGGTATTCACAAAGTGCCTGGCTCCATCCATTGCATACAGCAGGCAGAGAAATATTTAAATTTACCCATACTTGGATGATTGCCTGATTCAGGCAGACAGTCAGGAAGTGCTACTTCAGCACCTGGCATTTGTAAAGAGACTTCTAACTTCTCTGGGGTACACCATCAGCGAAAAGAAATAACATCTGGTTCTCAGACAAAAAATTGTATTCCTGGGAGCAAGCTTGAACACAACTTCCCAGGTGGAATTCCTCACTCCAGAAAAGCAGGTTCATTTGACAAACTACTTCAAACTAATGGCCACCAAAACCCAGCTATCTGCAAGAAAAATACTGCAAGCCCTAGGATTCATGGCCTCATACATTCTACTAATTTCTCTGTATGAGGAAACTTATTGGTACTTAAAAAACCTCTGGTGTCAACATTCTCAGGACTTGGAAACACTGATTGCTATCATTCCTTGTCTAAGCGCAGAGTTCCTTTGGTGGGCGGAGGCTTGCAACCACAACAAGGGATTTCCTGTTACTTTACCCCTCGCTGCCCAAACCCTGACAACAGACTCGTCAGACTATGCATGGGTGGCTCATATGGCAGGCAAATGCATTCAAGGCAAATGGAGCCCAGGACAAATTCACCTGCATATCAATCAAAAAGAAATGTTAGCTGTACAGAATGCTCCGACAGCCTTCAAATACCTTATCCTTCCAGGACAACACTTGATAAATACAGACAACATCACAGTTATGTGGTACATAAACAAGCAGGGGGGGAACTCATTCCTACCCACTTTGCAGGCTAGCCGTGGCCCTGTGGAACACAGCCTTGAGCAACCAGGTGCACCTGCAAGCTCAGTTCCTGCCAGGCAAACAAAATTCACTGGCAGACGACTTAAGCAGAAATCTACTGGACCCACACGAGTGGAAACTAGAACCCAACTCATTCAAACTTCTAATCAACAGGTGGGGGGCACCAGAGGTGGACCTCTTTGCCTCCCCCCAAAACCATGAATTGAGCAAATTGTGCACCAGAAATCCCCACAGCCAAGCATGGCGAATGGATGCCCTATTCTTTATTTGGGGAAAACCTCTCAATTTATGCCTTTCCCCCTCTGCCACTCCTCTCAAAAGTACTACTCAATATCAAGCAGGACAGACCAAGGACAATCCTTATTGCACCAGACTGGCCACGCCAGCACTGGTACCCCCTCCTACTCGGTCTGACAGCAGTGCCACCCTGGCACCTACATCAGACCCCCCGTCCCTGTTGTCCCAGCAGGAGGGACAGATTTTGCATCCTCAGCTGCAAACACTGAACATTGCAGCCTGGCTTATTCCCTGAACACACCACCAGCAACCCTTGGCAAACCGGTGCTGGATGTCATCCTTGAGGCCAGAAGGCCTAGTACTAGGAAATGCTATTCAGAAAAGTGGAAAAGATACTGTTTTTGGAGCCAGCCTCTAGGAATGGACACAGCCGTGCCCTCATTATCTTAAATCCTAGATTACCTAGCAGAGCTGCTCCACAAAAGCCTATCTTTGTCATCAAATGTAATGGGATCCTATCTCGCCTACATTCATAACTGATGGGTTCGGAGCCGATCCATCGGCTCCGACTCAGCCACTATATAGTAGAACGAAGTCTCTAATTGGCTGGGCTACCCCTTATCCCAGAATGCACCACGCCTGCTTCCCCAGATCTCGTTTGCCGCTTTTCAAGCTAGACGTGGTCTCGACTTGGCTGGAGCTAAGTGGTTTATTATTACTTTTTTTGGTCTTTTGACCTAGCAATTTCTTCACTAATTTAACAAACAGCTGTTTTAACAGCTTTACGTGTGTGTGAACCTTTTTCAGTGTGATTGGTATTTTTTCTACTTACCGGGCAAGGCCCGTTTAAGTTAGAGGGCCTTTGCCCTTATTTGTGAGTCAATGTGTTGAATTTGTCTACTTTTAGGTTTGTTTTTCACTCTACTGTACGTCCTACTTTATCGGGCTTCTGCCCGTTTTGTGTTCTCGGGCCAGTCCCGTTGTTGAGTCAATGGCTCGTGCCCTACTTTAAGGTTACTTTCGTGGTAAAAATAGTTGTGTGATAGGATGTCAAAAGAGCAGAAGTCTGGTTTTAAAAAGTGCACCAAGTGCAACTACAAAATGTCTATTACTGATAGCCATGCTGTTTGCGTGTATTGTTTAGGACCGAAACATTTGCAGGAAACATGTAGTGTTTGTCATGCTTTTTCCTCTAGGGTCCTTCAAGAACGTAAAAATAAATTGATCCTTAAGGGCCTTATTAAGCCTTCTTTTGAGGAAGCTTTGGCTTCTCCTTCCTCTCCAGCTTCTAAAAAGAAAAGGTCGTCTGCTCCGACTAGTCCGTCGGAACCGACTTCCAAGAAGCATAGGTCGACCTCTTCTTCCTCAGCTCCAATGGCTTCGGAGCCTTGGTTGGAAGGGTGTGCCTCGATACCTCTTTCCTAGGCTCCATTGATGTCGGAGCCGCAGGTTGGGAGTTTGAGAGGCGAATCACCTTCTTCGGCTCCTTTGGTCTCGGAGCCGTTGGAGGTGTGCAGCTCAGATTCCCCCCCCCCCCCCCCCGGCTCCGAAGTCCCCTTCGGCGCCGATGATTATTCATACGGTTCCGGATCCGGTGCCGATGGTGTTGGAGCTGTTTTGGAGCCGGTCCCCTGGTCTATCGGAGCCGAGAGAGAAGTCGTCTCGGCCCCCATCTATTTCCTCTAAATCCTTCAGGTTGTCAGACTCAGGTTTGGACAGAATTATCCAGATGCTTTTCCAGTCCCTGGTTTTTGCAAAAATGGTCTCTGCTCCAGCCCACTCGGCCCCGGAGCCGGCCCCCACTTCGATGCATCCAATTCCTCCTCCAACCTCCTCAGAGCCGTTGGAGTCTGTGATGGTAGAGCGGAGCAGAGTTGTCCAGTTGGAACCGAGACTCCCTCGGAGCTTCTCTGTTCCGACCATCATTCCTACCCTGTCCTCGGCATCAGGGTTCGGTACCGGGACTTCCTCGGTCGGGGCCGAGGGAACACTTTGGAACTGGTAACTTCGATGCCTAGTCTCCCCCTCGGAGCGTCGGCCACAGGGATTCCCGGTACCATCGTGGTCTCTCAGCCGGTGTCCTCCGTAGAGTCTGGAGGTCCTGCTTTTGAGGCCATGAGGAGTGCGCTGGCCATGTCCTTGCCGGCTCAGCAAGCCTCTACCTCACCGTCCCTAGACTTGGGAACTGGTGCTTCTGGTGTGCTTCATTCCCACGACAGTGGGGCCCCAGGGCCTGAGGATACCCCCTTGGGGGTTCCCTTCTCCCGGGAGGTCCTTCTGAATCCGCTTCAGATGAACCTCCAAGGAAAAAATTGTGCAGGAGGAAGCACATTGACTCCCAGGATGAGTCTATCACATCAGATACTGACCTCGATGATGCGGAGGGGTCCCCGAAATCGTCCTCGGATGACGTCTCATTCTCAGATATCCTCGAGATCCTGAGACAGAGGCGATTGGCAGTCCAAAACCCCTTCCGCGGAGGAGTCGGTCTTCCTCAAGGCTTTTGGGACCCAGCCCTCCGCCTCCTGGGTGTCTCCACCCTTCGATGAATTACTAGATTTAGTTTCTCAAAGGTCGTGGGAACACCCTGACTCTGTGGAACCGGTGCCCTCCAGGCCTAACAAGTTCCTCTCAGCCCCTCCTCAAAAGGAATTTTTGACTAAAGGAGTTGCAGTAGATGCGATGGTGGTGGCATCTGCCACTCAGCAAGACGTGGCAGAGGCTTCAACGTCTATTCACCCTCCTAATAAGGATTCCAGGAGCATGGATAGGTATGGGAAGCGTACCCTTTCTTCAGCGGCCTTTACCCTGTGGTCGCTGAATTACCTTTGTCATTTTACCAGGCTCCAAAGGGACCTCCTCAAAGATTTAGGTGAGTCTCTTACGGGTAATCTTCCTGAGGCGTTAGCCCAAACTGTTGGCGCCCAGATGACTACCCTATCTTCGATAGTCAACTCGTCCATGAGGCTCATCTCATATGCGGCCGAAGGGGTGAGTAGAGCAGTGGGAACAGGCGTGGCTCTTAGAAGACACGCCTGGATGTCCTTCAAGGATGCATCTGCAGTCTTTACAAATGGGTTGTCCTGTCGTCAGGCAGCCCTTCGGTCGGCCGGATTCCAAAGTCTGGGTCTGGCTTCGGCTGGTGTCGCACTTCACCCGACGTCATTGCGGCAGTCATTCGGGTATAAAGGCATCAGCCAACGCCATTTTCCTCAGTCTTTCTTGCCGCGTGGCGCCCGAAGCAGAAGCTGTTCGCAAGTGCCGTTCGGTCAGATCCAGAGATTACTACTACCGAATACTACTTCGAAGACTTCTATAAAGCTAAGTACCCCGTTGGGGACTCTTTCTTGCCTCAGCCGATGTCAGAGAAAGTTAATAACTGTTTATCTTGTGGGAAACAAATACCTCATAAAGATTTCCACTCCTATTGCATTCATTGTTTAGGCCCAGACCACGACGTAGCAGCTTGTCTAGCCTGTGCTTCTTTAACCGACGGACGCTTAGGCGTCGCCGGACTTTGCTGAACAGATTTTCGGCTCCGATTTTGCCTACATTATGCCGTCGGATCCTCCGACTACGCAAATAACCAAAAAACGCAAAGAAAAGGACCGACACTCGCGGTCCGTGGTTTCGGCCGAAACCGCGGTTAAGCAAACCACGAGTGTCTCGGTTTCGGCCGAAACCGAGCAAGCGGTTCTTTCTTCAGCCGATAACTTGCCTTCTATCGAGCCCTCTTCTAACCTGGTAGAAACTGCTTCTGAAATCCAACCTTCTGTTGCGATTTCACAGGATTTATCAGACACCATTCCCCTTGATATTTCTACCCCTGCACGTGGAGCTGCTAGGCCGCCTCCAGCTATGTCTATTAAGGCCTTTGCCAGGGCTAAAGCAGCCAAAGCATCAAAACCTGTGCCTGCCAAGCCCCCCTCTCACAGGCCCAGCACCAGCTCCCATATGCTGTCTTTGGCAGAGGATCTCATCTCCTTAATTCGTGGAGCCCAGCCTCATCCAGACAGGGCCTCTCCCTCCTCCAGAAAAGAGGCCTAGAGCAGAGCCCCTGAGCCAGTAGCCACAGATGATTCCTCTGATGACTCAGAACATACAGACCTTCCTGAGGCTTCTTATTCTCCTTACGAAGACTCTGATGCTGAGGAGTCCATCCCTTCAGCCTCTCCTCCTGAGGAATTTTCCTTTGGGGAAACCTTGCATGCTATGAGGGAACAATTTCAGTGGCAGGGCCAAGATTTCTCAGACTCTAGAAAAAGGCTTAGGACCTTTCTACATTTGCCACAGCATAGGCCTTTAGCTATACCTCCAGTTCTTTCTGTTGTTGATGATGCATTTAATGATGCTTGCTCTGCTCCTGATACTTTACCTCCGGCTCCTACTAAGCCCGATAGGTACTACAGGGTTCCGGACACTCATCACCACTTATATAAGGCTCCTTTTGCAGATCCAGAGACTGTCTCCCAGGGCCCTAAAGCTGTAGCAGCTACTTCTTCTAAAAACCCCCTCCCCTCTGAAAGGGAATCCAGGTCCTTAGAGAGATGGGGTAAAAAAGTTTACACCTCTGCTACTTTGTCAGCTAGAGCTTTAAACTGCCAATTTCATAATTTCATATGATTCAATATCAAGAGTTTATGCTTGACCAGTTGACTAAAAAGCTGTCCTCTGAAGAATCTTTAGATAAAAAGTATGTTCAAGAAATGTTACATAACATACAGCAGGTTAGTAACCATTCTTTAAAATGTGGCTATGATGCACTGGAGGCTTCCTTTAGATCAGCCATGACTGGCACAGTTATCAGGAGGCATGCATGGTTGAAAGAACAGGTATTACCAGACCATGTCAAATCTAAGCTTTTGGATGCACCTATGGACAAGGTCAATTTATTTGGTGCCCCCGCACAGCAGGTGCTAAAAAGATGGAAGAGAAAGCAAAATCTGTGCAAACAGTGAAAGATTTCTTACAAGTTCAACCTCCAAGGTTTAGCAGGAACTGGCCCTCCAAGAATTGGTCCTTTCCGGACTCCTCTAAGACACAAAGAGGCAGGAATAGGCGCTCTAGAGGCAGAAACCAATCCAGGGGTGCCTACAGGGGTCGCCAGTGGCAGGGCAACAACCAACGAGGCACGGATACAGCCACCACCACTACAACAACTCAATCACAGTGACTTGGCGGTGGCACTGCCTACCAGGGAACAACTAGAAGCACCTTTAGACGGAAAGCTAACATTATTTTCAAGAAACTGGCACTGCATTACAAGAGAAAAATGGATTTTGCAGACTATAGACAAAGGTTACAGGTTCCATTTCCATACACTACCAGGAACGAGAGGAATGCCAAAGCTACCACCTTCTCAACGGGCAGAAGCTCTAAAACAAATATCTCAATTATTAAGAATGAGAGCTGTGGAAAAGGTACCATTTATGGAGCAAGGGAAGGGATTTTACTCAAGGCTCTTCCTGGTACCAAGAAAAGAAAACAAATGGAGGCCTATTCTAGACCTGTCCGCTTTAAACACATTCCTCATTGTTCCAAAATTCAAAATGCTGACCCTACAGCAGCTTCTTCCCATGCTGGGCAAGGAGTCTTGGCTGGTAACTCTAGATCTCAAGGAGGCATACCTGCACGTCCCCATAAGACCAATTTGCAGAAGATACCTCAGATTTCTTGCAGGATCAGAGCATTATCAATTCTCAGCATTGCCCTTTGGCTTATCTACTGCGCCCAGAGTGTTCACGAAATGCCTGGCATCAGTAATTGCTCATTGCAGACTTCAGGGAATTCAAATCTATCCCTACCTGGACGACTGCCTGATACAAGCGGACAACAAAAACAAACTAACAGAAGACTTACAAAGAGTCATCTACCTGCTGCAAGCCCTGGGATACACAGTCAATACAAAAAAGTCAAGGCTGATTCCATCCCAAAGAATAACCTTTCTGGGTGCAGAACTGGACACATCAAAACAAATGGCATTTCTTACAGAAAAGAAAGAACAACTTCCTCTCTACTTCTTGGCATTAACAAAGCAGAGCCATCTAACTGCAAGAAAAGTACTACAAGCTTTAGGCTTCATGGCATCCTGCATAATACTGGTCCCTCATGCCAGGCTGCATATGAGAAAGCTAGAGTGGTACCTAAAGAATTTGTGGTCTCAGCACAAGCACAGCCTAGAAACCAAAATTCCAATGATTCCATGCCTGAAGCAAGAGTTCTTATGGTGGGCTCAGGCCTGTCAATCAAACACAGGACTGCCCTTCTGCAAAAGTCAACCAAGACAAACCATCACGACAGATGCCTCAGACCTCGGTTGGGGGGGCACACATGATGGGCAAGTGCATTCAAGGCCTATGGACTCAAGACCAGCTGCATCTGCACATAAATCTAAAAGAAATGATGGCAGTAAAATTGGCAGTCCAGGCATTCAGACCTTTTCTCCAAGAAGGCCAGTTGATGATAAGGACAGACAACACCACAGTTATGTGGTACATCAACAAACAGTGAGGCACACACTCATACCCTCTATGCCGGCTAGTACTGGACCTATGGGGCGTGGCTCTGAGCTACAACATTCAGTTACAGGCAATTTATGTACCAGGGAAGGAAAACATTCTAGCAGACATATTAAGCAGAACTACAACAGATGCCCACGAATGGATGCTGCATCCGGACATCTTCAAAACCATCACAAGAGAATGGGGATTACCACAAATAGACTTGTTTGCATCCCCACTCAATCACCAGTTGAAGAAATTCTGCACAAGGACTTACCACCCACTTGCTTGGAAGGTGGACTCCCTATCCTTCAGTTGGAAAAACCTGACAGCATACGCATTCCCACCACTTCCTTTGATGCACAAGGTGCTTCTCAAGATCAAAGAGGAATGTCCGAGGATCATTCTGATAGCCCCAGACTGGCCAAGACAACATTGGTATCCACTGCTGAGGAGCATGTCCCGGGAACGAATATGGACACTGCCCCTGATCCCATTACTGATGACACAGAACAACTACAACATCCTGCATCCAAACCTAAAAACTCTACAGCTAACTGCCTGGAACATTACATAACAGCAATTAACCCAAATTTATCCCAAAGGGTTAAAGACATAATCCTGGAGGCTCGTAGACCTTCAACAAGAAAGAATTATGCAGCAAAATGGAAAAGATATCTCATCTGGAGTACTGCAAAGGGGCAAGATGTGACACTGGCGAACATAGCCAACATCCTGGAGTACTTGGCGGAGCTCTTCCATACAGGCCTGTCCTATTCCTCCATCAAGATACATGCATCAGCTATTTCAGCAGAATACAGCTTGGATCCTCCTGTCTTCTCGCATCCTCTGCTCAGACAGTTTCTGAGAGGAATTAAAATTGTAAAACCTCCCAGGAAACCTCCACTGCCAGCATGGGACTTGAACTTTGTGCTAGAAAAACTGACTCTACCTCCTTTCGAACCAGCAGCTACAGCAGAATTGCAATACTTATCCTGGAAGACTGCTTTCCTGCTGGCAATAACTTCAGCAAGAAGGGTCTCTGAACTACAGGCATTAATGGCAGTACAACCCTTCCTGATCTTCCATAAAGATAGAGTGTCCATGAGAACAAATCCTACATTTATGCCTAAGGTGGTATCCAGAGTTTCTTTAAATCAGGCTATCCACCTACCTACATTCTTCCCCAATCCACAGAACAGGGGAGAAAAGCTCTTACATACCTTGGATGTACACAGACAATTACGCTACTACCTGGACAGGACAAAAAACAATAGAAAAACTGACCAGCTTCTGGTAGCATATGCAACAGGAAAGGAAGGAAAACCAATTTCTAAACAGACAATCTCCAAATGGATAGGAAATTGCATTTGATTTTGTTACTCCTACCATGGAAAGAAAACTCCAGAGAACATCAGGCCTCACTCCACAAGGGCTACAGCCACTACCACAGCTTTCTTACGAGGAGTGGCTACCAAGGACATTATAGAGGCTGCTACTTGGACCTCCGTGCATATATTTGCCAAGCATTATAATTTACCTCTATACTCTAGATCCCGTGCTGGTTTTGCCACTGCTGTTTTGCAAGGGATCCTGACTACACCATAATCTATTCTCACTTCCTCCTCCCCTAGGTTAGCTATGGTATTCTACCCATTTGTAAAGACTGCAGATGCATCCTTGAAGGACATAGTACAGTTTTGTACCTACCATAAATGTAGATGTCCGAGAGGAATGCATCTGCAGTCAGGATTACCCTCCCTCCTTCCCCTCTGAGGTACTCCTAGGGTACTTACCAATCTTCAGCTAGCTTGGTGGGGGGATCTATTATGGTGTATTTGTTTGTATATATGTACATACATGCTTATTTTGTGTGTTTGCTCTCTACTATTTGGAAACTTTGGCATTTATCCAAATTTAGCCATCCTAGAGGGCACCTAGCATCTGGGGCAAGAAACACTGAGGAAAATGTCGTTGGCTGATGCCTTTATACCCGAATGACTGCCGCAATGACGTCGGGTGAAGTGCGACACCAGCCGAAGCCAGACCCAGACTTTGGAATCCGGCCGACCGAAGGGCTGCCTGATGACAGGACAACCCATTTGTAAAGACTGTAGATGCATTCCTCTCGGACATCTACATTTATGGTAGGTACAAAACTGTACTTTACGCTTGTGTCCCTTTGCGGAGGCTTTTAAGTCTTCCTTCACCAACGCCCCCTTTGATGGGTCATCCCTGTTTGGACCCAAGGTGAAGGACACACTGACTCAGTGCGGGCAGGAGGGCAAGATCTTGACTGCCGTGGGGGCCCATTTTTCCGCTCCCTCTAGACCTTATCCCAAGTCCCAGAGAGGAGGGAAAATGTGGTTCAGGAAATCTCAAAGGTCTTTCCCTACTCCACCGAGTGATCCCCCTCTAGAGGCAGGGGGGGGGGTGGATTCAGGAAGACGCCGCCCCAGAGGTGGCAGAGGCCCCCGTAACTCTGGAGACCGCAATTCTTTTCGTGGTCCATCCTACGCTCCCCGTCCCCGAGACGTGGCCCGACTGCGCATCTCCGGAGCCAGTCGGGGGTCGTTTTGCGGAACACCCATAGGCTTGGGAATCTATCACCAAGGATCAGTGGGTGCTCCGAACCATAACCGGAGGCTATCTCATCCCTTTCATCAAGATCCCCCCTCTTCCTATCAGGAAAATCCCGGATGTGCCTCCCAGTCAGCAGGATCAAGCAGTGGTCGAGGTTTCAAAGCTGCTAAGAAAAGGAGTCATCCAGCCTGTCCCCGCCGACCGGATTGGATCAGGGACTTACTCAAGACTATTTTTGGTGCCAAAAAAGACAGGGGACTTAAGGCCTATATTGGACCTCAGATCATTGAATCGCTTTGTAAAAAAATCCAAATTCCGAATGGTCACCCTTCAGTCCATTCTCCCGTTATTGGAGAAGGATGTCTGGATGTGCTCCATAGATCTCAAGGACGCTTACTATCACATTCTGATAAGTCAAGAGTCCAGGAGTCATTTACGCTTCTGCCTGGGAACCAGTCATTTCCGGTTCCGAGCACTGCCCTTTGGTCTCACCACAGCCCCCAGGGTTTTCACCAAGTGTCTGGCAGTAGTGACAGCTCACTTGAGAAGTCTAGGATTCCAAGTGTTTCCCTATCTAGATGACTGGCGCCTTACTGCCACCTCCAAGCATCTATTAGTTCGGGTGCTTATGACCACAGTCAGTTTGGGTCATTCACTAGGAATCACGTTCAGTTGGGGAAAATCTGTGCTGCATCCGTCTCAGCGTATTACCTTTATAGGAGCAGAGTTAGACACAAGAAGAATGCGGGCATTCTTGCCGGTAGAAAGGATTCAGATCCTGCAGTCTCAGGTTCAAACCTTGTTACCCAGATCACGAGTTCAGGCCAAACTGATTCTGCAGTTATTGGGCACGATGGCCTCGACTATTCTTCTAGTCCCCTTAGCCAGGCTGCACATGCGGGTGCTGCAATGGCTATTGTCAGTTCAGTGGTCCTTTCAGGAACTTCCCTTGAACCATTTGGTCCAGATTACTGAAATTTGCCGTCGGGACCTACGTTGGTGGCTGCTTCGGTCCAACCTAGACCAGGGGCGACCCTTTGCCCTTCAGCCTCCCATCGCCACTGTGACCACGGACGCCTCCCAGACAGGGTGGGGGGGGGGGGTCATTATCTGGACAGGTCTGTCTAAGGCACGTGGCAGGCTCACGAAACGCACTTACATATCAATATCCTGGAAATGAGAGCGGTGCTACTGGTGTTGCAAGCACTTCATCATGCTCTTCCATGGGGTACTATTGCGATCCTGTCCGACAACATGTCTGTAGTCTGGTACATAAACAAGCAAGGCGAAACCAGGTCCTACCCTGTTTGCCGAGAGGCCATGAGAGTGTGGCATTGGGCGATTTCTACCCAGCGTTTCCTAGTGGCAACGCACATTCCGGGGAAATCCAATGTGATTGCAGACAGGCTGAGCAGGACTCTACTGTTACCCCACGAGTCGTCCCTCAACGACAGGGTGGCTGCAAACATCTTCGCCAAGTGGGGCCTCCCTTGTTGCGACTTGTTCGCCAGTCCTCACAATGCGAAATGCAGGGAGTTCTTCACTCTGACTCCCTCTCAGGGGCAGATTCCCAGGGACGCTCTAGCTCACAGTTGGCCCTCCGGTCTACTTTACGCCTTCCCTCCGGTTCCCCTTCTCCCGAAGGTGATACAGAAGGCGATTTATCTAGGAAGCGACATGATTTTGATCGCTCCACACTGGCCTCGTCAGGTTTGGTTCCCCTTCCTTCTGAGGTATGCGGTGGAGGGCCCATGGTTTCTGGAACTGGTGCCCGACCTGTTGACTCATCAGTTGGGACAGTCTCACCCATCCCTCAGGTCCTTGAGGTTGGCCGCTTGGTTACTCCACTTCCAACCTTAGTCAGAGATCACTCTTTTTCTCCAGACGTCATCCACATTTTGTCCTCTTCTCACAAACCTTCCACTATTAAACTGTATTCCAGCAAGTGGAAGAGGTTTGCTCTTTGGGCCCAGCAACAGGTATAGATCCTTACGCCCCAGTACCTCAGGTTTTAGAATTCCTGGCTTCTTTGTTTTATTTGGGCTCTTCAGTTTCCACAATTAAAGTCCAACTGGCGGCTATCTCTAATTTTCATGTGTCCTTTGAGCCTTCCTTAATGGCAAACAGGCTTTGCAAATCTTTCCTTAAAGGAGCGTGGCTCCTGCGGCCCCCAATAGCCCATCCTGTGCCCCCTTGGGACCTGAATATGGTTCTAGCTTCTTTAACTGCCCGCCCCTTTGAACCAGAAACTACTTGTGATATAAAATTTCTATCTTGGAAAACCGCCTTTTTGGTGGCAATAACCTCTGCCAAGCGGGTCTCAGAGCTTCAGGCTCTCTGTTCTAATCCTCCTTATTTGACCTTTCACAAAGACAGAGTGTCCCTCAAGTTAAATCCCTCTTTCTTGCCCAAGGTAGCATCCCCCTTATGCATTCAACAATCCTTGGAGCTCCCTGTCTTTTTTCCCAAATTCTACAATAGCGCAGAATATATTTTCCATCAGTTGGATGTTCACAGACAACTGCGTTTTTATTTAAGTAGGACCAATCAGACACGAAAGTCAGATCAGCTGTTTGTGTCCTTTGCGGAAAATAGGTTGGGTCAACCGGTGGCTAAAACCACCATAGCCAAATGGATTAAAGATTGCATCTGTTTCATTTATTCACGGTCCGGCAAAGAGCTACCTTTCCCAGTCAGGGCTCATTCTACCAGGGCAATGGCTACTTCTGTAGCATTCCACTACAAATTATCGATAGATGATATCTGTGCGGCCGCTACCTGGACTTCTCCACACACCTTCATTTCTCATTACAAGATAGATGTGGCTTCTCGGGGTCGAGCTTCCTTTGGTTCCACAGTTCTCAGGAGTGCTTTCCAATGAGCCACCCGGGATTTAGGTGCTAGGGACGCTGTCCCATCAGTTATGAATGTAGGCGAGATAGGATCCCATTACATATTTTAGTTATGTACTTACCATAACTTCGGATGTATGGGGTCCATCTCGCCTACATTCATACGTACCCACCCTCCTTCCCCCTTCCCATTGGATTTAGAGGGAATGCTGCTACTTACTGAGTTTTTCTCTTGAAGGACTTTAGTTTGTTACAGTTGCTGGTATGTCTCTGTGTCTGGATGTAGGTATGAAAGCGAACAAACAAGATCTGGGGAAGCAGGCGTGGTGCATTCTGGGATAAGGGGTAGCCCAGCCAATTAGAGACTTCGTTCTACTATGTAGTGGCCGAGTCATCAGTTATGAATGTAGGCGAGATGGATCCCATACATCCGAAGTTATGGTAAGTACATAACTAAAAGTTAAGATTCATGCCTCGGCCATCTCAGCTCATTACAATACTGAGCCCACCTCTCTTTTCTTACCCTCTGATCAAACAGTTCCTAAGAGGAGCTAACAATTTAAGAGCCCCGAGGAGAGCTCCCACCCCTGCCTGGGACCTTAACTTTGTACTAGAAAAGCTCACGCTTCCCCCTTTTGAACCTGCTGCTACAGCAGAGTTAAAATTCCTCTCTTGGAAAACAGCCTTACTTCTAGCCGTCACTTCAGCAAGAAGAGTGTTTGAGCTACAGGGACTAATGTCTGTGGAACCCTTCATTATTTTCTATGCTGACAGGGTCTCCCTCAGGACTAACCCATTATTTATGCACAAGGTGGTATCCAGTGTGGCTTTAAACCAATCCATCCATTTACCAACCTTTTTCCCTAATTCTCAGAATAAAGGGGAGAGGATCCTGCACTCCTTGGACGTACGCAGACAGCTCAGGTTCTTCCTTGACAGGACTAAGCCTTTCAGAAAGTCTGACCAGCTGCTAGTCAGCTTTGCTGCAGGGGCAGAGGGCAAGGCCATTTCAAAGCAAACCATTTCCAAATGGATAGCACACTGCATCCATTTCTGCTACAAACATCTTGGAAAACCTACCCCACTGGGGATCAGAACTCATTCCACTAGGGCTACCTCAACTTGTACAGCATTTCTCAGGGGAGTCCCTACCAGGGACATCATGGAAGCAGCAACCTGGAGTTCTGTACACACTGTACACACCTTCACCAAGCGCATTACCACTTACCTGTCTTTTCTAAATCCAGAGCTGGGTTTACCACAGAAGTTTTGCAAGGCCTACTAGCCAGCTCTAATACTTTTTGACTGCCTCCACCCTTTCTCAGCTTTGGGAATCAACCTAAATGTGATGACTGCAGCAGTGAAACACAAAGAACATAGTACAGTTGTGTACACTTTTACCATAAATGTCGATGTTCGAGTGTATTCATTGTTGCAGTCCTGGTTACCTTCCCTCCAGCCCCCTGACTTTCCTAGACATTCTACCTATTCTCTTTTTGGCCATATCTTATGGCTATGGTATTTACTTTTTGCTGGAGGTGTTCCACACCATGTAATTGCTTCCTGTTTTGGGGGCTCCTGACACCTGAGGCAAGAAAAACTGATGTAATGCCGTCGACTGCCTGTTTTGTACTCCTGACGTCATGGAAGAGGCGACAGCATCTGACTCAGAAATCCCAAGACTCTGGTATTCGGGCCGACTGAGGGCTTACTTGCAGGCAGATATAACCCAAGTTTGATGACTGCAACAGTGAATACACTCGAACTTCTACATTTATGGTAAGTGTACACAACTATACTTCCTGGCAGGTGCCTCCACTGCGTCATAGCTACACTTAATTGAGTGACGTGTAACTTGAGCAGAAGTGCTCAGAATGGAAGATAACTGTGACTTAGTAGGGGAATCTGGAAGCTCTGAAATAAGCTTAAGGGCATCAGAGAGAAGGGTTAAAGTATATGTGGCCATATGAGTGTGGTTATTTGTGGTTCTAAAGGCCAAAGTGGCTGTATAGACTTTCTTCCCCAACCTCTCCATAATGTTTACTCTTCTTGTCTGAGGGGAAAATAGGGAAGTTGAAGACAGCATCTTAGAGGCCTTCTCAGCAGGCACAGAAATTGTTGATGGGTCTGCAGAGGGGCATTTAAACGTGAATTTGCAATCTTCTTGTACCTTTTAAACCTGTCTGGCCTTTTAGGGGCAGTTGATTGGGATTCAGGACTCTGAGACCACAGAAAAGGCATCCAAAAAGGGTGGCAGCACAGAAAAAACTGCAGATGGAGATAGGGAGGCCATCTGTGGAAGGTCATAATATCTTTTTTGAATTTCTGACACCTGAAAGCAATTCCATTTTAAAGAATTCCCTCATTTTAACTATGATTTCCCCAAAGGTAATATCCTCCCCTTGAGAATCTGTGCCATTTGATTCCTCTTCAGGGGAAGCATATCCTAAAGAAGTAATCTGGGCATAGTATGCCAACGATTCATCCCCAGATGAATCATCTTCATCAGATTTTCAACTCTAATTCTCTGAGAAATTGGAGAAAAGTAGTGAAAAGGAAGAGAGACCCCAGCTGATTGTCTCAGGGCCATAAAGGCATTGAAGAGCCCTTGTGAGAAGACTTGCTAATCCGCACCACTGTTCTTGGGGAAACCAGAGAAAAATGCTTAGTTTTCTGCTTATTAATGTGGGGCATCCGTGTGATGGAAGGGCAAAGGACCCAATGTCAGCCTGCACTGTATAATATTGCTCAGGGCATCTTTGTGAACAAGGATTTGAGGAATGCCACATGGGCCTTCAGAAACAATGAGCCTGCATCCCATTCCCCCCACTTCTGTAGTCGATGCCTGCATATTCCCAGGTGTCCACAATGGTACCCGCCAAAGAATCGCTTACTGACGCCGAAACGGTCTCCGGGCCAACATCGACCTCGGGAGAGACGTCTGGAATTGGAGGAGCAGCAAATAACTCAGGCCTAGATATCTCTGCCTCCTTAATAACCAGTTCATCTGAAGAGCCCAACGTACTTTCCATGGTGTTGCGTGCTAAGCGCTGGTTCTCTAAATACGGATTATGGGAAGCTATATGATTATACAGGGTCTTGCAGACAAAGGCCTTGCAAATCACACAGAAGGTATGGTCGTGGTTAGGGCCTAGGCAAAAAAAGCACAGATCATGTGAATCTTTGTGGAGTTTGCCTTCCACACTGCCACTTGCCCTTCCTAGCTGACATGTAACCTCAACCACAACAGTAGCAAGCAATAGGAAAAAAAAAACAATGGGGCACTTATCTAGATCGGAATCCGCAACTTCGCTGACTGGCAGACAAGCAGAGAAGACGTTCTGACTGGCGACAGGAAAGTTCTGAGGCTTGGTGTGTGCCAACATCTGCTTTATACCCGAAGACACTTCTGCTTTATACCCGAAGACACTTTATGATGGACAGAGTAGTTCTTTGTGCGATGTTGCAAGCACGTGTCAGTAGCTTTAGGCTTTTGTATACTGGCTGGACATTCGAGTCAACCTGCGGCAGTCTCCCTCATGTTATGAATACTGCAACATATAGAAGAGAAGGATATCTGTGATAAGATATTACTCGACTGTTCTTTCTCTGCTTTGTCCTTTGGCCTCTCTGCTGCCCCAAGGGTCTTTACCAAATGCCTCGCTGCTGTGATTGCTTTCTGCAGACTAAGGGAGATACAGGTCCTTTCTTACTTGGACAGCCTGCTTATTCAAGTTTCCTCTCAAGACATCTTATTTCAGCGTCTACACTTCGCCATTTCTCCTGCAAAGCCTGGGTTTTACAGTAAATAGCCAGAAGTCATTTCTGAGTCCTCCTCAGGATCATGTTTTTCTGGGTTGCAGGATCCAGACTGTTACAATGCTGGTATCCCTGCCTCCTCCCAAGACTTTAATTCTCATTGCTTTCTTTCACTCCCTTCTTCCTCTGGCTTCCGTCACAGCCAGAGAGTTTCTGAGGGCTCTGGGTTACATAGCTTCCTCCATCCCTATGCTCTTTAAGTCTGGCTTCAACTTTCTTATCCTTCAGAATTTCTGTCTCCCCTACTTCCATGTCTCAAGCTGGAACTTCAGTGTTGGATTCATCAACTGTCCCACAACCCTGGACTTCTTTTCCAAACTCCTCTCCCCTCTTGGGAACTCTTCACAGACTCCTCGGATGTGGGATGGGGGATCTCCTTTGGCCCTCTGAAGGTTCAGGGCCTTTGGTTGCTTTGACAAAAGAAAGACCACATCCGTGTCAATGATGAGAACTCTTTTTTCTGGCTCTTCAAGATTTCCATTCTTTTTTTTTTTTTCCTGGTCTTCAAAAGATTCTAATAGACAGTACCACAATGATGTGGTATGTCAGCAAGCAAGAGGTGAGAAGGTCTCATCTCCTATGCAGGTTAGGTCTTGAAATTTGGGAGCTAGCTATCCAGAATCAGGTGACCCTTCGGCCAGTTTACATTCCCTCATATCAGGACGTAGTGGAACACTTTCTGAGCAGGTCCATAACACTATCCCACTAGTGCATGCTTCACAGGGATGTGTTTCTGGACATTGTCCACTAGTGGGGTACTCCTCAAGTAGATCTTTGTTTCCCCTCTGAACAGAACACTTCCTCTATTTTGTGCCAGAGTCCCATGCCCTCTGGACTGACAGGTGGATGCCCACTCTTTTTCTTAGAAGGGGATGTTTCTTTATGCCTTCCCTCACCTTCCACTCATTCCAAACGTCCTGTTTAAGATAAAACAGGATGCTCCCAAAATCTTGTCCGTGACTCCCTTTTGGCCAAGACAGCATTGGTTCCCACTTCTGCATCTTACCAAGGGCAATCATCTCAAGTTGCTTCACAGGGTGGACTTGCTCACACAAGACAAGGAATCTCTCGTCCATCCCCTCCTGTCCAGTCTTCAACTGACATTGTTGGTGATAGGGTTTTCATTCCCTACAGACAGCTTTTTTCTGAGGACTTGCAGTAGGCCATGAAACATGCTACTAAGAAATCCAGCTTTTCAAAAATGGAAGAGGTTTTCTGTTTAGTGTCCTTTTCATAACCTGAATCTGTTTTCTGTGAATGTTCCTTTGGTTCTCTCTTATTTGTGTGAATTTCTCTATGCTGGGTTGGCATATTCTTTTAAGGCCCACCTGTCCAGCTCTATGTCTACCTTTATCCTCCCAGGAAACCTTTCCCTCCTTCCTGGGACCTTAATTTTGTTTTAGAAAAATTGACTCAGGCTCCTTTTGAGCCTGCTGCTTCAGCTTCCTGACAGCATTGTTCTTGGAAGACTTCTTTTTTTTAGCCCTTAAGTCTGCCCGATGGGTGTCTGAGCTGCAAGCTCTTATAGCTGTTCCCCCTTTTTTAGCTCTCTATAAGGAAAGGGTATCCTTTCATACTAATCCTTCTTTTATGCCCAAGGTGGTTAATGAGTTGCTTGGAAATGTTTACATAGATATTTTTATACCCCAAGTAGACTCCAGAGAATTTTTCCTCGGGCAAATGTTGGAGGTGTGATGGGGAAGAAAGAGGCACTTGGGAACATATTTTCTGGGAGTATAGTAGCTTGGCGGATTTTGGGGATTCCCTGCGGGATGCATTGTTGGAGATGCTCGGTGGGCAGATTGGTATGATGAGGGAGATGATTTTTCTGAGATATGATACAAAAATCGGAATTGCCTAGACATAAGCCCTTGCTGTGTCTAATGGTAGCTGCCAAAAAAACTGTTACTAGAAAATGGAAATCAAAATCTAAGCCAATTATATTAGAAGTTGTGAATGTAGTAACAGAGATAAAACAACTGGAATTGAGATCTTTAGAAAAGGGTAGGAGCAAACTATGTAGGAAAAATGGGAATTATTGGAACAATACTTGCAGGGGAGGAATATGGTTTAAAAGAAGACAGGATTTAAACAAGCTATGTAATATCTGAAAATGATTGAGTAGAGTATAAGTGATGTATAAAGTTTGCAACTGGCAGTGTCAGTATGGTTTGTGATGTTAAATGCTTGTAACTAGGATTGTGTCGGTGTGGTTTGTTTTCATTTATATAAATGTATGATTGCTTATGTCCTAAGTGATGGTTTAATAAAAATGCTTTTTGTTTTAAAAATAAGAAAAATAAGAATAATTTATGTAATGTTGCTTAGGTTATATGACATATAGCAATATTTCTGAAGTATATTGTTAGATCTGAAGTAGTTAACTTCATTTTATCTGCAAACTGTGGGTATACGGATCCATATCGGATCCGAGCCGGCAACTTTTTTTTTTCTAGCATCTGCTCCAAGCTCTGAGCTCCTCCCCTTACCCATAATGCCCTACCATCTCCTATCTTCCCTCAGATCTCGTTTGTCGCGCCAGTAGTGTGCATCGTGGTCTCCTTTGCTCTGAACTCAGGGATAGTAAGTGATATTGTTACTTAAATCTAGTGTGTCTGAGTTATTTTTTTCCCTTCCTCCCCTTGTTTAGTGTATCGCTTGTTCGTCAGTTTAAAAAAAAAAAAAAAAAGTTTTGCTAACTTGGTAGAGTAGTGTTAGGCCTGACCTTTCCCCTACCTGTGTTTGTGGGTGGTTTTCTCTGGTAGGTAGTACTTTTCCTTTTGGGTGCAGGACCATGGTTGATCAGCCAAAATCTGTTATCAAGAAATGTACAGTGTGTGGCCATAAGCTCTCCCCGGCTGATGGTCACACTGTGTGTGTGATTTGCTTGGGAGTGACACATTTGTCCACTCAATGTGCTATCTGCACCGGGTTCAATCCGAGGGCCCTTAGGGATCGGAAAGCCAAGTTAGTAGCCAAAGGCCTTTTCCCTGCTGCCATTCTGGAATCTGCCATGGCCTCGGTTTCTAGTGTTCAACCTCCCACCCAGACAGGGACTCAACCTCCCTCCTCTTCTTTTGGTGATGGGACTAATAAAGACAAATCTGCAGTCAGCGTGGCTGACAAGGAAAAAGAAAGAGACAAAGGTGCAGAGAGGATAGGGAGAAGAGAAAGGACAGACATCGTAAGAGATCCCCGGAAAGGGAGCTTTTTCTTAGTCCCCGTGAGGCCTGTTTCTCCACGGCTCCGGTCTCCTCATTTCTCACTGGAGCCATTGGAACATTCGGACCCTACGCCTTCCTCCCCTTTGCACAGAACAGCCAGATCCGAGTCGGTGGCCTCTTCGAGGTCGACTCAGAGTTTATCGGACATGGGCATGGACAGGATGATTCGGAGATTCATTCAGACCCAAATACAGATGGGAGTCTTGCCAGGCCCCTCTCCCTCTGGAGGGGGGACCTCCATGCCTTTTTTCCACTCCATCTCTCCTTCCCCGATCTGTGCTTCAGGGCTCTTGGATCCATGGATTTTCGGAGCTGGTAGCTCGGCGCCGACGGTTCCTCCAACTTCGACTCCAGCTGTTACCTTGAGTTCCTCTGATCTGACTTCGGATCCGAGCGACTCTCAGAGCCCCTGACAGGGAGTCGGACCTGAGGGAATGGATTCTTAGGCTCAGACCTTTTCAGATCCGAACCGTTCCCTCGGACCTCAGGCTACCCTGGCTTCGGCTCCGGTCCCCACTTCGGATCCGGGGAGGGTGTCTTCCTTACTGGGTGCTAAGGAGGTCCGCTCTCCCTCTGCCTTTGAAGTGGTGGAGAGGGTTCTCTCCCAGGGATTGAGACCCCAGCCCATTCCCTCATATACCACCCAGACCACCCTCCTGGATTTGGCAATGACTCCCTTCATCCTTTCTCAGGCACAGCCCGTGCCAGAAGATCCCCAGGTTATTTTCCCTGAGGAAACCCCTGTGGCTCACGAATCCCCTTCTGAGAGTCCCACTGAAGAGGGTCACCATAAGCGCACGTGCAAAAGGAGGCACTTGGACCCCCCCCCCGCCCCGAGTCTCTCACTATGGACACTGACTTAGATGAAGTAGAAGGTTCCCCCAGGTCACCCCTTCAGAGACGTCTCCTTCAAAGACATCATGGAGATCCTCCGCCAGAGGGGGAGGTTGGTGAGCTCCAAAACCTTCTGGGGATGAGTCAGTGTTCCTGGAGGCCTTTGGCATGGGCCCATCTACTTCCTGGGTGTCCCCGCCAGCGGACCCCTTGGTGGACATTATCGTTGGTGAGCTCCAAAACCTTCTGGGGATGAGTCAGTGTTCCTGGAGGCCTTTGGCATGGGCCCATCTACTTCCTGGGTGTCCCCGCCAGCGGACCCCTTGGTGGACATTATCACCACACGGGCATGGAAAGAGCTTGACACCGTAGAGCCCATCCCCAAATGCCCTGACAAAATTTTATCTCCCCCTTCCGACAGACAACCTTGGTCAAAAGGAGCCCCAGTTGATGCTATGTTGGTTGCAGCGGCCACAAAGAAGGAACTAGCACAGGAGAGTTCCTCAGTCCACCCTCCAGACAAGGAGTCCAGGTCGGTGGATAAGTTTGGAAAGCACGTCTATTCCTCAGCGACCTTTTCTATCCGTGCGCTGAATTATTTGGCACATGTGATCTGGCTTCAGCGAGACCTTGCTTCGGAATTCACTGAGTCGCCCCCATACTCTTTATCACCGCAGGACAGACATTTGTTCTCTGCGAAAATGTCTACTCTGAAGTCAGTCTCAAACACGTCGATGCGACTCCTTTCCCATTCCATGGAAGGAGGAGCTAGGACGGCTGGGACAGGTATAGCCATGAGGCGTCATGCATGGCTCAGGTTGTGTCAATTCACGGACCATTTCAAGGCATCGTTTATCAATGCTCCCTACGACGGTTCTTCCCTTTTTGGGAAGACAGTACGTGACACACTTGTCCAGAGTGAAAGGGACGAGAAGACTTTGTCTGCTGTCGGGATCCGCTTCTCTAACCCTCAGCGGTCCTTCTCTAGGAATCAGAGGGCAGAAGATGATGTGGTTCTGAAAATCTCAGTTTTCCTGGGATTCTCAGGACAGCTATTCCCCAGGAGGCAGAGGGGGCAGGATCAATGCTGACCCAGAGGTAGAGAGGGTCCCAGGAATTTTGGGTCTAGGTAACCCTTTTCTGATGGACGCAGTCAGCAGCCCTGAGAGATTGCCCTACTTACACCCAGTGGCATGGGGAGTCCATTACGACAGATCGTTTGGTGTTACAGATAATATCCAGAGGTTACACTATCCCATTTGTTACCCCTCCAAATATTCCAAAACAACTCCCGGATGTTCCACCCGCTCACAGGGAGGCCGCAGCTCTAGAGCTTTCAAAGCTGCTTCTCAAACAAGCCATCGAACAGCCCCCCCACCCCCACCCCCGATCAGTCCGGATCAGACGTCTACTCAAGGTTCTTTTTGGTGCCAAAAAAGACAGGGGACCTCAGGCCCATTCTAGACCTGTCAACATTAAACCTGTCTGTAGCCAAACAGAAATTCCTGATGGTCACCCTACAGTCCATTCTACCGTATATCCGAGAGTGCGACTGGATGTGCTCGTTAGACCTCCAGGATGCTTACTACCACATCAAAATACACAGAAGCTCCAGGAGGTTTCTGTGCTTCCTGCTGGGAGCCAGTCATTTTTAGTTAAGAGCCCTACCCTTCGGTCTCACCACAGCCCCAGGGTGTTCACCAAGGTAATGGCAGTTGTAGCAGTTCACCTGAGGCTTCAGGGTATTCAGGTGTTTCGACTGGCTCTTTGCTGCGCCCAACAAGCATCACCTGTGTGTGGCCCGAGATTATTTAATTTGGTTGGCAGATCTACTGGGAATTACAGTCAATGTTCAGAAATCCCATTTGCAACCAGTACAAGTTCTAGACTTCATTGGGGCATGGCTAGACACTTTGCAGATGAAGGTATTCTTAACTCCAGACAGGATCTTACACCTCCGGTGTCACATAGCTCAGATAGCGAACTCCAAGTTTCCAAAGGCGAGCGAGCTTCTCCGGGCTCTGGGCTCCATGACTGCCGCCATGTCAATTCTCCCTTGTGCGCGCCTTCACATGCGGGTTCTTCAGTGGACTCTGGCTGTTCAATGGTCTTGACTAGACCTGCCCATGGAATTTCTGATCTAGATCAGTCATGTCTGCAGGACATCTCTTCTTTGGTGGTTAAGTTCACAGGAGATATCAGAAGGGTGCCCCTTCGCGTCATCTCCAGTCCAAGCCACAGTGACCACGGACACCTCCCTATTTGGGTGGGGAGGTTACTGTTTGGGTAGGGCAGTCCAAGGCACGTGGTCCCAGTCAGAAACCAAGTTGCATACAAATGTTCTAGAGATGAGGGCAGTGCTTTTAGCGTTGGAAGCCTTTTACACTGTCCTTCCTCTCGGATTGATTGCAGTTCAGTCAGTCAGCATGTCGGTTGTCTGGTATATCAACAAGCAGGGGGGAACCAGATCCTACCCCCTACGTCACGTGGCCATGAGAGTGTGGGAATGGGCAATCTCCACCGGTCGGTTTCTGATAGCAATGCACATCCAGGGTGCTCCAACATTTTAGCGGACAGATTGAGTCGGGCTATTCTGATGCCGTACGAGTGATCTCTGAAGCAGTCAGTAGCGGAGGAGATCTTCCTTGCATGGGGTCAGCCTTGCTGTGATCTCTTCGCATCTCCTTCCAACGCGAAGTGCAGCGAGTTCTTAGCTCTGATTTCCTCACCAGGGGAAGTCCCCAAAGACGCTCTAGTCCATGCTTGGCCCCCCCGGGCTTCTGTATGCTTATCCACCATTGCCACTCATTCCAAAGTTTCTTCAGAAAGCTTGCCGACTGTGGTGCAAAGTGATCCTCATTGTCCCGTTCTGACCTTGTCAGGTTTAGTTCCCATTCCTTTGGTCTCATCTCTTGGCTCCCCTGTGGGTTTTGGATCCCTGCCCAGATCTAATCTCCCATCCGTCAGGGGCCCGTCTGCCCGATCTGGGCAGTCTCAAGCTGACAGCCTGGTTGCTCCAGTTCCATTGATTTCCAGGACTCAGAGTCTTTCATCCCTGGTAAAATCCATTCTGGTGGCTTCTCCTAAAGACTCCACTAGGAAACTTTATCACAGAAAATGGAAGTGCTTTTCTATTTGGGCCTCACAGAGAAAACTAGATCCCTTTACAGCCCCTGTTCCAGCAGTGGTGGATTTCCTCTCTGGCATTTTTCAGCAAGGAGCTAGTTCCTGCACAGTGAAAGTACAATTGGCAGCCATTTCCAATTTTCACGTTGGTGAAGACAACATTGCCTTAGCTAGGCTGTGTAAGGCCTTTCTTAAAGGTACTTTTCTGTTATGTCCACCTATCAAGGATTCAGTGCCTCCTTGGGACCTTACCTTTGATTTTACAGGCATTGGTGGCTCCTCCTTTTGAACCTGCAGCTTCGGTGGATTTTAAATTTTTGTCCTGGAAGACCGCTTTCCTAGTTGCCATTACATCTGCTAGGAGGGTTTCTGAGCTTCAAGCTCTGTCTGCTGTGCCTCCGTATTTGGTCTTCCACAAGGATAGGGTCTCTTTCCGTACTAATCCTTCCTTCTTACCCAAAGTGGCATCTGAAGCAAACATAAACCAGTCCATTAATCTGCCCGTTTTCTTCCCTAACTTCCAAAATAAAGGTGAATACAAACTTCATTTGTTACATGTTCATAGACAGCTTCGTTTTCATCTTCATAGAACGAAGTCTTTCCACAAGACTGACCAATTGTTTGTTTTCTTTTCCAAAGCATTTATGGGAAAAGCTATTTCTAAAGTTTCTTTAGCCAGATGAATCGCACTTTGTATTCCATATGCCTACAAAACAAAAGGTTTATCTCCTCCTGGTGTTGTTAAGGCTCACTCTACCAGGTCCATGGCGACTTCTGCTGCATTTTGGTCTAGGGTGCCTTTGGACGACATTTGTGCAGCAGCGACCTGGGCCAATTCACATTCCTTCATTTCCCATTACAAATTAGATCTGATTTCTAGGGTTAGAGCATCCTTTGACTCTGCGTTGCTCAGGAATATCCTTCCGTAAGGGCCTCCCAGGATTGGAGTAGCTGGAGACTCTGTCCCACAGGTTGCCGATAAAATGAAGTTAACTACTTCAGATAAAGAAGTTATGTACTCACCATAACGTTCCATCTGAGTAGTTATACTTAATTTTTATGCAATATTCCCTCCCTCCGTCCCCCAAACCTTGCCCTGTCTTTTCAGGTTTGGTTCATTGGGCTGAGTTGTTTATGTTTTTGGTTGCAGCAAACTCGATCTGATGGGAGATTGGTATTATGGGTAAGGGGAGGAGATCAGAGCTTGGAGCAGATGCTAGGGAAAAAAAATTTTGCCGGCTCGGATCCAATATGGATCCGTATACCCATAGGTTGCAGAAGAATAAAGTATAACTACTCAGATGGAACATTATGGTGAGTACATAACTTCTTTTTAATGTTAATTTAATACAGTTTGATTACTTTTGTATACATGTAAATTTGCCTTTCACAAGTGATAATTCCATAAAGGTGTTTAAAAAAAAAAAGATGGTTAATGAGATGTCTCTTAAGTCTATTCATTTACCCACTTTTTCTCTTCTCCGCAGTCTTAGTGAAAATGTTTTACACACCTTAGATTTGCATTGACAACTCTGGAATTATTCAGATGAAACTAAAGCTTTTCATAAATCTGAGCAGGTTTTTGTTTCTTTTCATCCTAGGTCTTTAGGTTTGGCTGTTTCCAAGCAGTTTGCTTTTTTTTCTTGGATATATAAAGCCACTTCCTTTTCCTATTCTTTTCATGGGAAGAGCCTTCCTTTTTCTGTTACTGCTCATTCCACGAGGGCTATGTCCTCCTCTTGTGCTGTTTTTCAAGGGTTTGGATACAGGTATAACAGCCCTGTGTTTTCTAATGCTTATTGAAAAAGTCCTCTTGTGGTGTGCTCATGAGACCATAACAAGGCCAAAGCATGCATGTTCACAGCTAGTGGGGTTTGGCTTTATCGGCATGAACTTGTCCATTAAATGACTTAAAAAGAAAAAGGTCATGGGCATTCAGAATCGCCATATAGCTGAAACACCTGATGTTCATGAGGGTCATTTGCATATAGCCCATGTGCCTCTAATCCACAAGGTTTGAGGGGTCACTCAGTGGAAATTCTAGCTTGACTAGAATTTTTCTCTTAGTTTTTAATGAAGAGTTTGGATACTAATTCTATTCTTGAGGCAGCAGCCTGGACTTTTGTGCAAACCTCTACTAAGCACTATAAGTTGGATGTGGTTTCTAGGTCCAGAGCTGGTTTTGCCACGGCCATTCTCCATGTTTTCCTGGAGGGCTCTACTTGGCCCTTCCTCCTTCCCAGTCTTCTTGTTGAGCTTTTACACTCTCCGTATTGTAAAGAATACTGCAACAGTGACACAGAGGGACATAGTGCAGTTGTGTAAAGTCTTACCATAACAGTAGATGCCCTTCTTTTCACTGTTGCAGTGTTCGCTCCCTCCCTCCCTCCTCTTCTCCTTCTGGATGTGCTTGTTGCCTAACACTTTCCTTAGACTGCCATTCCTACTGGCACTTTTCACTTCTGAAGTTAGTACATCCGGAAGTCACCTTTATGCCCTAAGCCATGTGCGGGAAGCGTACATGTGTGTGGTACAGAGTACCCTTAACAACCAAAAGGCCTTGGTATACTGGACGGGACGGACGTTGGGCTGCCCTTGGCAGGAAATCCCTATTGTAAAGAATACTGCAACAGTGAAGAGAGGGACATCTATTGTATGGTAAGATTTTACCCAGATGTACTTTCCTGTATGTTTTTCCTTTTATCTGACAACCAGGGTTGTTTTAATAGTACAGAAGGATTCCACAAATATGTTTGAGGTGACTCCCTTTTCTTCCAGGCAGCAGTGGTTCTTCATGCTTTTGAAAATGCTCAAGGGCAATTACTACAAGTTCCTTACAGAATTGACTTAATATTACAGGATGGTTGTTAATGATACACCCCACCCTTCAACTTCTTCAGTTGACTGCTTGGAGGGGGGTAGAATTTTTTAATTCCTGTTAGGCACTTTTTTCACAGTGTGCAGAAGGTATTAAAGGAGGCAAGTACACCTCCTACTAGAAAATCTTATATGAGTAAGTGGAAAAGTTTGTTTAGTCGGTGCCAAGCCAAGAACCAGGATCCCCTTAAGGCTTAGACTTCTGAGAGTCTGCAAGTATGTGTGTGAAGAGTTATCCTCTGGTCTGTCTTACCGTTCTATTAAGATTCATCTTCTGGCCTTATTTGCTTGTCTGATTTTGAATCCTGCTTCTTACTGTACCTTAAAGGAAAACTCCACCTTAGAAATCAAAAAACATGTTTCTTTCATTGTATCTTTGTTTTCGTAGCTATTTTAATGCCTCAAAATAAGTCCAAGTGCTTCTTTTGCAATTTTAATGCGTTTCCCTAAAAATGTCGGATGATGGGACCTTTCTTGGCAACATGATCTTTTTCTTGCTTTCATTCCATCTTCCCAGGATACATTTAAAGTCCTCTTTATATTACTCATGCTAGACATAAAGAAGTGGTGGTGGTGTTTTCTCATGCCATTGAGATAGAATGGCAGAAGTGTGAAGCACTGTCATCTAAACACACCTTCTGTAATAGATCTACTTCTGTGATGTCCTTCAAGGATGCATCTGCAGTCCTAACATATGGGTTGTCCTGCCTCAGGCAGCCCTTCGGTCGGCCGGATTCCAAAGTCTGGGTCTGGCCTCAGCTGATGTCGCACTTCACCCGACGTCACAGCTGCTGGGGTATAAAGGCATCAGCCGATGCCATTTTCCTCAGTCTTTCTTGCCGCGCGGTGCCCGAAGCAGAAGCAGTTCGCAAGTGCCGGTCGGTCAGCTCCTGTATTCTTCGAAACCGAAGTCATCAAAAAAGTTAAGTACCCCGTTGGGGACCTTTTCTTACCTCAGCCGATGTCAGAAATTACTGAAAAAGTAAATAATTGTTTGTCTCGTGGTAAACAAATACCTCATAAGGATTTCCATTCTTACTGCCTCCCTTGCCTTGGCCCAGACCACGACGTCTCGGCCTGTGCCGCCTGTGCTCGCTTCAACAAGCGCACTCTCAGGCGCCGGACGGAGTTCGCTGAAGATTTTTTTGGCGAAAAATTTGATTACACAATGCCGTCGGAGCAACCGACAACGCATACTCCTAAGAAACGAAAAGACTGGGACCGTCATCCTCGGCCCGCGTCTTCCACCGACACCACGCCAAAACTTACCGCGAGTGCCCCGGTTCCTTCTGAGGTGGTTATTCCACCGCTTCGAACCGAAGACACCGCATTACCGATACCGGAGGCCACTCCAACGCCAGTTATTGATTTTCCTCCGGATACTGAAACCGAGGAGATGCCCGAGACCATTGCTGTTGATAAGGTCACTCCTGCACGTGGAGCGGCTAGGCCTCCCATGTCCATGTCTATCAAGGCCTACACACGGGCTAAGGCAGCCAGCAAGACCAAGCGTCTTACTGCTAAAACCTTACCTCAGCCCACTCCTGACACTCAAATCATGTCGTTGGCCACAGATTTAATTTCCCTGATCAGAGGTTCCCAGGCCCATCCTGAGAGAGGATCCCAGCCTCCTCCTGATAGGAGGCCCAGGGTTGAACCCTCTGACCCACTTCCTTCAGATGAAAATTCTGAGGACTCTGTTCACTCCGAAAGCCAGGAAGAGCCCTTCCAGACCTATGAGGATTCAGATGCAGAGGACTCCATTCCCTCGGCCTCTCCTCCTGAGGATATTTCTTTTGGGGAAGTTCTGCATTCCATGAGGGAGCATTTTCAGTGGCAAGGCCAGGAATATTCAGATTCCAGAAAGCGCCTTCGAACATTCCTTAAAAAAACCCCAGCACAGACCCTTAGCTATACCTCCTGTGCTTGATGTTTTGGATGATCTATACTCTGACTCCAGTGTTACCCCTGATACTCTTCCTCCTGCTCCTGTCAAGCCTGACAGATACTATAGTGTCCCAGAAACACATTCTCATTTCTTTAGGGCCCATGCTGTTGATTTAGAAACTATTTCCCAGGGGCCTAAAGGGGTTTCAGCTACCACCTCCAAAAATCCTTTGCCTTCCGACAGGGAAGCAAGGTCCTTAGAGAGATGGGGGAAGAAGGTTTACACCTCCACTATATCTATGAGAGCTCTCAGTTGTCTCTTTCACATGTTTCAATATCAAGATTTCCTGTTAGATGATTTACAGAAAAAATTGGCCTCTCCTGAACCTTTAGATAGGAAGTCTCTGCAAGAGGCTGTTCATAATTCTCAGCAGGTTAGCAATCACTTTCTACAGTGTGGATATGATGCATTGGAAGCTTCATGTAGGGCAGCTATGACAGGGGCGGTCATTCGTAGACATGCATGGTTAAAAGAACAACCTTTACCAGATCATGTTAAGGCAAAACTTCTTGATGCACCCTTGGAAAAGAACAAGCTCTTTGGTGCTAATGCTAAAGATGTGTTAAAGTCCATTGAGGAAAAAGCCAAGTCAGTTCAGACAGTCAAAAATTTCCTCCAGGTTCAGCCTCCCAGATTCAGCAGGAACTGGCCTTCTAAAAATTGGTCCTTTCCTAATCCTGAAAGATTTCAAAGGGGCAAAAACAGGCGTGCCCGAGGAAGAGGGCAATACAGAGGATCCTACAGGAGACAATGGCAACCAGCAAACCAAAGAGGTGACACAGGGGTTTCTCCTGCCCCGCAGGGACAATCTCAATGACTTTCCTCTAGTTCCGCTTACCAAGGAGCACACAGAAGCTCCCTTGGGCGGAAAATTATCTTTGTTTTCAAACAATTGGCACAAACTGACAAAAGACAAATGGATTTTGGACATTATAGACCACGGTTACAGGTTCCATTTTCATACCTTGCCAAGAAAACAGGGCATGAAAAACCTTCCACAAAATCAGAGGACAGAGGCTATCAAGCAAATTTCTCTGCTTGCTCAGATCAAAGCAATAGAAAAAGTTCCACTACAAGAACAAGGTCAGGGATTTTATTCAAGACTGTTCCTTGTTCCAAGAAAAGAAACTCAATGGAGACCAATACTGGATTTGTCTGCTTTAAACACTTTTCTCATAGTACCAAAGTTCAAAATGCTGACTCTACAGCAACTCCTTCCCATGCTGGGCAAGGGGTCTTGGCTGATTACTCTGGACCTCAAGGAGGCATACCTGCATGTCCCTATCAGACACAGTTGCAGAAGATACTTCAGATTTCTTGCAGGGCCAGAGCGTTATCAATTCTCAGCATTGCCATTTGGCTTATCTACTGCGCCCAGAGTATTTACGAAATGCCTGGCATTAGCAATTGCTCATTGCAGGCTCCAGGGGATTCAAATCTACCCATACCTGGACGATTGCCTCATTCAAGCGGACAACAAACTAACTTTGACAAAAAACTTGAATTATGTCATACACTTGCTACAGGCTCTGGGATACACAGTCAACTTTCAAAAGTCAAGACTTCAGCCATCCCAACAAATAACCTTCTTAGGAGCCAAACTAGACACAGCCTCTCTCAAATGGCTTACCTGACAGAAGACAAGCAAAAGAAGTTAACTCATTACTTCAAAAGTCTAGCAAAACTCACCCAGACGACTGCAAGGAGATTCCTACAGGCCCTGGGTTACATGGCATCCTGCATTCTCCTGGTTCCACTAGCAAGACTACACATGAGAAACTTCAATGGTACCTAAAAAGCTTATGGTCCCAACACAGCAACAACCTAGAAGCAACTTTACCGCTCATTCCATGTCTTCAAAAGGAATTTCTATGGTGGGCCACAGTAAGCCAGTCAAACACAGGTATGTCATTCAAAAAAACCTCAGATAAAGTACAGTTTTGTACCTACCATAAATGTAGATGTTCGAAGATCCACATTGCTGCAGTCCTTACACTTGGGTAGTCCGCTGTCCTCGGTCGGCCCGAATATCAAAGTATAAGGCTGACGTCGGTCAAGGCGCATTTGACTGACATCAGGACGTCAGGGTACAAATGCGCATGACCGACGCCATATCCTCAGTCTTTTCTTGCCCCAGATGTCAGAAGACCCTAAAATAAAGGTCAAAACCAAAAGACAGCAAACAACCAACCAACCACCCTTGCACTAACTATATGTACAATATATACAATATACACAATATGTACAACCCAACCCACACAACCACCTCTAACTGCAGAGGGAAGGAGGGAGGTAAATTGGACTGCAGCAATGTGGATCTTCGAACATCTACATTTATGGTAGGTACAAAACTGTACTATGTTCTTCATCTCACATTGCTGCAGTCCTTACACTTGGGTAGAATCCCAAAGCAGAGGTAAGGGAGGATGGCTAACTACAAGGAAGCAGGAGCTGCCAAAATGCCCTGCAAAACAGCAGTGGCAAAACCAGCCCTGGATTTAGAGTAAAGTGGCAGGTGATAATGCCTGGAGAAAGTATGCACTGAACTCCAAGTAGCTGCCTCCAAAATATCCTTGGTTGCCACTCCTCAAAAAGCTGTTGATGTGGCAGTAGCCCTAGTGGAATGAGGCCTAATCCCAGCTGGAATCTCCTTGCCATGATGGGAATAACAGAAAGCAATGCAAAACCCAATCCACTTAGAAATAGTTTGTTTTGACACAGGCTTGCCCTGAGAACTCAAAGCAAAAGAAACAAACAACTGCTGAGACTGCCTGAACCCTTTAGTTCTGTCCAAATAATAAGCAACTGCCTGTGTACATCTAAAGTGTGCAAAATCTTTTCCCCTTTATTTTGGGGATTTGCATAAAAGTAGGCAAATGAATAGTTTGGTTTAAAGCCACACTAGAAACCACCTTAGGCATAAAGGAAGGATTAGTACGTAATGATACCCTATCCTTATGGAAAATCAAGAAAGGCTCAACCGCCATAAGGGCCTGCAATTCAGAAACCCTTCTTGCAGAGGTAATTGCCAACAAAAAAGCAGTCTTCCATGATAAATATTTCAACTCAGAAGTAGCTGCAAGCTCAAAAGGTTGTAGAGTGAGTTTCTCCAACACAAAATTGAGATCCCAAGCAGGAGTAGGAGCTCTTCGGGGGTCTTATATTCTTTGCCCTCTAAGAAATTGCTTGAACAAAGGATGAGAAAACAATGGTGGGACACAATCATAGTGAGCCGAAATTGCTGCAGCATGAACCTTAATAGAAGAGAAAGACAAACCTTTGTCCAGTAACTCAGTAAGATATTGAAGAGCCACACTCAAATTAGGCTCAGAAACATCAAAATCTTTTGCTGCACTCCAAAATAAAAATCTCTTCCATTTATCTGTACACTTTCCTTGTACTAGGCCTTCTAGCTTCCAAAATCACATTCAAAACTTGTTGTGGAAGTTGAGACCCTCTATGGTTCAAAACAGAATATGCCAGGCCGTTAGGTGAAGAGAGTGAAGTTTGACATTCAGCAAATGGCTGTCCTCCTGTGACAACAGGTGTGGAATCGAAGGCAAAGGCCATGGAGGCTTCCGTACCAGACTTCTCAGTAATGGGTACCAGTGCTGTCGAGGCCAATCTGGAGCTATTAAAATCATCCTTGGCTTGTCCTGTCTGACCTTTAGAAGTACCTTTGGGAGGAGAGGCAGAGGAGGAAAGGCATACACATGAAGATTGCTCCAATTGAAAGAAAGAGCATCCACTTTCCAAGCTGTGGGATGAAACCTTTTGTGCAAAACTTTGGCAGCTGATGGTTTAGTGGAGAAGCGAACAGATCTATGTCTGGAGTTCCCCATGACACTGTCAATTTCTGAAATACATGAGGATCCAATTTCCACTGTGGGGATCCATAATTCGTCTGCTCAACACATCTGCTAAGGAGTTCTGTGCTCCTGGCAGAAACCTTGCCTGAAGATTGAGCTGTAAACTGAGAGCAGTCTCCCACAAAATCATTGCTTGCCTGCATAGAGGATAAGAATCGTTCCCCTTGCTTGTTGATGTACCACATGACAGTTGTGTTGTCTGTTAGAATCAACACCTGCCCTGGAAGAAGTAAATCCTTGAAAGCTATTAATGCAAACTGGACTGCTAACATCTCCTTCAGGTTGATATGTAGATGTTGTAATCTGGCAGGCCACTTGTCTTGTATCCACTTTCCATTTAGATGAGCTCCCCAAGCTTTGTCTGAGGCATCAGTCGTTAAAATCTGACTCGCCTCTGGCCGGGTCACAGAGAGTCCCTTGTTTAGGTGACATTCCTGAGCCCACCACAAAATTCCTTTTGAATGCAAGGTATTATTTGAATGACAGTGTCTAGATCCTGGCAGTGCTGTGTCCATACATTTTTGAGATACCATTGCAGCTTCCTCATATGCAGTTTGGCATTGGGAAGCACCAGAATACAAGATGCCGTGAACCCTAAGGCTTGAAGGACTGTCCTTGCAGTCAGCCCGGACTGATGAGATAGCTGATGGAAGTAAAGGGATAGACTCTTTTGTTTGTCCGGGGTTAAAAGGCCATCTGGGATGCTGTATTCAGTCTCACACCCAGAAAGCACATGTCCTGAGAGGGTACTAGACTGGACTTTATTTCGTTCACAGAATACCCCAGGCATCTTAGCACTGCTATCACATATTCCAAATGATGAAGAAGCTCTTCCCTTCCTTGAGCCAGAATCAGGCAGTCGTCCAAATAAGGATAGATCTGTATTCCTTTTAGCCTGAAGAAAGCTATCACTGGAGCCAGAACTTTCGTGAACACTCTGGGCAGTAGATAAGCCAAAGGGCAATGCAGAGAACTGATAGTGAGAAGTCCCAGCTCGAAAACGCAGATACTTCCTGCAACTTAGTCTGATAGGAACATGAAGGTAAGCCTCCTTGAGATCCAAAGTTACCATCCAATGATCTTTGCCCAGCAGAGGTAAAAGCTGCTGTAACGCCAACATTTTGAACTTGGGAATGTCCAGATAAGTGTTGAGGGTAGATAAATCCAAAATTGGTCTCCACGTGTTCCCCTTCTTTGGTACTAGGAACAGGCGAGAATAAAATCCTAGGCCCACTTCTGGCATAGGGACCGGCTGTATGGCCCCTATTTGGAGTAACAGAGAAACTTGCTTGTGAGCCTCTATTCTTTGTTGAGGAGGAACGTCTGGCATGCCTTTGAAAGGAGGCAAGGTATGGAAATAAAACCTGTAACCGTGGTGTATGATATCCAATACCCATCTGTCTTGGGTAATTAAACTCCAATTTTCTTTGAAAAGTGCCAACCTTCCTCCCAAAGGTGCTGCCAGACGAGAAGGCTCTGGCAGCTGAAAAGGTAGGTCATTGGGTCTGTTTACGAAAGGACTGACCCCTGCCCTCACCGAAGACTGTGCAGGAGAACTCCCTGTTCTAGGCCTGAAAGAGCCCTGAGCTCTGCCCCTACCACGCCTAGATCTACCCCTAGACTGGGAATCATAAGAAGGATACGCCCACCCCTTAGTAGGCCAATTTCTACTAAACTTTGGAGGCTGGACCTGCAAAAATCTTTAACAGTCTGCATAGACTTAGCCTTGTCTTCCATTTTCTTTAAAACTGCCTCAACAGGAGGACCAAACAACACGTCAGATTGTAAAGGAGCATCTAAAATCCTTGTTTTAACATGTTCAGACAAAATTTGATCCCTTAGCCAGGCGTGCCTGCGAAGAACTGACCCAGTGGCAGCCACCCTAGACGAGGCCTGTACAGCATCAAAACCACATTGCAAAGAATGCTTACCCACCTGTTCAGAAACATGTACTAAATCTTGCAACTCTTTACAATCAATACCTACTGCCAGAGCATCAACCTTAGACTTCAATTGTGAAAGGAGATAGTTTTGGTATTTCAACATGTGAAACTGGCAATTCAAAGCCCTCATAGCAAGAGTGGAAGAAGTATAAACTTTCTTTCCCCATCTATCCAAGGCCCTAGCCTCTTTGTCTGCAGGAACCGGATTCTTTACAACAGAAGCCTTAACACCTTTAGGCCCCTGGCTAACAGTTTCTGGGTCTGCCCTAGGACTCTTGAAAAGATACTTATGAGCTTCAGGCACCCTGTAATACCTATCCGGCTTAACAGGAGCAGGAGGCAAAGAATCAGGATTAAGAGAAGCCTCAGAAAAAACATCTTCCACTACATCCAAAACAGGAGGTATAGCCAAAGGCCTATGATGGGGTAAAAACAAAAATTCCCTAAGCCTTTTCCTGGAATCAGAGAAGTCTTGACCTTCCCACTTAAAATGCTCCCTCATGGAATGAAGAGTTTCTGAAAAAGAAAAATCCTCAGGAGGAGAAGCAGAAGGAGTAGAATCATCCACATCAGAATCAGAATAAGGAGAGTACTCCTGCAAGTCTTCAGCCGAAGACTCTGAAACATCTGAAGCCTGCTCTAAAGCCCCCAGCTCAGGCTCCATCCTAGGTCTCTTATCAGGAGGGGGCATAGAACCCCTAATCAAAGTAATCAAATCTTCTGCCATTTTAAGCATATGCTTCTTGGGCACAGTTTCTGAAGAGCTAGGGGTAACACCAACTGAAGCTAAACCTGGCCTGCCCCTGGGAGAAGCCTTAGAAACAGAAGGAGAGGGCCTAGCCACCCTAGGAAGGGAGGGGAGTATAGTAACCTGAGAAGCCCCCTCAGCCTGACTTGCCTCCTGAGAGGCCACATCTTGCAATAATAAAGTCTCACCCTGGGAACACAAAGAAACCTCCGGTGGAGCCACCGGCTCCACCGACACCTCTAAAGAACCCGCGTCCGGTACAGACGGTTCTTCTAGCCTAGGCTTAACTGCTTTGTCCTTGCGCTTCGAAGAAGCGGGCGTTGGAGCATCCGACGGCATTTTATAATTGCACCGCTTCCCAAAGACTAACCTTGCACAATCCAACCTTCTCTTTATAGTGCGTTTATTAAATCTAGCACAAGAGCGACAGCCAACAACGCCGTGCTCAGGCCCTAAGCAAGGAATACACAAAGTATGATAATCGCGATGCGCTATCTGTTTCGCAGCAGAAAGGCAATTATTGACTTTTTCTGACATCCCGTAAATCACTGAGGCAAGAAAAAACTAAAATATTCCCCAACGGGGTACTTAGCCAACTTTGAACTCGGTCTGAAACTTCGAAATCGAAAAATCTCAGAACGCCAACCGGCACTTGCAATGCTGCTTCTGCATCGGACCATGCGGCAAAAAAGACTGAGGATATGGTGTCGGTCATGCGCATTTGTACCCTGACGTCCTGATGTCAGTCAAATGCGCCTTGACCGACGTCAGCCTTATACTTTGATATTCGGGCCGACCGAGGACAGCAGACTACCCAAGTGTAAGGACTGCAGCAATGTGAGATGAAGAACATCACAGACCATGACCACAGACGCCTCAGACCTTGGCTGGGGGGTGCACATGGAGGGCAGATGTATTCAAGGACAATGGTCTCCAAAGGAAACACATCTGCATATCAACCAAAAAGAAATGCTGGCAGTAATGCATGCCATCGAGGCCTTCGGACAACAACTTCAACAAGGCCACCTACTAATACAGACAGACAACACCACTGTGATGTGGTACATAAACAAGCAGGGGGGCACTCATTCTTACCCCCTTTGCAGGCTGACAATGAATCTTTGGGAAAAATCACTGAGTTTAAACATACAGCTACAATCCCAGTTTGTTCCAGGCAAAGACAGTGTTCTGGCGGACAGTCTAAGCAGGAATTTCCTAGACCCCCACGAATGGAGGTTACATCCAGACATTTTCATATGACTCACCTCGACATGGGGCAGGCCGGACGTAGACTTATTTGCCTCCCACCTCAATCATCAGCTACAAAGGTTCTGCTCAAGGACATATCGTCCACAAGCATGGAAAATAGATGCTCTCTCATTCAACTGGAGCTCCCTAACAATCTATGCATTTCCACCTCTGCCACTGATGACCACAGTGTTACTAAAGATCAAAGCAGAGCAGCCGAAGGGGATCCTAATAGCTCCAGACTAGCCAAGACAACACTGGTGCCCACTACTATGGAGCATATGTCACAACAAAACGTGGGCCCTTCCTCAATGGCCCCAACTTTTGACTCAACACAACTTCAGGACAGTTCATCCCAACATCCAGACGCTACAGCTAACAGCTTGGGAGATCCCATAAATAACCTCAATTTACCTCTCTCCAAGGAAGTCCAGCGGATACTAACAGAAGCCCGCAGACCATCCACCAGAAAGGCTTACTCAGCCAAATGGAAGATTCAGCATTTGGAATACCAACAAGGGTCATGATGCATCACTTTTGAGCGTTCCACTCATTCTGGAATACTTGGCAGATATGCTACATAACGGACTTTCATACTCTTCCATAAAAATACATGCTTCGGCTATTTCAGCTAGGTACAACACTGATCCACCTGTATTTTCACATCCTTTGTTAAGGCAATTTCTTAGAGGAATCAAGAATATAAAGCCCCCAAGAAAGGCACCAGTACCAGCTTGGGATCTCAATTTTGTCCTAGAAAAATTGGCACTACCTCCATTCGAGCCAGCAGCTTCTCTGGATTTACAATTTCTTTCCTGGAAGACAGCTTTCCTGCTGGCCATTACCTCAGCAAGAAGGGTTTCGGAATTACAGGCCCTAATGGCAATACCACCGTTCATAACTTTTCAGAGAGACAGGGTCTCCTTACGAACCAACCCTACTTGTCTACCAAAAGTGGTGTCTAGGGTTTCTTTAAATCAAGCAATTCACCTGCCTACTTTCTTTCCTAATCCTGAGAAACAAAGGGGAAAGACTGTTACATACCTTGGACATACACAGGCAACTTCGCTACTACCTAGACAGAACCAAGACCAGTAGGAAGTCTGATCAGCTTTTTGTAGCTTACGCCCCTGGAGTACAAGGAAAAGCAATTTCCAAACAGACAATTTCAAAATGGATTGGACATTGCATTAAATTCTGCTATTCCTTTCATGGAAAGTGTGTGCCAGCCAAGGTCAGACCACACTCCACCAGAGCTACAGCCACCTCTACAGCATTCTTAAGAGGGGTGCCTACAAAAGACATTCTAGAAGCTGCCACATGGAGCTCCGTGCATATATTTTCCAAACTCTACAATCTCCCTTTGTATTCCAGATCCAGAGCAGGCTTCGCTTCGGCAGTCCTGCAGGGATTGATAGCTACATCATCCCTTTCTTAGAGCATACCACCTCCCCCAGCTAAGCTATGTTATTCAACCCATATGTTATGACTGCAGTTGCATTCTTGAAGGACATAGTACAGTTTTGTACCTACCATAAATGTAGATGTCTGATAGATATGCAACTGCAGTCGGGGTTTCCCTCCCTCCTTCCCCTCTATGCCTTGGGTCCACTATTATCCCTGTTATCCTTAGCTGGGGATATCTGTTATGGTGTATCTGTTTATTGCTTATTTATTTGTATGGAAACCTATTATTGTCTTCCAATTTGATTACAGCCTTCCTTGGAGGGCACCTGGCATCTGGGGCAAGAAACACTGAAGAAGATGGCGTCGGCTGATGCTTATGTACTCCAGCCGCTCTGACGTCGGAGAGAAATGCGACATCAGCTGACGTCGGACCCAGACTTTGGAATCCGGCCGACCAAGGGCTGCCGGACAACCCATATGTTATGACTGCAGTTAGTTGCATATCTATCGGACATCTACATTTATGGTAGGTACGAAACTGTACTTTCCCTCCCTCAAAAAAAAAAAAAATATATATATATATATATATATATATATATATATATATATATATTTTTTTTTTTTAATTCAGCTGCTCTTACTGTAACTGTCTTAGTTGCTCTTCTGTGTGCTATCTGTTCAGTTGCTCTTACTCTGCACTTATTACTGCTTGTTAGTAGCCTTCTAATTTACTGCCTTCTGCACTTGCTTTTAGTCATTTGTTAATTTAATTGCACTTATTTGAACTGTATTTGCCATAGTGTTGCTACACGCTCGGGTGTGCTGGCCTGCACTACAATCTGAATTGTATTTACTGCTGTTTTAGCTGCTTTTCTGTAACAAAAAAAAATTCTAAGCTTGTTTCCTGCCTTCCCTGTAACTAGTCAAGTCCAGATACAGACTTGCTGTATCCAGGACTGTTGGTAAGCTTCTGAGCCCCCCAAGCCTTTCTGTGTTGGAGGGAAGCCTTCTAGCTTATCAGTGGAAGTGGTAAGCACTAGGTAGCCTATCTACCACAGGAAGAGTGGATTTTGGCCCTGAAATTGTAGTTCATTGGCCGTTTGGGCAGTTTTTCCATCTCTTTCTACTTTCTGGTTAAAAGCCCGATGTCCTTCAAGGATGCATCTGCAGTCATAACAAATGGGTTGTCCTGTCGTCAGGCAGCCCTTCGGTCGGCCGGATTCCAAAGTCTGGGTCTGGGCTCGGCTGGTGTCGCACTTCACCCGACGTCATCTCTGCTGGTCTTCGGGTATAAAGGCATCAGCCGACGCCATTTTCCCCAGTCTTTCTTGCCGCGTGGCGCCCGAAGCAGAAGCTGTTCGCAAGTGCCGGTCAGTCAGATCCAGAGATTACTACTACCGAATACTACTTCGAAGACTTCTAAAAAGCTAAGTACCCTGTTGGGGACTCTTTCTTGCCTCAGCCGATGTCAGAAAAAGTAAATAACTGTTTAACTTGTGGGAAACAAATACCTCATAAAGATTTCCACTCTTACTGCTTACCTTGTTTAGGCCCAGACCACGACGTAGCAGCCTGTTTAGCCTGTGCTTCCTTCAACCGACGGCTTAGGCGTCGGTCGGAGTTTGCTGAACAGTTTTTCGGCTCAGAGTTTGCGTACATTATGCCGTCGGATCCTCCGACTTCTCAAATTGTTAAAAAACGCAAAGAAAAAGACCGACACTTGCGGTCCGCGGTTTCGGCCGAAACCACGGTTAAGCAAACATGAGTGTCTCGGTTTCGCGAAACCGAGCAAACGGGTCAATCTTCAGCCGAATCCATGACTACTACCGAGGCTCCTGCTACCCTAGTTGAATCGGCCTCTGAAGTTTTGCCTACTAATGTGGTTCCTATAGAATTATCAGACACCATCCCTTTGGATGTCTCTACCCCAGCACGTGGTGCTGCTAGGCCTCCTGCAGCCATGTCTATTAAGGCCTTTGCCAGGGCTAAAGCAGCCAAAACTGCTAAATCAGTGCCTGTTAAGCCCCGTCACACAGGCCCAGTTCCAGTTCTCAAATGCTTACTCTGGCAGAGGATCTCATCTCTTTAATAAGGGGATCCCAATCTCACCCAGACAGGGCCTCTCAGCCTCCAGAAAAGAGACCTAGAGCAGAGCCCCCAGAGCCAGTGTCCTCAGATGATTCTTCTGATGATTCAGACATTACAGACCATCCAGAGGCTCCTTTTTCTACTTATGAAGATTCCGATGCTGAAGAATCTATTCCATCTGCCTCTCCACCAGAGGAATTTTCCTTTGGGGAAACCTTACATGCCATGAGAGAGCAATTCCAATGGCAGGGACAAGATTTCTCAGATTCAAGAAAAAGGCTTAGGACCTTTCTACACTTACCGCAACATAGGCCCTTAGCTATACCTCCAGTTCTGCCTGTTGTGGATGATGCATTTAATGATGTTTGCACTGCTCCTGATACTTTACCTCCAGCCCCTGCCAAACCAGATAGGTTTTACAGGGTGCGGACACTCATCACCACCTATACAAGGCCCCACTTGCAGATCCTGAGACTATCTCCCAGGGGCCTAAGGCAGTAGCTTCGACCTCAGCAAAAAACCCTCTCCCTTCTGAAAGGAAATCCAGGTCCTTAGAGAGATGGGGTAAAAAAGTTTACACCTCTGCTACTCTCTCAGCTAGAGCTTTGAACTGTCAGTTTCATATGATCCAATACCAAGAGTTTATGCTTGATAAGTTAACTAAGAAACTGTCCTCTGATGACTCCTTAGATAAGAAATACGTTTTAGAAATGGTGAATAACATTCAGCAGGTTAGTAACCATTCTTTAAAATGTGGCTATGATGCACTGGAGGCTTCATTTAGATCAGCCATGACTGGCACAGTTATAAGAAGGCATGCATGGTTGAAAGAACAGGTCTTGCCGGATCATGTTAAAGCAAAGCTGTTAGATGCTCCTATGGATAAGGCCAGTCTATTTGGTTCTCCTGCCCAGCAAGTAATGAAGAAAATGGAAGAGAAGGCAAAATCTGTACAAACAGTTAAAGATTTCTTACAGGTTCAGCCCCAAGGTTTAGCAGGAACTGGCCTTCCAAAATTGGTCCTTTCCAGACTCCTCTAAATCTCAGAGAGGCAGGAATAGACGTTCCAGAGGCAGAAATCAATCCAGAGGAGGTGCCTACAGAGGACGCCAGTGGCAAGGCAATAACCAGCGAGGCACAGACACAACCACTGCCACTGCAACAGGACAATCACAGTGACTTGGCTCTGACACCGCCTACCAGGGAGCAAATAGCAGCACCCTTAGGCGGAAAGTTAGCCTTATTTTCAAAAAATTGGCACTATATCACAAAAGACAAGTGGATTTTGCAGACTATAGACCAAGGCTACAGGTTTCACTTCCACACCTTACCAGTAAAAAGAGGAATGCCAAACCTACCTCCAAATCAGAAAACAGAAGCTCTAAAACAGATAGCTCAATTAACAAAGATGAGAGCTGTGGAAAGAGTACCACCAACAGAACAGGGCAAAGGATTCTACTCCAGACTCTTCCTAGTACCAAGAAAAGAGAAGAGTTGGAGACCTATTCTCGACCTGTCCGCCTTAAACACATTCATTATTGTCCCAAAATTCAAAATGCTGACCCTACAGCAACTTCTTCCCATGCTGGGCAAGGAGTGTTGGCTGGTAACTCTAGATCTCAAGGAGGCATACCTGCACGTCCCCATACGACCAAATTGCAGAAGATACCTCAGATTTCTTGCAGGATCAGAGCATTATCAATTCTCAGCATTGCCCTTTGGCTTATCTACTGCCCAGAGTATTCACAAAATGCCTGGCATCAGTAATCGCTCATTGCAGGCTACAGGGAATCCAAATTTATCCATACCTGGACGACTGCCTGATACAAGCGGACAACAAAAGCAAGCTGACAAAAGACTTACAAAGAGTCATTTGCTTGCTACAAGCCCTGGGATACACAGTCAATTTAAAAAGTCAAGACTAATACCATCCCAAACAAAAACATTCTTGGGTGCAGAATTGGACACAGTAAAACAGATGGCATTCCTAACTGCAGAAAAACAAGAACAACTCCTCTTTACTTCTTGGCATTAACAAAGCAGAACAAACTAACAGCAAGGAAAGTACTGCAGGCCTTGGGCTTCATGGCATCATGCATAATCCTGGTCCCCCATGCCAGATTGCATATGAGAAAACTACAGTGGTACCTAAAGAATTTATGGTCTCAACACAGGCACAGCTTAGAAACCGAAATACCACTAATCCCATGCCTGAAACAAGAGTTCCTATGGTGGGCTCAAGCATGCCAGTCAAACCCAGGCTTGCCCTTCCACAACTTTCAAGCAAGCCAAAACATCACAACGGACGCCTCAGACCTAGGTTGGGGGGCCCACATGCTGGACAAATGCATACAAGGTTTATGGACCCCAGATCAACTGCACCTGCACATAAATCAAAAAGAAATGCTGGCAGTAAAACTAGCAATCCAGAATTTCAGACCATTCCTCAAAGAAGGCCATTTGATGATAAGGACAGACAACACCACAGTCATGTGGTACAGCAACAAACAGGGAGGCACTCATTCATACCCCCTATGCCGAATGACTCTGGACCTATGGAATATGGCTCTGAGCTACAACATTCAGTTACAGGCAATATTTGTACCGGGAAAAGAAAACATCCTAGCAGACATGTTAAGCAGAACTACCTCGGATGCTCACGAATGGATGCTACACCCGGACATCTTCAAGGCCATCACACAGAAATGGGGAATGCCACAAATAGACCTATTCGCATCCCCACTCAATCACCAGCTCAAGAAATTCTGCACAAGGACATACCACCCACTTGCATGGAAGGTGGACTCTATCCTTCAGTTGGAAAGGCCTGACAGCATATGCATTTCCACCTCTTCCTTTGATGCACAAGATACTACTGAAAATCAAAGAGGAGCATCCAAGGATAATTCTGATAGCTCCAAATTGGCCAAGACAACACTTACAACACTGGTATCCATTGCTGAGGAGCATGTCTCGGGGGAGAACTTGGACACTACCCCTGATGCCTTTGATGTTAACTCAGAACGACTACAACATCATGCATCCAAATCTAAAAACTCTGCAACTAACTGCCTGGAACATTACATAACAGCAACTAACCCAGATTTATCCCAAAGGGTTAAAGACATTATCCTGGAGGCCCGCAGACCTTCTACAAGAAGGAATTATGCAGGGAAATGGAAAAGGTTTGCCATTTGGAGCACTGAAAGAGGAAAAGATGTGTCAAAGATAGATATTGCCAACATCCTGGAGTATTTGGCAGAGCTTCTCCATACAGGCCTGTCCTATTCCTCCATCAAGATACATGCATCAGCTATTTCTGCAGAATACAGATTCGATCCCCCTGTCTTCTCACATCCTCTACTCAGGCAGTTCCTCAGAGGAATCAAGAATGTAAAACCTCCTAGGAAACCACCATTACCAGCATGGGACTTGAACTTTGTGCTAGAAAAATTGACACTCCCTCCATTCGAACCAGCAGCAACAGCAGATCTTCAACACCAATCCTGGAAAACTGCTTTCCTACTGGCAATTACTTCAGCAAGAAGGGTTTCGGAACTACAGGCCTTAATGGCATTACAACCCTTCCTAATCTTCCATCAAGATAGAGTATCCATGAGAACTAATCCTACATTTATGCCTAAGGTGGTATCCAGAGTGTCTCTAAACCAGGCAATCCACCTACCTACCTTCTTTCCCAATCCACAGAACACGGCCGAAAGACTGCTGCATACCTTGGATGTACATAGACAGTTGCGCTACTACCTGGTCAGAACCAAGGGCAATAGAAAACTGACCAGCTTCTAGTAGCCTATGCAACAGGAAGGGAAGGAAAAGCAATTTCCAAACAGACAATCTCCAAGTGGATAGGAAATTGCATAAGATTCTGTTACTCCTACCATGGAAAGCCAATTCCACAGAACATAAGACCTCACTCTACAAGGGCTACAGCCACTACCACAGCTTTCTTACGAGGAGTGGCAACCAAGGACATTATTGAGGCGGCTACTTGGACCTCCGTGCATACATTTGCCAAGCATTATAACTTACCTCTATACTCTAGATCCCGAGCAGGGTTTGCCACTGCTGTATTGCAAGGGATCCTAACTACACCATAATTCTTCTTCCTCCTCCCTAGTTTGGCTATGGTATTCTACCCGTTTGTTATGACTGCAGATGCATCCTTGAAGGACATAGTACAGTTTTGTACCTACCATAAATGTAGATGTCCGAACAAGATAGCATCTGCAGTCAGGATTACCCACCCTCCTTCCCTCTGTGGTATTCCTAGGGTATTTACCCTCCTAATAGCTAGCTGGGGGGGGGATCTCTTATGGTGTATTTGTTTGTATATATGTACATACATGCTTATTTTTTGTGTTTGCCTACCTTTTTTGGAAACATTGGCATTTACCCAAAATTTAGTTTTCCAAGAGGGCAACTGGCATCTGGGGCAAGAAACACTGAGGAAAATGGCGTCGGCTGATGCCTTTATACCCGAAGACCAGCAGAGATGACGTCGGGTGAAGTGCGACACCAGCCGACGCCAGACCCAGACTTTGGAATCCGGCCGACCGAAGGGCTGCCTGACGACAGGACAACCCATTTGTTATGACTGCAGATGCTATCCTGTTCGGACATCTACATTTATGGTAGGTACAAAACTGTACTTTTTGCGTTTGGTCCCCGCCTTTCCTATAACTAGTGTAGTCCAGGTACAGATTTGCTGTATCCAGGACTGTTGGTAAGCTTCTGAGCACCCCAAGCCATTCTGTGTTGGAGAGAAGCCTTCTAGCTTATCAGTGAGAGTGGTAAGCACTGTGTAACCTATCCACCACAGGAGGAATGGTTTCTGGCCCAAAAATTATAGCTTATTGGCCGTTTGGGAAGCTTTTCCATCTCTTTCAACCTTCTGTTTTATAAGACTGTCTTTGCCCTTGTTTCTTGCCTTTCCTGTTTCTAGTCTAGTCCAGGTACAGATGTGCTGTATCCAAGACTCTTTGTAAGCTTCTGAGGCCCCCCAAGCCTTTCCGTGTTGGAGAGAAGCCTTCTAGCTTATCAGTGGGAGTGGTAAGCATCGGGTAGCCTATCCTACCACAAGAGGAGTGGTCCCTGGCCCAGAAATTGTAGCTATTGGCTGTTTGAGCAGTTTTTTTCCATCTCTTTCAACTTTCTGGTTTGAAAGCCGCACTTGTGCTGCTTTCCCACCTTTCCTATAACTAGCCTAGTCCGGTTATAGAGTATCTGTACCCAGAATTGTTAGTAAGCTTCTGAGCCCCCCAAGCCTTTCTGTGTTGGAGGGAAGCCTTCTCGCTTATCAGTGGGAGTGGTAAGCACTAGGTAGCCTATTTGGCCGTGTGGGCAGTTTTCCATCTCTTTCAACTTGCTGGCTTAAAAGCTTACATTTGTACTTGTTCCCTGCCTTTCCTGTAACCAGTCTAGCCTAGGTACAGATTTGCTGTATCCAGGACTCTCTGTAAGCTTCTGGATAGGTTCATAGGTTCATAGATTAGTACTAAGCTAACTGTCCTTGCGAGCCATTTTAAGCCTAGCCAGTTATCCCTTGTGAGACTCAAACCCTGCACCTTGTGTTTGTAAGGCAAACACCTTAACCATTAGGCCACCCATAGCAATTAATAAAGAGCCCCCCAAGCCTTTCTTTGTTGGAGGGAAGCCTTCTAGCTTATCAGTGGGAGTGGTAAGCATTAGGTAGCCTATCTACCACAAGAGGAGTGGTTCCTGGCCCAGAAATTGTAGCTATTGGCCGTTTGGGCAGTTTTTTCCATCTCTTTCAATGTTCTGGTTTAAAAGCCGCACTTGCGCTCGTTTCCCACCTTTCCTGTAACTAGCCTAGTCCAGATACAGAGTTGCTGTATCCAGGACTTGTTGGTAAGCTTCTGAGCCTCACAAGCCTTTCTGTGTTGGAGGAAAGCCTTCTAGCTTATCAGTGAGAGTGGTAAGCACTAGGTAGCCTACCACGAGAGGAAGAGGTTCTTAGCCCAGAAATTGTAGTTTATTGACCATTTGAACATTTTGTTGTCCGTCTTCTGGTTTAAAAGACCACGTCTGTGCTTGTTTCCCATCTTTCCTGTAACTAACCTACTGGGTAGCACTAGAAAGCCTTAAACTGATACAAGCCTTCTAGCTTAGAAGAGAGACTTTGGAGTGATTAAGTATCAGTTTTCTGTACTTTCTTGCTGTATTTAACTGTTTTCCATCTAAACGCAGATTTTCCAGCGTTTATTGTGATTTAAAAGCGTGTTTTTTTTTTCACATATTGTACTTATTTGACTGCCTGCACTTTTTAAAAAGTTGTTTTTTTGTTTAAATAATTTAAGTGTTGTAGGCTACACACTAAAGTGCGATAGCCTTTTCTGATCGTTTGTAGTCGTTTAAAGCCAAAGTGTATTTTTTACTGTTTTGCCTTATCTTTTCAAAAAAATAAATCCTTGTTTCCTGCCTTTCTAAGATGGTATAGTCCAGTTTTCAGGCTAGTGCTGAATTCAGGGCTGTGATACTAGTTTCTGAGTTGCCCATGCCTTACTTGGATAGAAGGAAGTTTCTCTGTTCACCTGTGAGAGATTGGAGCTTTGAGCAACCTATCTCTCCCTGGAGGAGTGGTTCCAGCCCAGAAGTTAGTAGTTTATTGGCCATTTTGTGCTCATTTCTCTCTTTCATTCCCTACTATAAAAACCGCGTTTGCACGGTTCTGCACACCGGGCAGTGCCTGTTAGCTACGGTTAAATTATTCCCAGCTCCACTAAGTCTCTCTTCAGTTTTTCCCTTGAAACTAGTCTAACTTTCAACCTAAGCACTCAAAGAGCATCTTACAGCCCAGCACTTGCTCAGACCTAATAGCAAGCCTAATACACTCTGACACTGATTGCCCAGCAGGGCAAGGCTCTTTATTCACCCCTCACCAACCAAGTGACTAAGCAGCTCACTCTACTATTCAGGCATGACCAAAGGGCAACTTCAGGTACACTCTCCAGTCCAGCTGGTGAATCTGGGTATCCTGAGGCAATGTTACAACTGCCTCATGTACACAGACAGCCCTCTCCTCCTACCACAAAACACTAACATATACGAGAGATACAATTATACAGCCAAACTGGAAGGTAAGCTTTCTCCACCCAAGACTGGAACAGACGGTCAAGAGGAGAAGGTTAGCACTTTCACCACAACTCCAGCCGCACACAGACCTACTAAAACAGCACTGGCAAAAAATGCACATAAATACACAAAATCATACTCGGAGACTCTAAATAAAAACCTGCAAAAGCATCAGAAACCTCCAAAGCGGACACCCAAACAACCTGCACCTCTCGTCACAAACCAGACAACACATAAAATACAAAATCAGTGTGCTGCACAATCACAGCCCTAACACGCTAGTAATAGGTGACTCTATAGTCAGGCACACTGACATCCTACTCACTAGGCTGGACAAGTGGAAGGTTACTGTTAGCTGCCTGTCGGGATCCAGAATCCGCTACATAACACAAGCACTCAGGTCACTCCAGAACAAGTACAAATATGTCTCTGTCATTGTTCATGTTGGTGTGAATGACCTGAGACGTACCTCCCTGGACTACAATAAAAGAGACATGTAATTGCTCTCTGATCATGTAGCCCAAGCTGCTATGACCCTGACCCTGAGTAGCATCCTGCCCTCACCAAGAATGATACCTCAGTATAAAGAAAAAAATGATCAATTTCAACAATTGGCTAAGCTTCTGGTGTCATTCAAAGGGGATCCAGTATCCTGTCAGGCTGGGACGACATGCTCGACAAGCCACGTTGGTTCGCAAGAGTCAGCTTGCACCTGTCCACCCCTAGGCTTTCAAATACTGGCCAAGGCTCTTGCTGCCCCCATAGTGCCTTTTTTAGGCAAGGCTCAAAAGTCAAACCCACCTCCGTAAACAGCACAATTAACAAAAAACTGAGGGTTATGCTACTCAACGCCAGGAGTTTAAATCTCAAAATGCACGCGCTTGAAGCACTCCTCAGTATGGAGAACGTTGACATCTGTGCAGTAACTAAAACCTGGTTCAAAGCTCCAGAGAGCACCCCAGCACTACCGGGTACAACTCATACCACATGTTTCGGCCAAAGAACACAGACCAAAACACAAAAGGAAGGAGGTGTATGCATATTCATCAAGGATACCTACACCTCCAGGTTAGTGGCGTAGCATGATACCTCTGAGATCATCCACTTGCAACTAACATCAGGCCAATCTGCAATGCAAATTGTGACCTGCTACAGATCACCCTCCATGACCCAGGACCACCACTCCACCTTTCTGGAGACACTGGAAAACATGAAGGTCCTACCGAACACCCTGATATTTCAATTACCCTACCATTCACTGGGAAAACTACTCGAGTACAAACTCCCAAGCCCAGCGCTTCCTGGAATTCATCAACTCAAACGCCCTAAATCATCTGGTAAACTCCCCTACCAGAGGTGAAAACATATTGGACCTGGTCATCACCAACATGGGTGACAGGTGTTCCACACCAGAGGTCAGTCTGTCACTGGTTAGATCAGACCATAAACTAATCACTCTGGATGTCCACACCCCACCACCATCCCCAACTAAGGAAGCCACAGTAAAAAACTTTTCTAATGCAAACCTCCCCTTACTTAAGACAGAGGTGGTAAGTTTCACAGCCCCCACACTAAAGGATAATGCTGCCCAAGATGCAGAAACCTTTACAAATGCACTCTATGAGCACCTACAAGGATGCATGGATCGTGCCATCCCTAGCAAAGCCAAGACTCACCCCTTTAAGAGAGGGAAACCAGTTTGGTGGACCCCTGCAATAAACAGGCTATACAATAGAAGGAGGAAACTAGTTCAGAAAAAAAGCAAATCCCAAGAAGGAAAGACATCCCTGATCAGTATCAGTAAGAAACTAAGGTCCCTCATGAAATCATCCAAGGCTAACTTCGAAAGAAAAATAGCCAAGGATTCAAAAGATAACCACAAAGCCTTCTTTAGCTATGTTAAGAATCTAAGTGGCAACTTGCAGTTATGCACTGAACTAGTGCAAAATAGCACAAAATATACTGAACCTACTGATATTGCCAACATCCTGGCAGATAGATTCAGTGCAAACTTCATCCCCCTCTCACCTCCAAAAGGGCCCACAACAATAACAGAAAAGTGTAGTGTCCCAAAAATCACAGACACACAGGTGAAAACAGCCCTTTCAAAAGCCAAAAACAAAGCGTCAGTGGGACCGGGCTGCGTCTTGCACGAACTACAGAACGAACTAACACCCCACCTAAACACGCTGTTCAACCTCAGCCTCTACACAGGCTATGTGCCCATAGAATGGCACACAGCAATGGTTATTCCTCTCCACAAAGGAAGGGCCACAACTGACTCTGGTAACTATCGCCCCATAAGCCTGACTAGCCTGGTTTGCAAGTCTATGGAGCGCATCATCATGGAACTCATTAACAAAGACATTGGGAACCTCCCAACACAGTTCAGTTTTGTTAAGGGCAGATCATGCCTACTAAACCTGATTGACTTCTTCGAGACGGTCACCAAGGCCATAGACAAGGGGAAAGGTTGTTCACACAGCCTATTACCTTGACCTCGCCAAGGCTTTCGACACCATTCCCCACTCTGGTATTGCAGAAAAACTCACCATCCTGAACATAAACCCCTACATCATGAGATGGGTTGCCAACTGACTTAGACAGAACTCGCACTGTAAGAATAGTGGGCTCCAGGTCCGACTCTAAACCAGTCACAAGTGGTGTCCCGCAAGGCTCGGTCCTGGGACCCCTACTGTTTGGCATATACTTCTCAGAAGGACAGGCAAACACAGGAGGACTATGGCTAACCAAGTTTGCCAATGACTGCAAACTGGGAGCCGGCTGACACGGACATCCTCCAAATGGGCGTTACTGAGACGGACACCTGGTGTCAAAGTCATGGCCTCGAGCTAAATGCCAAAAAATGCATAGTCATCCGGTTTGGGAAAAACGAAACCCCCACGAATTACCACATAGGTGGCAGCCCCTTTAATACAAAAGAGGTAATAAGAGATCTGGGGACCCAGGTAGATAGTAATCTCTCCTTTGACAATCATATTGCCAAAGTAGGTAGGAAATCCTTCTGTGTGACCCATCTAATTACTAAAGGGTTCACATCTAGAAATAAAGAGGTTATAGTGCCCCTCTACTCATCACTCATTAGACCCATCATAGAGTACAATGCCCCATTTGGGATGTACCTCACAAGACACTTCCAACAGCTGGAAAGACAATAGACGTACCTCACCAAGAGGATTATTGGCCTCAAACATATGTCCTATGCAGCCCGTCTAAAAAAAAAAAAAAAAAAACCCGGCTGTTCTCAGTGGCATATCGCATACTCAGAGGTGATCTCTGCTTGACTTACAAAGCCATGTCCAACTCAGAATTGATGGACATGCTCCACCTAAAGAAATCCAAGTCACTGCGAGCCACACGCTCTAGTAAGCTAAACCTCGCTACAACAATAAATAGAACATGCTGGTGGGATAGATTCCTGTCAGAGAGAATCCCCATGCTTTGGGACAAAATTCCAAATTACATCAGACAGAGCCCCTCATTAACACTCTTCAAGAGAAACCTTGACGAGTGGGTGGGTAACAGAAAATACACCCCTGGGATCACTTCATTGACTCTGCTTGACAGAGGATCAGTTAATTAATCAATGGGGCGGCGATAGCCAACACGCTCTGGCTAGGCTTATAAATGCCCTCAGGCAGCCTAGTACCTACCTATGAACCTAAATGCACTTAGCAACACAAAGAAAAGAAAAATACTGACATAAAGACATTGACCAAGATTGCATGTATAACACATAGCCAGTGTGTGTCAGTAGCCAAGTACAGTAGAGAGTCGATTATCTGAAACGTCAGTTATCTGAACGCAGCCTTCCATAGTTTTCGGGTAGGAAAAATCATAAAGCCTGAATATGTAAACCTTAAACGGATTCTTTTATCTGTGTTTTTTGAGCTTGTAGCCTGCTTGTGTGTGAAAAATATTCTTTATAGTCCAATGGAATCACTGAATGGTTGAAAAGTGTATTCCCTGCATGGAGAAAAAACATAATTTTGGAAGTTTATCTGGTTCAGTTATGTGTTTGGTTATCTGAACAGTTTGATTGTCTGAACTACGCCAGGTCCCAGTTAGTTCGGGTAATGGACTCTCTACTGTAAAACATTAAGCAGCATTTAGTAGAATGTATACATTAATAATGCTTAAATCTGAACAAAAGCACTTAACAATAAAATATATCAGCTTGAAGCCGTTTGAGTGGATTTATTCCTGGGCTGTTTCCTAGTTTTCTGTAAATGTCACAGAAATCTTTGATACTACATTTAAGTTATCTTAACATGTGAACTGTTATAAATAACCAACATATAAGCTTAGCATTTCAAGTACTGTATTTCTGCTTATGTAAATTTGTCAGAAGAGTTGACAATTGCCTTTAAAACCGTGACTGATCTAATTGCTTTGTTTTTCTGTGAAAGGGAAGTGCTAAGTTGTCCTCCTCTCTGCAATAAAAACAGTGGAAACAGTTCTACAGTTTTCTATCTTTTTTTTTTTTTTTTTTTTTTTTATCAGCACTGTGTTCCTGACATTAGCAGGATTAATTGCCCATCTAAGATTCACAGCAGTACTGATAGAGTAAACTACAGTTTTAACTCTCTCTCTCTGATATGTCATGCAGGCGAGATGAATTTCTCTGCAAAGTATGTGAGAAATTGAGCTTAAAAAGTAGCTGGTCTTTCCCTTCCTTTGACCCCAATGCAAGGAAATAAAAGTTTAAAAAAATATAAGCAGGATATTCTTCGTGTTTCACTGTTGCAGTCATTACATTTGGGTAATCTGTTTGCCAATTGCCCTCAGTCGGCCTGGTTAACAAAGTCTTGAGTAATGCGTCGATGTTCGTGTTACACTGCTGCAGTCATTACACTTGGGTTATCCTGCCATCAGGCGGTTCCCCAGTCGGCGTGAGTTCCAAAGTCTTTGTCCTGCGTCGGTTGCTGTCGCCTCCTCCCTGATGTCAGAGCGACAGGGGTATATAAGGTGCAGCTGATGCCATTTTCTTCTGTCTTTCTTGCCGCGCGGTGCCCAAAGCAGAAGCAGTTCACAAGTGCTGGTCGGCCGACTCCTGAGATTTTCATTCCGAATCCAGAACCGAAGTCTTCTACAAAGCTAAGTACCCCGTTGGGGAAACTTTTTCTTGCCTCAGACCGATGTCAGTAAAAGTTAATAACTGTATTTCTTGTGGGAAGCAAATACCTCATAAGGATTTCCACTCCTATTGTATTCCATGCCTAGGCCCAGACCACGACGTCACTGGTTGTCGTTTTTTTGCTAGGTTTAACAAGCGCACTATTAAACGTCGGTTTGATTTTGCCCAACATTTTTTTGGCAGAAAATTCAATTACACCATGCCATCGGAACTTCCGACGACCAGATTATGTAAAAAGCACAAAGACAAGGACAGGCATCCGAGGCTCAAAACTGACGACGAGGCCTCTTCTAGGCTGGTCGCCGGTTCTCTGGTTTTCAGCGAGGCGCCTATGCAGCCCCTGACGGCCGCATCCACAGACCGCCTCTGACTTCCACGTGGAGCTGGCTGGGCCTTCGGACGTTCTATGTTTTCAGCCTACCAAAACTAACCCTTCTGAGGGAACCGAAGTAGCTGAGCAATCCACAGCTTCAGAGGGTGTCTTCAGACCTACCAAGTTAACCATTAAACCCTCTGCTAAGTCTAAGGCCCCATTAAAAACAAAGAAACAGTCACGGCATTCTCCAGGACAGGTTTCCATGCCTAAGAAACAAATGCTCAAAATGGCCGAAGACCTCATCACCCTGATCAGGGGGTCCCATCCCCCTCCTGATAAAAGGCCCAGACAGGATGCAGATTATGAATCTTCCGACCAGGTGTCCATTTCTTCAGATTCATCCTCAGACCTAGGATATTCTTTACCCCGTTATGAGGATTCAGATGCCGAGGAATCAATTCCATCAGCCTCTCCACCTGAGAACTACTTTGGGGAGACCTTACATACCATGAGGGAGCATTTCCAATGGGAAGGCCAGGATTGCTCCAAGAAAAGGCTCAGAGACTTCCTTTTATTGCCTCAACACAGACCTCTTGCTATTCCGCTAGTGTTAGATATTGTGGATGATGTGTACACTGAATCCAGCTTATACCCTGACTCCTTACCTCCAGCCCCAGTTAAACCTGATAGATATTAGAGTCCCTGACTCTCACAAATTTCTGTATAAAAGCCCTGTTGCTGACCCTGAAACTATTTCTCGGGGACCCAAAGGGATTAAGGCCTCATCAGCAAAAAACCCAGTTCTCTCTGACAGATTCCAGAGCATTAGACAGATGGGGAAAGAAAGTATATACATCTGCAACTTTAGCAATGAGAGCCTTAAATTGCCAGTTTCACATGCTAAAATATCAGCAATTTTTATTGTCTCAAGTGAAACAAAAAGATGCTTCAAGATTCAGATCCTCCTAATTTTAAAGAAATGCAGGATTTATTGCATGCAGCTGAACAAGTGGGAAAACATACTTTATAATGTGGGTTTGATTCCTTAGCGGCCTCCTGTAGAGCAGCAGTTACAGGCTCTGTCATTAGAAGGCATGCTTAGTTAAAAGAACATACGTTACCAGATCATGTTAAGGCAAAATTATTGGATGCACCTTTGCAGTGGGATGTGTTGTTTGGAGTTAAGGCAGAGGAGGTATTAAAGAAGATGGAGGATAAGGCAAAATCCATACAAACGGTGAAGAATTTCTTACAGGTTCAGCCTCCTCGTTTTAGCAGAAATTGGCCAACAAAGAATTGGTCCTTTCCAGTCACAGACAGACCTCAGAGGCAAATACAGACGTCCAAGAGGTAGAGGTCAAGCACAAGGTCCTTACAGGCCTCGACAATGGGGTACACCAGGCCAGAAAGAAGGGGAAGACAAGGCCACAACCTTATAAAAAGCAGCTTCAATGACTTCCCTCTACAGCTGCTAAAACAGTTCTCTCTTGGCAGCCCCCTTAGGAGGAAAACTGGCACTTTTCTATCACAATTGGCATTGCATCACCAAAGACAAATGGGTTCTCAACATTGTATCTCAAGGTTACAGGTTCCAATTTCACACTTTGCCAAGGTTAA